>NC_141002.1:68158112-68878023 GCF_052327205.1 Somniosus microcephalus
AAAGACCCTCCTCACCTGTCACGGAGTTGAAGTCTCTGAAAGCGGCCACGGTGCCCCGGGCCTCTTCCCCCGCGCATTCAGGAGGCGTGGGGAAGAGAGAGAGAGACAGACTGGGGGGGGAGAGTTAGACGCCGCCGCGCACCTGCTCCGTGGAGCTCCATGCCACCACCGCCGCACCAGCCTTTACTAAGATGGTGGTAGTAGCGGCGCTCGGCTGAGGCCCGCCCCTCCAGCCTTCACAAAGATGGCGGCGATCGGGGGCCGCTTGTTGACTGGGGCCGGGAGGTGCCTAGCTCGGGCGTGGGTGTGGAGGAGAGGCCGAGGCTTCGAGGCCTACCTGGAAAAACGGGGAAAGGTAGGAAAATTAATGAGATTAGATAAAAGATTTAGAAAGTAATTAACTTTTTTTTAAAACAATAGTGTTTTAAAAGCAACTTTTTTTTTAACGACGCAGAAAGCGGGAAAAAGAAATGAAAAGTTTGGAATCAAGATGGCGGCGACTCACCTCGGTTCAGAACGATAAGGCCCGCCCACACACGCACCAATTGGTCGACCGTCAGGTGACCGAAGCGTAGGATTGGTCAATCGTCCCATCACTCGACTGTAGGAGGGCCCGCCCGCACGCGCCAGGAACCCGGCATACGATTGGTCGACCTCGAGGTCACTCTATCGCTAATGAGCGGCTAATGAGATGCTAATGAGTGGAATTTTGATAATTTTTTGGATACCGCGGGCGCTATTTTTGTCTGGCCGAAACGTAAATATGCTTAGGACGGTTCTGGAATCGTCAGCTTTCTTTCGACGAAACACACATGTAGGTACGCTCTATAACTTTCGAGTTTATTCAATACAGACAGACAGACAGACAGATGGAATGACAGACAGACAGATGTATCCTTTTATATATATAGATAGGTATTCGAGTGCTTGTGCCTGGAAGTGTGTGTGTGGCAGCCATATTAAAAGCAGCATGAACTCAATTCACTGACGGCCTCTGGATTATCTTTGCAAACGCAACATTTGCCGACAAGGATGGCTGAAATCTCTCTTCCACCACCCCCTCCCTTCCTTGCACTACCCGTTGAGCCCCCGATCCCATGGGTTCGCTGGTTACAGTCCTTTGAAACCTACCTTATTGCTCTTGGACTAGAAACTGTGAGTACGGCTCGGAAAAAGGGACTGTTATCCCATTGCTTGGGAGCGGAGGGCCAGCGTGTTCTTGGGACATTATGCACAGCAGACTCAATCCAAACATATGATGAGGCTGTGGCTCTGTTAAGCACACACTTCTCTGCTCCACAAAGTGCCCTCCTGCGGCGATTCATTTTTAGACAGCGTCACCAACTCCTCGGCGAGTCAGTGCATCAATACGTGGCTAATTTGAGGGGGTTAGCCAGCTCATGCAAGTTCGGTGCATTACAAGATGAGATGGTGCGTGATCAACTAATAGAGCACACAAACAACGTGAGAGTGCGTGAAAGACTGTTACTCGAGTCCGACGATCTGTCGTTGTCACAGGCAGTCAACATTGCCTTTCAAGTGGAGTCTGCAGCCGAATGTGCAGCGAAACTAGCGCTCACACCCAGTGACAGCGCCCTCGGCCCCGACAGCTCTGACATGGTAATGCTCGCGCGACGGCAGCAACGCGCGCTACCGCGGCAACAGTGTGGAAACTGCGGATCTCGTTCACATGCTACCAGAGCGCAGAATTGCCCCACGCGCGGCCCAGCCTGTCGCAATTGTGGAAAACAAAATCACTTTGCCAATGTCTGCCGCTCTGCCCCGGTTGCTACAAATGAACACTCTCAGTCCTCAAGCACTATAATTCACAACATGAGCTCTGGGCCAGTAGTGGCTTTCAAATCATGCACAATTAACCTGAATGATGTGTGCATCCCGCTGTTGTTGGATACCGGTGCCAGCATCTCACTGCTGAATGTGGACACATTCAAACGCTTTTTCAGCTCCCTGTCATTCTCTGCGCCCTCCACTACCCTTTGCGGATATGGTAATTCGAAAATTGGACGAGTGGGCTCAGTCAACCTCACAGTACGCTATGGAACAAAAGTTTTGCCAGATTTTTGTTTTCATGTGGCACGCCAAGGAGCTAACGTGATGGGACTGGATCTTTTCACTGACCTGGGTTTTTCTCTCTTGGACACCGGCGGGTCTGCGATTCTGCACGTCGCCTCACCGTGGCGCCAAACATGGCCAGCACTCTTCGAGGGTCTGGGCTGCCTGACTGCCTTCACCCACCAGCCCATGGTTGACTCCACCGTTACCCCTGTCATTCAGCCACTGCGCCGCATCCTGCTTGCTCTCCGTGACGGGGTCACAGCTGAACTAAAGCAGCTACTGGAAGCTGGCATCATCGAACCAGTTGATGCCTCCCCATGGGTCTCCAACCTGGTGGTCGCAACGAAAAAGTCAGGTGGTCTACGCGTCTCTGTCGATCTTCGAGCAGTGAATAAGGCCGTAATCCCTGACAAGTATCCACTGCCCACGTCAGAGGAACTCACAGCGCAGTTCTATGGTTCCATCCTGTTCTCGAAACTGGACCTTCGACAGGGCTATCTACAGGTTCCCCTCCACCCCAGTAGCAGGGACCTCACTGCTTTTGTGACACATGCTGGCGTCTTTCGGTACACCAGGATGCCATTTGGACTTAGCTCTGCACCCAGCTGCTTCCAAAAGGTGATGGCCTCTGTGCTCGCGGGCATTCCTGGGGTGGCCATCTACCTGGATGACATCGTCGCGCATGGGCCCTCGACTTCCATTCACGACGAACGCCTTCACAGAGTTTTCACAGCTCTAGCAAAACACAAGCTCACACTGAATGGCGAAAAGTTTGTCTTTGCTGTTTCAGAGATCGAATTTGTGGGGTTTCGGTTGTCGGCTGACGGTATATCCCCAGTCCAGTCAAACGTGGATGCCATTCACAGCATCCCAGAACCCAGCTCTGCAGCACAGGTTGCCTCCTTCCTTGGCATGACTGGGTACTACCTGAAGTTTTTGCCCCGGTACTCAGCCGCCACAGCCCCACTGCGCCAGCTCCTGCGAAAGGATGAGCCCTGGGTGTGGTCACAAGCCTGTACGGAAGCTGTTCGCCTCCTCAAATCACAGCTCACGTCGCCTCCAGTGTTGGCTCACTTTGACGTCGCCAGCCCCACCCTCGTCACCTGCGACGCGTCCGCTGCAGCTGTGGGGGCGGTGTTATCACAGATACAGAATGGAGTGGAGAAACCAATCGCCTTTGCCTCCCGAGCCCTTAGCCCCACCGAACAGAAGTACTCAGTAGGCGAGCGTGAGGCGCTGGCGTGCGTCTGGGCATGTGAGCGGTGGCACCTGTACATGTATGGCCGTGCCTTCACCCTGCGAACTGATCACCAGGCTCTCACTGCCCTGCTGTCGACATCCGGCACGGGCCACAGACCACTGCGTCTACACCGCTGGTCTGACCGCCTCCGCCAATACAATTTCAGTCTCCAGTTCACACCAGGATGTGACAATGTTGTTGCAGACCTGCTCTCCCGCACTGTCTCTGCCCCAGCCCCACTCGTCGGGTCTGAACAAGTGGAACAGGATATCGTCCAGATGCTGCACACGCCTCTCCAAACCACAGTCTCTCTCCAGGAGCTCAAAGAGGCCTCTGAACAGGATCCGTCCCTCTCCCAGCTGTGCACCTTCACCAGAGATGGCCGGCCTCGCAAGGTGCCTGAGGAACTGTCTGCCTACTCCAGAGTTAAAGAGGAGCTCTCCTGCTGGAATGACTCCTGTGTTGCACGTGGGCTCTGCACTGTGGTCCCAAGTGCCCTTCGTGCGCGTGTTTTATCCATGGCGCATGAGGGCCACTTGGGCATAGTGAAGCTCAAACAACGATGCCGAGACCTAGTGTGGTGGCTGGGTATCGACAGGGAAATCGAGGCCCTGGTCAAGGACTGTGCAGCCTGCCTTGTAAGTGGCAAGACTGGCCACCAAGCTCCCCCACCCCTGCAACCCCTTGCCTGGCCCTCTCAGCCCTGGGAGCACCTGCAGCTGGACGTCTGCAGGGGGATCCATGGTGTCCCCCACCATCAACGGTTCCTAGTGGTGACCTATGACCTGCACTCAAAATGGCCAGAGGTCACTGCCATGGGCTCCGTCACCTCTCGGGTCATCATTGATATCCTTGAGTCCCTCTTCTCCCACTGGGGGCATCCAAAGGCCATCACCACAGACAATGGCCCCCAAATGGCCTCTTCGGAACTCTCCTCTTACCTTGAGAGCAAGGGCATCCGTCACATTCGCACAGTGTACTACCACCCTGAGTCAAATGGGGGGGTGGAACGTTTTAACCAGACACTGAAAAATGGCCTCAGAGCACACCTATCCCAGGGGTGTGCATTTGACAAGGCCCTCCTCCACACACTGCTGCACTACAGAGCCTCCCAGCATTCCACTACAGGGGTCTCACCCGCATCCCTCATGCTAGGCCGTGAGCTCATGCTGCCCCTTGGCAGGCTCCGTCCCTCGCTAGCCCAGAGCCCTGCTCCACCGGCTCAAGCCACAGTCGCTAGACAGCAGGAGAAGATGAAACTCCGCTTCGACCAGTCGAAGAGGGCCAAGGCGCCCAACATCTCAGTCTCCGATTGGGTCAGAGTCCGCAGGCCTCACCGCAATAATAAGATGGCGTCATTCTGGTCCTCCCTTCTCCAAATCAGCCGCCAACTTGGACCAGCCACTTTCTGCCTCACTGACGGCTCTCGGTGGCATGCCAGCCGCCTTCGGAAGGTGCCAGCACCCCCTGATGCGGGATTATATTGACCTAACCCCCAAGCCTTACCCCCAGAGTGGCGGGATGCACATGTGGCTCAGCCAGCCAACCCTCAAGCAGATGTTGTGCCTCAGCCTGCTCCTCACCAGTCCACACCTCAGCCTGTTCGTACACGTTCTCGCCCTGGCCACCTACAGGACTTTGTCACTACATTTCATGTTTGAAATTCTGTGAGGGGGGAGGAAATGTTATGTCTGACATTTGGTGATAGGTACTCGATTGCCTTGGCCTGAGCACATGGAGTTTGATAGTGCTGTGATCATTGTATTGTGTATAGGTATTCGAGTGCTTGTGCCTGGAAGTGTGTGTGTGGCAGCCATATTAAAAGCAGCATGAACTGAACTCACTGACGGTCTCTGGATTATCTTTGCAAACGCAACAACTTTCACAGTTGAAGTTTGTGTGGTTGAAGTGCCTACTTAAAACAAGTGGTAGGCTTCCTTCCCATTCAAATCAAGGTCCTAATGACATAGTTAGGACCCTGATTGCAAATTTAAGGGACACATGGGCAGAGCTTGCGACACACATGCTCCGCCCATGTGTACTGGAGTTCCGACCAGGAAGTGGTCAGAAATATGTTTTAACAGCGTATTATTTTGTGGAGCCAGTTGGAGCAGGCGTGCTCCTCCTGGCTCCACAGAAAATACAATGGGCCGCCGCCAACTCGGCCTCACACCGCCTCGGCATCATTCTCCCTCCTCCCCCCCGAGGCCTATTTGTGGGCCTCTGCCCACGTCCCAGCCGGCCGAGATTTCTGAGGTCGAAGAGCGGCGAGCTGCATCAGGCCCCCTCTTTGGTCTCCACAGGTCAGCTGCTAACTTTAAATAAAGGCCAGGCTGGGCAGGAGGCTGCATGCTGCGTCAGTCAGCCGCTCAGATGTCAAAATCTACCCCACTTAATTCAATAGTAAGAGATATGCTGCAAGAAGCTGCCTCTCCCATTCTCTTCGCCACACTGTTGCTGGCTATGCCTTCTGCCGTCCAGGCTGCACGCTCAGGAAATCACTCCAGAAACCGCTCCGCCTGTCTACCTCCCTCCCCTCCTTTAAGAGCCTCCTCAAAACTCATCTTTTTGACCAACCTTTTAATCACCCCACACTCATATTTCTTTTTTTCGGCTTAGCATCTATTTTTGTCTGATTACTTTTCTGTGAAGCACCTTGGGATGCCTTTCTACATCAAAGGCACTATAGAAATGCAAGTTGTTACTGCTGTGATGTGGTTTTGACAAATGACATTGTTGTGCCACATTGTTAACATGTAAAAGAAGGATAAATTTGAAACAATATAAACCAAGTCCATATTAAATGGAAACTTATTTATGACAAAAGCAATGGCCTACTTTACTCAATCAAATGTTATGGTAAAGAAATTGGCTCATTCAGCTACATAGTGTAGATATTATTCTGAGGAAACTTGTTTCCTCAGAATCTCATAAATATGTTGCTACGTGTTAAGTCTGTGAATTATTTAGTTAATTAAAACACAGACTAATGAGTAACAATAAAAACAGGTCTTTACTGGTTGGAGGTAGGGACTATACTGAATACAAGATTACTGCACAGTGCTTATATACCGGTGTGTTCACCCCCGGTATTACGTCTACAGCAGCCTGAGAAAGTAGTACATCTCTTAAGGTGGAACAGGCTTAAGCTCTCTTAAGGTGGAACAGGTTACATACACAACACTCCTCCCTTCTTAGCTTTATAGTCATCCCCCCCATTTAACATAACGTAATAACATATATACATATATAACTTCATGTTTAACGTAACATATCACAGATTCAGTCTCTGCGGAAAACAGTTCACAGATTCAATCTCTGTGGTGTAGTCGGTTCACGTTACTCATTCAATAGTCCTTTCATGGATTTAACAGCTTGAACTTCCGAACTGATTTGGCTCCGTTCGGAGGGACCACGTGTTTGATCTGGTAGAGGTGATAATGGTTCAGATGGGTCATCTTCTGTTTTTACTTTTCCTTTTCTGCTTCTTGGAGACTCTCTGGGCTCCATTGTCAGCTGCCACAGCTGCCAGCTGCATGCGCAGTTCCTCCTTCTCTTCCTCCTGTTTCCGTCGTAGAGCCAGCTTCTCCCGATGTTCCGTAGACTTTTGGTGCTCCTCCATGATTTCTGCACTTTGGGAGTCGAAGTTACAAGCTGGGCAGGACAGGACATCGTAATATTCGGTGTCGTCCACCAGGTCATGGTAATATTCGGTGTCGTCCTGAGCTAGACCAGTGAGAGGGTCGTCTATTTCCTCCATACCCAGCTGGACGTTAGCCAGCTCTTGTTCCAAATCCAGACATCTTTCCTGAAGAGACTTCTTCATGTGTACCTCTGCATCCAGCTTTTTCTGGGCTTTCAGCAAGTCGTTTACTAGTGACCTCATTTGTGATTTTAATACTTCAACTTCCTTTGGAGATTGATTGATCGGACTATGCAATCCCTCTACTGGAGCAGCTGTTTCAGCGGTCTGTTGTTCTACATTGACGTGAGTCAGCGTACTTTTGGCATCCAATGGCTGCTCTGTTGCAGTCGTTTCAGTCTGTGTCGTCACATCAGCCATCTCAATGACTTTTGAGAGCTCCGAACCCTTTTCCTTTGAAGATCGCAGCTCGTGTTCAAGTTTTTCCCATTTCAGAGTCTTGTCCCTCAGCATATGAAGGAGTTGGCTGACCGTTAACTCTTCTGACACCAGATTATGGCACGCACCTTCAGAACCTGAATCAGCTTTGATTCGTTCGGCCTCCTCGCGCAGATGGTTGGTGTGCTCCTGCTCCATTTTCTCCATCAGTTGCTTCTGTTGACTTTCCAGATTCTCCCACTCTGTAACAAAGAACTTTTTTATTTCATTCATCTCTTGCTCAAAACGGCGAATCATTTGTTCTAATTGCTGTTGTAGTTTGAAATGGAGTTGAGTTCGAGCCCAGTGTCCCTCAAAAATGTGCATATCAGTAGACTTGACAGACTCAGAATTCTCTGTTAAACTATGTTGTTGTTGCTCAGTGGAATTCTGTGCTGAAACTTTGTCTTTTGCACATGGGTTGGTCTTACCATCATCAGTTCTAGAGTCTGGGCTGATTATCTGCACCGAGTTCTCACTCTTTATGGCTTTTAGCGAATGCCAGTCCATATTTATGTTTCTAAACCACTCCCGGCCTAGTAGTGGTGGACCTCCCTCCGGTAGCACATATAAGTCCATTATTTGACTTCCTTCGCCCTTGTTGGCCACTGCAACCTTTATTGCCCCAATGGGGTACACTCTCTGCCCCGTGTAGGTTGTCAATATAATCTCCGTATCCTGTAGGGGAATATGTTGGAATAACCTTCTGTAATCTTTCTTATTCATGACCGACAATGCCGATCCAGTGTCCAATTCCATTTTTACTTGGACTCCTTCTATCTGAAGAGTAACCCAAATTGTCTGGAGGTCTGCACCCTTACCAACGTTGAGTACCCTTAAGCTAGCCAGTTCAATACTGCTTGCGTCTGAATCGGACTCCTGTTCGGCCACCTTGTGTACCTTTGCGTATTTCCCTTGCGGTGACTTCTTGTTGCTGGTCTTCTTCGCTGACCTGCATACTCTAGCTATATGTCCAAGCCTACCACAAGTTCTACATTCTTGGTTTTTAAACCAACACTGGTTCTGATCATGCGTTGTCTTTCCACAACGATAACATTTGCCAGAACTCACACCCAATTTGTGTGCACTGAGCTCCGGTGACCGTAGCTGCATTACTGCCGTGCCTCTCGCTGCGGCTTCGTGTGCTGCTGCCATAGTGACCGCCTTCTCAAGCGTCAGCTCATTCTCCTCGAGCAGTCGCTTTTGTGTATCCTGTTTAAATAAACCACACACAAATTTGTCTCGAAGTGCCTCTGTCAGTCCCGTTCCAAACTGGCAATATTTCGCTAATTTACGCAATTCCAGCAAATATTCAGCATTGCTTTCATGCTGTAGCTGCCTTCTGTCGTAAAATTTAAATCGTTCCGCTAGCATCAGCGGCGTGGGGTTTAGATGATCTTTCAGGACAGTAACAATCCCATCGAACGTCTTATCCGCCGGTTCATCTGGTGATAACAGGTGTTTCAATTGCCCGTATGTCTTCGCACCCATTAAATTTAATAATGTTAGAGCTTTATCTTGGTCACGCATTTTATTGGCCTTACAATAATTTTTTACTCTTTCAACATATATGGCCCAATCTTCGAGGTCACTATCAAAGGTGCTAATATTCCCGTGTTTAGGCATTGTAGATTTGCAATTTCTCAGATTTTATTTTCTTTACTTGTTATCAAAGATGGCGGCTTCCCGCTCTTGCCGTCATCCTCCGCCCACAAAATGGCGGTTTTCCCGCGCTTGGCGGTCTTCACCCGTCCCCCGACGCCGTCTCCCTTCAGCCCCCGAGTGCGGCCCTTATCAGCGGATGCGATCGATGGCCCGGCTGCGCCTCGCACTTGAAAGCGGCCCGGCCCTTATCTGCCGATCGCTATCGCCCTGTACCTCTCTCTTCCCCAGTCCTGTCTTCTACTCCGGTTCACAAGCTGATGGAAGCTTCAGGGTCCTAATGCCTGTCACTTCCAGTGGGGTGGTGAGTGGTGAGGTTTGAAACCTCTCTTCAACCGCCGTGGAATAACTGCCGCAGGGTAAGAACCTGACTCGTCGCCAGTGTTAAGTCTGTGAATTATTTAGTTAATTAAAACACAGACTAATGAGTAACAATAAAAACAGGTCTTTACTGGTTGGAGGTAGGGACTATACTGAATACAAGATTACTGCACAGTGCTTATATACCGGTGTGTTCACCCCCGGTATTACGTCTACAGCAGCCTGAGAAAGTAGTACATCTCTTAAGGTGGAACAGGCTTAAGCTCTCTTAAGGTGGAACAGGTTACATACACAACACTACAGAGGTTGCACAAAGAAAGCAAAGCTGGATTCAGAATGTTCTGAGGCTGTGAGGCACCCTAAAGGCTTCTATGCAGCAACTGACTTATCAAAAAAAGTGGTACACAATATTCCATCCTTTGGTCCACAATTTGGAGATTCTGAATGTAAATGCCAGTTCAGAATCTTGTAGCCACACCGGGTATCTGCTGAACAGCCTTCCCTAGCTTGTCAGAGACTAAAAAGAAAGGGGGAGAAATACGGTACCTTAGCGCCTCCAGTTAGTGCCTGGCAGGGGTGCTAATGGAGCGCTGAGGCAATAGCGCTGCGGCGTGGCGAATCCAGCGCCGCACGCCAAATCTGTCCCCCCCGTAGCGCTGCCGCTACAAGTTAGCGCCGGGGACTTCAGTGCCAGGCAAATCCTGACGTCAGTGCGCATGCGCTCACTGGGCGCCCAATCTATGAAATTGATAATCGCCCCCTGCCTTAGTGCCTCGCCCCGACAGCGACAGGGAGAGGAGGCATGAAGCAGTCGGCAGCCAGCTCCAGGGGTGCTACTTAAAGGGATCGTGAGTAATGAGTCGCAGCTCTCGGGTTAGTGCTGCTTCACTGCTTCTTGGTCAGTTTGACATTGTGAAACCGATTCATTCAGTCATTTAAAGGTTGTTTAGTCTCCGGAGTGTTGTGGCAATTACAAATTAGTTACATTTATTCTCACAACATATCAAAGTGCTACACTTGGTTACATTAATGGGCGCTGTACTGGCAGTCGACCTGGCCCTCCAGGATCAGCAGCGGAGGGAGCGGAGGAAGCGAGAAAGATTGGAACATGTGGCCAAAGGGAGAAGGGCCATGAGGGCTCTCAACAGGAGGCCTTACCCTCCGAGGGTATTCCGACAGCAGTTCTCCTACCTTCAATTATCCTACCAGGATAGCGGGATTCACCATGGTGCAGTGTATTAGAAAACTCCGCTTCACCAAGGAGGTCAACTTTGCCATCTCCTGCAACCAGACCTCGAGCCTCAGGTCAGGACAACCACGGCTCTCTCAGTGGCAGTCAAGGTCACCATCGCCCTCAATTTCTTCATCAGCGGATCCTTCCCGTCTACAACAGGAGATTTAGCTAACATCTCGCAGTTAACCGTCCATCGCTGCATCCGAGAGGTCACAGAGGCTTCCCACTATAGCAGAAGGGATTACATTTCCTTCCCCATCACCAGAGAGAAGCAGGACGAGCATGCATGTGGCTTCGCCAGGATAGTGTGATTTGCCATGGTGCAGGGCACCATTGACTGCACCTACGTGGCTTTGCGGGCACCGCAAAACAATCCTGACATCTTCCGTAACCGCAAAGGCTACCACTCATTAAATGTGCAGTTGGTGTGCAACCACACACAGCAAATTCTCAATGTCAATGCCTGCTACCCTGGCAGCAGCCACAATGTCTTCATCCTGCGCCAGACTCTTCCAGCCACCACATCAAGCTCACGGCTGGCTGCTCGTAGACAAGGGCTATACACTCTCCACCTGGCTCATGACTCCCCTCCGCAACCCTAACACTCCTGCCCAGCACTCATATAATGAGAGCCATTCTGCCACCAGGAACATCATCAAGCAGACCATCGGGGTGCTCAAGCAACGGTTCCGCTGCCTTGACCACTCAGGAGGAGCCCTCCAGTACTTGGCTGAGCGGGTGTCCCATTTCGTTGTCGTCTGCTGCATGCTCCACAATTTGACCTTCATGAGGGCCCAGCCCTTGCCACCAGGGATTGCGGGACCACCTCAGGAGGAGGAAGAGGGAGAGGTGGAGGACGACGAGGAAGAGGCGGATGAGGAAGATGAGGAGGATGACGAGGAGGAGGAACAGGAGTGAGGGAGGAGCCAGCCACTGAATCGGCCTTCCAGACTGCGGTTCCAATAAATTAAACCCCAGATCCCCATTGCTCACCACATCCCCATCATTCCATCCCTATCGCAGGTCATATCACAGTGCAAAGCTGAAATGAGACACACCACAAAATAATCCAAACTGAAGCTGGCCCCCGGGCTACCCTTTCCCCCTGGCCTCGCTGTAGACCGCTCGTTCCTGGTGCCTCACCCTGTGCAGATCCCGCTACTATACTAGCCTCTAAAGAACGCGTAGTGCCAGTATCTGAGCTGGTGCCTGCGGGTGAGACATGCAGTGACGCGGTGTGTTCTTCCTCCTCCTCTTCTCTCGTCTCACTCTCAATGGTGCCCTCAGGGGTGGGCAGCTCAGCTGCTTGCTCATTATCTGAAAGCATAAAGGCACAAGAGTCAGGTTGAGGTGAGGGGAGGGGGGCAGTAAGGGAGGAATGCATGCATACAGCTTGATTAGCTGGAATGAGCGAAAGTCTTGTGGGGTGAGGGGGAAGTGGGCTGTGAGAAAAAGGAGTAGGGATGAAAATACCGTTGTCCCCAAAGGGGTCAACGTCGCTGGTGGCCACGGCGCCCACCACCTGGCGCCCAATAATTTGCAGCACACTTTCCACCAGCTCAGAATGTGTTAGAGTGTCGGCTTGTCCCCCGCCTGTGCGCTCCTGCTCCCTCCTGTTGTGAGCTTGGCCTGCAAAAGAGAAGAAAGTGTGTGAGTGAGTGTGGAGCAATGTGTTTGGGTGATGTGCCTGCCATAGTTAAATAGCTGTCATTGTGTACAAGGTATGAGATGTGGGTGTGAGTGTTGGTAGGTTAGATTGTTGGTGAGTGAGCACTGGGGGTGTGGTACTTTGGCCAGTGTGTGCAGACTGTGGTTCAGACGGTGGTATTGAGCATTTGTTGAGGCACTGACTCACCCTGACCACCCGAGTGAGGTTGTTAAATTTCTTCCTGCACTGTGTGTGGGTCCTGGGGACCACAGTGCTGCCCGAGACATGCTGGGCAACCTCTCTCCACATGGTACGGCAGACTTGCGGCAAGGGCCTCCTGCCACTTGTCGGGTAGAACGCCACCCTCCATCTCTCCACAACGGACACCAAATCCTCCAATGCTTCGTCCAAAAATCTGCAGGCTCTCTCCCTGGGGTGTGGATCTGCCATCATGACACCTGCATGAGTCGTTCGGCCCCTTGGGCTTAGTCTGCTCCTGCTTGCTGACACAGGTTCACAGCCAGCAATGCTGAGAATGAGGTTCAGCAGCATCAATGAACCTCCCCTTTAAGAACTGGAAAGAGCCTGTGGCAATGATGACTTGTGATTAGACTGCATCTTGGTTAGCGCTTTGAGTGTAGTGCCACTGAGCTAGGCCATTAGCACTTGATTTAGCCCTCCAATCCTTTCTTTGAGCGATGAGACTTAATTTTGCGTGCAGCGTGATTCATTAGCGCCTGTAACTAAATCTCAAAATTTTCTGAAGTTACTGCCCAACCCTGGGCTATAATGAATTTCTCCTCCAAGGACTTCAAAGACTTGCATTTATATAGATCTTTTCACGACCTCAGGACGTAATAAAGCACTTTAGAATTAATGAAATACTTTTTTCAATTACACTGTTGTAATGTAGGAAATGCGGCAGCCAATTTGCACACAGCAAGTTCCCACAAACAGCAATGAGATAATGACCAGATAATCTGTTTTAGTGAAGTTAGGTGCAAACAAGGTAAAAGCAGCTGGTTCTTAACACAGCCTCATACGCTGAAGGTAAGCATGCAGGTGCAGCAGGTGGTTAAGAAGGCAAATGGTATGTTGGTCTTCGTAGCAAGAGGGTTCAAGTACAGGAACAAGGATGTCTTGCTGCAGTTGTACAGGGCCTTGGTGAGACCACACCTTGAGTATTGTGTGCAGTTTTGGTCGCCTTATCTGAGGAAGGATGTTCTTGCCACGGAGGGAGTGCAGCGAAGATTCACCAGACTGATACTTGGGATGGCAGGAATGACGTATGAGGAGAGATTGGGTCGATTGGGCTTATACTCGCTGGAGTTTAGAAGAATGAGAGGGGATCTCATTGAAACTTATAAAATTCTAACAGTACTGGACAGACTAGATGCAGGAAGGATGTTCCCGATGGCGGGGGAGTCCAGAACCAGGGGTCACAGTCTAAGGATAAGGGGTAAGCCATTTAGGACAGAGATGAGGAGGAATTTCTTCATCAGAGAGTGGTGAACCTGTGGAATTCTCTACCACAGAAGGCAGTTGAGGCCAATTCATTGAATTTATTCAAGAGGGAGTTAGATATATTTCTTAAGGCTAAAGGGATCAAGGAATTTGGGGAGAAGGCAGGGACAGGTTACTGAGTTTGGATGATCAGCCATGATCTCCTTGAATGGCGGAGCAGGCTTGAGGGGCTGAATGGCCTACTCCTGCTCCTATCTTCTATGTTTCTAATAGCGGAGATGGAACTGCTCTATAGTACTATTACTGTCATATAGATATGCAAACTATATTCTTTGCACACGTAAAATAGGTACATAATAAAATGGTACACCATAGGAAAGAACACTTGCTATTTAGATCACATTTTTCATGGCGCAGATGAAACTTGTATTTTAAGGAGATTATTGATCGTAGTCTGGGCCTAGGTTCTGGATTGAAACTACTCATACTCATTCAATGCAGGATCATCTTCTCCTCCGTAGCCAACCATGAATCAGCTATTACCAGTAGGACGTTTTTCAGGCATCCTTGGGGCACAAGACATTTGTCTCCAAAACTGGACCTCATTGTGCCCATTTTATGCCCGCAAAATGGGCACAACAAGGTCAAATTTCTACTCTGACATGTTTCAAAATTCAAGGTGGCATCACCTAATCAGTATTTTTTGATTTACCTGACTCCTTTACACTTTTCATTCGCAGTGGTGTCCTGCCGTCTTGGTTTTTCAATACGGCTGGAGCAAAACGAAACAAGATCATTCCAATATTCACTAAGATGTAAAAAAAATTAAGATTGTAACACACTCGTTTTCAGGATTACTCATCATGCTGCCCTGCAAGACCTTCCCGATGGGAATGGAGCAGGTTCGAGTCCGACACCTGTTTAACACCTTGCCCAATTTTAAGCGGTACTGATTTCAATGGAGCAAAAAAATATGGCGGGCTGTAAAATGAGCATCCGACCCAAACCAGCCTCGTTTCTGCCAGGCAGGTTAGGTTAATATTGGGCCTTATACGGGAAGAAATTTGGTTGGTTAGCGTCTCTCATTAGCACCTGGGGGGGGTGCACTAACGGGGCACTAAGGGGTTAGCGACCGTGCGCAGCGAATACAGCGACGCCCGCGAACTTCAGTGCCGGTTTAACGCTGGCGCTAACTCTTATCGCCTGGGCCTCTAGCGCCTCACAGATCATGACGTCATAAAGTGCGCAGCGCCCCGTTATCGCCACGGATGTGAAATTGCCTCCCGCTCCCTGCTGTATCGCCGGGCATGAACAACGGCAGGAAGCGGAGGCGTTGTCAACTTGGCTGGCCACTTGGGGAGCGCTAATTAAAGGGAATAATTTTCAGGTAGGCCAAACTTAATTATTTGCACCCCTCTGGTGCCTGCTCAAAGTTTTTGATGTGTCATTGCTGCAAGGTGTCCAAGCCCTTCGCTTTGTGAGAGTATTTGGGGCTGTAATAGCAGTCACACAGGTCGCCTTGCAATGCAGAACTGCCGACAAGTAGGTTGTGCACCATCATTGGCCCTTCCCTTTAAGCGAGGGAAGCAGCCTCTGATGCCATTAGCGATGCGCTCCAAATTGTTCAACGCTCTGCCACTATCGCCCCGCTCTCGCGCTTTAGCGCCCTAAAAGAAGTGGTTAGCACTTGATTTAGCGCTCCACTTCCCTCTTGGAGCGCTGAAGCTGAATTTCCCAGCATGAGAGAATCAGTAGCGCCTGACGCTACTTTTTCTACTTTTCAAAAGTTAGCACCCCAAACAGGGCTATACCTAATTTCTATATATCGGGGGAAAAATTCAGTATCGCCCCGCTTGGGGCGCCATTTTCGGCCGTGCACAAAATTTAGCGTCCGGCGCTAATTATCGCCTCCGACAGCAAACTTGGCTTTTATCGCCCCGGAGGTGATTGGAGCACTAAATCAGGCGCTTCACACCTGTCTTAAGGCGCAAAGGCCGAGGAGCGAGGAGCGAGGTGCTACCTTAGAGCGCTGGCGAAGCAAGGAAGGGCAAATCAAAATAAACCTGCAAAGTGCTGCTCAGTATTCAAAACTCCTTCACACAGCATTGAATCTCTCCAGAAGTCTCTCCCTTTCTCTCAGAATGCATGGTGCAAAAATGTCACCGACAAAAAAGGCAGGAAGCGGTCGCCTTTAAATAGGGCTCCCCCAGTCCCTTTCTGACAGCATAACGCTCCCCTGAACCTGTCGTTGCTAGCGGCAGGCGGTAAGGGAGGGGGCGCCACTCAATATCCGGTCCGGGGCGCTAACGGGGTGTTGCGCGCTCGACTGACATCACGACCTGCTGGCGCAGGAGATCGTGGCGGTAGTGTTTTGCGTCGCCGCAAGATGTCTAGTTAATTTCACGAGCGGCGCAAACATCGCCGCGCCTGGGCGCTAGTTGCTTTGCGCCCCAATTGGCGCCCTCTTAAGGCACTAATGGGAGGCGCAAACAATTGAATATTTCCCCCATAGCCTCTTATTTAAAAATAAGACTTTCAACAAATTAACTCACTGCACATATTTAGAAGTATATAATCACTAGCAATATCTCTTAGACAAACCGTCTCAATAAAATGCTATTTTGTGCATAAAAGAGCAGCACCACGCTGTATAAAATTGCTATCCATCGCATCAACAAATGTATACCCTTCTTTTTTATAGTGCGCCATTTAGCTGTATTATTCAGTCTGAAGTTACTTCAGTGCCAGGCTGTGAGATCCTTTGAAGTGTTGAAGGCTGTGAGATCAAGCGTTCAATTCTTTTTACTTCCAACTGCCCCTCCTTCAAACTTACTTTACTGTCTATGCATTAATGAAGCCAGACACATATGCTTTTTTCCCTCATCTGAGGAAGTGTAAAACAAATTCTTCACCCGTGCCAGGTATTCAGCTGTAACACTAAAACTAATAGAGGTCAAATCCAGCTTTCTGTGGAAGAGCTTCCTTTGTGAGTCAATCACAATTTGAGATCAGTTCCTGACAGCTGTTTTCAACGGAGCCAACAGTAAAAAAAAAGTCTCTTGCTTACGATATATTTACAGCCCAACTTCCAACTACACAGCATCATCATCAGCATCTTAGTCTATTTGCTATCTTTGAGTACCATCAGCATATGAGCTATTTTGGCCTCTCACACAGCATTAGGAATATTTGAAATAAAAAATAATGTTTAGAATTCTAAAAACAGTCAAGCATCCACTGCTAATTATTTATAACTGCTCAGAAAACTATAAAGTAAAATTCTGATTTTCGATGTATTTATTTTTATGTTAATCCTTCTTGATATAAATTCTACATTCCAAGATTTTCTTTCCCTATCCAATTTATGTCTACTCTTGTTTATGTAATCTTCCCTGACACTGCTTTCTTTATTTGAAATTCATACTGTTTTCCTTTCTCAGGGATTTCTTATTTAATGGGCTGTTTTAAAAAAGATATATCAATTGTTGTCCTGATCAAGGTAAGGCAGTGATATCATTGGGAATGAAACAATTTCCCATTCAAGCACTGAGGGGACCAAACAGCCCAAGGATGAACCAAGCCCAGATACAGGGAATCAAAAGAACAGACGCAACAAACCAAATAAGTCTGTGTTTGATGAAAAATTGACCTACAGAAGTTGGAAAGGCCCTTAAACAGCAGAGCTGAGCCAACTGTTTTTTTAATTCATTCACGGGATGTGGGCATCGTTGGCAAGGCCAGCATTTATTGCCCACCCCTAATTGCCCTTAACTGAGTGGCTTGCTAGGCCATTTCAGAGGGCTGTTAAGAGTTAACCACATTGCTGTGGGATCTGGAGTCACATATAGGCCAGACCGGGTATGGACGGCAGATTTCCTTCCTTAAAGTACATTAGTGAACCAGATGGATTTTTACAACAATCTGGTAGTTACATGGTCACCATTACTGATACTGGATGACTGGAAGAGACTCATAATATCACAGCATGTAAAAGGTGGTGTCTTTAAATCAGAGGCAAGAAACAAGAGAAGGTGAACTCAGGCAGTGGTGAAAGATTTATGAAGCTGTCTTTCAAGAGTGAATACAACAAGCATCTTATTACGAGAGGTGGTTTCACCTGTTGGCCTGTACCCTTCATAAATATGCCTCACCTTATTAGTAGAACTGATTTATGTGGTGATCGTTGACTGGGAGAAACTTAATATCAGAAGTGATTGCTTCATTAATCCATTGCAATAATCTGTGCACCAAGAGCCACGATTGTCTCACTACTAGAAATAAAATTTCACACCTCTATTACAGGTTGAAAAGCAATTCTAGCCCTGCGACTGCCAATCCAAAGTAATATTTATTATGATTTTAGTTCTATCCAGCGTAAAAACAGATTAACTGGTTATTTATCTTACTGCAGTTTGTGGGACCTTGCATTAATTTAAATTGCTTCCTTGTATTATATAGTGTGTCTTCCATCTCCCTGGATTGCAGTAAATTGATAAACTGCACTAATACCAGAAATTAAAGCAAAGAGACAATGAAAGGAAGATCTTATAATTATGTAGCACCTTTCAAAAATCCTCAAAAAGTCCCAAAGTGCTTCACAGCCAAGGGAATACTTCTGAAGCGTAGTCACTGTTGTAATGTAGGCAAAACGTGGCAACCAATTTGTGCACAAGGGCCGAGAGAGAGCAATGAGATAAGTGACCAGATAACTCGTTTTTAGTGGTGTTGGTCGAGGGACAAATGTTGGCCAGGACACTGAGAAAACGCCACTGCTCTTTTTTGAAGGGTACCATGGGGATCATTAATATACACCTGAGCAGGGAGATGGACCTCAGTCTATCATCTCATATGAAAGACATCATCTCTGACAATGCAGCATCCCTCAGAACAGCACTAAAGTGTCAGCCTGGATTATGGACTCGAGTTTCTGGATTGAGGCTTGAACCCACAACGTTGTAACTAAGTTGCGTGATTTCAACCAGGGCAATAGAGAGGATGTTAAGATTTAACTTATCAGCCTTAGGCTAGAGAAAAAGACACTTGTTTACATGAAACTGTAATGGGTACATTTTGATTGTAACATAAGAACATAAGAAGTAGGAACAGGAGTAGGCCATACAGCCCCTCGGGCCTGCTCCGCCATGCAATAGGATCTTGGCTGATCCGAATCTAGACTCACGTCCACTTCCCTGCCCTCTCCCCATAACCCCTAATTCCCTTATCTGCTAGGAAACTGTCTATCTCCGTTTTAAATTTATTTAATGTTGCAGCTTCCACAGCTCTCTGGGGTAGCAAATTCCATAGATTTACTACCCTCTGAGTGAAGAAGTTTCTCCTCATCTCAGTTTTGAAAGGGCAGCCCCTTATTCTGAGATTATGCCCCCTAGTTCTAGTCTCACCCATCAGTGGAAACACCCTCACCGCATCCACCTGATCAAGCCCCCTCACAATCTTATATGTTTCGATAAGATCGCCTCTCATTCTTCTGAACTCCAATGAGTAGAGGCCCAACCTACTCAACCTTTCCTCATAAGTCAACCCCCTCATCGCCGGAATCAACCAAGTGAACCTTCTCTGAACTGCCTCGAGAGCAAATATAACGTTTCTTAAATATGGAAACCAAAACTGCACGCAGTATTCCAGGTGTGGCCTCACCAATACCCTGTATAACTGCAGCAAGACTTCCCTGTTTTTATACTCCATCCCCCTTGCAATAAAAGCCAAGATTCCATTGGCCTTCCTGATCACCTGCTGCACCTGCATACTAACTGTAATGTATATATCTTTAAGGGGGGAACTATCTTTTACAGCTCATGTATACTGCAGTACCGGCAGTGACCACACCTGTATATAGCACTGAGTAGAAATCTGTACAGATCAGTTCCAGTGTGAGCCACGTTGAGTAAACACCTGTTGTACCATTCTCCTGCAGTCTGTGTCTTATTATACACGGACACAACATTGGCGACAAGGCAAGTTCGAACCTACCTGCAACTCTGCATCACCTCCCGGGGATTCGTTCCTGGAGATCAGTGGATTGGAGGTCAAGGCCAGAGACTCGGGCATCGACCACGGGCAACCGCCCAGTCATCCAGCAGAGACTCGAGAATTGCGGGGGAGGCTGTCGAGAGTCAGGCTTGGCTTTCAAGTCGAGGTGGTCCAGCGAAATGGGCTGGCAACAGGTAGTGCGCAGACCCTTCCCGGACAGCGGCGGGGTAGAGCCCGACCGAGCGGCACAGCAAAGGGCCGAGCAGCGTCGAAGAGAGGGAGAGAGAGACGTGCAGAAACCCGCAAGGCGCCGCCATTGCCACGAGGACTGCCGAGAGCGGCGTTGGCAGCAGCGCAGGAGAAGCGCGCGAAACTTACAGGGCACCGCCATTGCCACGAGAACCACCGGGAGCGGCGTTGGCAGCAGCGGGGGAGGAAGGAAAGCACGGGAGATGCCATTTTAAGCCATTGGGAGATGCCATTTTAAACCACACCCAAATTGCCGAAGAGTGGCAGTATCACCGCATTTGACAATGAAGTCGAAGATTGGACTACATATGTCGAACGAATAGAGGTATACTGCAAGGCAAATGAGGTGTCAGATGACAAGAAAGCGTCGGTATTGTTAAATTTAATGGGTGCAAAGACGTATGGGTTATTACGAAATCTAGTAACCCCAACGAAGCCAATGGAAAAGAGTTTTGAAGACATAGTAACGATACTACAGGAACATTTAAACCCCACACCGCTGCTGATAGCAGAAAGATTCAAGTTTCACAAACGGAACCAGCATAAGGATGAAAGCAATGCTGATTATTTAACAGAACTGCGCAAACTATCGAAACACTGCCAGTTTGGAGCGGGACTGGCAGATACCTTAAGGGACAACTTTGTGTGTGGGCTTCAAAGTGAAGGAACCCAGAAACGGCTTTTATCTGAAAAGGACCTTACGCTGGAAAAGGCTTTCAGCATTGCGGTATCATATGGAGCAGCAGCACGGGGCGCTGCAGAGATACAACAGAGACCGCAAGAATATGGCACAAACGAAATGTCATATAGAACAGAGAAGTGCTATCGCTGCGGCAGAACAACACACGACCAGGATGATTGCTGGTTCAAAGACAAAGTGTGCAGACAGTGTGGAAAAGTAGGACACATAGCACGAGTCTGCAGGTCGGGAAAGAAAACCAGCAATAAGAAACCTACCAAAGAAAAGTACAAGAAGGTACATAAGATGATGGAGAATAGTTCAGACGAACAAAAGAGTGATAATGACTCCGAAAGCAGGGAACTGAGTTGTCTGAAACTACATAATGTGATCACAACGGAGGATCACCGAACCATTTGGGTCACTCTCAAGATAGCAGGAGTCCAGGTAAAGATGGAATTGGACACAGGATCAGCCCTAACAGTCATAAACCGACGGGACTACGAGCAGCTATTCTCACAAATACCCTTGAGAGACACAAAAATTATTTTGAAGACGTACACGGGGCAAAAAAGTCTACCCCAAAGGAAAAATAAGGGTGACCGTTATATATAACGGTAAGGAAACACCAAAACTAGACCTGTATGTATTGCAAGATGGAGGACCACCATTACTGGGACGTGAATGGATCCGGAAAATACAACTGAATTGGCATTCCATACAGGCACTGACTGTGGCTGACAAACAGGATGACGACGTCACACCTGGGCGACTGTCAAAGATCCTAACTGACGCGAAAGAAGTGTTCCAGCAAGGACTCAGAACGCTAAAAGGCATGACAGCGACGATTAAAATGGAAGAAAACGCAAGCCCAAAATTTTTTAAGGCCAGACCGGTACCTTATGCGATCCGCCCAGCCGTCAAAGCAGAGCTGGAGAGTCTGGAACGTTCAGGTGTACTGTCCAAGGTAGACTGGAGCGAGTGGGCTACACCCATCGTCCCTGTGATGAAAAAGTCGTTGAGCAGCACGCCTGGGGAACCAAGGAAGGTTCGCATCTGTGGGGACTTTAAGGTAACAGTGAACCCGGTCCTTCACACCGTACAATATCCACTTCCGCGGATTGAAGATATTTTCGCCTCGCTATCTGGAGGGAAACGCTTCACTAAGATTGATCTGGCCCAGGCATATCTGCAAATGGAGGTAGAAGAAGCATCAAAAAAATACCTCACAATCAACACCCATAAAGGCCTCTACTAATACAATCGGCTGGTATTCGGGGTAGCATCAACTCCGGCTATTTGGCAGAGGGCAATGGAACAAGTCCTGCAAGGGATCCCAGGGACCCAGTGTTATTTGGACGACATCCTGGTCACGGGCGAAAATGACAGTGATCACCTTGCCAACCTGGAGTAGGTGCTCACTAGATTGCAGGAATATGGGCTCCGAGCTAACCGCCCCAAATGCGAGTTTTTTTAGAAAACAGATCGCGTATTGTGGCCATGTTATTGATAAAGAGGGGTTACATAAGTCCCCAGAGAAGATTGAGGCAGTAGTCAAGGCTCCAGCACCGGAAAATGTGTCACAACTGAGGTCGGTCCTCGGGCTGGTAAACTACTACCATAAGTTCTTGCCAAATTTGTCTACAATACTACACCCACTGAACACCCTACTGCAAACTGGGGTGCCATGGAAGTGGAGTGACGAATGTAGACGAGCTTTCCAGAAGAGCAAAACACTAATCACATCGAAAGAGGTATTGGCCCATTACAACCTGGCATTACCAATTCGGTTGGCATGTGATGCGTCACCCTACGGCATTGGAGCGGTGCTGTCGCACAAATTCTCGGACAGCTCAGAGAGGCCAATAGCTTTTGCGTCATGATCACTAACCTCAGCCGAGCGTAACTACGCCCAGATTGACAGGGAGGCCCTCAGCCTAGTGTGGGGAGTGAAAAAGTTCAATCACTATCTGCACGGGCAGAAATTCACCTTGCTGACTGATCACCAGCCTCTTGTCTCCATTTTTAATCCGCAGAAGGGCGTTCCGGTGATGACTGCGCAATGACTACAAAGATGGTCACTTTTTCTAGGGGCGCACCACTATGAGATTGAATATAAGGGCACGAAATGGCATGGAAATGCTGATGGGCTATCACGCCTGCCACTGCCTACTGCGGAGGAAGCACCAGCAGTGGATCCTGTCGAAATATTCCATTCGACTATAGTTGAATACCTACCGGTAACTAACGCTTGTATCGAAAAGGAAACCCGAAATGACCCGACACTGTCTCGGGTATATGATTTGATGGTGAAGGGATGGCCAGCACATGGCGACTCACTGTTGCCAGCATTCTTGACAAGGAGAGAACAGCTGTCAGTGTGCCGGGGGACCTTGATGTGTGGATCCCGAGTGGTAATTCCACCCAAGTTAAGGGATAGAGTGCTCAATGAGCTTCATGAGGGTCATCTGGGAGGGGTAAAAATGAAAAGCCTAGCCAGGGCTTATGTGTGGTGGCCGGGAATCGATAAACAAATCGAGGACCTGACCAAGAGCTGCTCAGGATGCCAGAAAGTCCAAAATGCACCACCACAGGCCCCTCTACACCCATGGGAGTGGCCCTCATCTCTGTAGTGTTTGTACCTTTAAGAGAGAACTACTTTTACAGCTCCTGTATACTGTAGTACCGGCAGTGACCACACATGTATATAAGCCTTGAGCATGCCTCTGTACTGTCAGTCTTGAGACTACCCTACTCCAGTAAACACCGGTTGATTGTTAAGTTACAACCTCCGTGTAGTTATTGGAAAACATCATACTTTAAGAATCACGGATTCAACCGTGGCGACGAGGTCGATTCGAATCTGCCTGCAACTCTGCATTTCCCTTCAAGGATTCACTCCGGGTGGGCGCTGGAAGAAAGTCGAGGCCAGAAGCACGGGCGTCGACCACGAGCAACCGCCCAGTCATCCGGCAGAGAGTGAACATCGCAGGGGAGGCTGTTGCGAGCCGGGCTTGGTTCCCCAGCCACGATGATCCAGCAACAGACTGGCAACTGGTACAGCGCAGACCCTTCCCGGACAGCGGCGGCTGGAGCCGACCGACGGCATAGAAAAAGCCGAGCAGCGTCGACGGGGTAAGAGAGAGGGTGAAGCGCACAGGGCACGGCCAGGGGTTGAAAACCGAGCGGCGTCGAGGAAAAACAAACAGAGAGAGAGAGAGGGTAAAGCAGCAGCCGGGTTCAGAACCGAGCGACGGCAACGGGAAAGGCGCACAGGAGAATGCGCAGAGCACAGCCAGGGCTCAAGGGCTGAACCGCGTCCGCGGGGAGAAGAAGGGAGAGCGCGGGAGACACCATTGAGCCGCGGAGAAGAAGGGAGAGCGCGGGAGATGCCATTTTTAGAAGCCGCAGCGGAGAAGAAGGGCGAGCGCGGGAAGAAAGGAAAGCGCGGGAGACACCATTTTGTGCCAGCGGAGAAGAAGGGAGAGCGCGGGAAATGCCATTTTAGACAGTTAAATCACACCCAGGGATGCCGAAGAGTGGCAGTATCACTGCGTTCGACAATGAAGTCAAAGATTGGGCGACATATGTGGAACGCATTGAGGTGTACTGCAGGGTGAATGAAGTGCCAGATGCTAGGAAAGCACTGGTTTTGTTAAATTCCATGGGTGCAAAAACTTATGGCTTACTGCGAAACCTAATAACCCCAGAGAAGCCCGTGGATAAGAATTTCGAAAGCATAGTAGAAATCCTACAGGACCACTTAAACCCCACACCGCTGCTGATAGCAGAAATATTTAAGTTCCACAAAAGGAACCAGCATAAAGACGAAAGTAATGCTGAGTACTTAACGGAACTGCGCAAGCTATCGAAACACTGCCAGTTTGGAGTGGGACTAGCAGATACGTTAAGGGACAAGTTTGTGTGTGGGCTTCAAAGTGAAGGAACCCAGAAATGGCTTCTATCAGAAAAGGATCTTACGCTGGACAAGGCTTTCAGCATGGTAGTATCACACGAAGCAGCCGCACGGGGCGCAGTAGAGATACAACGGAGACCGCAAGAATATGGCACCAATGAAATGTCATATGGAGCAGGGAAGTGTTATCGCTGCGGCAGAACAACACACGACCAGAAGGATTGTTGGTTCAAGGACCAAGTGTGCAGATAGTCTGGAAAAGCAGGACACATAGCAAGAGTCTGCAGGTCAGGGAAGAAAACCAGCAGCAAGAAATCTCCACAGGAGAAGTACAAAAAGGTACATAAGGTGATGGACAGTAGTTCAGACGAACAGAAAAGTGATACAGACTCCGGAAGCAAGGAGCTGGGTTGTCTGAAACTATATAAGGTAATCAAAATGGAGGATCAGCAGACTATCTGGGTCACACTCAAGATAGACGGAGTCCAAGTGAAAATGGAATTGGACACTGGATCAGCCCTAACAGTCATAAACCAAAGAGACTACAAGCGGCTATTTTCACATATACCCTTGAAAGCTACAGAGATTGTCTTGAAGACGTACACGGGGCAAAAAGTCTACCCCAAAGGAAAAATAAGGGTGAAAGTGATATACAAAGGCCAGGAAATACCTAAAATGGACCTATATGTATTGCCAGATGGAGGACCACCACTATTGGACGTGAATGGATCCGGAAGATACAATTAGATTGGCATTCCATACAGGCACTGAAGGTTGAGGCCAAAAAGGATGACGACATCACACCTGGACGACTGTCAAAAATGCTAACTGACGCACAAGAAGTGTTCCAGGAGGGACTCGGAACACTAAAAGGCATAACAGCAACGATCAAAATAGAGGAAAATGCAAGCCCAAAGTTTTTTAAGGCCAGACCGGTGCCTTATGCGATCCGACCAGCCGTCGAAGCAGAGCTAGAAGGGTTGGAATGTTCAGGAGTACTATCCAAAGTAGACTGGAGCGAGTGGGCTACACCCATCATTCCTGTAATGAAGAGGTCGTTGAGAAATACGCCTGGGGAACCAAAGAAGGTCCACATCTGTGGGGATTTTAAGGTGACAGTGAACCCAGTCCTTCCACGGATTGAGGATATTTTCGCCTCGCTATCTGGAGGTAAACGCTTCACCAAAATTGAGCTGGCCCAGGCGTACTTGCAAATGGAGGTAGAAGAAGCCTCGAAGCAATACCTCACGATCAACACTTATAACGGTCTCTGCCAATACAACCGGCTGGTGTTCGGGGTAGCATCGGCTCCGGCTATTTGGCAAAGGGCAATGGATCAAGTCCTGTAAGGGATTCCAGGGACCCAGTGTTATTTGGACGACATCCTGGTCACGGGTGAAAATGACAGTGATCACCTCGCCAACCTGGAGAAGGTGCTCACTAGATTAAAGGAATATGGGCTACGAGCTAATCGCCACAAGTGCGAGTTTTTCCAGAAGCAGATCTCGTATTGTGGCCACGTTATTGATGAAGAGGGGTTACATAAGTCCCCTGAAAAGATTGAGGCAGTAGTCAAGGCTCCAGCACCGGAAAATGTATCACAACTGAGGTCGTTCCTCGGGCTGGTGAACTACTACCATAAGTTCTTACCAAATTTGTCTACAGTATTACACCCACTGAACACCCTACTGCAAACGGGGGTACCATGGAAGTGGAATGAAGAATGTAAATGAGCTTTCCAGAAGTGCAAAGAATTGATCACATCAAAAGAGGTGTTGGCCCATTTCAACCCAGCACTACCAATTCGGTTGGCATGTGATGCATCACCCTATGGTATTGGAGCGGTGCTGTCGCACAAATTCCCAGACAGGTTGGAGAGGCCAGTAGCCTTTGCGTCTCGGTCACTAACCTCAGCCGAGCGCAACTACGCCCAGATCGACAGGGAGGCCCTCAGCCTAGTATGGGGAGTAAAAAAAATTCAACCACTCTCTGCACGGGCAGAAGTTCACCTTGCTGACTGACCACCAACCACTTGTCTCCATCTTTAATCCAAAGAAGGGTGTTCCGGTGATGACTGCACAACGGTTACAAAGATGCTCCCTTTTCTAGGGCGAACCAATATGAAATAGAATATAAAGGCACGAAACAGCATGGAAACGCTGATGGGCTATCACGCTTGCCACTGCCTACTGTGGAGGAAGCACCAGGAGTGGACCCTATCGAGATATTTTATTCGTCAATAATTGAACGATTGCCAGTAACTAACGCAGATATAGAGAAGGAGACCCACAATGATCTGATACTGTCTCGGGTATATGATTTGACGGTGAGGGGATGGCCAACACATGGCGACTCACTGTTGCCAGCATTCTCATCCAGAAGAGAACAGCTGTCAGTATGCCAGGGGACAGTGATGTGTGGATCCCGAGTGGTAATTCCAGCCAAGTTAAGGGAGAGAGTGCTCAATGAGCTTCATGAAGGTCATCTGGGAGGGATGAAAATGAAAAGCTTTGCTAGGGCTTATGTGTGGTGGCCGGGGATTGATCAACAAATCGAGGACCTAACCAAGAGCTGCTCAGGATTCCAGAAGGTCCAAAATGCACCACCACATGCCCCTCTACACCCATGGGAGTGGCCCTCCTCTCCATGGCAACAGGTGCATATTGATTTTGCTGGTCCATTCATGGACTCAATGTTCTTAATAGCAGTGGATACGCACTCGAAATGGCCTGAGGTGATAAAAATGTCCTCAACCTCTACAGAGAAAACGATTGCAGTCCTACGGACCATATTTGCCAGGAACGGCTTGCCAGAGCAGATCTGCTCTGATAATGGACCACAGTTTCTGTCCGAAGAGTTTTGGAAATTTATGAGAAGGAATGGGGTAAGGCAGTACACATCCGCCCCGTATCATCCAGCCACAAATGGATTGGCTGAGAGGTTCGTACAAACCTGTAAAAAGGCGATAAAGGCCATGTGCAATGATGAAATTCCACTACAGCATAATGTGGACAATTTCCTGTTAGCCTACAGAAATGTGACACATGCAGTTACCAACCAGACCCCGGCCATGATGTTCTTTTACCGAAGGTTGAGATCTCGTCTGGATTTGCTCAGACCAAAAGTGTGAAGAAATGTTGAGGATAAACAATTCCAGCACATCAATGAGAAGCTGACAACCAGTCTTGGCCCGTGACTACCGAACAGAGAAATGGCAACCCGGAATGATATGCACATAGCAGGGGCCATTAATGTACACAGTGGATGTCGGGGAGAACATTGTGAGACGCCACGTCGACCAGATCTTAGCGTCACAGGAACGAGTCAACCCCATGTCTCGCGTACCTGGGGTTGAACCCGACATACCGGTAGCATCCACCTCAGAAACAGTAGCAGTGGAAACTGATGAACTAACCGACGAAAGGGGGCCAGAATCGCCTCCGCATCAAGAACAAGAACCTCAGGAAAGGCGCTATCCAGAAAGGATCAGGAAGCCGCCACAAAGACTGAATCTATAAATGGACTATTTCTGTTTAATGTGCATGTTAAAGTGTTAATTGTTATTTGAATATTATGGGTACTGCTAATCTAAAAGGGGAGGAATTGTAGTGTATGTACCTTTAAGAGAGAACTACTTTTACAGCTACTGTATACTGTAGTACCGGCAGTGACCACACCTGTATATAAGCCTTGAGCATGCCTCTGTACTGTCAGTCTTGAGACTACCCTACTCCAGTAAACACCTGTTGATTGTTAAGTTACAGCCTCCGTGTAGTTATTGGAAAATATCATACTTTAAGAATCACGGATTCAACAATCTCCATGGCAACGGGTGCATATTGATTTTGCTGGTCCATTCATGGACTCAATGTTTTTAATAGCCGTGGATGCGCACTCGAAATGGCCTGAGGTCATCAAAATGTCCTCCACCACCACGGAGAAAACTATTGCAGTCCTATGGACCACTTTTGCCAGGAAAAGCTTGCCAGAACAGATTTGCTCCGACAACGGACCACAGTTTGTGTCCGAAGAGTTCCGGAGGTTCTTGAAAAAGAATGGGGTAAGGCACTACACATCCGCCCCGTATCATCCAGCCACAAATGGATTGGCTGAGAGGTTCGTACAAACCTTTAAGAAGGCAATAAAGGCTATGTACAATGACAACATTCCGCTGCAGCACAACGTGGACAATTTCCTGTTCGCCTACCGGAATGCGACACATGCAGTCACCAACCAGGCCCCAGCCATGATGTTCTTTAACCGAAGGTTAAGATCTCGCCTGGATTTGCTCAGACCAAACGTACGAAGAGATGTTGAGAGTAAGCAATTCCAGCACATCCATGAGAAGCCAACAAGGAGCTTCAATGTAGGGCAACCAGTCTTGGCCCGCGACTACCAAACAGAAAAATGGCAGCCAGGAACGATATGCACACGGCAAGGCCCACTAATGTACACAGTGGACGTTGGGGAGAGCATCATGAGACGCCATGCTGACCAGATCCTAGAGTCACAGGAACAAGTCAACCCCATGCCTCGCCCATACGTACTTGGTGATGAACCCGACGTACAGGTCGCATCTACCCCAGAAACAGTAGCATCGGAAGCTGATGAACCAACCGACGACAGGGGGCCAGAATCACCTCTGCACCAGGAGCAAGACACTCGGGAAAGGCGCTATCCAGAAAGGATCAGGAAGCCTCCCCAAAGACTGAATATATAAATAGACTATTTTCAGCTAATGTTGCATGTTAAAAGTGTTAATTGTAATTAGTTTGATACTTAATTGTTAAATGAGTGTTATGGTACTGTTAATCTAAAAGGGGAGGAATTGTAATGTATATACCTTTAAGGGGGGAACTATCTTTTACAGCTCATGTATACTGCAGTACCGGCAGTGACCACACACTGAGTAGTAATCTGTACAGATCAGTTCCAGTGTGAGCCACGTTGAGTAAACACCTGTTGTACCGTTCTCCTGCAGTCTGTGTCTTATTATACACGGACACAACACTAACTTTTTGTGTTTCATGCACCAGGACCCCCAGATCCCTTTGTACTGTAGCACTTTGCAGTTTCTCTCCATTTAGATAATAACTTGCTCTTTGATTTTTTCTGCCAATGTGCATAATCTCACACTTTCCAATATTATATTCCATCTGCCAAATCTCTGCCCACTCACTTAGCCTGTCTATGTCCTTTTGCAGGTTTTTTATGTCCTCCTCACTCACTGCTTTCCTTCCCATCTTTGTATCGTCGGCAAACTTGGATATGTTGCACTCGGTCCCTTCCTCCAAATCGTTAATATAGAGTGTAAAGAGTTGGGGTCCCAGCACTGACCCCTGCGGAACAGCACTAGTTACTGATTGCCAGCCCGAGAACGAACCATTTATCCCAACTCTTTGTTTTCTGTTATATAGCCAATCTTCCACCCATGCCAGTATATTACCCCCAATCCCGTGATTTTTTATCTTGATCAGTAATCTTTTGTGTGGAACCTTGTCAAATGCCTTTTGGAAGTCCAAATACAGTACATCCACTGGTTCCCCTTTATCCACCCTGTATGTTACGTCCTCAAAGAATTCGAGCAAATTTGTCAAACATGACTTCCCCTTCATAAAACTATGCTGACTCTGTCCTATTAAATTATGTTTATCGAAATGCTCTGTTACTGTTTCCTTAATAATGGACACCAACATTTTGCCAACCACAGATGTTAGGCTAACTGGTCTATAGTTTCCAGCTTTTTCTCTACTTCCCTTCTTAAATAAGGGTGTTACATTAGCAGTTTTCCAATCTGCCAGGACCTTTCCCGAGTCCAGGGAGTTTTGGAAAATAATCACCAATGCATCCACAATCCCTACCGCCACCTCTCTCAAGACCCTAGGATGTAGGCCATCAGGTCTGGGGGATTTATCCGCCTTAAGCCCCATTATTTTACCGAGTACCATCTCCTTAGTGATTTTAATCGTGTTTAGCTCCTCCCCCCCATTGACCCCTGTTTGTCCAGTGTTGGGATATTTTTAGTGTCCTCTACTGTAAAGACTGATACAAAATATTTGTTCAGCGTCTTTGCCATCTCCATGTTCCCCACCACTAGTTTCCCGGTCTCATCCTCTAAGGGACCAATGTTCACTTTAGCCACCCTTTTTCTTTTTATACAGCTGTAGAAACTCTTGCTATCCATTTTTATATTTTTTGCTAGTTTACTTTCATAATCTATCTTCCCTTTCTTAATTAACCTTTTAGTTATTGTTTGCTGGCTTTTAAATGCTTCCCAATCTTCTATCCTCCCACTAGATTTGGCTACTTTATATGCCCTTGTTTTCAGTCAGATACTATCCTTTATTACTTTACTAAGCCACGGATGGCTGTCTTTTCTTTTACTCCCCTTTTTCCTCAGTGGAATATATTTATCTTGAAAGATGTGAAATATCTCCTTGAATGTAGACCACTGCTCTTGTACCGTCTTACACTTTAATCTGTTTTCCCAGTCAACTTTAGTCAATTCTACTCTCATACCTTCATAGTCTCCTTTATTTAAGCTCAGTACGCTGGTTTGAGATCCAACTCTCTCACCCTCAAACTGAATTTGGAATTCAACCATATTATGGTCACTCATTCCAAGGGGATCCTTTACTAGGACATTTTTTATTAATCCTGTCTCATTACACAGGACCAGACCCAAGATTGCCTGCCCCCTGGTTGGTTCAGTTACATACTGCTCAAGGAAACCATCCCTAATACACTCTATGAACTCTTCTTCAAAGCTGCCATGCCCAATTTGATTAGTCCAGTCAATATGAAAGTTAAAATCCCCCATGATTATAGCTGTTCCCTTATTACAAGCCCCAACTATTTCCTGATTTATACTCCGACCAACAGAGTTGCAACTGTTAGGAGGCCTATAGACTACGCCCACTAGTGACTTTTTCTCCTTATTATTCCTTATCTCCACCCAAACTGTTTCACTATCCTGATCCTTTGACCCAATATCATTTCTGACTATTGCAGTGATTCCATCCTTGATTAACATAGCAACCCCACCTCCCTTTCCTTCCTGCCTGTCCTTCCTAATTGTCAAATACCCTTGTGTGTTTAGTTCCCAGTCATGATCGTCTTGCAGCCATGTTTCCGTAATGGCCACCAGATCATACCCATGTGTAGTTATTTGTACCGTCAACTCGTCTATTTTGTTATGAATGCTGCGTGCATTCAGATAAAGAACTTTCAAATATGTATAGTGATGGTCACATTTGGTTGTGGGATTAAAATTAATTCCTCATTTTTTTTTTAAATGTGACATATTTAACATTTAATTATAATTTCTTATCAATTTAAACTAGGCTCACCATTATTATGGAGTAATTCGGACAGCAGCTTCCACAGTCCACACATGTGCAGTTAAATGCAGAAATCCGGAGATGGCTGCCCGATTTCCCCGCTCCTCCACAAGCTGCACTCCACCAGGACCTCGCCGAGAGATTTGCCATTGAAATCCATGTAATGGCATGAAGTTGCTGTACTTAGCCACTAGATACCCAAAAAACATGCCAAAAAAAGTTTGGGCTGGTGCATTCTGGTGTAAGTACATTTTTAATGGCGTTATTACTGAAAATTTAATCTTACAAGTGTGGAGTCTCATTCCTTCAGAATGTAATTATTCTTGCAGATTTAATAAACAAAAATAAAAAAAATTCTTTTACTTTTGCTTTCTGTCTCTTTTATCTCTCTCTCTTAATCCCATCTTTCTTTCCCTCACTTTTTATTTTGCTTTCTGTACATTATTTTACAATTAATTAAATATTCTAATTTATACTTCTTGCTTTAGACTCTGCAGCTGCCATTTCCCCTACCTCAGCGGGTCCGTGGCGGGTGATGTCGGTGGCAGGTCCTGGCCTCGCTGTTGGCTCCAACCCGCTGTCCAAAATGATTTTCCCCTGATGGGGCTTGTTAAGCCTGCCCAGCGCGTTAACTAGACAATTGAAGGAAGCAGATCTGATGCGTCATCAGCCGGTTTCCTTAAAGGGACCATGTGCAAATTGATTTTGACAGTTGTGCTGTCAGTGACTTACAGCATTCAGGTGCTGCAAACACAGACAAGCACTGCACAGTGTATGGCTGCACCCAGGCTCTCCCATGACTCTCTCCATATGCTTATGGAGGGTTCTCTTCCCTTTCAATGGGCAGAAGAGACGTCCCCAGGACACCAACGCAGCCCAGGAGGACACAAGCAGGGATGTCATCAGGAGGACCAGGCTGCAGTGGCGCAAATCTTTTAATGATCTCAGTAGATCATGAAACATTAGTACGAAGTCACACTCAACCTCATCCTGCTGTGACACTCGTCACATCCCCATCACTCTGCCTTTCCTACCCTACTCCTGCACATCCTTACTCACACCAACTTACCTTGCACTTCCACCCATCCCTCTCTATCTACATTATCACTTCCCCATCTCACTAGCCACCCCTCATCCTAGTCCAATCATACCAACGAACAACACACAAGGGTAAGCACTTGGGTGGTTTATGCAATGTTCATGTAAAACTTCTGTTAATGTGGTGTCAAACATTGAAACCTTTATTTTCAGCACATTGCGTTCTTGGACAGAATTGTGTGCACCTTTGGAAGTGTCTTAGTGAGTTGCAGTGAATGGTGAGACATAACGGTACCCCCGCAATGGTGATGAGTGTGAAAGGAATGGCTTGGGCATTGTAGGGATCCTTTATGGTGTTGGTGGTGCCAACCTGGTGCATCATGTGGCAGCCAGGGTCAGGTAAAGCATCAGGTGAAGTAAATGTGGCCATGGTGAGGCCATCCCTGGCCTCCCGGGCAGCAATGTGGTCGGGTGCAGATGCCCTGTGTCCTGTACAGCATCTGTTGATTGTGGAGAAGGTTGGTGTTGTTGTTGGTGCTGCTGGTGTGCCTGGTGCTGCTGGTGTTGGGGTTGATTTTGGCAGGATTTTGAGGACCAAGGTGAGATAGTTTCAAGGGCACTGATGCTGATGTAATAGATGGCAGGGGAACTTGAGTTGACAGAAGCGATCTGTCAATGGTGAGAAAGGTTTCAATGAGGTGACACTGGATAGAGAATTTACTCCAAACACTTGCAACCTGCATAAAGCTCAATCTGTCTTCCAAATGCAGTAAGCAACAGCTTCTGAGTTTGGAAAGTGAACAGCTGTGAGATGGGAGCTTTTATAGCACATTTGCAGCTGTCAAGTAATGAGATGATTCCATGGTCATACAACTCCCGACCCGTTTACCTGATGTGATCACCGAGCAGCGTGGAACCCGTGGGCAACCTCATAAAATGTAAAGGTGAGCTCAAAATACTTCTTAATGGACTGTTAACTAGGTCATTATGTCCTGAATTGCCTCCCCCACCGCTGCGTGTTGGGTCTGTTCAGCAATGACAGACCCTACATCTGGGAAAGGCACATGGTGGCGGGTTGACAGGGGGGCCCCGACCCGCTGTCAAAAATTTTTTCCCACCCGACCCGCCACTGAACGTGCCCACTGATCACTGGAAAATTCTCCCCTGCGTGTCTCAGTGCGAATTCTTCAATCTGATTGGTTGAAGAAGATCCTTGCTATTGCTTTCCCTATTCACACATCCCACAGATCCCCTGTAGAGGGCACATGCTGGATCAGACGCTCGATGACAGCAAAAAAATGCTCTCTAGCCTGCAAAATGTCTGTGGGCAACTGTAAGCGTGGTGAATGGACACGCTGTTCCTTTGCTGCTGACTGCAAAAGCTGGGCCAAACTATTTTCTGTTAGTTAAGAATTGTTGGACTAGCCTTGCCCCCTCTGATAGCTTAATATGTAAAGCTATAAAATTTAATCTCAACACTAGGACAGTCCCAGCTGCCAATTTCGATTATTTCAGCTAAGGTGTTGGCGGGGATGTATAATTGAGCTTATCAAAGAAAAAATAGGCAGATTTACTGGTCCTCGTCATTGTTCAGTGACCCCTACTGGAACGTGTGTGCATGTGAAAGTCAGGATTGGTCTGCCGACCCACTGATATTCACAATCCAGGCAGATACATAAAAATAGACACTTTGGAAAATTACCAGAGGGCTGTGTCTACCAGTGGATATGAACTCCTGCATTGGTCCCTACCTTCAGAAGGCCATACCTGACAAGGGGAAGGAAGGCGGCTGAATGCAAAGCAAAGGGTGGGGGCAGAATACATGACGGGCAGAATGGAGGGTGGGGGAGTAGATGGCTGTAAAAGAAGGGCAAGCGTGTATGGCAGTGAAGGGGTGAGGGAGAGGGCAAAATTAAGGGGAGAAATTGATAGCAGTGAAGGGTAGTTAAATGGATGACAATAAAGAGGCATTGAAATGGATGGTAATGAAAGGGGCAACATCTGGGTGTGGCGCTTTAGGGAGAAGCTCAGAGGAAGGAAAGTGGCTGGCAATATGGCTGGAGTAAAACAAAACAAAGTCATTCCAATATTCACTAAGATGTAAAAAATTAAGATTGTAACACACTCTTTCAGGCATTTTGTTTACTAGAATTCTGTGTCCAATTAATACTAGAGGAGTTTGGATGTTGTTGTATCTTCTACTTCAAATAACAGACAAGTCCAAAATAAATATTTTCACGCACACACTATTGCCTTGATAATCCAGTGGCTCACTGAAATAAGCCACTACTCTAAAGCCCAACTGTGCAATTATGTACAAAAAGATGCTGCTTATGCTCTGAGTAAATGCAACGATCCCGTGAGCACCGGAGCACTGCAGTACGTTCAGGAATAAAGGTTTAAATACACAAAATCTGCAATTCTGTTTGGATTCTTAAAAAAATTGATCATCAGTGCATGGAGGCAATGAAGCGACTTATTTGTTAATTAAACCCTTTTACCAATGGGGACAGCTAATATGATAGATGTCTGGTGAAGACCTGCTGATGTATGACTAGGAGAAAAGACAAGGTCATTCTCCTCAAGACAAGCATAACGCCAACTACAGTATTGTGCTCATCTTGTCTCAAGTCACTGGCATAGGTGTTTTTTTAATTAAACTAATTCAAGCTGTGCGCATAGATGGTATTTTTCCCTATATTTAAATAGGTACTTAAGTCTTTATTAGTTGAGTTTTCAAGTTATTCTACAATTGATGGACAGCACACTGAATTCGCATCTGTTGTGTTTTTACTTTGATGTAACCATCAGGTTGCTTTCATCATTTCCATTTATTTATTGATGTAGTTATTTCATGCTCTTTCAACCATATTATTAATAAAGTGAAATGCAAAGCTTGCCACATTTCTTGCATGTTGGTTCTCCTGAATATTAATGTAGTCAGTTCTTTCAAAATAGTCATGGTAACTTCACACAGATCTTAGCTTTTGTGTAGTTCTTAAAAAGAACTCAAATTACTGAAACAATTGGTGTTGCTTAATGTTAAATAAAATAAGGTAAAAAATAACCAGTTTTTAATAACATAAATGCCAATATAAAATTTAAAAAGTTGTTAGACTAGTTAAAAATGGCGCGTAATACACCTGAAAATGAGATAGGAGAATCCATTACAATGGTTTATTTATATTTGTGCAAGAATAGTAGATTTCCAATGGCTTCTCCATGGTGAATAGGTGGATATGCTGAATGAAACATAGGTGTGCAAAGTGTGAATGGGAACTCTCAATTCAATATTCATATCATAAAAACGCCCCAGCAAAAACAGCTGATCTGCTGGGGCTCAGCAAGTTGCGATTGGATGATTGGTTGAAGCAACAGTAGTCTTTAGTTTCACAATATGATTGGTCAAAGGGACGACACAAGACTAGAGCAATACATCACAGACACTTACTCATAGATGCAAGACGTATCTCAGTCATGTTGAGAGAAAGCTGGCTGCATAGCATGATCAGGCAGGCCTTGAACACAAAGCCTGATGAGTTATTTCAAGCCAAAAACAGGAAGTCTGGTCTCATGGGGGCAAGGGTGGGAGCATGGGTGGGGGTAGGAAATGTTCAGTCAGTTTGGGAATTGGATAATATCCTAAACATTTGCAATTGTTAACAGTTTATGTCAACAGTGCGTACGGAGGCCTCCGACCTGGAAAAAATCTACGGACTTACCTGAGGGCTCCCGAGGTGTGTATACTCCCATTCCTGGACCTTGTCAACTCAAAATGCGCAGGGCCCACGTATCCCAGAGGCGCAGGCGGTTTGCAAGCGTCCCTGGGGTCATGTGGGCCATGGGGAGCCAATAGGAGAAGGGAATCTCCCTTCAGACACTTGACAGATAGACCTGTCAAATATATGAATGGCGATCACCCCAAAAACACTGTAAAACATTAAATAATTTTTTTAATCCCATTTTTAAAATGAGTTGAAATTACAATAAATTTAATATTTTAAACAAAAATTAAATTTTTTGAAAAAAATAATTAAAGTTTTTTACACGGCTATAAATAAACGTACCTTTTTTAAAAGAATTTTTAAATGATAAATGAGTGAAAAAATGTTTTTAAAAACTTTTTTCAATTCTTATGCAGGTAAAAGCAAGCCTTACGCCTGCTTTTACCAGGCGTAAGATTTCTAAGGGTTTTCTGCGGGCGGAGATTCTCCAGAAAGCGGAACTCTCCTCCCGCAGAGGCCCTTCTCCAGGGCAGGCGTCCGATCTGTCAAGAGCATTCTTGATAGATCGGACATGCCGGTTTTCAGCGCATGCGCTTGGCATGCCTGAAACCGGCATTTCCGATGTCCCTACGGATGTGTACACAGCCCGTACACACCCGTAGGGATCGGAATATCTGGCCCATTGTATATATTTTTTAAATGTCTAATAATAATTAAGGGTAGAAACTTCAATCCGTAAATGAACATTTATTGGGTCCATGCTACTACATTCCTGCGTATGCTGTTTTTAAATAGACACTAACCATTTATTTTAAAAGGGATTAAACTAGTGTTTTGAGTGCTTTAAGCATTCAGTTGTGAAGTTTGCCCAGCAGAATTTCTAACTTTTAATGTTAAAAAGGTAGTTATTAAAATATGAAAACTTCCAGTACACTCGTAGTCAGAGTTTATTGTAAAGTTCTAAAGCATCAAATGATTGCATTCTTGAATAATAAAAATTATTTTTAGATAAAATAGATCACCAGTAAATTTCCGCATACAGTGTTGATCCTATTGTTTTTAATATATTTTCCCTTAAGTTGGTTTGGTATCAGTGAATGCACACAAATCTCCTGGAAATCTTCCACTATGTTGTTGTTACTTAGTTATTGGCAGCGAGCCAAAAATTTGAAAGACCTCATAACCAGAAATGTTTAACATGCCACTAATGAGTAAGAAGTGTGCATTTGTACTGATACAAAAACCAACACTGAGGGAAACTTGGAAGTTGCAGTTTGTTATGAGCCTCTAAACAGAGCAAATTGCAAGGTCATGGCTTATAAAAGATGTGATAGAGGCCCAATTGGATCTTTTGAAGAAATATAGCAGAAGTGTACAGGAAGGAGTAGGGCAGGTCAGAGAATCAAAATTTGCATACCAGGCATTTTGGGGTGCAGATACATAGGGAAGGATTTTAACTGTAAGTGGATTTATGGTTGGAACCCACTGCTTTCAGTTAGATTCCCGCTCACCCCACACCAGAATGAGGCCGCAACAACTGTAACCGCTTAGACTCATTAACATGCTGCCGACCGATTTCCCACTCGTAACGGGTGGAAAGCAGTTGTCGGCCTGCCAACACTCAGTTAATTGTGGGGACCGGGGTTCTGGGGAGCTCTCGTGGTAGGAAAGGAGAGGAATCCGGGGTAGGGAGGCATAAACTTTCCTTGTCGGGCCCGACTCAACCAATTTGAACTGCCTGCTCACCCGGTTTCCGTTGGGTGGGTGATGTTAAAGGCCACGATTTTGCCGGTGCTCAGAGGGCAGGTTTGGAGGCAGGTCAGAGGTTAAATTCATTTTGATTGACGGCGGGTTCCGAACCCGCCATCATCCCGCCTCCACACAACCTTCCCAACAGGTTAAAGGCAATTAACTGCCTATTAACAGGTACTTGTGAGCAATTTTCAGGGTCTTTTTCGATTTTCCAGCTTTTGGGTCGGCTTTTACGATGTCCGGACAACACGCCAGGTAAGTGTAGCATGTTGTGAGTCTGATCTGATGTTTGTGAAAAGATGACAGCTGCAGAAGTGATGTCAAGGATGCCATGTTGCACATGGTGAGTTTCAGAGCAAAGAATATGTTGGTTACTGCATTTTTAATACATATACAGATTTCTTTAGCTTACAAGTTTTTAAATCCAATTGTATGTCCAGTGCCACCTTATTGGGAGAACCTCTCTCACTAGTGACAGATCGCTTCTGTCATCTCACCTGCAGCTGCCATCTATTCCAGCAACATCGGAGCCAATGAAACAATCAGACCTTGGTCCTCCGAATCCTTCCACAATCATCCCCAACACCAACATCACCAACCTCATCACCAACCTCCCTGCATGCTGTGACTCCCTCCATAAGCATATGGAGGGAGTTATTGGAGAGCCTGAGTGCAAGAGTTCACCTTTGCACAGTGAGTGTCAGTGTTTTCAGCACCTCAATGCTGTCAAACACTGAAAAATCAACTGTCAAAATAAAATTGTGCATGGTCCCTTTAAGGAAACCGGCAGATGATGTGTCATCAAAGGATGTCATCAGACCCGCTTCCTGTTAATTGGTCGGTAAGAACAAGGCCAATCAAGGGAAAATCACGTCTGAAGAGCGGAGGCAGCTGGGGGCGGGACTGGAACCCAGAAACCAGTTGACCCGCTCCCATCCCAACACCGATGAGAAAATCACGGCTAAAATCTCCTGCATAAATTTTCAAAGATTGGAGTACAGGTAGAAAAGGCCATAATAAAGTCAAATGGGATTCCTTTTTCTATACATGGGACATTAAATATAAAGGCAAGGAGATGTTAAATTAATACAAAGCTATGATTAGTCAACATTTGCAATACTGTGCGCAGTTCTAGGCATGCCATTATAGTAAGGATAATAGAGCCACAAAAAGGCTACAGCAAAGATTCGCCAGAATGGGAAATTATGAAGCAAGTTTTAAAAAATTGGGATACTTTTCACTGGAACAGCAGAGGTTTAGAAGGATCTACTGGAGATTTTCAAAATTATGAAAGGTTTTGAAAGAGTAAGTTCTGAAAGATTGTGTTCACTGGTTCATGACTCAGTAACAAAGGGAAATTGATTCAGGATTATTACTACAAGAATGAAGGGGGAAGTTAAAAGAAATTTTTCACAGACTTAATGGAACATTTACTACAAGTGGTTATTGCAGCAGAAACTATAACATAATTTGAAAGGGAAATAGATAGGTATTTGAAAAGGATGAATATAGGGGAAAAGACAGGGAAATAGGATTGCAGTAGATGGATCCAATTGAAGAGCTAGCATTGGGCACAGCCACAATTGACAGAATGGCCTCCCTTTATTCTGTAAATTCTATTAGGAGTCCATAAAATGGAGGGAGTGGGCTGGAATTAAAAGAGGTGGGTAGTGGAAAACTGTCGCAGCAACAAAAGGCTTTCTGATTTTTTTGGGGGGTGGGGTGGGTGCAATGATTGTTTTCTGTTTTCTAAATGGGAATTTTATGGTTGCTTTTTAGTGAATGTGAAAATTGAGCCTATTAGCAAGTCTTTCGCCCTAAGGACATTTTGGACACTTTCCCACATTCTATGGGCATGTCAGACATGCAACCAATTTAATTATGTAGATGTATTAATTACCTTTGGGTAAATTGGCTCATATTGTAACTGAGGCACATAAAAATGAAATATTTCCCACAAAACTACTCCATAAAAATTTCATATCAAAAGATTTACACATAACATTTAAATATTAAGTGACGTTTCGTAAATGTATTTTGTCTGAAACAGGCTGCGAACATCATTTGAAATTCACGATACTTACAAAACCATTCAATTAAATTAAAATCAGTATTTACCCTGCATGATCTTTGTTCCAACTTTTCTATAAACCTGATACGATGAAGTTTTAAAAATGTATTTAGAACCAACTTTGCAAAATTATATTCCTCAAAATATTGTACATATTACCGCGCCGGGGCCCACAGAAGATCAATTCTGACAACATTAATTCACATTTAAAATAAATATTTATGATACATATACACAACGACGGTAATGTTTTTATTTTGTATATCATCAAACTTTGCTTACAATAGCAGTTGATGAGCAGAATATCAGTCATTATGATAACTTCAATCGATGTTACTGTCCATCTTGTTACACCGTAGCTTCTTTATCATTCTTAAGTCTTAGATGAGTGAAGATAGGGTGGCCTTTTATTGGATAGCTTCAGATGTGTCTTATTTAGCAGTTTAAAATTTAGAGAGTGACTAGCCATATCTAAGAGCAGAAAACTAGTGCCGCATAATTTTTTTGCTGCTGCAGCCGGTATTGCCATCTATCACAATCTGTGCGTAAAAGCATTTGTCACTGGAAATTTAAATGGATCTTAAGTAAACTGCATTGTTTTTGAGGTCAGCGGGATTTTTTTTTACATTTTCGATAGTCAGTTTAGCTAAGCCGACAAGGAATATTGCAACTGCCGCAAATAATTTTAGATGTTAAAATAGAAAGAAACTGGAAGTCTCTAAAAATCTACAGTTCAGGGTAGTCATCGGGGTCTAAATTTGTTGTGGCCCGTTTTTGGGTGATTAACTGACAGCATGCTTCCAGACACGCCCAAACCGGGAGGCCTGAGGACTGTCCTCAGTTGGTCCACAGACCTCATTATAATGATCAGGATGGGCTGCCAGCACCTGTCGCACATCCAGAAGCAGCTCATCCGCATGGCTAGATGGAATTTTGGCCGCTTGTCTTTCCAGGCTGTGATCCTCAGGTAAGTCCTAGCTGGGGGTGGGGGGATGGGGAAGGAGAGTGGGAGTGGGGGCCGAGCACAGGCCAGCAGTGATCCTCAGGTAAGTCCTGGGGTGGGGAGGAGAACAGGAGTGGGTGCTGAGCACAGGCCGGCAGTGATCCTCAGGTGTTTGCGTGGGTTTCCTCCGGGTGCTCCGGTTTCCTCCCACAGTCCAAAGATGTGCGGGTTAGGTTGACTGGCCATGAAAAAAAAATTGGCCCTTAGTGTTAGGGGGGATTAAATACGTGGGGTTACGGGGTTACGGGGATAGGGCTTGGGTGGGATGGCTGTCGGTGTAGGGACCGGGTGCTAGGGTTTGGATGATCAGCCATGATCTCGTTGAATAGCGGAGCAGGCTCGAAGGGCCGAATGGCCTACTCCTGCTCCTACCTTCTATGTTTCTATGTTTCTATGTAAGTCCTGCGGGGCGGGGCGGGGCAGGACGGGGAGGAGAAGAACAGGACTAGAGGCCAAGCACAGGCCAGCAGTGTCTCACGGTAGAGTTGTGAAGCTGGGAGGAGACCACATAATGCTGAGTGGAATAGCCCTGGCTCCTGCTCCACTCCAGATTTTGTGCATGGGTCCAGAAATAGTCGCAGGACCCTCAGTTCCATATTGAAATGAGGTCCAGCTCTTTATTCAAGTGGCCCAGGGCCACCTATAAAAAGACCCTGAATAATTTAGCCGTGGCCCCAATGCACAAGCAGATCGGGCGTGCCACACAATTCATCATCATTACTTTCATTTTATGTTGAACTTATGGCCTACCCTTTCATTTGAAGACTCAAAGCACTTCAAAAAAAAGTCTCCATACAAAATGTTACAAAAAAACTGTCAATGGGATTCAATAAATAGCTTAGTCCAATATTTTAGTCAATAATGTACATCATTAACATTCTGAAAGAATGTCAGCGGATCAATCTTTGGATTATTTTCTGACTGATAATTGAAGATTAACTTTATTATCTTTAATATATTCAATCAAATAACACAGATATGACAAGAATGTGCCTTTCTTTAATTGTCACATTTACAGTTTTTCTATAATACAATACAGCCTAGCATTTTCTAACATTGCTTTGCTGGATAAAGATTGGTCTGTGTCGTTTCATGATTATTGATGAAAGGAAGCATTTTTATCGTTTGAGTTTTGAAGTTTCCTTTAAACATATATTGCTGATATTATCTCATTGTTCCAGCAATAAAAAAGACTGATTTAAATGCAGCTAAGGTTCATTGTGGCGTTGTGATTATCCCAAGGCTGAGACTGCCCCCATGAAAGCAGACACGAATGCTAAACAAATCTTTAGGTATTATTATCCATAAAATTAATAATACTAATCAGGATTAAAATATGCAGCCAAATATCTGCTGAATAAAAGTATTCTGTGATATAGAAGGTAAATCATTATTTCCTTTACTACTGCTGCTAAAGATCATTTTTACTAAGATTTCCCATAAACAGTTCCACCTTTCTCCTTCAGCTGCTGACTGCACACTGTTGTGTGTTCCCAGCAGTTTCTGCTTTTATTTCAGATTTGCCAAATCCACAGTTTGTATTTTTAATCTCTAGTAGTGGATTGATGCCTAATACAGACACTATTAGAAGATTGCAAACGAAGTGCTTGTTATGAGTCAGGTTCAATCCCAACTTTCACTAAGAGCCGAGTTGGCGGCAGTGAGTGGTGTGTGATTTGTATTGTCTGTTGTAGTGGCAGCTAAGTCATGCCCATCAGCCTGAGGACAGTCCATCTGACAGCCCAGTTCTATTTTTATTTGAATTGAAGCCCACTGAGGATTTTTGAGATTTTTCTTAATTAAGTTCGATTGTTTTAGACCTTAAATGGGGAGAAGTCGTGTTGTGCAATACTAATGTAGACATACCTAATGCATTCATATGAAATTCTATTCACATGAAGGTGTTAAGCTATTGCATGCTAATATTGTACAGCACAATTTCACCCTAGTTTATTTTTATTGAAGATGTTAACAGTTAAAGATACAATAACAATAGGCTCAGTTTATGGCTGTAAAATATGACAGCAAATAGTGTGCAGCGTTGTCAGATGATATGGTGCTTTTGTATCTTTCTATGGTGCAATATTATTGATTTATCACACTGAAATTAGTCCAATCAGCCATACAAGGTATTTTTCCCTCAGTACATTTGGTGGTATGTTTCTGTCTGGTCAGTTATGAAGTGGAATAGAAATGGTTCACAACATACAGTCTGTGGTGTATGTAACCTGTACCACCTTAAGACACTACCTTAAGAGATGGACTACTTTCTCTTGGCTACTGTATATTGTAGTACCGGTGGTGACCACACTGGTATATAAACTCTGTGTAGTAATTTGCTAAGCAGTTCAGCCCTGACCTTCGATTAGTAAAGACCTGTTTAAGTTATTCTTGTTGTCTGTGTCCAGTGATTTAGAATAAGCATATCTGGGACACTCAGACTCAACAGTGGCGACGAGTCCGATCTTACCCTGCGGCAGTTTTGTATCCAAGGCAGCTTCATCCTCAGAACGGGTGTCGAGAAGAGGCATCCGCCCTCATCATCCTGCTGAGCACCGCATCGCACGGGAGGCATCGAGAACCCGGGTTGAAATTACTGACCACGAAGTCCTCCATCAGCGACAGGCAGTGATCATCCTTCTACCACGGTGGTGGGTAAGCCGATCTAGTGACACGGGCAGAAAGTCGGCCGCGTTGTCAGTGGAGAAGGGGAGGGAAACCGGAGGAAAAAGGGCGGAGAACTCGACCGCAGCCGGTGAAAAGGGCCGGGCTGCAATCGGGGCCGAGAGGCGCAGCGACAAGGGCAGCGTTAAGGCCACGAGAACCGCGGAGAACTCGACCGCAGCCGGTGTAAAGGGCCGGGCTGCAATCGGGGCTGAGAGGCACAGCAACGAGGGAAGCGTTAATGCCCACGAGAACCGCGGGGGAGCAAAAGCAGCGTCGGGGAAATTAAGAACCGCTGGGAGGCGAGAACAGCAACAGTGCGGTCATCGCCATTGTAGCCAGCGGGGGAAGAAGACAAGCGCGGGAAGCCGCCATTGTAGTCGGCGGGGGAAGAAGACAAGCGCGGGAAAAGCCGCCAAGCGTGGGAAGCCGCCATTTTGGGAAAATAAAATATTTAAAGAAACTCTCAAGGATGCCTAAACACGGTAACATCACTGCTTTTGATAGCGATGTTGAAGATTGGGCCACGTATGTAGAACGCATTGGAGTTTATTGTACAGCAAATGAGGTACCAGATGATAAGAAAGCAATAACCTTATTAAACTCAATGGGTGCGAAGACGTACGGGTTATTGAGGCACTTTGTAACACCAGATAAACCGGCGGATCAGACTTTCGCGAATATTGTTACTATCCTGCAAGAACATTTAAACCCCACGCCGCTGCTGATAGCGGAACGATTTAAATTTTACAGAAGAACGCAGCTGAAAGAGGAAAGCAACGCTGAATTCTTAATTGAACTGCGCAAGCTATCAAAGTACTGTCAGTTTGGTACAGGACTAGCAGACGCTCTGAGAGATAAATTCGTGTGTGGATTACTAAAAGAAGGAACTCAAAAGCGACTGCTAGAGGAAAAGGACCTTACGCTTGATAAAGCTGTCACCATTGCAGCATCGCACGAGGCCGCAGCAAGAGGCACCGCGGAAATGCAGCTAAGGTCATCGGAACTCAGCACCAATCGAATGGCATTGGGTGCAGTAAAGTGTTATCGTTGCGGAAGGACAACGCACGATCAGAACCAGTGCTGGTTCAAAAATCAGGAATGCAGAAAATGTGGCAGGCTAGGTCACATAGCTAAAGTATGCCGGTCAGGAAAGAAGACCAGCAACAAAAAGTCACCGCAGGAAAAGTGCAAAAAGGTACACAGGGTGACAGAGAACAGTTCGGCTGAACAGAAGACGGATTCAGACTCCAGCAGTAAGGAACTGGGTTGTCTAAGAATACATAATGTGGGTAACACAGCAGACCACCAAACTATCTGGGTCACACTTCAGATAGCAGGAGTCCAAGTGAAGATGGAATTGGACACTGGATCGGCATTGACGGTCATGAATAAGCAAGATTACAAAAGGTTATTTCCACACATTCCCCTAAGGGATACGGAGATTGTATTGAAAACATACACGGGGCAAAGAGTATACCCCATCGGAAAGATAAAGGTAAAGGTGGTCCACAAGGGTAAAGAAAGCTGAGGAATGGACTTATATGTGTTACCTGAGGGAGGTCCACCGCTACTGGGACGGGAATGGATCAGGAGAATAAATATGGACTGGCATTCCTTAAAAGCACTAACTGTAGATTCCGGTAAAAAGGACGATGTCAAACCTAAACGACTGTCCAGAATATTGGACGATGCTAAAGAGGTGTTCCAGCAGGGACTGGGAACACTGAAAGGAATTACGGCAAACATCAAGGTTGAAGAATATGCAAACCCGAAATTTTTCAAAGCTAGACCGGTACCTTATGCGATACGACCTGCTGTGGAAGCTGAGCTGGAGGGACTAGAATGTTCCGGAGTACTGTCAAAGGTGGACTGGAGTGAATGGGCTATGCCCATTGTTCCCGTCATGAAGCGTTCATCGAGTAACAAGCTGGGGGAACCGGGGAAGGTTCGCATCTGTGGCGATTTCAAGATCACTGTTAATCCGGTGCTTCACACGGTGCAATATCCGCTTCCACGGATTGAGGATATCTTCGCTTCGTTGTCTGGCGGGAAACACTTCACCAAGATAGACCTGGCGCAGGCGTACTTACAGATGGAAGTTGATGAAGCGTCACGCCAGTATCTCACGATCAACACGCATAAGGGCTTATATCGGTATAATAGACTGGTTTTTGGAGTGGCATCGGCTCCAGCGATTTGGCAAAGGGCCATGGAGCAGGTATTACAGGGAATTCCAGGCACACAATGCTACCTGGACGACATTCTGATTACAGGAGATGATGATGAGAAACACCTTACAAATTTGGAACAGTTGCTCACCAGATTGAAAGAATATGGACTTCGAGTTAATCGCCAGAAATGTGAGTTCTTTCAGAAGCAAATCTCGTACTGTGGTCACGTCATTGACCAGGAGGGGCTTCACAAGTCACCTGACAAGATCGAAGCTGTTGTGAAGGCTCCCGCTCCGGAAAATGTATCCCAGTTGAGGTTGTTCTTAGGGTTGATTAACTATTACCATAAGTTTCTGCCAAATTTATCCATGGTGCTACACCCGCTGAACGCTCTTTTGCAGAAGAGAGTGCCATGGAAGTGGAGCGAGGACTGTAAGTGGGCCTTTCACAAAAGCAAGGCATTGATCACCTCTAAGGAAGTGTTGGCTCACTTTAACCCAACGCTGCCTATTCGTTTAGCTTGTGATGCTTCTCCATATGGTATTGGGGCAGTGCTCTCACATAAGTTGCCAAATGGCTTGGAAAGACCAGTCGCATTCGCATCCAGATCATTGACCTCCGCTGAGCGCAACTATGCTCAGATAGATAGGGAGGCTCTCAGCCTTGTGTGGGGAGTAAAAAAATTTAATCATTACCTGCAAGGGCAAAAGTTTACGCTGCTGACAGACCACCAGCCGTTGGTTTCCATTTTTAACCCTAAGAAGGGTGTTTCGGTGATGACAGCGCAGAGGCTCCAGAGATGGTCCCTTTTCCTAGGGGCACATCAATATCAGATCGAATTCAAAGGTACAAAGCAACATGGTAATGCTGGTGGGCTGTCACGCCTGCCACTACCTACAGCGGAAGCGGCACCAACAGTTGACCCTGTTGAGTTATTTCACTCGACCATCATCGAATGTTTACCAGTCACCAATACAAGTATTGAGAGAGAAACCAGGAACGACCCGACACTGTCTCGGGTCTACGAATTGACAGTGAAGGGATGGCCAGCTCATGGTGAACCATTGTTACCGGCATTCTCAGCCAGACGAGAACAGCTGTCCGTCTGTTAAGGAACATTGATGTATGGAACAAGGGTGATTATTCCTCCTAAATTAAGGGAGAGAGTTCTAAAGGAACTGCATGAAGGTCATCTGGGGGGAGTCAAGATGAAAAGCCTTGCTAGGGCTTATGTGTGGTGGCCAGGTATCGACCAACAAATAGAGGATCTGACTAAAAGCTGCTCAGGGTGCCAAAAAGTTCAAAATGCACCTCCAATTGCACCGCTGCATCCATGGGAATGGCCTTCAACCCCATGGCAATGTGTACATATTGACTTCGCAGGTCCATTCATGGACTCCATGTTTTTAATTGCGGTAGACGCACATTCTAAATGGCCAGAAGTGAGTAAGATGGCGACCACTACCTCGGAAAAGACGATCGCAGTTCTAAGAACGATATTCGCAAGAAATGGATTGCCAGAACAAATATGTTCAGACAGCGGACCGCAGTTCGTGTCAGAAGAATTCCAGAAATTCATGAAGAAGAATGGGGTGAAACATTATACCTCTGCCCCATATCATCCGGCTACAAATGGGTTGGCCGAGAGATTTGTACAAACGTTCAAAAAGGCGATAAAGGCCATGAGCGAAGACCAGATTCCACTACAACACAAGGTGGACAATTTCCTAATGGCATATCGAAACGCCACTCATGCAGTGACAAATCAAAGCCCTGCCATGATGTTCTATAACAGGAGGTTGCGGTCCAGGTTGGACTTGTTAAAACCAAATGTGCGGAGGGAGGTCGAAAACAAACAGTTCCAGCATATAAATAACAAGACCACTCGGAGTTTCGAAATAGGACAACCAGTGTTAGCCTGGGACTATAAGAATGAGAAATGGCAATCTGGAACAATTCGTGCCAGACAAGGACCCCTGATGTACACGGTAGATATTGGTGAAAACGTAATACGACGTCATGCTGACCAACTTGTAGAATCGAGAACAAGGGTCGAACCCATGACTACGACAGAGACACCAGTGGAAGAAGTTAGTGAACCTGAAGCATCTACCTCAGACGCCAATGTATCTGATGATGTCCAACCCATAAGAGATCAACTAGATGAGTCACCCCAGCAACGAGACTCAGAGACCCCTGAAAGGCGTTATCCAACTCGGATCAGGAGGCCTCCTCAGAGACTGAATCTTTGAACAGTTTTGCATGAAGTTGTATATATGTTATCCATGTTATGTTTAAATTGGGATGTACACTGTTAAGCTAAAAAGGGAGGAATTGTGGTGTATGTAACCTGTACCACCTTAAGAGACTACCTTAAGAGATGGACTGCTTTCTCTTGGCTACTGTATATTGTAGTACCGGTGGTGACCACACCGGTATACAAACTCTGTGTAGTAATTTGCTAAGCAGTTCAGCCCTGACCTTCGATTAGTAAAGACCTGTTTAAGTTATTCTTGTTGTCTGTGTCCAGTGATTTAGAATAAGCATATCTGGGACACTCAGACTCAACACAGTCCTCTCTCTTTTGACTCTTACCGTGCAAGCTAAAGTAAGGAAGTCTCCCCTCAACTACCTCACCATCCCATTCCTAGCCCACTTGCATGGGTTTCTTCTGGCCTATCTATACAAGAGTAAATTACTATTAATATACTATAAATGATGCCAGTTAGTAAAAATTACATTGCACCATATTAGGTTCTTATAAATTAGAAATGATTATAATCTAATGTTTTCATTAATATAGCACAGCATGTTATATTTTAACTTATGAATTACATTTTATATATTTCCCAACTCCATTTGAATTGAACTCATCTGTTACAATAACTATTATTACTTCTGCATATTTTATTTGTGTTCCTTTCTCTACATTTGTTTTTTTTAATTCAAATATATGAATCCAAATATATTCCCAAGTTAAAGTCAAGAGGAGTTTTTTTCAATGTTATTTCTTCCTTTAATGAAAGCACAGGCTCGTGCTGGGGTATCATTTTACAGGCAGCAACCATGTGACCACTCTTCATGTGTGAGATTACACATGGTATCAGCCTTGGTTCACTGGTAGCACTCTAATCTCTGAGTCTGAAGGTCATGGGTACAAGCTTCACTCCAGAGACTTGAGCACATAATGGCCCAGAAATTCGGGTCGGAGGCTTCCCGCGGGTGCAAGCCTCCGACCTGCACTTACCTAGTGCACCGGCCGTTGTGCTGTGGGCCCGCGTGGGATTCCGATCCTGGGCCTCCTCCAACTGCCGGTGCACAGTGCTTGCGTATCCCAGGGGCGCAGTTAGTTCGAAGCGTCCCCTGGGATCACATGGGCCATGGAGAGGCAATCGTAGCAGGGAATCTCCATTCATAGATTTGACAGGAAGAGCTGTCAAATCTATGATTAGAGTTCAGCCCCAAAACATAACTAAAACTTCAAATACATTTTTTTTTATCACTTTTTTAAATAACTATATATTACATAAAATAACTATTTTAAACAATAATTTAAATTTTTGAAAAAATTAATTACAGCTTTTAGCGGGGCTAAAAATAAACTTACCTTTCTTTAAAGTATTTAAAAATAATAAACCTGTGGAAAAAATGTTTAATTTTACTTAATTCACCACTTACCTTGTTAAAATCAGGCCTTGCGACTGCTTTTTAAAAGCGTAGCTCCTGGAGACTTACCCTTCTGGAGAAATCTGGAAAAAAACGGAAGTTCCAGACATACGCGCTGCCTCTCCGGTGCACGCGTTCGACCTGTGAACCCCTTCCTTTAAGGGAACGGAAGTTCCGGTTTCCCGCACATGCGCAGTGCATGCACGGAACCGGCACTTTCGTTGGGCCTACGCGTGAGTACCCAGCGCCTACTCACCCGTGGGGACCCGAATTTCTGGCCCAATATAGGTTGACACTTCAGTGTAGTTCTGAAGGAGTACTACATTGTTGGAGGTGCCATCTCTTGGATGAAATGTTAAACCAAGGCCATGCCTGCTCTTTCAGGTGGATGTAAAGGATTCCAAGGGACTATTCAACGAAGAGCAAGGGTGTTTACCTGCTGTCCTGGCCAACACTTACCCTTCAACAAATAATGCTAAAAACAAAACAGATTATCTGCTCATTTATCTCATAGCTGTGTGCAAATTGTCTGCTGTATTTGCCTACATTACAACAGTGACTGCATTTCACAAGTACTTCATGGGCTGTGAAGGAATTTGGGATGTCCTGAGGTCATGAAGGGGGAGAAATTCAGTTGGTTTACGCCTCCTGTTAGCGCCTTAAGAGGGCGCTAATGGGGCGCAAAGCAACTAACGCCCGGGCGCGGCGATATCTGCGCCTCTCGCGAAATTGACCAGACATTTTGCGGCAGCGCTAAACAATACCGCCCCGATCTCCTGTGCACGCAGATCTTGACGTCATTCGAGCGTGCAACGCCCTTGTGGTGCCCCAGAACAGATATTGAGTGGCGCCCCCCTCCTTTCCGCCTGGTGCAAGCAATGACAGGTAGACTGGAACGTTTCCCAGTCGCTGTGGGGCTGTGGGGGGACGCTATTTAAAGGGGGCCTCTTCCTGGCTTTTTCTGTGGTAGACATTTTTGCACCACTCGCTCTGAGACAGAGAGAGATTCTGAGAGAGAGAAGGAGAAACTTCTGCATTGAGTCAGCACTGTGTGAAGTAGTTTTGGCTACTGAGCATCACTTTGCAAGTACTTTTGTTTTTGACCTTCATTACTTTGATTGCCAAGAGACTATAGGGGCTGTACTGATTGGGGGCGTCTTCCTGCGCCTGCAGATTCGGAGGCCCCATAGACGCAGAGAGAGAGTGGCAATCATGGCCAGACGGAGGAGGGCCAACAAGGCCTCTGTACAGGAGAACTTACCCTCCCAGGGTATTTTGCCAACAATTCTCCTACATTAATATGTCTGAGGAGCAGTGTTTGCGAAGGTTGCATTTCAGCAAGGATGTGGTCACTAAGCTCTGCCACCTGCTGCAGCCAGATCTACAACCTCTACTGAGGACCAGGGCATCTCTGTCGGTGGCAGTGAAGATCACAGTGGCTCTGAACTTTTATGCCACCGGCTCCTTTCAAGCAGCTACTGGGGACATCACCAATATCTCCCAGCTCGCGGTCCATTGCTGCATCCGTCAGGTCACAAACGCCCTCTATAAAAGGAGATGACAGTACATCTCTTTCCCGATGACCCAGGCCAAACAGCATGAATGCTCATTGGGCTTTGTGAGGATAGCTGGCTTCCCCATGGTGCAGGGCGCCATTGACTGCACGCATGTGGCAGTGCGTGCACCGCATGAGAATGCAGGGGATTTCCGCAACCGAAAGGGATTCCACTCCTTAAATGTTCAGTTGGTCTGTGACCACAGACAGCTGATACTCGCTGTCAATGCCCGCTATCCTGGCAGCAGCCACGATGCATTCATCCTGCACCAGACTGCTGTGGCAGAACTTTTCCAGGCACCGCATCACCCAAGTGGTTGGCTTCTCGGGGACAAGGGTTATCCACTGTGCACCTGGTTGATGACACCGCTCTGTACGCCCAACACTCCTGCTGAGTTGTAGTACAACGAGAACCATCTCACCACCAGGAACATCGTTGAGCACACAATCGGCGTGCTCAAGCAACAGTTCCGCTGTCTGGACCACTCAGGAGGAACCCTGCAGTACTCGCCTGAGCGAGTCTCCCTCTTCATAGTTGTGTGCTGCATGATGCATAACCTGACAATCCTCAGGACCCAGCCAATGCCATCAGGCCTTGGAGCACCACCAGAGGAGGTGGAGGAAGAGGAGGAGGAAGAGGAGGAGGATGATCATCAGCAGCACCAAGGCGGGAGGGAGGCCCACAATGTTGAAACTGGAAGGGCTGTCCGTCAACGGCTGATAGCAAGCCGCTTCTAGGCCCCTGCTGAGGAAATGGCTTCTGACATTGAGAACAACATGAATGAAACCAACCCGCAATCCCTAAGCCGGTCAAGGCAGCAATGATTCCAAAGACCAAACATGTACATTTTGAATGCAAAAACTTATTTATTTTACAAACTCTGTGTGTGTCATTTCCTCATGACAAACTAATAGAAAGAAACACAAAAAAACAGTCATTAACATAACTGGTTCTCACAACCTGGAGGTAATGTCCAAAACACGAAACAAAAGTTTGACCACGAACCTCGGCCTTTAATAAAAAATTGACCAACATTTTGTCACACCTCCTACTTTTTGCCCTTCGAGGGTGATCTCCTTCCCTTGCGCACTTTCCCCCTTCCCACCCTACTGCTCCTCCGTAATGGGACCCCAGTGGCTGCAGCAAGACTGCTGGAAGGCTGCTGGTTGTCATAACCTGAGACTGCAGATGCCCTTGAAGGACGGCCTCGACCAGCTCTGGGCCTGGAGGGCCCGGCTGCAGGCTGCACCAACTCTGCATGGGCAGCAGCATTCTGGCCTACAGGCGGTGGCAAGTGCAATGGAGAAGTGACTGTGGTGGCAGCAGGAATGCTGTCATCTTGAGAGAGGACAGCAACTCCCTGCTCAACCGACACACTGACACTCCCACAGGGCAGCACTTCAGCATCCGGAGCAATCTGCTGGAGCACAGATTGCTGGCCTGCTGCGGCATGGTGAGAGCCCCGGGGAAATGTGTCCGAACCAGCGAGGATGGCAGCAGTCAGCACTTGCATGGCCTCAATCTGAGTCTGCATGAGAGCATTCTGAGATGGGGTCATGGCAGCCAGTGACTGAATTGCAGCACTAAGCATTAGCATGGCATCCGCCTGTGCTACAGCGAAGTGCTCCACACTCCTTGCCAGTGATTCAATGCATTCAGGCACCCTTCCCACTGCACCCATGAGCTCAGTGTGCATGTCCACTGCCTGGGTGTTCATTTCAGTGATCAGCCGCTCCTCCTCTGCGTCCAGTGCAGTAGGACTCGCTGGCCTACTCTCCCTCCGGGGAGAAGGCCCCCGAGCTTCCCTACCCCCATCGCGTTGCTGCAGCCTGCTGGGTCCTGGAGCTTCATCCTCATGAGACCATTCCCCCCTACTCCCCTCCAGGGAAGGCGTGTTCCCAGTGTGGGCATGGGCTTCCTCGGGAGAGGGTGGCGCTGATGCTCTGGCTTCATCTTCCTCCTCATCTGCGGCTTCGCTCCCACTGGTAGCTTGAGGGCCCATCTCCTCAGCTGGTGAATCACCATCTGAAAGCAGGAAAGTAAAAGAGTGGCTTTAGCATGAGGACAGGGGTCAGTAAGGGAGGAATGAGTGCAGTGATTTAGTAAGTTGGATTGAAAGTGTCAAAAGCTGGTGTTGTGAGGGACAAGTGGAAGGAGAGAGGACAAAAAGGTGATGACCTTACAATTGCTGTCCAGAACGGGGTCGGCCTCTCCAGGGGCGATGGGACCGATCACCTGGCTTGCCACAATCGCGCGCCTTAAGATCGCTGAGTGGTTGCAGCTGAGGCCGCCCTCCACCCGTCCGTTGCTGCTGTCTCCTATTATGAGATAGCTTGGCCTGCAAGAAAAAGGATGGTGTCTGAGTAAATGTACAGCCATGGTCTTGCCTGATGTGCCTCCCATAATTGAATAGCCCTTACTGTATGCAGCCATGGTCTTGCCTGATGTGCCTCCCATAATTGAATAGCCCTTACTGTATGCAAAGTGTGGAATGTGCATGTGTATTTCATGAGAGGGCCATAGGTGTTGGATGAGTGTTGGGCATTGGGATTTTAAGACCCTCTGGCCATAGAGTGAGGTTGAGATGGAGAAATGGAGAGGTATTGATAAAATGCCACTCACCCTGATGACCCGAGTGAGGTCGTTGAACTTTTTTTGACATTGAGTATGGGTCCTGGGCACCATGCTCCTGGAGGAGATGCTCTGAGCCACCTCCCTCCAAACACTTCTGTACTCGCGTGGCAAAGGCCTCCTGCCACTTTCAGGGAAGTGTATAGATCTTCTGCGCTCCACCGCGCCAACCAGAGCCTCCAAGGCCCGCTCGCTGAAGCGCTGAACTCGTTATCTCACCCTCTCCATAGTCCTTGGCTGGAAGATTTAGGCACAGGTCTGTCCAGGCCGAGATTCAAGGCTCCAATGAGCAGGGTGTGGCTGGAGAGCAAGATCGACCCTTCCCTTTAAGAACTGTCCGGCGCCAGTGTGTCTGTGTTCCATCGCTAACTGACAGCACCTGCGCTACAGCCGCGCTCTGAGTTAGCGCCTCGCTCCTCGGCCTTTGCGCCTTAAGACAGGTATGTAGTGCCTGATTTAGCACTCCAATCAACTCCACGGGCGATAAAAGCCAAGTTTGCAGTCGGAGGCGATAATGAGCGCCAGGCGCTAAACATTACGCACGGCTGATAATGGCGCCCCCAACCGGGCGATACTGAATTTTTCCCCCAAAAAGCGCCATATGAATGCAAGTTCTTTGGGCTAGAAATTCGGCTCCTTTGTGCCTGCCGTTAGCACCTCCGGGGGACGCTAATGGTGTGCAAAAGGCTTATCACCTGGGGGTGGCGAAAAAAGCACTTCCCAAGAAATTCGGCGGGGCGTTGCTGAGGTGCTGCCTGATAGCGCCACGCCTCCACTGGTAGCACCCCAGCCGCTGCGCCTCCGGCAATGACGTCATTGCCGTGCACCATGACCCCTTAGCACCCCAACATCGCCTCGGTTACCGCCCCACCAGGAGGTGGAGCGCCTGAGATTGCACTGCACTTCCTGTGCGAGGCGGTAATCCAAATTTAGTGGCTGGGCCGCTACTTCCGCGCTGGGTGCTAAATGTCCGGCCTTAACTCGGGTACCGCCCCCAAACAGGGCGTAACCGAATTTCGCGTCCAATACACAGTGAATGTCAGCAGGCTATTTAATTTTGATGGCATCACAGCCAATCTTGATCCTGGCCTATCATAATGTCCACACAAATGCATTTTAGTGCAGGGATCACTTTTTCACTCCAATATTCTCAAAAGTTTCTGTTTTATGCTGGTGTATAGTTTCGCAGGTGTTATCAGTTTCCAGTACCTTCACCAAAATGGTCATTCGTCATTTGTGAGCCTAAATAGTGACTGTTGACAGACTATATCCATAGTTACTGTTGGTAGGCTCAGCAGGTGCTGGTAATGCTTCTGCTGTTGCCATTTAGCTCCTTTAGACCCATCTTCTGTTCCTTTACTTGTCCCATTACCATCCCCTTTCACCTTGCACCACCATCCCTGTTGTCATTTAATCACTCCTGCCTTCCACCCTATCACAGACCTCCCCTTTTGTTCTTTCCTCCCCTCCCTCCTTTCCCTGTCTCTGTACTTGCATAAAACTTATTACATCCCTAACGTTTGCCTATTGTGACAAAAGGTCATCGACCTGAAATGTTAACTCTGTTTCTCTCTCCACAGATACTGCCTGACCTGCTGAGTATTTCCTGCACTTTCTGGTTTTATTCCAGATTTCCAGCATTCGCAGTATTTTGCTTTTGTTTTACTATTGGCAGGCTAGTTCCATCGTTGCGGTTGGCAGCCTATTTCCATTGTTACAGTTGACAGGTTATTTCCATTTTGGAGAGTAGAACCTGCTGCACGAATGCATTATTTCCAGCATGAGTTGATTAGGAGTGCTTTATTTTTTCCTCTCCTAACCCAAGGTCACTGAGGCCAATTGTAGCATGCCGACGGTTGCCCAAACTGAGATCAGCTGAATAAGCACAGACCAGCAACTGAACTAGAGTCCTTTCTTCTCTGTATTGTTAGTAGCACACAACATGATGTATTTACCCAGTGAGTTACTGGGCTGGGGCGGAGGGACCCTGGTCTCATGCTTTTATTTTAAATATAATTTTTGGGCATGGTTCCTCAAGAGGAACATTTAACTTATTTTGGTAAAATGCTGAACAATCCGTTTTCAAAGCCAAGTAGGAAAGACAATATGCTGCAGCAGCTAAAATTGCTACCTACAGAAAATAAAGCAATTTGAACACAATCAAAAATGTTTCACAAACATTACTGTATAAACCATGACAAAGTAGAATTCAAAATCAATGCCTGTGGCTTTGATATTTCCTGTACATACCAACCTGAGCCTAAGCAAGTTATGTGGAATGGGGAAATAGAAGTGAAGTCTCCTACAATAGGGATCATGTCATCACTTCAACTGCCTAAAGAAACTGTTGTTCAGGAAACATTTGAAATGAAAAATTAGTTTTTTTAAAAAGGACCAAAATATAATATTATTGCTATATGTTGATCTTTATAAAGCTTTACTACTTTATACTTCAGAGTTGAATGAGAACTACCCATAGAACAAGCATGTCAGATAATATTGTGTGGCTAGGTCTAAGCAGATGAAAAATTAGTGGTATGTTGAATAAGTTTGTATTGTTTGCAATCTTTGGATATCAAATGTTATCTGTGACATGAATCTTGTCATTCATGTGGAAAGACTAATGAAATAATACTGGGTGGCCTGCTGGTGGCGCTGTCCAGGGAGAGTATAAATACTCGGGCATGGGCCCAGCTTGCTCAGGACATTCTTTAACAGGAACTAGTGAAGGACACAACTAGATCTCCATGTTGAAAAACAGTTGATTAAAGCCTTGTTTAATACTCAGACCAACTGCCTAGTAGTTTTCTTACGTCAATCTGTATCTCAAAATCTGATATAAACAGGATTCTAATTTCATACAGAATTCCGTCACTAAAGCTGTTTTTGAAAATTCATCTGAAAAAATGTACTTGGTGCAGGCGGAATTTCCAAAGTGTAAGTTTGGTATAGTTTGTGGAAGAGATAAAAAACGTCTAACTTCCAGTCAGAGAATTTCATCCATTAAAGCTTGACTCACTTGTACTACATTGCTGTGTGCTCTAAGATTACATAAGCATTGGGTATACACCTGCATAGAAGTAACCAATATAGGGGTGTACAAGTGAGTTAAGTGTTCATATATGAACTTTGCCAATTGCAAATTCCATTCTTAAAAGACTGACAATGTAGACAGACGTTTCTGAATCATTTACAATCTGTTTATTGGTGTATTTCTATGGGAGATTACATTGAAATGTTAACTCATTTTGGGGGAAGATTTGCAACTGTGTGCTAATTATTACAAAATTATGAACTAAGAACATAAGAATTAGGAGTAGGTGTAGGCCATACGGCCCCTCGAGCCTGCTCCACCATTCAATAAGATCATGGCTGATCTTTGACCTTAACTCCACTTTCCTGCTCCATCCCCATATCCGTTGATTCCCTTAGTGCCAAAAATCTATCAATCTCAGTTTTGAATATACTCAACAACTGAGCATCCACAGCCCTCTGGGGATTTATAAAGAACAAGTTGAGGATTTTGATACAAGTAGTGCACAAAAAAATGTTGGTCTAGATATTGGATCACGCTGCACCTGTTTTTCAGGCATAAAACAGGTGCCTAAGGGTCCAATATGGCAGGCAGAGTGGCAGGCCTATCCTGTGCTAGAAGTGTAATATCCACCATATTGGATATGGCACACCGTAGGTGTCCAGAGTACACACTAAAAGCATTCAAAAATGTCATTAACATATTTAAATAAGGGTCCTAGGCTTGTTTCACCCTTTTGTGAAATTGATCTGCCTCTGCGCCTGGCACTATGTAATAGATTCTCCCAGCAACTCATGGTGCTAGCAGTCAGGAAGGACCTTGCAGGAGTAGTAATTAAAGGGCTCATCCACACCGTACAGGTTAGTTGGTGGTCTGTTCTCTTAGGCTGCTGGTTTCTTCTAAGCTTTTTTTTAGCCAAGTTCTGCGATCCACAAGTGAATTCTGACTTCTGGTAACAGCTTTGTGTTACTGGACTGCTTTTGTCTGCTTTGGAAAGAATTTACTTTAGCCATGAGTGATCTGGCAGGTCTGCCTTTGGGGCTGGATGAGGAGGGAGAGCAGCAAAGATGGCATTGGTAATAATTTTCCAAAACTCCCTGGACTCAGCAAAGGTCCCGGCAGACTGGAAAACTGCTAATGTAACACCCTTATTTAAAAAGGGCAGTAGACAGAAGGCTGGAAACTATAGACCGGTTAGCCTAACATCTGTGGTAGGTAAAATTTTGGAGTCCATTATTAAGGAGACAGTAACAGGACATTTGGATAATCATAATTTAATAGGACAAAGTCAGCATGGTTTTATGAAGGGGAAGTCATGTTTGACAAATTTGCTGGAATTCTTTGAGGAAGTAACATATAGGGTGGATAAAGGGGAACCAGTGGACGTAGTGTATTTAGACTTCCAAAAGGCATTTGACAAGGTGCCACACAAAAGATTATTGCTTAAGATAAAAAATCACGGGATTGGGGGTAATATTCTGGCATGGATAGAGGATTGGCTATCTAACAGAAGGCAGAGAGTTGGGATAAATGGTTCATTCTCAGACTGGCAATCAGTAACTAGTGGTGTTCCGCAGGGGTCAGTGCTGGGTCCCCAACTCTATACAATCTATATCAACGATTTGGAGGAGGGGACCGAGTGTAACATATCAAAGTTTGCAGATGATACTAAGATGGGAGGGAAAGTAGTGAGAGAGGAGGACATAAAAAACCTGCAAGGAGACATAGACAGGCTAAGTAAGTGGGCAGAGATTTGGCAGATGGAATACAATACTGGAAAGTGTGAGGTTATACACTTTGGCAGGAAAAATCGTAGAGCAAGTTATTATCTTAATGGCAAGAAACTGGAAAGTACTGAAGTACAAAAGGATCTGGGGGTCCTGGTGCACGAAACTCAAAAGGTTAGTATGCAGGTGCAGCAAGTGATTAAGAAGGCCAATGGAATGTTGGCTTTCATTGCTAGGGGGATAGAATATAAAAATAGGAAGGTATTGCTTCAGTTGTACAAGGTATTGGTGAGACCGCACCTGGAATACTGCGTACAGTTTTGGTGCCCATACTTAAGAAAGGACATACTTGCTCTCGAGTCAGTACAAAGAAGGTTCACTCGGTTAATCCCGGGGATGAGGGGGTGGACATATGAGGAGAGGTTGAGTAGATTGGGACTCTACTCATTGGAGTTCAGAAGAATGAGAGGCGATCTTATTGAAACATATAAGATTGTGAAGGGGTTGGATCGGGTGGATGCGGGGAGGATGTTCCCGATGATGGGTGAAACTAGAACTAGGGGGCATAGTCTTAGAATAAGGGGCTGCTCTTTCAAAACTGAGATGAGGAGGAACTACTTCACTCAGAGGGTGGTAGGTCCATGGAATATGCTGCCCCAAAAAGCTGTGGAAGCTACATCATTACATAAATTTAAAACAGAAATAGACAGTTTCTTAGAAGTAAAGGGAATTAAGGGTTACGGGGAGTGGGCAGGAATTTGGACATGAGTCTAGGTTCGGATCGGTCATGGCCTTGTGGGTAGCGGAGTGGGCCCAGGGGCCGTGTAGCCTGATCCTGCTCCTATTTCATGTGCCTAATTCTGTTAGATTCAGGAGATGGTTCTGTGATAGTGGATTGACGGTTAGGATCAGATCAGCCATGATCTTATTGAATGGTGGAGCAGGCTCAAGGGGCCGATCGGCCTACTCCTGCTCCTATTTCTTATGTTCTTATGTAGGAGAGAGCAGGAGCAGATGAGAGAAGAGGGAGGAGGAGGGCACTGCTCAGGAGGCCATACCCACAGCGGGTCTTCAGGGAACACCTCTCAAACCTCAACATCACTGAGGAGCAGTGTGTCAGGCACCTGTGCATCACCAGGAAAGCTATCACTGAGCTATGTCACCTGTTGCAGCGACACCTGGAGCACAAACCAGATGGCACTGCCTGTGGTTGTTAAAGTGACCGTGGCTGTAGGGTCATTCTAGGATGCAGCAACAAATCACAGTGAGATAGAAATGAGAAGGGATAAAGAAGATAAGGTTTGAAGAGACCCTCTGTGATGTCTCCTCCAGCGTTGCCACTCGCCACAGCAATGACTCTCCTGCACGTGATGTCCAGACAGTCTACCTGAAGTGGAGAGAGGGTGTGCAAGTAGCTTCTCGCTTTTCTGGTTGCCACCTGCTGCCTCGTGCAGTTTGCGACTTTCTTCTGCAGGAAAGGAGGAAGTGTGTTAACAACAGCCTTATGAGTTGTTTTGAGAATGTGCCTGTTATGATTGACATGTGCAGATGTCGTTTTCAAGATGTGACTTGTGGGGAATTGAGGATTACAATAGTGCTGAGAGTAGGAGCTGCAGAGTGTGTGAATAGGAGAAGGAGGTGGAGCTGGACTGTAGTGCAATGATTGTAGAAGAGTGAAGGGAAGCAGGCAGGGGAGTGTTGTAAGTAGTGAGGCTGCAGGTAAGATTCTTATCTTGACAACTCTGCTGAGGTCATTAAACTTTTTTGGCATTGTGGCCATATCCTGAGAGCTAAGCCCCTTGCATTGATCTCTCCTTTAAGAGGTATAAACGGTTGTTGTAGCTGCCGCTGCTGTATATGATGGGGGAGTTCATAGCCTTTTCATTGCTAAAGCACTTTAATCCATGAATTAGCAAACCCAATTGGTGGAAGTGGTATTCTTCTTCAGGGACAAACTGTATCTTTATTTTAACTTGCAAATCATTATAAGCAATGGAATGCTTAGATATTTGCAATGCAAATGAATCTTCAATTTAAATTAAAATGTGAAATTATATTTACAAGGACAATTTTGCATAAATAAGCCTGTGCTTCATTTCCCAGAGTATAAACCTTGTCAAATAGTTTACAGAATTCAGTTTGGTAAACAAGTAAACCATAAAAATGAAAAAGAAAGTGTAACCCTCTGCCTTGAAGAAAACATATGCCACCCAATTGAAGGTTTTTTGGGAATGCAGAAAAAATATTTTTCACTAATAAAAATACCTTCAATTAATTGCCTTTTCAGATACATTCAAAAATGTAAAGAAAAACACGTGAACAGATATAAAGCTTCCCATCTTTTCAACTCAGGATGGCATCGCTGACTGGAACATTCTTACAGCTAAATGAATTAATATTTGTACACTTGGCTAGAGGAATGGTGCCAGGGGGAGGGATTCAAGTTCCTGGGACATTAGAACCGGTTCTGGGGGAGGTGGGACCAGTTCAAGCCGGACGGTCTGCACCTGGGCAGGGCTGGAACCGATGTCCTAGGGGGAGTGTTTGCTAGTGCTGTGGGGGAGGGTTTAAACTAAAATGGAAGGGGGTTGGGAACCTGAGCAGGGAGACAGAGGAAAGGGAAACAAGGATAAAAGCAAAAGATAGAAAGGAGAAAAACAAAAGTGGCAGTCAGAGAAATCAACGGTTTAAATCAAACATGGCCACAGTAGATAATAATTCTAATAGGCTTAAGAGCGTTAAAAAAACAAGCCTGAAGGCTTTGTGTCTTAATGCGAGGAGCATTTGTAATAAGGTGGATGAATTGGCTGCGCAAATAGGGGTAAACGAATATGATTTGGTTGGGATTACGGAAACGTGGCTCAAGGACGGCCAAGACTGGGAACTCAACATCCAGGGGTATTCGATATTCAGGAAAGATAGGCAAAAAGGAAAGGGAGGAGGGGTAGCATTACTGGTTAAAGAAGGGATTAACACAATTATAATGAAGGATATTAGCTCTGATGAGGTGGAATCTGTATGGGTAGAATTGAGAAATACTAAGGGGAAAAAACATTAGTGGGAGTGGTATATAGACCTCCAAACAGTAAGGCGGAGGTTGGGGAGGCATTAAGAGGGAAATTAAAGAAGCGTGCAATAAGGGCACAGCAGTCATCATGGGTGACTTTAATCTACATATAGATTGGGCTAACCAAATTAGTAACAATACTGTGGAGGAGGAATTCCTGGAGTGTTTACGGGATGGTTTCCTAGACCAATATATTGAGGAACCAACCAGAGATCAGGCCATCTTAGACTGGGTATTATGTAACGAGAAAGGATTAATTAGCAATCTTGTTGTACGAGGCCCCTTGGGTTGGAGCGATCATAATATGATCGAATTCTTCATTAAGATGGAGAATGAAGTAGTTGACTCAGAAACTAGGGTCATCGATTTAAATAAAGGAAACTACGATAGTCTGAGGAGTGAGTTGGGTAGGATTGATTGGGGAATGGCACTCAAAGGGTTGACGGTGGATAGGCAATGGCAAATATTCAAAGACCGAATGGATGAACTACAGAAGTTGTTCATCCCAGTTTGGCATAAAAATAAAACAAAAAAGGTGACTCAACCGTGGCTAACAAGGGAAATTAGGGATAGCATAAGATCCAAGGAGAGGACATACAAATTGGCCAGAAAAAGCAATAATCCTGAGGATTGGGAGCAGTTTAGGATTCAACAAAGGAGGACAAAGGGATTAATTAAGAAAGGGAAAATAGAATATGAGAGTGAGCTTTCAGGGAACATTAAAACTGAGTGTAAAAGCTTTTATAGATATGTAAAGAGAAAAAGATTGGTGAAGTCAAGCGTAGGTCCCTTGCAGTCAGAATCGGCGGAATTTATAATGGGGAGCAAAGAAATGGCAGACCAACTAAATACATATTTTGGTTCTGTCTTCACAAAGGAGGACACAAATAACCTCCCAGGAATACCGCGGAACATAGGGTCTGATGAAAGGGTGGAACTGAAAGAAATCAGTATTTGTAGGGAAATGGTGTTAGGAAAATTGATGGGACTGAAGGCCGATAAATCCCCAGGGCCTGATAATCTACATCCCAGGGTACTTAAGGAAGTGGCCCTAGAAATAGTAGATGCATTGCTGGTCATCTTCCAGATCTCGATAGACTCTGGAACAGTACCCATGGATTGGAGGGTAGCTAATGTTACCCCACTATTCAAAAAAGGTGGCAGAGAAAAAGCGGGGAATTATAGACCGGTAAGCCTAACATCGGTAGTGGGGAAAATGCTAGAGTCCATTATAAAAGATGTAATAGCAGAGCACTTGGAAAGCAGTGACAGGATCGGACAAAGTCAACATGGATTTACAAAAGGTAAATCATGCTTGACTAATCTACTGGAATTTTTTGAGGATGTAACTGGTAAAATAGATAAGGGAGAACCAGTGGATGTGGTGTATTTGGACTTTCAGAAGGTTTTCGATAAGGTCCCGCATAAGAGGTTAGCGTGCAAAATTAAGGCACATGAGATTGGGGGCAAGGTATTGACTTGGATAGAGAACTGGTTGGCGGACAGAAAGCAAAGAGTTGGAATAAACGGGTCGTTTTCCGAGTGGCAGGCAGTGACTAGTGGGGTACCGCAAGGATCGGTCCTAGGACCCCAGCTGTTCACAATATATATTAATGATCTGGACGAGGGAATTGGATGTAATATCTCCAAATTTGCAGACGACAGAAAGCTGGGTGGGAGGGTATGCTGTGAGGAGGATGTCATGAAACTCCAGTACGATTTGGACAGGTTGGGTGATTGGGCAGAAACATGGCAAATGCACTATAATGTGGATAAATGTGAGGTTATCCACTTTGGTGGCAAAAACAGGAAGGCAGATTATTATCTGAATGGCAATAGATTGGGAGAAGGGGAAGTGCAAAGAGACCTGGGTGTTCTTGTGCACCAGTCGCTGAAGGTAAGCATGCAGGTGCAGCAGGTGGTTAAGAAGGCAAATGGTATGTTGGCCTTCGTAGCAAGAGGGTTCGAGTACAAGAACAAGGATGTCTTGCTGCAGTTGTACAGGGCCTTGGTGAGACCGCACCTTGAGTATTGTGTGCAGTTTTGGTCACCTTACCTGAGGAAGGACGTTCTTGCCATGGAGGGAGTGCAGCGAAGATTCACCAGGCTGATACCTGGGATGGCAGGAATGACGTACGAGGAGAGATTGCGTCGATTGGGCTTATACTCACTGGAGTTTAGAAGATTGAGAGGGGATCTCATCGAAACCTATAAAATTCTGTCAGGTCTGGACAGACTAGATGCAGAAAGGATGTTTCTGATGGCCGGGGAGTCCAGAACCAGGGGTCACAGTCTAAGGATAAGGGGTAAGCCATTTAGGACTGAAATGAGGAGGAATTTCTTCACCCAGAGAGTGGTGAACCTGTGGAATTCTCTGCCACAGAGGGCGGTGGAGGCCAGTTCATTAAATATATTCAAGAAAGAGTTGGATATATTTCTTGAGGCTAAAGGGATCAAGGGATATGGGGAGAAAGCAGGGACAGGGTACTGAATTTAGATGATCAGCCATGATCTCATTGAATGGCGGAGCAGGCTTGAGGGGCCGAATGGCCTACTCCTGCTCCTATCTTCTATGTTTCTATGTTTCAAGCTGTTTGCATGATTGAGACACTTAACTAAATGAAGGAGTCCCTGGCTTACATTGCATTTTAATTCATAGAATCATAGAATGATACAGCACAGAAGGAGGCCATTTGGTCCATTGTGCCTGTGCTGGCTCTTTGGTAGAGCTGTGAAGGAATAAGCCATATAACCTATTCAGAAAAATACACTATCTTATGAAAGTATTCTGGCCTTATTAAAACAGGACAAACTGGGTTTGGAAATTTAGAAACCCAACGATGAAACAGCTGTGAAAGCATTCTGGCTATTGAGAGAAGACAGTTGTTGACCCTGAATAAATAACCTTATTGAAACAGAAGGTGCATGGCTCTGAAGGGCTGACCTTTTGGGAACAAAACAATGGTTCCCCCTGGATAAGGTGTTTTAATTTAAACTTTGTAAAGATGGCACATAAGATAAGGAACATCTGCCCTCGTAAAGATGACATAAAATAGGGAACACCTGCCGTTCACACCATTTTTATATGGTCAACCCAGAACACCTGGAGATGAGATAAGATTCTGGCTGATGTGGCAGTAAGAGTTGCAGAGGTTGGCAGAAAGATGAATAGAGATAATTAACTTGCATCAGCAGAAATCCTTAAAGGAAATACCACTGGAAAAGTGTATAAATATTGAACACTCAAATGGGATATCAGACTTGCTTTAATCGAGCAAAGCGATTCTCAGCTTCAGAGGCGGCTCTGTAGTCTACCACTCCTTTTACCTCAGGGATCAAAGGTATTTGGTATTGATGGATATCCTGTATAAGAAACCTTTAAAAACTGTAATACTGTAACGAAGTTAAGATTTAAAAGTAAGATTCTCTGTTAAAAAGATCGTATGTTTTCTCTTTTTAGAGCTGTTAATATTTCGATTGACTGATTCACCAACTGTAAATTGCATGTCGGTTCTTTAATAAATCTCTATATATTTTTAGAATAGTCTCACATAAGTCTTCTGTATCAAAAACTTGCAAATTCAATCTCTGTAGACTCTTTGGTAAAGAGTTGCAGAATTCTGGGGGAGTTTTCCGGACCCTCATAATATCCGGGACATTTACAATCTGGCTAAACTTATTAAAAGCACTATCTGGAGGATGGTAACATTCTCGGGTTGTTCCTTTCCTTTAGGGAGAGATAGCCTTTAGACCCTTTAGACCCAATTAAGCATCTTTAGGATTCGGCTACCTCAAACTTTAGTTGAAAGTGAACGTCTGAGAAATACACCTGATCTGGGGTAGCCCTAAAGGGGCTAGGACTAGTAAATATCCCTTCAGAGCTATCCAATTAATCCGACTCCCCTGCTCTTTCCCCACAGCCCTGTAATTTTTTCCCATCAAGTATTTATCCAATTTTCTTTTGAATGTTACTATTGAATCTGCTTCCACCACCCTTTCAGGCAGTGCATTCCAGATCACAACAACTCGCTGTGTAAAAATATTTTCCTCATGTCACCTCTGGTTCTTTTGCCAATCGCCTTAAATTTGTGTCCTCTGGTTACCAACCCTTCTGCCACTGAAAACTGTTTCTCCTTAGTTACTCTGTCAAAACTATTCACAATTTTGAACACCTCTATCAAAACTCCTCTTAACCATCTCTGCTCTAAGAACAACCTCAGCTTTTCCAGTCTCTCCACATAACTGAAGTCCCTTATCCTTTGTAACATTCTAGTAAATCTCTTCTGCACCCTCTCCAAGGCCTTGGCATCCCAGATGACTTTTCTACTTTGAGGACAACCAACCTTTTAAGTACACCCTCTTTATCTATTTTTATCCTATCCAATATCGCTACTGCCTCCTCCTTTACTGCTACATTGGCAGCATCCTCTTCTCTAGTGAATAAAGATGCAAAGTACTCATTTAGTACCTCAGCCCTGCCCTCTGCCTCCACAAGATCTCCGTTTTGGCCTTTTTTGATTGTGTTTAAATATTGTATTTCCCTTCACCTTAACCAGTATACAGTATGGATAACAACTTATTTAGTTATATCTTATCAAAGAAAAATGAAGTACTCCTAATTTTCCTTTTGAATTTATTTGTTGTCAAACTTCATTGTACAGCCAAAAACATTAATTTCCTTAAACACCGTTATGTGAATCTTACATAGGATTACATAGGATATACGGCACAGAAGCAGGCCACTCGGCCCAACCAGTCCATGTTGGCATTTATGCTCCACTCGAGCCTCCTCCTGTCTTTCCTTATCTAACTCTGTCAGCATAACCCTCTATTCCCTTCTCCCTCATATGCTTATCTAGCCTCCCCTTAAATGCATCCATACTATTTGCCTCAACCACTCCCTGTGGTAGCGACTTCCATATTCTCACCACTTTCTGGGTAAAGAAGTTTCTTCTGAATTCCCTATTTGATTTCTTGGTGATTATCTTATATTGATGGCCTCTAGGTTTGCTCTTCCTCACAAGTGGAACCACTCTCTCTGTTTCTATGCTATCAAAACCTTTCATAATTTTAAAGACCTCAATTAGGTCACACCCTCAGCCTTCTTTTTTCAAGCGAAAAGAGACCCAGCCTGTTCATCCTTTCCTGATATGTATACCCTCGCAATTCTGGTACCATCCTTGTAAATCTTCTCTGCACCCTCTCCAGTGCCTCTATACCCTTTTAATAATATGGCAACCAGAATTGTACGCAGTACTCCAAGTGTGATCTAACCAAGGTTCAATATAAGTTTAGCATAGCTTCCATACTTTTCAGTTTAGGATTCAACAAAGGAGGCCAAATGGATTAATTAAGAAAGGGAAAATAGAATATGAGAGTAAGCTTTCAGGGAACATAAAAACTGACTGTAAAAGCTTTTATAGATATGTGAAGAGAAAAAGATTGGTGAAGTCAAGTGTAGGTCCCTTGCAGTCAGAATCAGGGGAAATTATAATGGGGAACAAAGAAATGACAGACCAATTAAATACATATTTTGGTTCTGTCTTCACAAAGGAGGACACAAATAACCTCCCAGAGATGTTGGGGAACATAGTGCCTGATGAAAGGGAGGAACTGAAAGAAATCAGTATTTGTAGGAAAATGGTGTTCGGGAAATTGATGGGATTGAAGGCCGATAAATCCCCAAGGCCTGATAATCTACATCCTATGGTACTTAAGGAAGTGGCCCTAGAAATAGTAGATGCATTGCTGATCATCTTCCACCATTCGATGGAATCTGGAACAGTACCCATGGATTGGAGAGTAGCTAATGTTACCCCACTATTCAAAAAAGGTGGTAGAGAGCGTAAAGTCTTTGGGTTGTATAGCGAAGTAATACACAGACTACAAGAGTAACTTAAACAGGACTTTACTATTCGAAGGTCAGGGCGAATCTGCCCAATAAATTCTGCCACAGCACTTATATACCGGTGTGGTCACCGTCGGTATTACAGTATACAGCAGCCAGGATAAAGTAGTGCCACACCTAAAATAGTTCTCTTAAAGGTGGACGGTTACATACAATAGTTCTCTTAAAGGTAGAACAGTTACATACACTACAATCCTCCCTTTTTAGCTTACAACATACTTATTCCCCATTAAACATAACCTTCTAACATATATCCAACTTTATGTTAAAACAGTTCACAGATGTAATCTCTGCGGAAACAGTTCACAGATTCAGTCTCTGCGGGAAACAGTTCATAGATTTAGTCTCTGCGGGAAACAGTTCACAGATTCAATCTCGGTGGATGCGCCTTCCGTGCTTCTTGACTCGGTCCTGACAACGCCTCAGTGGTGCAGCAGTTCCCCGTGGTGTAGTCGGTTCACGTTGCTGGAGTGACTCATCCAATAGTCCTTCACTGGACTTAACAGCTTGAACTTCCGTCCTTCTGAACCAGCATTGTTGGCTTGTAAAACTTGAGTACCTTGGGAAGTTTTCTACTTCCAAACTGATTTGGCTCCGTTCGCAGGGACCCTGTGCGTGATATAATAGTGATGATGATGGTCCAGATGATCATCATCTTCTGCTTCGTCTTTTCCTTTTCTGTGGTTCAGATGGTTATCATCTTCTGCTTCGTCTTTTCCTTTTCTGCTTCTTGGAGACTCTCGGGGCTCCATTGTCAGCTGCCAGCTGCCTGCACAGTTCCTCCCGTAGTAGCGCCACCATCTCCCGATGTTCCTTAGACTTTTTGTGATTCATCAAGGTTTCTGCACTTTGGGAGTTTTCATCACAAGCTGGGCAGAACAGGTCCTCGTAATATTCGGTGTCGCTCAACAGGTCATGGTAATATTCGGTGTCGTCCTGAGCTAAGCCAGCGGGAGGGTCTTCTATTTCCTCCTTGCCCAGCTGAACGTTAGCCGACTTTTGTTCTAAATCCCGACATCTGTCCTGAAGAGACTTCATCATGCGTTCAGCTTCATCCCGCTTTTTCTGGGCTTCCTGCAAGTCTTTTACTAATGACCTCATTTGTGATTTCAATACTTCAACTTCATTCGGAGATTGATTGATCGGACCATTCAATCCCTCTACTGAAGTAGCTGTTTCAGCATTATGTTGTTCTGCATTGACGTGAGGCAGCGTACTTTCGGCATCCAAGAGCGGCTCTGCTGCAGTCTTCTCAGTCTGTGTTGCCACCTCAGCTATTTCAATAACCTTTGAGAGTTCCGAACCCCTTTTCTTTGAAGATTGAGGCTCGTGTTCAAGTTTTTCCCATTTCAGGGTCTTGTCCCTCAGCATATGAAGAAGTTGGCTGACTGTTAACTCTTCTGCCATCATCCGTTTCCCATTAGCTGCAGGGCTGTTTATAAACTTGCCCTGGGGCTCCTTTGCTGTTTCTACTTTGCCATCATCCGCCGCCTCCACCATTCGAATTTCCACAAATGAATCGTCCGGTGATGCTGCACCCAACTTCAGTAGGAGCTCGGAAGTCATGTCGACCAAATCAGCCTTTTCTGCCTGCAACCTGCTAACAAGCGCCTTCAGTTGCTGCACATCTTGTTCCACCAGATTAGAGCACGCACCTTCAGAAACCGAATCAGCTTTGATTCGTTTGGCCTCCCCTCGCAGACGGTTTGTGTGCTCCTGCTCCCTTTTCTCCCTCAGCTGCTTCTGTTGTCTTTCCAGATTCTCCCATTCGGTGTCATAGAACTTTTTCATTGCTTTCATCTCTTGTTCGAGACGGCAACTCAATTGCTCTAATTGCTGTCGTAATTTGAAATAAGTTTGAGTTCGAGCTCGGTGTTCCTCAGTAATGTATATGTCTGTAAACTGAACAGACTCAGAATTCTCTGTCAAACTATGTTGTTGTTGTTCAGTGGAGTTCTGTTCTGAAACTTTGTTCTCCTCTGGAGCATAAGCCTTTATGCACGCCTTCGTTTTTCCAACCTTAGTCAGCAAGTCCATTTTAGCCTTGTCTTTCATACTTGGGCTGGACTTATCGTCATCCGTTTCAGAGTCTGAGCTGATTGTCCGCACCGAGTCCTCACTCGTTATTGCTTTTAGGTAGTGCCATTCCATGTCTATTTTCTTGATCCACTCCCGTCCTAGAAGTGGTGGTCCTCCCTCAGGTAATACATATAAGTCCATTCCTGGGTGTTCTTTACCCCTGTCTCTCACCTTGACTCTTATCTTTCCCATGGGGTATACTTTATGCCCCATGTACGTCTGCAATACGAACTTGGTATCTCTCAAGGGTATATGTGAGAATAGCCGGTTGTAATCTCTTCGATTTATGACTGATAGGGCTGATCCAGTGTCCAACTCCATTTTTACTTGGACTCCGGCTATTTTTAGCATGACCCAGATAGTTTGTAGGTCAGCTTCCTTACTCACATTGTGAATTCTCAGACTACCCAGTTCCTGGCCGTTTGGGCCTGAATCCGAATTCGGTTCATCTGAACTCTTCTCAGCCACCTTGTGTACTTTGTTGTACTTTTCCTGTGATGGTTTTCTTTGGTTGTTGGTCTTCTTCCCTGACCGGCATACTTTAGCTATGTGACCCAGTTTGACACATTTTCTACATTCCTGGTTTTTAAACCAGCATTGGTTCTGATCGTGTGTTGTCTTCCCACAACGATAACATTTCGTTGTACCCGAAGTAATTTGATCCACACTGAGTACCGCTGCCTTTAGCTGCATTTCCGCAGTTCCTTTCGCTGCGGCTTCGTGTGATGCTGCAATAAGAACAGCCCTCTCAAGTGTAAGGTCGTTCTCTTCGAGCAGTCGCTTTTGCGTTCCTTCCTTCGACAACCCGCACACGAACTTGTCTCGCAATGCCTCTGTCAGATTTCCTCCAAACTGGCAGTATTTCGCTAATCTACGCAGTTCGACCAAGTATTCCGCGTTGCTTTCCTCTTTCCGTTGCATTCTCGCATAAAATTTGAATCGTTCCGCCAACATCAGCGGTGTGGGGTTCAAGTGATCCTTCAGAACAGCAACAATATTATCGAAAGTCTGATCCGTCGGTTTAGTTGGTGATAGAAGATGCTTCAATGACCCGTATGTCTTCGCGCCCATCGAGTTTAGCAAGGTTATAGCTTTATCATCATCTTCTATTTTATTGGCCTCACAATATATCTCGATACGTTCTACGTACGTGGCCCAATCTTCCACCTCGGCATCGAAGTTGTTGATGTTACCATGCTTAGGCATCTTCACTATCTCCCACTATCTTTCTGCGAAACAACAGGATTACTCTTTAACTTTTTAACTTTTTCTTTTTTTTTCCAAAAATGGCGGTTTCCCGTGCTTGTCTTCTTCCCCGCCTACTGGCAAAATGGCGGTTTCCCGCGCTTGTCTTCTTCCCCCCTACTGGCAAAATGGCGGTTTCCCGCTCCTGACTTCTTCCTCTGGTGGGAGGGGTAAGCTTTGCCCTCGGGCGACGACCGCTGGTTTACGGGGTTTGTAGCCTGTGCGCCGGCTTCAGTTTATTCTGAAGCACGCGCTAGAAAAGCCGATCGCGTTCCTTGTTCCCCCCCCCCATTCTTCTTTTCGGCAGGGGCAACCGGCACTGGGGACAACCAGTTGGCGTCGGACAGATCCAGCTCCTGGTCCTTCACGGCAGCTGCTGCAAGCCGCTGGCCGGAACCTCGCTCGGTCTCTCTCTCGGGCTCTGTCTCTCCCACTCGCGCGGCTCTCACTCGCTCTCTCTCGGGCTCTGTCTCTCCCGCTCGCTCGGCTCTCGCTCGCTCTCTCTCGGGCTCTGTCTCTCCCGCTCGCGCGGCTCTCCCTCAGCGGCTTTAAACGCCTCTCCCAGACCTCCCGCAGTCCGGTCCTTTCCTCCCCGGCTGCGGCTGATTCTTCGCGGGTTATTTAGTTATTTATTTATTTATTGCCTCCGCGCCTTATGATCCCGGTCGCAGCGCCTCGCGGCCTCGTTAGGTGCCCGACCTTTTTCGCTCCAATCGCGCCTCCCAGCCCTCTCGCAGTCCGGTGCTTTCCTCCCCGGCTGCGGCTGAGTTCTCCGTGGCTTATTTATGTTTATATCTTCCCGCGCCTTACGATCCCGGTCGCAGCGCCTCGTGGTCGCGGTATTTGTCCGGCCTTTTTCGCCGTCGTGGTCTAGTCGTCTCACGACGCTCCCCAGCCCGCTTGTACCGCGGCTTCTGCTCCACGCTGCCCCAGTCTCAGCGCCTCTGGGCCCGACTTCTGTCCGGCTCCTTTCCCCCTCGACCGTGGTCGAGTGCACCGCCCTTATCCTCCGTTTATTTGTTTCTATTTTCCCTTTACTCACAGTCAACGTGGCCGACTTGCTTCTCGTGTTGATCGGCTCACTCACCACCGTGGCAGAAGGGACAATCCGTGCCTGTTGCCGATGGAAGACCTCGTGTTTGAAATCTTCCTCCCTTCTTGGTCCGCAGACTCGAGTTTTCTCTCAGCAAAACGACGAGGGCGGGTGCCTCTTCTCGACGCTCGTTTACTTCTTCAGAAGTATTGTTGCCGCAGGGTAAGATCGAACTCGTCGCCACTGTAAAGTCTGTGGGTTGTATAGCGAAGTAATACACAGACTACAAGAGTAACTTAAACAGGACTTTACTATTCGAAGGTCAGGGCGAATCTGCCCAATAAATTCTGCCACAGCACTTTTATACCGGTGTGGTCACCGTCGGTATTACAGTATACAGCAGCCAGGATAAAGTAGTGCCACACCTAAAATAGTTCTCTTAAAGGTGGACGGTTACATACAATAGTTCTCTTAAAGGTAGAACAGTTACATACACTACAGAGAGAAAACGGGGAATTACAGACTGGTAAGCCTGACATCGGTAGTGGGGAAAATGTTAGAGTCCATTATAAAAGATGTAATAGCAGAGCACTTGGAAAACAGTGACAGGATCGGACAAAGTCAACATGGATTTACAAAAGGTAAATCGTGCTTGACTAATCTACTGGAATTTTTTGAGGATGTAGCTAGTAAAATAGTTAAGGGAGAACCAGTGGATGTGGTGTATTTGGACTTTCAGAAGGCTTTCGATAAGGTCCCACATAAGAGATTAGCATGTAAAGTTAAGACACATGGGATTGGGGGCAAGGTATTGACTTGGAGAGAGAACTGGTTGGCAGATAGAAAGCAAAGAGTTGGAATAAACGGGTCTTTTTCCGAGTGGCAGGCAGTGAATAGTGGGGTACCGCAGGGATCGGTCCTTGGACCCCAACTATTCACAATATATATTAATGATCTAGACAAGGGAACTATTTGCAGATGACACAAAGCTGGGTGGGCGTGTGTGCTGTGAGGAGGATGCTGAGAAACTCCAGGATGATTTGGACAGGTTGGGTGATTGGGCAGAAGCATGGCAGATGCAATATAATGTGGATAAATGTGAGGTTATCCACTTTGGTGGCAAAAACTGGAAGGCAGATTATTATCTGAATGGCAATAGATTGGGAGAAGGGGAAGTGCAACGAGACCTGGGTGTCCTTGTGCGCCAGTCGCTGAAGGTAAGCATGCAGGTGCAGCAGGCGGTTAAGAAGGCAAGTGGTATGTTGGCCTTCATAGCGAGAGGGTTTGAGTACAGGAACAAGGATGTCTTGCTGCAGTTGTACAGGGCCTTGGTGAGACCACATCTTGAGTATTGTGTGCAGTTTTGGTCGCCTTATCTGAGGAAGGGTATTCTCGCCATGGAAGGAGTTCAGCGAAGATTCACCAGGCTGATACCTGGGATGGCAGGAATGACGTATGAGGAGAGATTGGGATGATTGGGCTTGTACTCGCTGGAGTTTAGAAGAATGAGAGGGGATCTCATTGAAACTTATAAAATTCTGGCAGGACTGGACAGACTAGATGCAGGGAGGATGTTCCCGATGGTTGGGGAGTCCAGAACCAGGGGTCATAGTCTAAGGATAAGGGGTAGGCCTTTTAGGACAGAAATTAGGAGGAATTTCTTCACCCAGAGAGTGGTGAACCTGTCGAATTCTCTACCACAGAAGGCAGTAGAGGCCAATTCATTAAATATATTCAAGAAGGAGTTGGATATATTTCTTAAGGCTAAAGGGATCAAGGGGTATGGGGAGAAAGCAGGGACCGGGTACTGAACTTGGATGATCAGCCATGATCGCATTGAATGGCGGAGCAGGCTCGAGGATCCGAATGGCCTACTCCTGCTCCTACCTTCTATATTTCTATGTTTCTATGTTTCAATTCTATCCCTCTCAAAATATACCCTAGTGCCTGGTTTGCTTTTTTATGGCCTTGTTAACCTGTGTTGATACTTTTAGTGATTTGTGTATTTGTACTCCGAGATCCCTTTGTTCCTCTACCCCACCCTCCAAGTAATAAGTGACCTCCCTATTCTTCCTAACAAAATGTAATTCCTCACATTTATCTGTGTTGAATTTCATTTGCCAATTATATGCCCATTCTGCAAGTTTATTAATGTCTTCCTGTAATTTGTTGCAGTCCTGCTCAGTATTGACTTACACCCCCAATTTGGTGTCATCCGCAATTTAGAAATTTGGTATCTTAGCGTCACCTGTTAGCGTCTCCGGGGGGTGATAACGGGCCGCTACCGGCTTTTCGACTGAGCGCGGCGCTACTACCGACGGCCGCGAGATTGAGCTGGAGGTTTGCGGCAGCGGTAACCACTAGCGCCACAATCTCCTGCGCCCAAAGATCATGACGTCATCCGGGTGCGCAGCGCCCCAGCTCAGAAATTCACTCTCGCCCCCTGCCTGTCGTTAGCAATGATAGGTACAGGGAGGCAGTTTGCAGTCGGATGAGTGCTGGGGGAGTGCTATATAAAGGGGTCAACTTCCGGGTTTCTTTTTGTCAGCCTTGTCAGTTTGACACAAGCAGACAGGCGTTTTGACCCATTTGACCATTTTCAACTTGAAGGAGTTTTCTGGCTGAGAAAAATTTATCACTTTCATTTGGGTTACAATTGCTAGTGCAACATTTCCATCATTTAATGGGGGCTGTACTGGCACTGGACCTCGCCCTCCAGCTCTACCGCCGGAGGTAGCGGAGGCAGAGAGAATGATTGGAAAATGTGGCCAGAGGCAGGAGGGCCAACAGGGCTCTCAACAGGAGGCTTTACCCTTCCAGGGTATTCCGGGAGCACTTGTCCTACATTCATCTCTCAGAGGAGTAGTGCCTTAGATGGCGCTGCTTCAGCAAGGAGGTGATCACAGAGCTTTGCCACCTCCTGCAGCCAGACCTCCAGCCTCAGCTCAGGACCAGGACATCTCTCTCAGTGGCAGTTAAGGTCACAGTCGCTCTCAATTTCTACACCAGCGGCTCCTTCCAGGCTTCAACAGGGGATATTGCAAACATTTCACAGTTCACCGTCCATTGCTGCATCCGGGAGGTAACAGACACTCTCTACAGAAGGAGAAGGGAGTAAATCTCATTCCCCATGACCAGCGTGAAACAGGATGAACGCTCATGTGGCTTTGCAACGATACTTGTCTTCCCCATGGTTCAGGGCGCCATTGACTGCACCCACGTGGCATTGCGGGCACCTCATCACCATGCCGAGGTGTTCCGCAACCGCAAAGGCCACCACGCTCTGATCGTTCAGTTGGTGTGCGACCACAGACAGCGCATCCTCACCATCAATGCCCACTACCTGGCAACAGCCATGATGCATTCATCCTGTGTGAGACCGATGTACCAGCACTATTCCACCCACCACATGAAGCTCGCGGCTTGCTGCTCGGAGACAAGGGTTATCCACTCGCCACCTGGCTGATGACACCCCTCCTGCTCAGCACACATACAATGACAGCCATAGCGCCACCAGGAAGCTGATCGAACAGACTATCGGGGAGCTAAAGCAACGGTTCCGGTACCTTGACCGCTCTGGAGGAGCTCTGCAGTACTCCCCTGATCGAGTCTCCCTTTTCATGGTTGTGTGCTGCATGCTGCACAGCCTGGCCATTCTGAGGGCCCAGCCATTGCCACCAGGGATTGCAGGTCCACCTCAGGAGGAGGAGGAGGGAGAGAAGGAGGATGAGGCGGAGGACGAGGACGAAGAGGAGGAGGAGCAGCAGCAACGGAGGAGGGAGCCACTCAAGCTTGCTTCTGCAAGGGCCGTTTGTGAGCACCTCATTAGACACCACTTCCAATAAATGAGATATCACATGGCGTTTACGGAGCAGAACCACATCATTACATCCAGCTCACAGCCCCTATCACCGGGCTAAGATCAATGATAAATATCACAAAATGTGGATCATCAAATATAGTAATCTGGGATGTTATGATTAAGGTTATCCACCAGGTGGTGCTGTAGCTAGTGCTGCTACTTGTTAAGGTCAGCAGAGGTGGAATGAGTGGATGCAGGCCTGTATGTTGTTACGCAGTTGTTTAACAAAGTACACGGACTAATTCTAATATCTCGCCTCTTCGAGTTCCTTGTTTCACTACACGGATTTAATATCGAACACAACTCTCTGTTGTGAAACACAGCAATTCATAAAGAAACACGATATATTTACAAATATATCAATTTATTAACACATACTACCCCCATTTGCTAATAAAGTATTCTTTACTCCCCCTTCTTCAATGATTTCCCTCTTCTCCCAACCCTACTGCTCCTCCGTAATGTGGCTCCAGTGGCTGCAGCAAGGCTGGTGGAAGGCTGCTAAATCTGGGAGCGAGAGACTGCAGATGGCCTTGCAGGACGTCCTCGACCAGCTCTGGGCCTGAAAGGCCCGGCTGCAGACTGCACCACCTCAGCATGGGCGGCAGCAGTCTGGGATGGCTGGGTTACAGGCTGCGAAAAGTGCAATGGCGGAGTGCCAGTGGTGGGAGCAGAAATGCTGTCATCATGAGAGAGGACAGCACCTTCCTGCTCGACTGAACACACTGCCACTCCCCCAGGGCAGAACCTCAGCATCCGGAGCAATCTGCTCGAGCACAGATTGGTGGCCTGCTGCAGCACCGTGAGATCGCCGGTGGACTATAGGCGACCCAGCGACGATGGCAGCTGTTAGCGCTTGCGTGGCATCAATCTGAGACTGCATCAGAACATGCTGGGATGGCATGCCAGCAACTACTGACTCCATTACAGCACTAACCTTGCGTTGTTCGGCCTGTGCTGCAATAGCTGCTGCCACCTCACTGTAGTGTATGTACCTTTAAGAGGAGAACTACTTTTAAAGCTCCTGTATACTGTAGTACCAGCAGTGACCACACCTGTATATAAACCCTGAGTAGGGATTTGTACTGTTAGTTTTTAGAATACCCTCATCCAGTAAACACCTGTTGATTGTTCATCTGCAGTCTCCATCTATTTATTGAAGAACACCATTCCTTAAGATTCACGGATTTAACAGTGGCGACGAGGCAGATTCGAACCTACCTGCAACTCTGCATTTCCTCCCAGGGATTCACTCCTGGAGGACAGTGGAAGAAAGTTGAGGCCAAAAGCACGGGCGTCGACCACGAGCAACTGCCCAGTCATCCGGCAGAGAGTGAGCATCGCAGGGGAGGCTGTTGAGAGCTGGGCTTGGTTCTCCAGCCACAATGATCCAGCAACAGGCTGGCAACAGGTACGGCGCAGACCCTTCCCGGACAGCAGCGGCTGGAGCCGACCGACGGCACAGAAAAGGCCGAGCAGCGTCGACGGGGTAAGAGAGAGGGTAAAGCGCACAGGGCGCAGCCGGGGGTTGAAGACCGAGCGGTGTCGACAGAAAACAAAAAGAGAGAGAGGGTAAAGCACAGCCAGGGTTCAGGACCGAGCGGCGGCAACGAGAGAGGTGCGCAGGAAAATGCGCAGAGTGCAGCCAGTGCTCAAGGGCTGAGCAGCGTCCGCGGGGGAAGAAAGGAAGCGTGGGAGACGCCATTTGAGCTGCGGAGAAGAAGGGAGAGCGTGGGAGACGCCATCTTTGAAGCCGCAGCGGAGAAGAAGGGCGAGTGAGGGAAGAAAGGGAAGCGCAGGAGACGCCATTTTGAGCCAGCGGAGAAGAAGGGAGAGCGCGGGAGACGCCATTTTAGCCAGTCTAACCACACCCAGGGATGCCGAAGAGTGGCAGTGTCACAGCGTTTGACAATGAAGTCGAAGATTGGGCGACATATGTGGAACACTTTGAAGTGTACTGCAAGGCGAATGAAGTGCCAGATGCCAGGAAAGCACTGGTATTGTTGAATTCCATGGGTGCAAAAACGTATGGCTTACTGCGAAACCTAGTAACCCCAGAGAAGCCAGTGGATAAGGATTTTGAAAGCATAGTGGCAATCCTACAGGACCACTTAAACCCCACACCGCTGCTGATAGCAGAAAGATTTAAGTTTCACAAAAGGAACCAGCATAAAGACGAAAGTAATGCTGAGTATTTAATGGAACTGCGCAAGCTATCGAAACACTGCCAGTTTGGAATGGGACTAGCAGATACGTTAAGGGACAAGTTTGTGTGTGGGCTTCAAAGTGAAGGAACCCAGAAATGGCTTCTATCAGAAAAGGATCTTACGCTGGACAAGGCTTTCAGCATGGCAGTATCACACAAAGCAGCCGCACAGGGCGCTGCAGAGATACAACGGAGACCGCAACAATATGGCACAAATGAAATGACATATGGAGCAGTGAAGTGTTATCGCTGCGGCAGAACAACACACGACCAGAAGGATTGTTGGTTCAAGGACCAAGTGTGCAGACAGTGTGGAAAAGCAGGACACATAGCAGGAGTCTGCAGGTCGGGAAAGAAAACCAGCAGCATGAAATCTCCACAGGAGAAGTACAAAAAGGTACATAAGGTGACGGAGAGTAGTTCAGACGAACAGAAAAGTGATACAGACTCCGGAAGCAAGGAGCTGGGTTGTCTGAAACTACATAATGTAATCAAAATGGAGGATCACCAAACTATCTGGGTCACGCTCAAGATAGACGGAGTCCAAGTGAAAATGGAATTGGACACAGGATCAGCCCTAACAATCATAAACCGAAGGGACTACAAGCGGCTATTCTCACATATACCCTTGAGAGATACAGAGATTGTCTTGAAGACGTACACGGGGCAAAAAGTCTACCCCAAAGGAAAAATAAGGGTGAACGTGATATACAACGGCAAGGACACACCAAAATTGGATCTATATGTATTGCCAGATGGAGGACCACCACTACTACATAACATAAGAACATAAGAAATAGGAGCAGGAGTAGGCCAATCGGCCCCTTGAGCCTGCTCCGCCATTCAATAAGATCATGGCTGATCTGATCCTAACCGCCAATCCACTATCACAGAACCATCTCCTGAATCTAACAGAATTAGACACACAAAATAGGAGCAGGATCAGGCTACACGGCCCCTGGGCCCGCTCCGCTACCCACAGGACCATGACCGATCCGAACCTAGACTCATGTCCAAATTCCTTCCCACTCCCCGTAACCCTTAATTCCCTTTACTTCTAGGAAACTGTCTATTTCTGTTTTAAATTTATGTAATGATGTAGCTTCTACAGCTTTTTGGGGCAGCATATTCCATGGACCTACCACCCTCTGAGTGAAGTAGTTCCTCCTCATCTCAGTTTTGAAAGAGCAGCCCCTTATTCTAAGACTATGCCCCCTAGTTCTAGTTTCACCCATCATCGGGAACATCTTCCCCGCATCCACCCGATCCAACCCCTTCACAACCTTATATGTTTCAATAAGATCGCCTCTCATTCTTCTGAACTCCAATGAGTAGAGTCCCAATCTACTCAACCTCTCCTCATATGTCCATCCCCTCATCCCCGGGATTAACCGAGTGAACCTTCTTTGTACTGACTCGAGAGCAAGTATGTCCTTTCTTAAGTATGGACACCAAAACTGTACGCAGTATTCCAGGTGCGGTCTCACCAATACCTTGTACAACTGAAGCAATACCTCCCTATTTTTATATTCTATCCCCCTATCAATGAAAGCCAACATTCCAATGGCCTTCTTAATCACTTGCTGCACCTGCATACTAACCTTTTGAGTTTCGTGCACCAGGACCCCCAGATCCCTTTGTACTTCAGTGCTTTCCAGTTTCTTGCCATTAAGATAATAACTTGCTCTACGATTTTTCCTGCCAAAGTGCATAACCTCACACTTTCCAGTATTGTATTCCATCTGCCAAATCTCTGCCCACTTACTTAGCCTGTCGATGTCACCTTGCAGGTTTTTTATGTCCTCCTCACTCACTACTTTCCCTCCCATCTTAGTATCATCTGCAAACTTTGATATGTTACACTCGGTCCCCTCCTCCAAATCGTTAATATAGATTGTAAAGAGTTGGGGACCCAGCACTGACCCCTGCGGAACACCACTAGTTACTGATTGCCAGTCTGAGAATGAACCATTTATCCCAACTCTCTGCCTTCTGTTAGGTAGCCAATCCTCTATCCATGCCAGAATATTACCCCCATCCCGTGATTTTTTATCCTAAGCAATAATCTTTTGTGTGGCACCTTGTCAAATGCCTTTTGGAAGTCTAAATACACTACGTCCACTGGTTCCCCTTTATCCACCCTATACGTTACTTCCTCAAAGAACTCCAGCAAATTTGTCAAACATGACTTCCCCTTCATAAAACCATGCTGACTTTGTCCTATTAAATTATGATTATCCAAATGTCCTGTTACTGTCTCCTTAATAATGGACTCTAAAATTTTACCTACCACAGATGTTAGGCTAACCGGTCTATAGTTTCCAGCCTTCTGTCTACTGCCCTTTTTAAATAAGGGTGTTACATTAGCAGTTTTCCAGTCTGCCGGGACCTTTGCCGAGTCCAGGGAGTTTTGGAAAATTATTACCAATGCATCCACAATCCCTACCACCACTTCCCTCAAGACCCTAGGATGTAAGCCATCAGGTCCATGTGATTTATCCGACTTGAGTCCCATTATTTTACTGAGTACCACTTCCTTAGTGATTTTGATCGTGTTTAGCTCCTCCCCCCCTTTAGCCCCCTTTTTGTCCAGTGTTGGGATATTCTTAGTGTCTTCTACTGTAAAGACTGATGTAAAATATTCATTCAGTGTTTTTGCCATCTCCATATTTCCCACCATTAATTTCCTGGTCACATCCTCTAAGGGACCAACGTTTACTTTAGCCACCCTTTTTCTTTTTATATAACTATAAAAACTCTTACTATCTGTTTTTATATTTTTTGCTAATTTACTTTCATAATCTATCTTCCCTTTCTTAATCAATCTTTTTGTTATTTTTTGCTGTCTTTTAAAGTTTTCCCAAATCCTCTATCCTCCCACTAGATTTGGCCACCTTATATGCCCTTGTTTTTAGTCGAATACTATCCTTAATTTCTTTACTTAGCCATGGATGGCTGTATTTTCTTTTACACCCTTTTCTTCTCAGTGGAATATATTTTTTTTGGAAGTTGTAAAATAACTCCTTAAATGTACACCACTGATCATGTATCGTCTTACCCTTTAATCTATTTTCCCAATCCACTCTACTCAATTCCGCTCTCATACCTTCATAGTCTCCTTTATTCAAGCTTAGCACGCTTGTTTGAGATCCAACTTTCTCACCCTCTAATTGAATATGGAATTCAACCATGTTATGGTCACTCATTCCAAGGGGATCCTTTACTAGGACATTTTTAATTAATCCTGTCTCGTTACACAGGACCAGATCTAAAGTTGCTTGCCCCCTGTGTAAGAGCCATGAAAGCTTAAGAAAATACTTTAAAATAGTGGTTAACTGGCATAATACAGTTAATTTACCTGACCGACTTATTGTATTAAGAAACCCCCTATTTTCTTGCTCCAGTAGTATAGTCCGAGACACCCCCTTCATTCTTGCCACAATGGTACAGTCCCTAAGCCACACATGGTATGCAGCCATTTTACAGTTTAAACTGCACGTGGCTGAAGGAGGCAGAAGTTGTGAGGTTTGGAGCAATACAGTTTTTGACCGTATTCATTTATACGTGTTTGCTTTGTAATTCCGTTTGTTAAGTGTTATAGTAAACAGTTTAAAAGACAAAGCTACGTTTGGGAACGTTTTATTTCGACACGCGTCTACTCATTGTTAAAAGCCCCACAGCTCAGTGGCTGCCTGTTTGGAAACTAAGAAGCGCCACTACATTAGTCAAAAACTTGCTCCCTAAGAAGGAAAGGACGGAATCGTCGGCGAACGTATACATGAATGGTCACGGAGCCAGACGACAATATAAGAAAGCGAAGGTACAGTGACTGTTACTTGCTTTGTTCATTCTATTGAGAAGCTAAATAAGAGCTGCGGGTAAAATGGCCGAGGTCTTACGGAGCCAGGAGCTTCCATCAGCCAGAAGGATTGCTGGCCAAAAGAGGGAAATAAAGCTCACCCCAAAGGCAATGGAAGAGAAGTTACATAGAAGCATAGGTGCAAGGAAGGCTAAATTAGCTCAGATAACTGGAAAAATGAAGATAATTGATCGTCTCATGGAAGATAATGCTAATAGTAAGAAAGCTGAAGACATAATGTATTACGATTTCTCCAAGCTGCATGAAGAATTTAATGTACTCAATGAAGATGTATTAGCACTTCTGTCTGAAGAAGAGGGAAACGCTGATCAACACAACTGGTTTGATCTTAAATCAACCAGCATTAAGGACTATATCAAGGTCACAGAACAGTGGATGTTAAAGATTCGTCAAGATGCTGATACAGCAGAGAAAGATAAAGTTGACGATGAAGTCGGATCGGACGATAGCATTTCAGAGACTTCCGCCAGACCGAGCAAAAATCAAAAAGAAGGTAGCTCTGTTTCTGGACGCAGGTCAGTCGCTTCTACCACAAGCTCGTCGCGACGCATGAGAGCGGAGGTTGAACGGGCGGCGTTGATGGCGCGCGCAGCATCTTTAGCGGAGAAGCAAGCTCTTGAACGGGAAGAGGCCCAACTGCAGGTCCAAGAGGCCCAACTGCAGGCCCAACAGACCCAACAGGCCCAACTGCAGGCCCAAGTGCAGGCCCAACAGGCCCAGGTGCAGGCAAAGAAAGAACAGCTGGAGATAAAAACAGCTATAGCGGTCTCAGACGCCAGGTTGAGTGCGTACAAAGATTATGAAGGCTCACGGGACGGCGGGAGTGAATACTGCCAGTCAATGTTGTCACATAGAGTTGGATCCAGGGCACCTTCAAGAGTTACAAGAGAGCCCGAAGGCAATCCCCTGGCATTACAGCGTGGAAAAGTGGCCTCTCCACTAACAGGAGCACGTGATGCTACCCCAGACATCAGACGGTCTAGACTAGACCCTGCTGATGACCACCAGAGGCCTGAAGACACAGGGAGAAGCCTATACCGAGTGATGCAACGTCAGAACGAAATTACAGAGATGCTTGTAAAACAACAGAATCTGTTTCGACTCCCTCAAAGAGACATACCAGTGTTCCAAGGCGACCCACTCAAGTATAAGCCCTTCATCAGATCCTTTGAACAAGCCATTGACTCCAAAACAGAGAGCAGCAGTGATAAGTTGTACTACCTGGGACAGTACACCAGTGGTAAACCACAAGACCTGGTCAGAAGCTGTGAACACATGAGACCGGACCGGGGATACATAGAAGCCAGGAAGTTGCTGCAGGAGCACTATGGTAACGAGCTGAAGATAGCCACTGCGTATATTGAAAAGGCTACCAAGTGGCCACAGATCAGATCGGAGGACGGAGAGGCATTGAACGCATATGTTCTTTTCCTCATAGGATGTCGCAACACCATGGAGGATGTTGAATTCATGGAAGAGATGGACAATCCTACGACTATGAGAATCATCATCTCTAAGCTTCCTTACAGGATGAGAGAACAATGGAGAAGAACAGCCTTTGAGATAATGGAGAGACGGAAAAGTAGAGCCAGGTTTGCAGACTTAGTGAATTTCATAGACAAACAGGCTAAAATTGCTAGGGACCCATTGTTTGGAAACATCCAGGATGTCAGCCCGACCACCGATGGAAGAGTGAAAGCCAAGCCTGTTGAATCAAAGACTCTCAGGAAAGGTGGTTCCAGGGGAAGCAGCTTTGCAACTATCATCACCCAGGCCGAGGAAGAAAGGCCCCAGAACTCATCTCCCAAAAAGAGCAGCACAGTGACGTCTGCTAATGCCTTTCCGAAGCCATGCTTATTCTGCCAGAAGAATCATACATTGGATTTCTGCAGCGACATCAAAGCACAGCCACATAAGGACAGAATCGAATTCCTGAAGTACAAAAGTACTATGTTTTGGATGTCCCTCTCAGGGGCACCTGAGTAGAAACTGTAAGCAAAGAACAACATGCAGAGAGTGCACTCGGAAACATCCCAGTCTGCTGCATATCCATAAAGAAGAACAAGAAGAGTGAAGAAAACAATACCGACGAGAAGGTTGTTTCAAGTGCTCTGGTGTCGCTAGAACCAGAGACTTGTGGACTCACTGGGGCCGGTGACAGTGACTGTATTCTTGCCATCGTACCAGTAAAGAGCAAGTCTAAGAGGAGCGAGAAGCTTGTGGAGACTTACGCCTTCATGGATCCAGGTAGCTCAGCAACGTTCTGCACAGAATCACTCATGCGACAGCTGAACGTTAGAGGCAGAAGAACAGAAATCCTATTACGCACCATGGGTCATGAGAAGTCAATGCAAAGTTATATCCTGTCAGACTTAGAAGTGTGTGGACTTGAAGAGAAGGACTTCATAGACCTGCCTAATGTTTTCACACAGAGGGAGATTCCTGTTAGAATAGGGAACTTAGCCCTGCAGAAGGATGTGGATAGATGGCCTTACCTAGAAAAGGTGCGTCTCCCATACATTGAAGCAGAAATTGGCCTATTAATTGGAACCAATGCCTACAAAACTATGGAGCCATGGCAGGTGATAAACAGCAAGGATGACGGACCCTACGCCGTCAGGACAGCCCTTGGATGGGTAGTCAATGGACCGGTAAGGAGAGATGATGGCAACAAGTCGAACAAGGAGGAACGACAAAACGTCACAGTTAATCGCATCTCTATCGCAAGCATTGAAGAGCTGTTGATACAGCAGTTCAACGCAGACTTCTCAGAACGCAGCTGTGAGGAAAGGACAGAGATGTCACAAGAAGACCATCAGTTCATGGATTTGATGACAAGGTCTACACAGTTCATTGATGGCCACTATCACATTGGTTTGCCACTGAGAAGACAGACCGTGAAGATGCCGAACAATCGCTGCATAGCAGAACAACGCGCCATCAGTCTAAAGAGAAAGCTGAACAAGAACCCCGACTTTCACGAAGACTACAAAGGCTTCATGAGAAACATCATAGCGAAAGGCTATGCTGTAAAAGTGCCCGAGGAACAGTTGAACAGAGACGATGGAAGGGTCTAGTACATTCCTCATCACGGTGTGTATCACCCAAAGAAGAAAAAGATCCGGGTAGTGTTTGACTGCGCCGCCTCATTCAGAGGAACTTCACTGAATGACCAGCTGCTTCAAGGTCCTGATCTTACTAATACCCTCATTGGCGTCTTGACTAGGTTTAGACAAGAGCTCGTTGCCATGATGGCAGACATAGAATCAATGTTCTACCAAGTCAGAATCCCTGATGAAGATGCTGATCTCCTGCGTTTCCTTTGGTGGCCAGATGGCGACGTTAGTCAAGCGATGGTGGAATGTAGAATGGCCGTACACTTGTTCGGAGCCACATCATCTCCCAGCTGTGCAAGCTACGCTCTCAGAAAAACTGCAGAAGATGGCAAAGGCAAAGCACCATCAGAGGCTGTGGAGACAATCTTCAGAAACTTTTATGTCGATGACTGTCTGAAGTCCGTGTCAACAGAAGACGATGCCATCGCACTGTCAAGAGACCTTAGAACTCTGTGTTCGAATGGAGGATTCCATCTGACTAAGTGGATAAGCAACAGCAGAGCAGTTCTAGCTTCTATCCCAGAAAAGGAAAGAGCCACTGAAGTCAAAGATCTGGACCTGAGCCACGATGTCCTTCCTATCGAGAGAGCTCTTGCTGTACAATGGTGCATTGAGTCAGACACGTTCAACTTCAGGATAATGGTGAACGAAAGACCATCCACAAGACGAGGGATTCTCTCCGTGGTCAGTTCCATCTACGACCCTCTCGGATTCCTGGCACCACTCATTCTGCCGGTGAAGCTGATGCTACGAGAGCTGTGTAGAGACAAGAGAGGATGGGATGAAGATATCCCAGAAGGTCAAGCTCAGAGGTGGCACAGATGGTTGACAGATTTGCAACAACTTTCTAGCTTCAACGTCAGTAGATGCATCAAGCCCGCGAGTTTTGGAGTTACAAAGACGGCTCAACTACATCATTTCTCGGACGCCAGTGAGGACGGCTATGGCACGGCTAATTACCTCTTGCTGACAAATCAACAGGGCCAGAAACATTGTGCCTTCCTCATGGGGAAATCCAGGGTGGCTCCGCTGAAGCAGGTCACCATCCTGAGACTGGAATTGACGGCAGCGGTTGTTGCAGTTAAAGTTGACCAGGTGATGCGGAAAGAGTTACAGCTCCCTCTTCTGGACGGATAGCACGACGGTGCTGAAGTATATAGAGAATGAGAAGATACGCTTCAAGACCTTCGTAGCAAACAGAATCTCATCCATTAGAGAAGCTACACAACCATCTCAATGGAGGTATGTAAACACCTCATTAAACCCAGCAGATCAAGCCTCACGGGGATTGAAGGCTGAAAACTTCATGAGGAGTGAAACTTGGATACAAGGCCCAAGTTATCTGCTGGAAACAGAGAGATCATGGCCAGAAAGACCAGATATGCCAAGTCAGATTGCTGAAGACGACGTCGAAGTCAAGAGATCAGTCACAGTAAATCTCATAAATACGAAAGAGAACTTTGACACAGTGAACAAGCTTGTTAACCATTTCTCAGGATGGCACCAGTTGAGGAAAGCAGTTGCATGGTTTCTAAGGTTGAAAGAGTTGCTGCTACACCTGAGCGGTAAGAGAAAAGAGTACCGAGCCACTATCAGTCAGTCTGAAAGTAACCCTGATAAGCAGAGAATGCTTCTACAGCAGTATATGCATCAGCACAAGACCACATTGGGCAAGAATTCATTGACCGTGGAGGATTTGACCAAGGCTGAGAAGGAGATAGTTCGCTTCAGTCAAAGACAAAGATACCCAGAAGAAATCGAAGCTCTACAGCGAAATACTCCAATCAAGAAAGGTAGTCATATCTACAAGCTGGACCCTACACTGCAAGATGGAGTACTGAGGGTGGGAGGGAGACTAAACAAATCTGCTATGCCAGAGGAGGCCAAGCATCCTGCTATCCTTTCTAAGGACCTCCGGGTTGCTACTCTCATTCTTCAGCATATACACCAGAGTATTGGACACAGTGGGAGGAATCACGTGCTTGCGAAGCTAAGACAAAGATACTGGATTCCAGGAGCTAATTCCGTAATAAGAAAAATACTCTCTGAATGCATTGTTTGCAGACGGTTACACGCTAGAGCTGGGGAGCAGAAAATGGCAGACCTGCCTGAAGACCGTTTGTTACCAGACAAGCCCCCATTTACAAACGTAGGGGTGGACTATTTCGGGCCTTTCGAGGTAAAGCGAGGACGGAGCCTTGTCAAGAGATATGGTGTGCTTTTCACTTGTTTGACCATCAGAGCAGTTCATATTGAGGTGGCACACACGCTTGACACTGATTCCTGTATTAACGCCTTGCGGCGCTTTGTCTGTAGAAGAGGACAGGTGTCCATTATGCGTTCTGATAATGGCACTAATTTTGTCGGAGCGGAGAGAGAACTACGGGAAGCTATTGAAGGTTGGAATCAGCTTAAAATACAGGAAGCCATGATGCAAACAGGAATTAAGTGGATCTTCAATCCTCCGGCTGCATCCCACCATGGAGGTGTCTGGGAAAGACAGATACGCACCGTAAGAAAACTATTCAGTTCTGTACTGAAGCAGCAAGCGCTTGACGACGAGGGACTCCAAACTGTTCTGTGCGAGGTCGAAGCCATCATTAATGACCGACCGATAACTAAGACATCAGATGATCCCAATGACCTCGAAGCCCTGACTCCGAACCACCTGTTGTTGTTGAAAACACAGCCAGCCATGCCCCCGGGAGTCTTCAAAAAGGAAGATCTGTATGCCCGTCGGAAGTGGAGGCAAGTTCAGTATATGTCAGACCTTTTCTGGACCAGATGGACAAGAGAATACTTACCTCTGCTACAGGAGCGTCAAAAATGGTCCAAAATAAAGAGGAACTTCATTGTCGGAGACATTGTCTTAATCGTGGACGATTCAGCCCCTAGAAATTCTTGGTTGATGGGAAAAATAATTAAGACCATGCCAGACTCCAGAGGCGTCGTTCGTCGCGTTCGTTTGCAAACCAAGACCAGTACCCTGGAAAGACCGATCACAAAGCTCTGCCTGCTACAAGAAGCAGCGTGAAAGGTTCCTGAACGAAAAAAGTGGACACTTATATTGTAAATATGTTGAACTCATTAGTTTATGGCTCTTAATATTTGAGTAATTGATATGCTTCATGTGCCTAGTCAATTAGGGGCCGGAATGTAAGAGCCATGAAAGCTTAAGAAAATACTTTAAAATAGTGGTTAAATGGCATAATACAGTTAATTTACCTGACCGACTTATTGTATTAAGAAACCCCCTATTTTCTTGCTCCAGTAGTATAGTCCGAGACACCCCCTTCATTCTTGCCACAATGGTGCAGTCCCTAAGCCACACATGGTATGCAGCCATTTTACAGTTTAAACTGCACGTGGCTGAAGGAGGCAGAAGTTGTGAGGTTTGGAGCAATACAGTTTTTGACCGTGTTCGTTTATACGTGTTTGCTTTGTAATTCCGTTTGTTAAGTGTTATAGTAAACAGTTTAAAAGACAAAGCTACGTTTGGGAACGTTTTATTTCGACACGCGTCTACTCGTTGTTAAAAGCCCCACAGCTCAGTGGCTGCCTGTTTGGAAACTAAGAAGCGCCACTACACCCTGGTCGGTTCAGTTACATACTGCTCAAGAAACCCATCCCTAATACACTCAATGAACTCATCCTCAAGGCAGCCCTGCCCAATTTGATTTGTCCAATTAATATGATAGTTAAAATCCCCCATAATTATAGATGTTCACTTATTACAAGCCTCAACTATTTCCTGATTGATACTCCGTCCAACAGAGTTGCCACTGTTCGGAGGCCTATAGACTATGCCCACTAGTGTTTTTTTCCCCTTATTATTCCTTACCTCCACCCAAGCTGTTTCATTATCCTGATCTTTTGACCCAATATCATTTCTCTGTATTACAGTGATTCCTTCCATTTTTAACATAGCCACCCCACCTCCCCTTCCTTCCTGCCTGTCCTTCCTGATCGTTAAATAACCTGGTATGTTTAATTCCCAGGCATTGTCACCCTGCAGCCATGTTTCTGTAATGGCCACAAGATCATACCCATATGTAGTTATTTGTGCCATTAACTCGTCTATTTTGTTACGAATGCTACGTGCATTCAGATAGAGAACTTTCAAATATGTTTTGTGACACTTAGTTCCTGCTTTTGCCCTTTTTATTACTTTACCTTTTACTCCATACCTTCTGCCCCTTCCTGACATGCTCTGGTTTTTAATTTCCCCACTGCTACCTAAGTCTATGACCTTCTCTGTTGTCATTTTTATTATTTGCTCTCTAGGAACCTCCCCCCCACTAGTTAGTTTAAAGCCCTCTCTACAGCCCTAGTTATATGATCCGCCAGGACTCTAGTCCCAGCACTGGCCAAGTGAAGCCCGTCCCAACGGAACAGCTCCCTCCTGCCCCAGTACTGGTGCCAGTGTCCCAGGAAGCAAAACCCATTTCTCCCACACCAGTCTTTGAGCCATGCATTTAACTCTAATTTTATTTGTACTAGCCAAATTCGCTCGTGGCTCAGGTAATAATCCAGAGATTATTACCCTTGTGGTTCTGCTTTTTAATTTCGCCCCTAGCTGCTCAAACTCCCTCAGCAGAACCTCCTTCCTTGTCCTATCTATGTCGTTGGTACCAACATGGACCATGACAACTGGATCCTCCCCCTCCCACTCCAAGTTTCTCTCCAGTCCAGAGGAGATGTCCTTAACCCTGGCACCGGGCAGGCAACACAGCCTTCGGGACTCTCGCTCTCGGCTGCAAAGAACTCTATCTATCCCCCTAATGATACTATCCCCTACCACTACAACATTTCTTTTAACTCCCCCCACTTGAATGGCCCCCTGCTCCATGGTGCTGTGGTCAGGTTGCTCATCCTCCCAGCAGTCCCTGTTCCCATCCTCACAGGGAGTAAGAGCCTCGAACCTGTTGGACAAGTGCAAGGGCTGCGGCTCCTCCAACACTACCTCCTGGATCCCCGTACCTGCCTCACTTCTAGTCACACCATCCTGACCCTGGCCACGGACTACATCTGAATTAATTAATCTAATTGGTGTGAATACCTCGTGATACACAGAGTCCAGGTAACTCTCCCCCTCCCTGATGTGTCTCAGTGTTTGAAGCTCGGACTCCAGCTCTTCAACACGGAGCCGGAGTTCCTCGAGCAGCCAACACTTACTGCAAATGTGATCACCGTGAGCATCAATGGTGTTCACCAGCTCCCACATATTGCAGCAGCAACACATCAGCTGATCTCCCATTCTATGTAATTAATTAAATTTATTAATATTATTCTTAAATACCCTCTGCCCCGATTCTAGATGGTGAATATCACACCTTAGAAACTATAAACCAAAGAGATTTAAGCTTAAAAAGGGAGAAATACTTACCAACCAATCACTTACCTGCTTTCTGGTGACGTCACACTTGGATTACTTTTTACCTCTCTCCTTCCATCCGAGTTCCCAGACTGGGGATTGGTAGGCCTTACCTGGTCTCTGGGGCCTTTTATAGCCCCGCTCTGACACTCGAGATTCCCGCCGACGCTGTGAGGCCTTACCTGGGTCTCTGGGATTTTTATAGCCCCGCTGCTGCCGCTGAGTCCCCGCCGACACACTGAGGCCTTACCTGGACGCACTAGGACGTGAATGGATCGGAAGATACAGTTAGATTGGCATTCCATACAGGCACTGACGGTAGAGGCCAAAAAGGATGATGACGTCACACCTGGACAACTGTCAAAAATGCTAACTGACGCACAAGAAGTGTTCCAGGAGGGACTCTGAACACTAAAAGACATAAAAGCGACGATCAAAATAGAGGAAAATGCAAGCCCAAAGATTTTTAAGGCCAGACCGGTGCCTTATGCGATCCGCCCAGCTGTCGAAGCAGAGCTGGAAGGTTTGGAACGTTCAGGAGTACTGTCCAAAGTGGACTGGAGTGAGTGGGCTACACCCATCGTTCCTGTAATGAAGAGGTCGTTGAGTAATACGCCTGGGGAACCAAAGAAGGTTCGCATCTGTGGGGACTTTAAGGTGACAGTGAACCCAGTCCTTCACACGGTACAATATCCGCTTCCGCGGATTGAAGATATTTTTGCCTCGCTATCTGGAGGAAAACGCTTCACTAAGATTGATCTGGCCCAGGCATACCTGCAAATGGAGGTAGAAGAAGCCTCGAAACAATACCTCACGATCAACACTCACAAAGGTCTCTACCAATACAACTGGCTGGTGTTCGGGGTAGCATCAGCTCCGGCTATTTGGCAAAGGGCAATGGATCAAGTCCTGTAAGGGATTCCAGGGACCCAGTGTTATTTGGACGACATCCTGGTCACGGGCGAAAATGACAGTGATCACCTCGCCAACCTGGAGCAGGTGCTCACTAGATTGAAGGAATATGGGCTACGAGCTAATCGCCACAAATGCGAGTTTTTCCAGAAGCAGATCTCGTATTGTGGCCACGTTATTGATGAAGAGGGGTTACATAAGTCCCCTGCAAAGATTGAGGCAGTAGTCAAGGCTCCAGCACCGGAAAATGTGTCACAACTGAGGTCGTTCCTCGGGCTGGTGAACTACTACCATAAGTTCTTACCAAATTTGTCTACAGCATTACACCCACTGAACACCATACTGCAAACGGGGGTACCATGGAAGTGGAATGATGAATGTAAATGAGCTTTCCAGAAGTGCAAAGAATTGATCATATCAAAAGAGGTGTTGTCTCATTTGAACCCAGCACTACCAATTCGGTTGGCGTGTGATGCATCACCCTATGGTATTGGAGCAGTGCTGTCGCACAAATTCCCAGATGGGTTGGAGAGGCCAGTAGCCTTTGCGTCTCGGTCACTAACCTCAGCCGAGCGCAACTATGCCCAGATTGACAGGGAGGCCCTCAGCCTAGTATGGGGAGTGAAAAAGTTCAACCACTATCTGCACGGGCAGAAGTTCACCTTGCTGACTGACCACCAACCACTTGTCTCCATCTTTAATCCAAAGAAGGGCGTTCCGGTGATGACTGCACAACGGCTACAAAGATGGTCCCTTTTTCTAGGGGCGAACCAATATGAAATAGAGTATAAGGGCACGAAACAGCATGGAAACGCTGATGGGCTATCACGCCTGCCACTGCCTACTGCGGCGGAAGTACCAGCAGTGGACCCTGTCGAAATATTTTATTCAACTATAATTGAACGCTTGCCAGTAACTAACGTGGATATAGAGGAGACCCGAAATGATCAGACACTGTCTCGGGTATATGATTTGACGGTGAAGGGATGGCCAACACATGGCGACTCACTGTTGCCAGCATTCTCATCCAGAAGAAAACAGCTGTCAGTATGCCAGGGGACAGTGATGTGTGGATCCCGAGTGGTAATTCCACCCAAGTTAAGGGAGAGAGCGCTCAATGAGCTTCACGAAGACCATCTGGGAGGGGTGAAAATGAAAAGCCTTGCTAGGGCTTATGTGTGGTGGCCGGGGATCGATCAACAAATCGAGGACCTAACAAAGAGCTGCTCAGGATGCCAGAAGGTCCAAAATGCACCACCACATGCCCCTCTACACCCATGAGAGTTGCCCTCCTCTCCATGGCAATGAGTGCATATTGATTTTGCTGGTCCATTCATGGACTCAATGTTCTTAATAGCAGTGGATGCGCACTCGAAATGGCCTGAGGTGATCAAAATGTCCTCCACCACTACGGAGAAAACGATTGCAGTCCTACGGACCATATTTGCCAGGAACGGCTTGCCAGAACAGATTTGCTCTGATAACGGACCACAGTTTGTGTCCGAAGAGTTTCGGAAATTTATGAGAAGGAATGGGGTAAGGCATTACACATCCGCCCCGTATCATCCAGCCACAAATGGATTGGCTGAGAGGTTCGTACAAACCTTTAACAAGGCAGTAAGGGCCATGTGTGATGACGACATTCCACTGCAGCATAAGGTGGAAAATTTCCTGTTAGCCTACAGAAATGCGACACATGCAGTTACCAACCAGACCCCGGCCATGATGTTCTTTAACCGAAGGTTGAGATCTCGTCTGGATTTGCTTAGACCAAATGTACGAAGAAATGTTGAGAATAAGCAATTCCAGCACATCAATGAGAAGCTGACAAGGAGCTTCAATGTAGGACAACCAGTCTTGGCCCGCGACTACCGAACAGAGAAATGGCAACCAGGAACGATATGCACACAGCAGGGGCCACTAATGTACACAGTGGATGTTGGGGAGAACATTGTGAGACACCATGCCTTAACCAGGGCCGTTCTTAGGTCCTCTATGGTCTTTTGGCAGGGGCCGTGGTCTGTGCTCTCAAACCCGTGCTCGAGGGCTAGCATGTAAGCCGCCTTAACCTCCACTACTCTCTCCTCCTGCGCTCTTAGCTGTTGTGCGAGGCGGGTGTTTTTCTCCCGTATCCTTGTTTCATTGATCTTTGCCTCAGTAACCTGGCACTCCAGGTACTCTATCCTAGCCTGATGTTGACTAGCTACCACTTGGCGTTCCTGATTTAGCGCTTGAAGCACTGTGATGAGTTTTTCCCCACCCATGGCCTTTTCCTCTATCTCTGCTGCCTGGGTTGTGATCCTGGCTGCCTGTGCTGTAACGACCCGGTCCAAGATCTGGACCTGCTTCTTGTAACACATCAGCCACACTGCCTTCTCCACTGACTTCTTATGCTCTTTGCTCTCTGTCCACCTGATGGCTGCGTCCACCGGACGCCCATCCAGTAAGAGATCGGAAATCCACTGCTTAGTGAGATTTACCTTGCCAAAGACATAATCCGCTATCCTCTCATCCATTGCATTTCGACCATTCAAACTCGGATCTACTACATTGCAATCTTGCTGCCAGAGTCCTGCCGCGGTCGCCATTTTCTGTAAGGGGTTTTAGATCGCAGAGGTTTCTCTCTCTAGAGGCCTCTCTCTCTTGCACAGTAAAACCTTGAGTGGTTCGACCCACTCGCCCCTTAGATTCTATACTCTGGACTTTGGGGCAGGAACTACAATGTAGAGAAAACTCTTGTAGACCAGGTTTGATGAAACAAAATGAAATTTTATTGCATAAGGAAAAATAAATCAAATGCAAGCAGATAAGAGAGTACATGGGAGGGAAAACCACAAACAAATCATAACGACACAATACTAACTAAGGCAACTACAGGCATCTTATACTCTACAAAAATCATCATGAAATAAGGAAACACATGGAACATCGAGGGACAACAACCCATGTTAACTGTACCCTTAAATCCACCCCCTTAAACCTATCTAGATCTGATTGTGAAGGGCCAGAAACATGCTCACCAATCCAACTAGGAAGTGCAAGGTTTTGAACCAGTCAGTGTTTGATCCTTTCAGGCATCCCGTCTCCACGTGGATCGTGGAGCCCCAGCGAGCTGCGCCACACCTCTCTCCTGAGGTGGGGGTCGGGGTGGCTGGACACCGGCTGGCTCTGTCGTTTGTTTTGTCTCTTCACCCGAGCCGGGAGAGGGCCTCTCGTTTTTGTCAACGGCCCGGGGTTGGTCGATGACCTCCCAATGTTTGACCCCGCGGCAGGACGCCGGCTCGAACGGTCTTCTTCATGGCGGCTTAGTCTTCTTCTTCTTCCTCCGATGGTGGAGAGGAGTTCGCTGATCTTCTCCCAAACCAGCTCCTCTTGACCCAGCTCAAAAGCTGGACCAGCTGCCAACGCTCCAGGGCTGAGCTCGAAAAACTGAGACTCACCCCACCGCTCCAAAGAAGCTCCGACTCCACTCCAACTCAATTCAACAACTGCCGAATTCAACTGTCAAATTCAACAACTTCAACTGTCGAATTCCACTTCAACTGCCGAATTCCTACCCCAGTCTTCCAATTATACTTTTCCTTCAGAAGTTTCCACTTCCCGCCCAAAATCAGGTTAGTCTTTGTTTAACTTTTGGCGGGCTGGGAGCACAGCGGGGTAGTTATTATATTTTAAAATATTTTAGATGGCCGGTAAATGCCCATCTCTGGTCTGGAATGACCTTCATTGTTTTTAATGTCCTGCTGATCTTGTTATCTAGTCCTTGGTGCTGTTCTCATGAATATGAAATTGTCCCCTTTTGTCTGGGTCAACATTTAGATGGCCTCTGTCTCCAGGCTGATCTTGACTGGATCTGCATCTAATCCGTATGTATATGTGGGGGTCTGGTTTCGTTCTCTCAGAAACGGCTTCCAGAACTTACTGTGGGTTGAATCCACAAAGCTGTCTGAGGATTCGCAGGAACCATTTTACAATGTCCCAATAAGCCGGTCACGTGGTATGGTGGCCAATTTGTATGCCCCTTTTTCTGGGCTTCTTTTAAAACGGTCTTTAAATATCATGGCCTCTTCTGCCATTTGACCCTTTATAATATAAAGTTCAATTTTGCGAATCCTACAGATGGGCTCGATGGTATGTGCAGAGATGAGTGCAATGCTGGAGGCAGACTCCTCCAAGCTCCGAGCCAGTACATCCATGCTCTCGGGCACCTTTGCCATTGCACCCATGAGCTCAGTGTGCATTCTCATCGCCTGTGTGGTCATCGCCTCCACATTGAGGTCTGCATCTGAACCCTGTGCAGCAGAACTTGCGTGCAAACTCACCCTCCGGGAAGATGGCCCCTGAGCTTCCCTTTACCCGTGGTGTTGCTGCAGCCCGCTGGGTCCTGAAGCTTCACCCACATCAGACCCATGTACTAGGCTCCCCTCCAGCGACTGCGTGGCCCCATTATTGGACCTATTGCCTTCGGGAGACATAGGCAGTGAGGCTGTGGCTTGTTCTTCATCCTCCTCTCCTGCGTCGCTGCCACTTGGCAGCTGAGGGACAGGCTGGTCATGTGGTGGCTGATTATCTGAGCGCTTAAAGGCACAAGAGTGGGGTAAAGGTCAGGGAGTGGGGCAGGAAGGGAGCAAGGAATGGAGACAGTATAGATGGAAAGTGGGAAAGGCTTGTGGTGTGAGAGGGATGTGGTATGAGAGAAGAGGGAGTGGTGATGAACATACTTTTGTTGTCCCCAAGGGGGCCAATAGCACCGACGGCCACAGCGCCCATGATCTGGGCCCCAATGATGCGGCCCACTCGCTCCTCCAGGTCTGTAAGGGGGTGCAGGTCCACCTCACCTCCTCCCGTTCATACTTGCTCCCTCCTGTTGTGAGCAAGCTTGGCCTGCAAGAAAAAGGAAAGCGTGTCAGTGAGTGTGCAGCTATGTGTTTGGCATATGTGCCTACCATAGTGGAATGGCTGTTAATGTATGTAAGGTGTGAGATGTGCATGTCACTTTTAGTAGATGGCCATAGTTGGTGGGTGAGTGTCAGGGATGTGGCAGTTTATACAGTCTGTGCACAGAGTGAGATTGCGATGGCGGCATGTAGAGGTTTTTGAAGCATGTACTCACCCTGACCACCACCCCCCCCCCCCCCCCGAGTGAGGTCATTGAATTTCGTCTGGCACTGGGTGGGAGTACTGTGGACCGCACTTCTGGCCGACACGTGTTGTGCGACCTCCCTCCACATCCTCCTAAAGGTCTGTGGCAATGGCCTCTTGCCAGTGTCCGGGAAGAGCACTGTCCATCAAGTTTCACGGCCGCGACCAGAGCCTTCAAGGTGTGGTCGCTGAACCGGCGAGCTCTTTCTCTGGGCCTCTGGTCAACCATCAGTTGCTTGAATGAAGGCTTGCAGCTCCTTGCAGGCCCAGGTCACAGGCAGCAATGATCAGGGTGAGGCTGTGCAGCATGATTAAACTCCCCTTTAAGAACTGGAAGCCGCCAGTCTGCCTGAGGACACTGTAATTGACAGCGCTGGTACCTGATTAGCGCTCTGAAGGTAGCGCCCCGCTCTGCGACGTTAGCGCCCCAAGAGAAGTGTGTAGCGCTTGATTTAGCACTCCACTTCCCTCTTGTGGCACTAAAACTCAATTTCGCATTTACCAGTGTTAATTAGCACCAGGCACTAAAGTTAGCACCCAGGCAAAGTCAACACCCCAAAATGGACGATACCAAATTCTTCCCCCTTTGTGTTTTTGATTCCAAAGTCTAAGGGGGAAAAATTGGGTTGCTTTGCCTGGGGCGCGCTAATGGGGCACAAAGCCCCTAGCGCCTGGACATGGTGCCGCTAATGCCTCCCACGAAATTCAGTGGGAGGTTAGCGGCGGTGGAAGCCAGTAGCGCCCCACGGTGCTGCGCCTCTGGCGATGATGTCATCAGCGCACGCAGCGCCCCGCTTGCGCCCCGGCTACAAACTTCAGTTGCGCGCCCCCTGACCTACCACTGGACGATATGTCCGACAGGGTCAGGGTGGTGGTTTTGCGGCCGTGGCAGCGCAAATTAAAGGGCAGGTGCCGGGCGGCCATTTTTTTGGGGACCGCCTGCCAGCATCTGTCCCCTTTCGCTTCCTCGTGTAGGGTGCCAGCCACGATCGGTCAGCTGGGCTGTTTTCCCAGCACCCTGCTCCCCGGTGGTCCAGCAGGGCCCCGGTGTGTGCTGCGCTCGGCATTTCCCCTGTAATCAGAGGAGGGAGGCTTGTAATACCGCGGCACTATGTGCCGACATGTGTGGTGCTGTTCCACGTAGCGCCGCAATATTGAATGGTAGCGCACCAGAAGCCTCCTGCTTGGGGCGCTACCACTCAATTTACGGCGTGGGGTGCAAACTTTTCGGTGCTTTAAAAGTAGTGCCCCGGCGAAGTTAGCGCCCCTAAGGGGACGCGACTGAATTTTTCCCCCTAAATCGTTAATATAAATTGTGAACAACAGTGGTCCCAGGGTAGTAGGAACACCACTACCCACCTTCTGTCTCTGTGAATAGCTACCCTTTATCCCTACTTTCCTGCTTTCTGTCTTGAAGCCAGCTAACTATCCATTCTGCTACTTGTCCCGGCGCACGCGTTCGACCTGTGAACCCCTTCCTTTAAGGGAACGGAAGTTCCAGTTTCCCGTGCATGCACTTGTCCCCTGACTCCGCATTCTCTTACCTTATTCATCAGTCTATTATGTAGTACCTTATCGAAGGCCTTTTGAAAATCTAGCTAAATTACATCTACTACATTACCCTTGTCTATTCTCTCTGTTACCTCTTCAAAAAATTCAGTGAGGTTGGTCAAGCAAGACTTTCCCTTTTGAAATCCATGCTGGCTATTCATTATTATATTTTTGGCTTCTAGATGTTCTTCTATTTTCTCCTTTCATAGCGATTCCATTATTTTTCCTACCACCGATGTTAAGCTGACTGATCTATAGTTCCCTGGACATGTTCTATCTCCCTTCTCAAATATAGGTGTTATGTTAGCTATGTTAGCTATTTTAAATGCAGTTATTTCATTACTAATCTCATGATCCAATGTCATGTCCACCTGTTATATCTCCCTGGTAAATACTGAGGCAAAGTAATTATTTAATATTTCTGCTATCTCTCTATCACTGCCTGCAGTATTATCCTGTTCATCCCTTCGTGGCCCTATTCCCATCCTGACCTTCCTTTTTTTATTGATGTGCCTGTAAAATATTTTACTATTTTGTTTTATGTTCTTTGATAATTTAATTTCATAGTTCCTCTTTGCCCTCCTAATTGTTTTTTTACTTCTTTCCTAATCTCTTCATATTTTCCCTTATCATGTTCTCCCCTGCTGTCCATGTACTTAATGTATGCCTCTTTCCTTACCCGCAATTTTTCCCTTATAGCTTTATTCATCCATGGTGTCTCATTAGTGTTTAGCTTGTTCTTGTTTTTTAGCGGAATATATTTTTCCTGGACTCTGTTGTACACTGTTTTAAATGTTTCCCATTGCTGTTCTACATCATTGTTTGCCAGTATTGTTGTCCATTTTATTTTCCCAAGTTCTGTTCTCTCCCCTCAAAATCAGCTTTTCTCTAATCTATTACCCTGGTCTTTGTCATACTTATGTCCTTCTTAATTATTAATATAAAAACACACTTTAACAATTGAGACAAGACATGAATGTTTATTATAGCCATATTGTTTAAAAGTTCAGAACCCTGAATGTATACTAGAAATTTCACTGCAAAATTTACTGTTCCCTGAATTGCTGCACTAAGCTGCTGACCCAGGACTTAAGGCCAGAACTTCGGGTCCCCACGGGTGAGTAGGCGTTGGGTACTCACCCGTAAGCCCAATGAAAGTGCCAGTTTTGTGCATGCACTGCGCATGCGCGGGAAACCAGAACTTCCATTCCCTTAAAGGAAGGGGTTCACAGGTCGAACGCGTGCGCCGGAGAGGCAGCGCATACGCCTGGAACTTCCGTTTTTTTTGCAGGTTTCTCCGGGAGGGTAAGTCTCCAGGAGCTACGCTTTTAAAAAGCAGTTGCAAGGCCTGCTTTTAACAAGGTAAGTGGTGAATTAAGTAAAATTAAAACATTTTTTCCACAGGTTTATTATTTTTAAATACTTTAAAGAAAGGTAAGTTTATTTTTAGTCCCGTTAGAAACTGTAATAAATGTTTTCAGGAATTTAAATTATTGTTTAAAATAGTTATTTTATGTAATTAATAGTTATTTTTAAAATGTGATTTAAAAAAAAAATTATTTGAAGTTTTAGTTATGTTTTGGGGCTGAATTGTATTCATAGATTTGACAGGTCTTCCTGTCAAATCTATGAATACAGATTCCCTGCTACCATTGGCTCTCCATGGCCCACGTGATCCCAGGGGATGCTTCAAACTAACTGCGCCCCTGGGATACACAAGCACTGCGCGCCGGCAATTGGAGCAGGCCCAGGATCGGAATCCCAAGCGGGCCCACAGCACAACGGCCGGCGCGCAAGGTAAGTGCAGGTCAGAGACTTGCACCCACGGGAAGCCTCCGACCCGAATTTCTGGGCCGAGATCTTGAACACTTGTGAAGAGTATGGCTGACATTAATTGTGATAGGAAAATTCAGAGGGAAGTATCAGGCAGGATACTTACAGTGGATATAGCTTCTAGTACTTCAGGTGTAACACTGTGACTATTACAAGAGGATATTTACATTTCCTGTGCTTCTCACAAAAAAAATATTCAGTCTTTATGTTGTGGGTCATATTATCTGAGACAAGGGAAGCCATACATTTGTTGCCAAGACCATTTAATTTAAAGAAGGAATTAACATACATGGCTACCTGCATGCTAAACATTAAAAACAGCAAGCTGTCCAAAAAAATAAGAAGTCCTACAACCAAGTTAGCAGATCAAAGTTCTGTAGCACTATCACATCCAGCTGAGAATGGTGGTGGACAACTAGGCATCTAACAGGAGGAGAAGTCTTCATGAACATTCCCATCCTGAACCATGCAGGAACCCATCACATGAATGCAAGAGGAAAGGCTGAAGTCTTTGCAAGTATTTTCAACTAAATGTCCCGAGCGGATGCTCTTTCTGGACCTCCTCCTGAGATCCCCACCATCATAAGTCGTAGTGTGGTAGTGTCCAGTCAATTTGTTTCACTCCATGTACATTAAGAACCAACATCCCAGCTGTAGTGCTAAAGATCCATGCACCAGAGATAGTCGCTCACCTAGCCAAGCTGTTCAGTACAGCTATAACATTGACATCTACCCAACAAAATGTAGAAGACTGCCTACAATCCTATCCAAGGTAAACAGGATAAATATAACCCAGAAAATTACTGCCCTGTTATCAGCCTCCTTCCAATCATCAGTAAAATAATGGAAGTAGTCATTAATAGTGTCATCAAGCAACACTTATTCACCAATCACCTGCTCATTGACATTCTGTGTTCTACCAGAACCAGTCTGCTCCAGACCTGATCACACCTTTGATCTAGACATGGGCACAAAAGCTGAATGCTAGAGGAGAGATGAGAATAGCTGCCATTATCAAGGTAGCATTTGACTGAGTACAGCACAGAGCCTTAACTAAACTGAGGTAAATGGAGGTCAAAAGGAGAACCGTCCAGTGGCTGGAGTCATATCTGGCACAAAGTGAGATGATTGTGGTTCTTGGAGACCAATCATTACAGCCCCAGGACATCACTGTGGGAGTTCCTCAGGGAAGCATCCTCAGTCCAACCATCTTCACATACATACAGGGGGCTGTTTGCTGATGGTTCCACAGTGTTCAACTCCATTCACAACTCCCTTGATAATGAGGCAGCCCATAGAAGACAACAGCAGGACCTGAATACCATCCAGGCTTGGGATGACAAGTGGCAGGCAACATTTGTGCACATAAGTGCCATGTAATGACCATCTCAAACAAAGAAAAGCCTAACCATCCCCCTTGACCTCTAATGGCATCACCATTGCTGTGTCCCATTAACACCTAGGGGGTCACCATTGCCCAAAAGCTTAACTTGACCAGCCATATCAACATCATGGCTACAAGAGCAAGGCAGAGGCTGAGCACTCTGCGACAAGTGACTCACCGCCCAACCTCTCAAAGCCTCTCTACTATCTATAAGGCTCAAGTCAGGAGTGATGGAATACTCACCACTTTCCTAGATGGGTGAAGTTGCAACAGCACTCAAGAAGCTCAACACCATCCAGGACAGAACAGTTCTCTTGATCATTGCCCCACCACTAGACTCAATATTCACCTTACAAAAGCAAAATACTGCGGATGCTGGAAATCATAAATAAAAACAGAAAATGCTTGGAAATACTCAGCACGTCAGGCAGCATCTGTGGAGAGAGAAAGAGTTAACATTTCACGTCGATGACCTGCTGAGTATTTCCAGCATTTTCTGTTTTTATTTCAATATTCACCTTCTCCACCACCGATGCATTAAGGCTGCAGTATGTATGATCTACAGGATGCATTACAGCAACTTATCTCTCTCCTGCAATCTCTAACACTGAGAAGGACAAAAACAGCAAATGTATGGGAATACCATTACCTCCAATTTCCCCTCAAAATCACATACATGTTGATTTGAACATATATCACCATTCCTTCATTATTGTTGGGTCAGTATCATAGAACAAATATATAAAAACATACTGTTCTGCACATAATAGACATCCATTACATTCATTTTGGAAGAATGCAGGAAAGTAACCCAAGAGCCTTTTTAATTCAAGACATTCTATTCATTCACTGGGAACTTCATTGGGAATTCTTCCAATTTTTGGTGGAAGATCAATGAAAACCACAGATGCCTATGTAAACAGAGTTTCCAACGATCTTCCACTGAAGTTACAGTGGCCGATCAGGAGTACCTCTCCGGGAATTCCTAGCGATTCGAGAGTAACTACTAACTTATTTTATCTGGTATTAAACAGCAGCAACAATAACAAGGTCACAGCCCTTATCTTCTGTTCCAGCTCCATCTCCCCTTTGCCTCACCAGAGAGCTTTCTTACATGCATGTCCAATCTTGTCAGTGAGCATTACAATTCTCAACAATAGCTTTATTGTTCTTTAAAAATTCAGCACCCCATAGCAATTAAAATTGAATTAATGGAAAGGTTATAGTTCACACAGAACACAGATTTTTAACTGAACTGAATTATGCCTGGTAAGTGGTTGACATTCTTCTAATGCTAATCAAGCCTCACTGCACATTAAAGGGCTAATGACATGCACTAATATGCAACAAGACATCCGGGATGAATGTTGGTATTAGACAGGTATTGCATAAATCCCTGGATGTTCAGTCTTTTGACAAGTATAGCAGATTCAAGAATCATGTTTCTTTCATATTCAATCTCTCCTCTACAATAAGATCCACTGACAGAAGAATCACATTAAAATCCAGTATTCGTCATTCTTCTTAGAAAAAATCTGATTCAAGAATTATGAAGATGCCTGGCATTCACTCTTCCTTTCTCAGCCTTGGCTCAGTGGTAGCATTCTAGCCATTGAGTCAGAATGTTGTGGGTTCAAGCCCCACTCCAGGACTTGACACATAGGCTGGAACTTTCCTGGTGCCGAGCGGCAGGTTTGGGGGCATGTCGGCAGTTAAATACGCGGAAATTGACAGTGTGAGGAACCCGCCGTCACCCCGCCGACTTCCGCATTTAACTCGGATGCGTTTGGAGGCGCTCCACAGGCCCGCTCGGGAGAGGCGGGTGACCTCATTCAAGTATCTAAATGTTTGTTGAGAGACCCTTAAGAGGGTTTTTAACAGCAGTTTTTGGCTTTAACTTCAGGAGCACAGGATTCACGCACCTAGGGAACCGCGCCTGTGATGGGGAGGGGGAAACTGATCGGCCATTGAGCGAGTGCATCAATTGAGAGCTGGGAAAAACACATAAATACTCCCACATTACACCTGATTATGTGGCTGATGGAAACGCTCTTGCTGACTCCATTTTGCGCAGAGATTCAGCCGTCAGGAGTTTGCAGGTCATTTCTGCAACCTCAGAAGCCACTCTCACCACATTGTAGTCACTATCACAACATTGAGGGATTGGGCCTCTGATCTCCACTTTACCTGCCATCTATTACATCAGCATGGGTGCCTCTTATGCTGTCTCACTTTGGACCTCAGAATTGGACCAAGATGAGCCCCAGCACCAGCCACACCAGCAGCAGCAGCAACCACAACTGCAGCCTTCTCCTCAATGACCTGATGCTCCACAGGAAAGAGGGGTCACCACAGGGGTGCAGAGCACTGGAGGTGATACCCCCAACACAGGGTATTCAGGCAGAGGATAAGCTTCCTGGACATGACTGAGCAGCAGTCCTTCAGGAGGCTCCAGTTATTGCACCAGGTCGCGCAGATTCCTGGAACAAGACCTGCTGCCCAGAGGACCTGGTGGACACGCCTTACCAGTGGCTGTCAAAGCCACCACTGCCCTCAACTTCTTTGCCTCGGGCTCCTTCTAGGGATCTGCAGCAGACATTTGCAGGATCTAGCAGTCGGCTGCCCACAGATGCATCACCCAGGTGACTGATGCGACGTTTGACAAGTCAGCCAGTTATGTACACTTTGCCACTGATGAAGCCAGTGTTACTGAGCAGGTGCTCGGCTTTGCAGCTCTGGCTGCTTTCCCACAGGTGCAGGGTGTCATCGACTGCACACATGTAGTCATCAAGGCACCCCCACATCACCCAGGAGTATTTGTGGACCACAGGGGCTTCCACTCCCTGAATGTGCAGCTCCTCTGCAACCATAAAAAGATCACCATGCATGTACGCTAGGTTCCCTGGCAGTTGCCATGACTCTTTCGTGCTGCGCCAGTCCAATCTCCCTCAGCTCTTCGCACCTCCAAACAGATTTATCGGCTGGCTGCTTGGAGACAAGCACTATCCACTGAAGATGTGGCTCATGATACCCTTGAGGAGGCAATGTACTGAGGCCCAGGAGCATTATAATGAGAGCCACATGTCCACCAGCTGTGTCATAGAGCAAGCAATAGGCATGTTGAAGATGCGCTTCAGATGCCTTGACAGATCTGGAGGAGCCCTTCAGTACGCACCAGCCAGGGTCTCCAGAATCATTGTGGTTTGCTCGGTGCTGCACAACATAGCGTAGCAGAGAGGATTGGAGCTGCAGGAGGAGCAAGGCGCAGAGAGCACAGCCTTTCAGAGGAGGAGGCGGAACAGGTGGAAGACGAGGAGGAGGACGAGGAACCCAAGGTGGAGATGGGACCAGCAGTGGCTCAAATTGCTGCCTGGGAGGCCCAGGATGGCCTCATAGTAGCCAGACTTACCTAATTTGCTGCAATGCACCCATGTGGCTGTCACATGCTGTACTAAGTTCCACCCCACCCCACCCTAACAACACCATAAAGTAGCCCTACAATGACCAAGCCATTCCTCTCTCCCAAACCCCCATTGCTTGAAGTTAAGTAATGTCTCACCATTCACTCCAAGTGACAAAGCCACTTCCCAGGTAGCAGGCAAAAATGGACAAGACCAGAAAATGGTGCGAAGAAATACATTTATCTATGTCAGAAAAATAACTGAAACTTATCGCTAACATTTGTTCATACACCCATGTGCATCTAGGATTGTATCTTTTTTCTTTTCTGCGTGCTTCTACAAGTTGCAACCTATGTGGCTTCAGCATAGCTAGAGGCAGGCTGCTCACCTCCCTGATGCGACTGCTTAGAAACTTTTGGCAGACGTCCTGTAGGGGGGCATCTTTTCTGGGGTTTATGGTAATTTACCTGGTCAGCGGCCTTTGCCTGCACTGTGACCAGTTCCAATCTTTTACCTGGTTTACGGTAATTTACCTGGTCAGACAGCTTTTTGCTGCTGCACTCTAAACCAATTTCCAAACAGCGGTTTCGAATCACTAAACCCACCCTTCCAGTTCTGACTGGAGGAACTTATAATTAATGATATTAAAAACGGACAAATGATCTGGATGTGAGAAAGTCAAACTTTATTAAACTAAAGAAAACTACACCACACGATTACAGTAATCACTGTAAAATTCCTTAAATAGGGGAAGGCAGATGGCAAAAATGAGGGATAAATGGCTACAATGTTAATTAAACAATCTTAGCAATTTCCACTAAATTATCACCCTCTAACTCCTTACTAGGTTGCCTTGTTGAGGAGTCAGAAGCCTGCTCACCTGTGGTCCAAGGAAATAAGAGAGAGAGATAGCTTCTCAGGAGCTATCTTTATATCCTGCGAGCTCCTGCTGTTTGGCGCTGAAAGGGTCTGTGTGCAAATTCGCGCCGAAAAGTTTCAATACACAAGAGAAAGGCCATGATTGGCTGACTCAAACGGGCTTGGAGTGGTTTGAATGTGTCTTCGTTCTGGGGCCGAAATGTTCCCACCCACATCAGAGTTTCTGGGCTAACAAAAGGGAGTAATGGATGATTCAAAAACCCATTCATTCTAAACTGTTCCCTATCAAAGTCCTTTCCGTAGTTTCGGTGTGTCTCATTGTGTGTAAGGGGCTTTGAATGGGGTTGGATTACTAGGTAAACAGAAGCCCTTTGTCCTGCGGTCATTGAAACCGCAGCTTGAGTGGATAATTCTTTATGTCAACAAGACAGCAGTCTCAGTAAATAAACATCGATTGTCAGCAGGGAAGGGAAACTCCTGTTTTTGATTGACAGAATCTGGCTGCCACTGCTTGACCCTCCCACTTTTCACAGACATCTACGAGCTGCTTTTCCAAGCCCCATTGTCCCGGCCATGCTTTTCTGATGGCCATTTTTAAACTCCTTTGAAATTACCAAACTCCAGGGAATAATTTTATTAATAAAATGTACTGTCTTAAAGTGTGTGAATTTTTCCACGAAGTTCCTCAATTCTGGTGTTGTCCACGCGCCGCAACGCAGCCTTTTGCGGTTCTGGGCACATTTTAAAACATTGTCCAACCCAGAGGCAATTTAAAGTCACGCACAGTCTCTGTCCACGATGTAGATTAATACCTCCAGTATCTTCGGGGCTGAGGGGATTTTTTGCGAACCCCTACAGTCCTCTGGGTTTTGGAGCCTGTGCGGGCCACACCAAAGACTGCTCCTCCTATAACTGTACAGGAGCAGACTCGGCCATCAGGACCCAAGGAAGCATGTGGGGCTCTGACTAAGGGGGAGGCAATGGCGGAGAAGTGGGAGCGCTTTGAGAAGAGCCTCCACTTCCATGTCCCCTCTCACCATCATCCCTTTCATGGGCCACCCGCCCTTCCCTGCTAGGAAGGAGCTGGCGAGCACCTTGCTGCACAGCAGTGGGGCAATGAACGTCCACGTCTACATTTATATCCCTCCTCGAGATGAGGTCTATAAGCATCTGCCATCTGTTGTCCACAGCAAGCATGTGCTTGTGTGACTGGTGCATTTGCTGCTCCATGCAGGTGGCCGTCCTTTCCATGGAACAGCACATCGACGCCATCACTTGCGACATGGTGATGCTCATGTTGGAGATAGACTTCTCCATTCTCTGCACATTTAACTCATGCAATTGTTGCTGCCCCTCCAAGATCACTCTCTTTCTGATGGCCCTGAGGCTTATCATCTGCATGCAGCTCAGCAGAGCTTGGAGCGTCCTGCGCCCTCCGGTGAGGAATCTCCACTGCTGTCCCTGTCAAAACCATGTGCTCTTGCTCACTTGTGATGTGAGAAACACCAGGTGACAACACTGCTCTATCTCGCACAGGACCCACCGAGGTGTGCATATCTGTGCTGGTGCTCATTGCGCTTACGTCTGCTGATGGTGCACCCTCAGAGGCTGGAGCTTCCTCTCAGGAATTGTCTTCTTCCTATGGCTGGACAGTGCCAGGGCACTTGATGGACCTGTGGGAGAGTAAAGAGATGAATTAGAAGTGTTATATTATGAATGGGTAACGTTTCCATTATGCACATGATGACATTTCACTGGCTGGTGATATCAGTCACCATATGAGTGACTGCTGTATGCTATGTGGCTGTATGAGATGTAATTCTGTCACCAGGTTGCTGGGATGTTCACTTCTCTCCGTCTCCCACCGCCAGCAGCTCTGCAACTCCAGAGATCTCCCAGGCCTCCTCCTCTGTTGGAGTCATTGAGTGAAGCCTGGAGGGCCACCTCCGGTTCTCTGACTCTCCCTATTGTTGTGGGCTGTCTTCTCCTGCAAGGAGGGAAAGAAGAGAACTTTGAGTGAGAGTGATGGAATGAGTGTAAGGAATGGATGGGCTACATCTGTAGAGGGTGACTATAAGGGAATGGCATGACATTGCCAAATGACCTCCTTCTGTGCTGTTACTTGCTATGATTGCATTAGGATGAGGGTGAGTGTCAGTCGTGGTTAGTATGTACATAGACAGAGAGGGATGGGTGGACCTGCAAGGTAGGTTGGTGTGAGGAATGCTGTGCAGGAGTAGGCTTGAGAAGGCAGAGTGATGGGAATGTGTTGATAGGCACATCAGGATGTAGGTGAGTGTGGCATTGCACTCACCTTTCCTGACCTCATGAGATCATTGAATCTTTTCCTGCACTGGATCCAATTCCTCCTGACCACAGCCGTGCTGCTGACCTCCTCTGCGATCTCCAACCATGCCCTTTTTGTGTCTTTGGGTGGTCTTTTGCACCTATCACCAGGGAAGAGGACCTCCCTGCACGCTCTTACTGCCTGCACCAGAACATCGAAGGAGGCATCGTTAAATCTTGGTGCAGCCCACTGCCTTTGTGTATCCATGACCCACACTTTTATCAGCTTTATAATGCTACTCAGACCTCTGGAAATCACCTTGAACACTCCTACATCAACCTTCATAAGAACATAAGAAACAGGAGCAGGAGTAGGCCAATCGGCCCCTCGAGCCTGCTCCGCCATTCAATAAAATCATGGCTGATCCAATCTTGGCCTCAACACCACTTTCCCACTCTCTACCCATAACCCTCGAGTCCCTTGTGGATCAAATGTCTGTCAATCTCCGCCTTGAATATATTCAATGACTCCGCCTCCACAGCTCTCTGGTGTAGAGAATTCCAACGATTCACGACCCTCTGAGAGAAGAAATTCCTCCTCATCTCCGTCTTAAATGGGCGACCTCTTATTCTGAAAATATGCCCCCTAGTTCTAGATACCCCCACAAATGAAATGTGTGCAAAGCTGCTTTAAATATCGGCGCTGGAAATGAGTCATTGCTGACGTCATCAGACCCGTACCATTTAATTGGGCCAGGAAACTCGCATGACTGATTTAATTGGGGCCATTAAGTAAAAGTTGCACTGAAGAACGTACTGCTTACAACATCGGGCTGCCAGCCTGCTCCGCGGCCCGCACGCACGCAACCCGACTCCAAGGTAAAGATTCCGGCCATAATCTCAGCTGACACGCCAGTGCAGTACTGAAGGAGCACTGCACTGTCGCTGGTGCTACCTTTCAGTTGATATGTTAAACTGTCCAGTTTGCTCTCTTAGCTGGATGTGAAAGATCCCATGGCACTACCCGAAGAAGAACAAGGGGTTCTCCTGGTGTCCTGGTCAACATTTATCCCTCAACCAACACTACTAAAACAGTTTAATTGGTAATTTATTTCAGTACTGTTTGTGGGACCTTGCTGTATGCAAATTGGCTGCTGTGTTTCCTTACAGTGACTGAACTTCAAAAATAAATCATTGGTGCTTTGGGACATCCTTAAATTGTGAAAGGCACCACATAAATGCAAGTTCTTTCTTTTTAATAGAACCTTTTGATTTAGGAGTCAGAAATAAACCATAGTGCTGAATCCTCCTCTGCAATGCCGTTCCAAATTGGGAGGGATCATGGCAGAGCAAGTTGAAAAATTCAGGTCGTGAGGCCTACTGTCTCCTGAGTGCCCTAACTGGGATTTCCCTCACCCGTCTTGCCAAGATAGCTTCTGACTGCAACTTCACTGCCTGCCGCATTCAAAAGCAGTGGAATACAGGGCCCAGGTCCCTAGAAGATTTCCTTCTCATCCACCCCACTTACCACTGCTTCCTAGGACTGTCATGTAGAAGGTGGCAGTAGGATACGGAAGAGGGAATAAAGAGCCCGAGGTCAGGAAATGGAGGCAGAGGGCCTCTTCTCCCTCCAATTTGAGCCCAGTACTTACCTACTGATGGTCTCGGTCTCAGCCGTTGCCTTCAGTGGGAGCCATGGTGCCAAGTACCCCCTGCAGCACCATTGGGATTGTCCTCACCACTTTGGCCTGTTCCCTCTTATTTGCAATAATCCCACCAGGAGCCCAGCATGCATTACTAATAATGCCTGTGTGGAGTTTGCACATTCTCCCCGTGTTTGCGTGGGTTTCCTCCGGGTGCTCCGGTTTCCTCCCACAGTCCAAAGATGTGCGGGTTAGGTTGATTGGCTATGATAAATTGACCCTTAGTGTTAGGGGGATTAAATACGTGGGGTTACAGGGATAGGGTGGGATATGTGTTGGTGTAGGGGTTACAGGGATCGGGTGGGATATGTGTCGGTGCAGGCTCGATGGGCCGAAATTGCCTCTATCTGCACTGTGGGGTTTCTGTGATTTCTGTGAACCCCCGACCCAAGAAAATGAGTTGGAATTAGGGTTGATTCGGAGGCAGGTGGAAAACCTGCCCCGACACACAGTGGGGAGCTCTACTCCAAGGAGGAGAATCCCAACCCTGGAGTTTTGTACAAGATTTAGGAGTTACGTATCACTCCAGGTATTATTTCAAATATAATTTTCTGTTAAGCTTTGCATAATGTCATAACATCCTCTTTGGTGCATAGATTTTGAGAATTCCGGAACATTAATTAAGAGTTGGCTGTCAAAACATTCCACTTAATCAATTTATTCTGGTTCTAGTGTAATCATGTTATGAAAGTAAACTTTGCTAATGTCATGTTATACCACTAGTGGCTTAGCCCACTATCTCAATGTGTGGAATGACCTGTCTTTGAGGCTGCCCACTGCATGGATATGAAAAATGCAGCAGGGAACATAGGTTTAAGAACAAAAGGAAATATGGAATGAGAAATTATCATTAAGCCTGTTCCTTCCACAGATCAAGGGGGTAATTTTAAGCTAACCCATCTGACAGGAACATTTTATACCTGACTTTATGGTCCATTGACTTCAATGGAGCTCAAAATCGACGAGGTATATAATAGGGACCGAAGGTATGGTTGCTAAATTTGCTGATGACACAAAGATAGGTAGGAAAGTAAATTGTGAAGAGGACATAAGGAGGCTACACAGGGAGAGAAATAGATTAAGTGAGTGGGCAAATATCTGGCAAATTGAGTATAATGTGGGAAAATGCAAAGTTGTCCATTTTGGCAGGAAGAATGAAAAAGAGCATATTATCCAAATGGTGAGAGATTGCAGAGCTCTGAGATGCAGAGGGATCTGGGTGTCCTAGTGCATGAATCACAAAAGGTTACTATGCAGGTACAGCAAGTAATTAGGAAAGCTAATAGAATGCTATTGTTTATTGTGAGGGGAATTGAATACAAAAGTAGGGAGGTTATGCTTCAGTTATACAGGGCATTGGTGAGACCACATCAGGAGTACTGTGTACAGTATTGGTCTCCTTATTTAAGGAAGGATGTAAATGCATTGGAAGCAGTTCAGAGAAGGTTTACTAGACTAATACCTGGAATGGGCGGGTTTTCTTATGAGGAAAGGTTGGACAGGCTAGGTTTGTATCCACTGGAGTTAAGAAGAGTAAGAGGTGACTTGATTGAAACATAAGATCCTGAGGGGTCTGGACAGGGTGGACGTGGAGAGGATGTTTCCTCTTGTGGAAAAATCTAGAACTAGGGGTCACTGTTTAAAAATAAGGGGTCGCCCATTTAAGACAGAGATGAGGAGAAATTTTTTCTCACAGAGGGTCGTGAGTCTTTGGAACTCTCTTCCTCAGAGGGTGGTTTTTAAGGCAGAGGTAGATAGATTCTTGATAAGCAAGGGGGTGAAATGTTATTGGGGGTAGGCAGGAATGTGGACTAATCAGATCAGCCATGATCTTATTGAATGGCAGAGCAGGCTCAAGGGGCCAAGTGGCCTACTCCTGCTCCTAATTCGTATGTTCACCCAAACCCGTCCCATTCCCATCACGTGGGTAAGGCTAAAAGACCCTGCATCTAAATCCTCTCTTTGATAAACTCTGCCCAAGCCATTTAATCTGACAGGGAAAGTTCCATAAATTCTCTCCCAGTTATCCACCTCCCTCCAAAAAAGTGCAATTCAAGCAAAACTCCAGAATACCTACCTAATCTGACATTCTATTCTATATAGTCTAGACCAGTTGCCTTTTTGCCAGCTCATGAAGCATCATATTCGACACAGCATTTGGTTATCCACATTTGTACTTATCTTCATAACCCTTGATCCCACTTCAAACCAAATTGAACACAACCTTAACTGCTTTATTTGGAGATCTATTCCACACTACCAGGAGTGTTAAACTAATTCTCTTTGGAGCCACTAATTAACTTTGCAGTAAATATCCAATGATGGACATTTATAAGTAACAGTGCTATATAGTTGGTGTCCATTTTAATCAGGTTCTTAATGATAATCGGCCGGATTTTCCGACCTCCACGGGTGCATACGAGGTGTGTACACACCCGTAGGGGCCGCGCAAGTTCCGGGTTTAGGCATGCGAAGCACATGCGCTGAAAACCAGCACTTGCCATCTGTCAAGAATCCTCTTGATAGATCGCACGCCTGCCCGGGAAAAGGGCCTCTGCGGGTGGAGAGTTCCGCTTTCTGCACAACCTCCGCCTGCTGAAAACCTTTAAAAATCTTACGCCTGGTAAAAGCAGATGTAAGGCTTGCTTTTACCAGCATAAGAGTTTTAAAAAATAATTTTTTTCACTGATTTAGAATTTAAAAATACTTTTAAAAAAGGTAAGTTTATTTTTAGCCCCGTAAAAAGTTTTAATTATTCTTTTCAAAAAATAAAATTTTTGTTTCAAATATTTAATTTAATGTAATTTTAATTAATTTTAAATATGTATCTGTTTATAAAAATTTATTTAATGTTTTACTGTGTTTTTTAAGTGATCCCTATTCATACTTTTGGCAGTTATATGCAGAGAGACCTGTCAAAAGTGTGAAGTGGGTTTCCCTTCTTTGATTGGTTCCCCATGGCCCACGTGATTCCAGGGGCGCTTGCAAACTGCATGTGCCCCTGGGATACCTGGGCCTCTGCGCATTTCGTAGAGCAGCGGCCCGGGATCGCAAGCCTCGGGACCTACCGAGCCAGTAGGTAAGTTCGTAGATTTTTTCCGTCCGCAGGAAGCCTCCGATCGGAAATTCCGGCCCAGTATCATATAATCTGATCAGCCACTTTGGACAAGGAAAAATAATGGCCCAGATTTTGTTGCCAAAATAATGGCGAGTTTAATGGCGCTTGCTGTTGTTAAATCATCCAGCAACTTGTGGCGAGGAAGAGATACCCTGTGAATTGTGAATCGCCACAAGTTGCTGGAAAATTTGTGCTACTCCGCCATTAGCCTCGTGAAAATGGCAGCTCACCCTTAACCTCCCCGTGAGTCTCATGAAGTTACTGCATTTGCACATTAATTGCCCATTAAACTCGCTGCAGAAAGTTATGGCTGCTATTTAACAGCGTAAGTACATTTTTAATGAAGAGATTTATGTTCCTGCAAGGCCAATCCAACTCTCCAGCCCAGAAATTGAACAATTTAACGCATGAAGTCTTATTCCTACAGGTAATAAATTGTTCTTAGAGATTTAAAATATTTTAAATGTACATTTTAAATTTATTTTGTTATGTTTCCCTTCTGTCTCTTTTCTCTCTCTCTCTTAATCCAATCTTTCTTTCCCTTGCTTTATTTCTCTTTCTGTACCTGATTTGACTCTAATGCACCCTATTTCCTTCTCAGTTCTTCCTGTTTCTTTCTCAATCTTTAAATCTCGTTGGTTAAGTAGATAAACTGTTGGTCCCATCGTTCACCAAGGTCCCAGATGCCCCAATTGCCCCCGTTGTCAAATTGCTCTTCCAGCAACTTACAGGCAAAACAATTTTGAGCTGAAGGGTGAGGGAAAAAGTCTAATTAATGAGCTATTTTGCTATTATAACTAATGAGCTGCCCTGCTCTAGCAAATTCTGAGCAATTAAATAGTGCTTAATCAATATTCAACAATTAAAGCGGAAACTCAACCATTGCATGCAGATAAGATTCCATGGCCTAGAAATTCAGTTGCGTTCGCCAGCTGTTAACACCATAAGAGGGGTAGATTTCCAGCGCTAGGCACTTAGCGCCCGGGCGCAGGCCGATCTGCGCCTACGCCCAACTTCAGTTGACATTTAGCGCCGGCGCAAAGTGTTTGCGCCCGCTCAGCTGCGCGCGCAGCTTATGACGTCATTTCGTCGTGCAACACTGTTTGTGTGCCCCAAACCGGAATTTCAGTGGCGCCCGCCCAATGTGGGCGTGGCGCTGTTAAGAACTGTGAACTGGAACGCAGCAGAGGCCCTGCGGGCCTCGGGGAGCGCTAATTAAAGGGCACTTAGACTGAACTATAAAGGCCAGCCATTTTGCTGCAATGACTTTAGTGCTTTGGATTTCTGGACAGAGACCAAGGAACAGACCTTACTGATTTGGGACAACATAGGAGAGGTATTTTTGGCTTCTGGCCAGAGCTTGGAAATTTGACTCATTGTGATTTCACTGTTTGCAAGTTTATTATGGTGGCTGCATGGGGTTCCAACCCTCAGTTCCAGCATTATGTGCGAAGGGCTCGCAGACGCTGTGTGAGAGGGCCAGCCATGCCTAGACGCAGAGGGGCCATCAGGCGTCGGCAACGTAAGCCTTACCCACTCAGGGAATACCGGCAGCAGGTGTCCTATCTCACCATGACTGCCGCGCATTGTGTTAAGAGGCTGCGCTTCAGAAGGGAGGTGGTTGCAGAGATCTGCCAGCTGCTTCACAGAGATCTGCATCCACAGCTGATGTGCAGGACGTCTCTGTCGGTGGAAGTGAAGGTCACGGTGGCTCTGAACTTTTATGCAAGCGGCTCCTTCCAAGCCGCTGCTGGGGACATAGCGAACATCTCCCAGTTCGCCGTGCATCGCTGCATCCGGCAGGTCATCGATGCCCTTTTCGCAAGGAGACACCAATTCATCTCCTTCCCCATGACCCTAGAGAGGCAGGAGCAGCATGCAGTCGGATTTGCCAGGATCGCCGACTTCCCCATGGTGCAGGGCGCCATTGACTGCACGCATGTGGCTATGCGGGCACCTATCGACAATGCCGAGGATTACCGCAACCGGAAGGGCTACCATTCCCTCAATGTACAGCTGGTGTGTGACCACAGGCAGCACATCCTAGCTGTCAATGCCCGCTTTCCAGGAAGCAGCCACGATGCATTTATCCTGCACCAGACTACTGTGGCTGACATGTTCGAGGCACAGCCTCCACCAAGGGGATGGCTTATTGGGGACAAGGGCTACCCTTTGTGTACATGGCTCATGACCCCGCTCCGCGCGCCCAGGACCCCTGCGGAGGAGGCATACAACGAAAGCCATCAAGCCACAAGGAACATCATAGAGCAAACGATTGGCGTCCTCAAGCAACGGTTCCGCTGCCTGGATCGTTCCGGCGGATCTCTACAGTATTCGCCGGATAGAGTGTCCCAGTTCATCGTCGTTTGCTGCATGCTGCACAACCTGGCTATCCGCAGGACTCAGGCACTGCCACCTCGCGTTGGACCACCACCTCAGGAGGACGAGCAGGAGGACCATGAGGAGGAGGAGGAGGAGGAGGAGTACCAGCCCAGGAGGGAGCCACAAGGTCCAAGGGCCGTCCGCCGGCGGCTTATTGAACGACACTTCTAGGCCCCCTGTCAGGGAATGGCTTGTGGCAATGAACGCACCTGAATGCAGCCGCTCCGCAAGCCCTCAGCCGGTTAACGCAACAACCACTTGAAACATGACACCTGGACAAGCTGAATAAATAAAAAGCTTTATTTAACAAACTCAGGGCCCTTCCCACATGAAACAGAAAAACAGACAAGACCCCCAAAAAACAGTCAAAAACATATCTCACTCCCACAACCTGGGGAGGAATAACAAAAATTGTCCTTGCAATTGGCCTTCATCCTCGGCCTTACCAAAATAAGCCCCCCCCCTCCAGAACACAAACACCCCCATATAAAAAAACATTTGCCTTCATCTTCGGCCTTACCAAAATAAGCACCCCCCCTCCAGAACACAAACACCCCCATATAAAAAAAACAGTTGGCAACACACTCTACTTGGTGTGCCGAGAGGGTGAGTCCTTGTGCAGGCTTCTCCGGCCCCTGCCCGACCTGTTGCTCCACCTCAACCTGGGCCCTGTGGGTGTTGCAAGGCTGGGGGAAGGCTCCTGAGGGGCACAATGCGTGACGGCAGATGCCCTTGGGGGTCGGCCTAGATGAGGTCCGGCCCTGGAGGGGCCGGCTGCTGACTGCTGCAGCTGTGGCTGGCCAGCATCAGTCTCTCCAGCAGCTCGTCGCACCTTGGCTGGGGGAGTGGCAGTGGCGGCTGCAGCAATGGGGGCAAGCTGGCTGATGCCAGGCGCTCGCTGGTCGCCAGAGACACTGGCACTCGGCCGGCCTGGCACTGCAGCAAGCGCAGCAATCTGGTGAAGGCCAGACCGCTGTGCTGCAGCAGGGCGGCGGGTGCCCTGGCGATGCTTCCGTGACACAACGAGTGTGGCAGAAGTGAGTGCGCGAACTGCCCTGGTCTGTGCCCGCATCAGATCAGCCAGTGTCTGGACGGCACCACTCATGAACTCGCGACTCGCGTCCTGTGCTGCCGCGAGTTGGTCAACACCCCTGGCCTGTGCTGCCGCGAGTTGCGCGACATCCCTGGCCTGTGAGTCCCCGAAATTGGCCACACTATGAGCCAGGGACTCAATGGCCTGAGGCAACTGTCCAACAACCCCCATGAACTCGTTGTGGCGCCGCTCTGAGGCCGCGGACATTTCATCAAGGAGGCGCACCTCCTGGGCGAGGACCGTCTCCGGACTGGAGGGCGGACTCTCCCTCTGGGGAGAAGGCCGCCGAGCTGCCCGACCCTTCCCGCGTGCCTGGACGCCACTGGACCCAGCAACTGCCCTCCCCTGCAACACTTCCCCCCTCTGGGGAGAAGGCAGCCGTGCTGCCCGACCCCGCGTGCCTGGACGCCACTGGGCCCAGCAACTGCCCTCCCCTGCAACACTTCCCCCCTCTGGGGAGAAGGCAGCCGTGCTGCCCGACCCTTCCCGCGTGCCTGGACGCCACTGGGCCCAGGAACTGCCCTCCCCTGCAACACTTCCCCCCTCTGGGGAGAAGGCAGCCGTGCTGCCCGACCCTTCCCGCGTGCCTGGACGCCACTGGGCCCAGGAGCTACACCCCCCTGCAACACTTCCCCCTGGCTCTCCTCCAGGCAAGACGTGTCCCCTCCATTGCCATCCCCTGGCGCGGATGAGGGTTCCCCCGATGTGCCGCCTTCCTCTTGGTCCTCGTCGTCCTCCTCTTCCGAGGGACTGGCACTCTCAGCTTCAGGGACCTCCTCCTCACCAGCTGAAAGCAGGAAGGCACAAGAGTAGCTTTAGAGTGAGGACAGGGCGTCAGCGAGGGAGGCATGAGTGGTGCCATTATGCGCATTGGTGGGACAGTGGCAAAGGATGTAGATCTGAAGCGCAAAGGGAACCAGAGAGGTCCAAACGGTCATGTCCTTACCATTGGGTCCCAGCACAGGGTCGGCATCTCCAATAGCAACGGGGCCAGTCACCCGGCCACGCATGAGTCGAGCCACGCTCTCCTCCAGCTGACTGAGCTGCTGGAACTGGGGACGGCCTCCCCCGGTGACAGTCTGGCTCTTCAAATTCCGCGCCAGCTTGGCCTGCAAGAGAAAGGACGGCCTCTAAGTGCAGTGTGGTGCCCTGTTGTTGTGTGCACTGCCTCCCATGGTGGAATAGCTTGGCCAGTGTGGTGCCCTGTTGTTGTGTGCACTGCCTCCCATAGTGGAATAGCTTGGCCAGTGTGGTGCCCTGTTGTTGTGTACACTGCCTCCCATGGTGGAATAGCTTGGCCAGTGTGGTGCCCTGTTGTTGTGTGCACTGCCTCCCATGGTGGAATAGCTTGGCCAGTGTGGTGCCCTGTTGTTGTGTGCACTGCCTCCCATGGTCGAATAGCTTGGCCAGTGTGTTAAGTGCAGAGAGTGCTATTGATGATCATGCCAGTGCCATAGCTGCTGGAGGAGGGCTGGCCATTAGGCCTTTGAGGTCCCTTTGCCCATAATGTGAGGTGCACATGCAAGGATGAGGAGGACACTGGAAAGGGTACTCACCCTGACCAACCGACTGAGGTCGTTGTACTTCTTGCGGCATTGGTCACCAGTCCTGGGGACATCGCTGTTGGCTGACACCCTCTGGGCGATTTCCCTCCAGGCTCTCCCGTACTGCCTCCTGGGAGCCTTCTTGCCACTGTCCGGGCACAAGATCTCTCTGTTCTTTTCCAACCCCCTAAGCAGCACCCTCAAAGCATGCTCTGAGAAGCGCTGCGCTCGTTCACGGGCCTTCTGCATGGCTTCAGGCGCTATTTGGGTCCACCAGCAGTGTTCAGGCCTAGCTGCAGGGCTCCACTATCCAGGGCGTGGCTGCAGACAAAGTCGACCCTTCCCCCTTTAAGAGCTGGCCGGCGTCAGGGTGTCTGCTGTCAATCAAAACATGACCGCACCTGCGCTGCGCCCGGCCTCGGCGTTATCAGTCCGCACCGCCGGCTTAGCGCCTAAAGATAGGAGTGCAACGCCAGTTTCAGCGCTCGCCCAAACTCCTTGGCCAAAGCTACTGAATTTCGGTGAAGTGGCCTCCACTTTCCGGCGGGCGCTAACTTTAGCGCCCGCCCGACTTTACCGCCCCAAAAGTGGCTATACTGAATTTCTAGGCCCATGTCCTTTATTAATTTTTTTCCTCTAAATTATAATCATGAAAAGTTTGGGATGATGAAACGTAGAAACATAGAAACATAGAAGATAGGAGCAGGAGCAGGCCATTCGGCCCCTCGAGCCTGCTCCATCATTCAATGCGATCATGGCTGATCATCCAAATTCAGTACCCTGTCCCTGTTTTCTCCCCATACCCCTTGATCCCTTTAGCCTTGAGAAATATATCCAACTCCTTCTTGAATATATTTAATGAATTGGCCTCTACTGCCTTCTGTGGTAGAGAATTCCACAGGTTCACCACTCTCTGGGTGAAGAAATTCCTCCTCATTTCTGTCCTAAATGGCCTACCCTTATCCTTAGACTGTGACCCCTGGTTCTGGACTCCCCGACCATCAAGAACATCCTGCATCTAGTCTGTCCAGTCCTGTCAGAATTTTATAAGTATCAGAGATCCCCTCTCATCTAAACTCCAGCGAGTACAAGCCCAATTGACCCAATCTCTCCTCATACGTCATTCCTGTCATCCCAGGTATCAGCCTGGTGAATCTTCGCTGAACTCCTTCCATGGCAAGAACAGCCTTCCTCAGATAAGGCAACCAAAACTGCACACAATACTCAAGATGTAGTCTCACCAAGGCCCTGTACAACTGCAGCAAAACATCCTTGTTCCTGTACTCAAACCCTCTCGCTACGAAGCCCAACATACCATTTGCCTTCTTAACTGCCTGCTGCACCTGCATGCTTACCTTCAGTGACTGGTGCACAAGGACACCCAGGTCTCGTTGCACTTCCCCTTCTCCCAATCTATTGCCATTCAGATAATAATCTGCCTTCCTGTTTTTGCTACCAAAGTGGATAACAACCTGGCCCTTAACATCAAGAAAACCAAAGAAATCATTGTGGACTTCAGGAAGTCTAAAGGCGGAAGTCACACCCCCATCCACGTCAATGGGGCTGTGGTGGAAAGGGTGGACAGCTTTAAGTTCCTCGGAGTCCACATCACGGAAGACCTCTCCTGGTCCCTCAATACCTCCTCTCTGGTGAAGAAGGCCCAGCAGCGCCTATTTCCTAAGGAGGCTGAAGGGATGTAACCTGTCACCCCTGATCCTCTCTAACTTTTACCGCTGCACAATAGAGAGCATCCTGACAAACTGTATCACAGTATGGTATGACAGCTGTAGCTACTATGACCGGAAAGCCCTGCAGCGGGTAGTCAAAACTGCCCAATGCATTACCGGCACCCGGCTACCGACCATAGAGCACATATACCAGAAACGCTGTTTACGGAGGTCACGGTCCATCATCAAAGTCCCTACCCACCCCAGCCACAATCTGTTCGCCCTCCTGCCATCTGGGAGACGCTACAGATGCATTCGCACCCGTACGACCAGATTTAGGAACAGCTTCTTTCCCAGGGCTGTCATCCTACTGAACTCCACAAATAAACTCTAAAGCCTGCACATCTGCCAATGCACTTTATTATGGTTATGTTTATGTTAATGTATTACAAGCCAAAGGTATGTTGAATGTTTAAATGTCTTAATCTAAATGTACACTCTCGGGAGCCGCAAGCCTACATTTCGTTGTACTGCACTTGTGCACTAACAATGACAATAAAAGTTGATTTGATTTGATTTGATTTGATTTATCCACGTTATATTGCATCTGCCATGCTTCTGCCCAATCACCCAACCTGTCCAAATCATCCTGGAGTTTCTCAGCATCCTCCTCACAGCACACACGCCCACCCAGCTTTGTGTCGTCTGCAAATTTGGAGATATTACATCTAGTTCCCTCGTCTAGATCATTAATATATATTGTGAATAGCTGGGGTCCTAGGACCGATCCCTGCGGTACCCGACTGGTCACTGCTTGCCACTCGGAAAAAGACCCGTTTATTTCAATTCTTTGCTTTCTATCTGCCAACCAGTTCTCTATCCAAGTCAATACCTTGCCCCCAATCCCATGTGCCTTAATTTTACACGCTAATCTCTTATGTGGGACCTTATCGAAGGCCTTCTGAAAGTCCAAATGCACCACATCCACTGGTTCTCCCTTATCTATTTTACTAGTTACATCCTCAAAAAATTCCAGTAGATTAGTCAAGCACGATTTACCTTTTGTAAATCCATGTTGACTTTGTCCGATCCTGTCACTGTTTTCCAAGTGCTCTGCTATTACATCTTTTATAATGGACTCTAGCATTTTCCCCACTACCGATGTCAGGCTTCGGTAATTCCCTGTTTTCTCTCTACCACCTTTTTTGAATAGTGGGGTAACATTAGCTACACTCTAATCCATGGGTACTGTTCCAGATTCCATCGAATGTTGGAAGATGATCAGCAATGCATCTACTATTTCTAGGGCCACTTCCTTAAGTACCCTAGGATGTAGATTATCAGGCCCTGGGGATTTATCCCATCAATTTCCCTAACACCGTTTCCCTACAAGTACTGATTTCTTTCAGTTGCTCCCTTTCATCAGATCCTATGTTCCCCGACATTTCTGGGAGGTTATTTGTGTCCTCCTTTGTGAAGACAGAACCAAAATATGTATTTAATTGGTCTGGCATTTCTTTGTTCCCCATTATAATTTCCCCTGATTCTGACGGCAAGGGACCTGCGCTTGACTTCACCAATTTTTTTCTCTTCACATATCTATAAAAGCTTTTACAGTCAGTTTTTATGTTCCCTGCAAGCTTACTCTCATATTCTATTTTCCCTTTCTTAATTAATCCCTTTGTCCTCCTTTGTTGAATCCTAAACTGTTCCCAATCCTCTGGATTACAGCTTTTTTTGGCCAATTTATATGTCCTCTCCTTGGATCTTAAGCTATCCCTAATTTCCCTCGTTAGCCACGGTTAAGTCACCTTATTTGTTTTATTTTTATTCCAAACTGGGATGAACAAATTCTGTAGTTCATCCATGCGGCCATCCATGAAACAACACATAAGGAAACTCATTGAAATGAAAAACATAAGGAAAACCCAAAATATTATTTCAGTATGGACCAAGCTAATAGGACAAGAGGATATACATTTAAATTACTGAAGAGTAAATTTCCAACAGACCTGAGAAAGCATTTCTTTACTCAAAATAGGATAAATGTTTGAAATAATGTAATAATATGGTAGTGGAGGCAAAGACATTAAGGAGTTTATATTTCAGTTGGATATTTGCCTATTTGCGTGAAGTACTAGAGGGATGAGCTCAACGTTTGAAATGGCTTTTTCTCATCATAGAATCATACAGCACAGAAGGAGGGCATTCGGCCCATTGTGCCTTTACTAGCTCTTTGGAAGAGCTTTCCAATTACTCCCACTCCCCTGCCCTTTACCCATAGCCCTGCAAATGTTTCCCCTTCAAATACTTACCCAATTCCCTTTTGAATGTTATTAATGAATCTGCCTCCACCACCCTTTCAGGCCGTGCTTTCCAGATCACAACAACTCGCTACGTAACAAAAATTCTCACCATGTCACCTCTGTTCCTTTTGCCAATTACCTTAAATCTGTGATCTTTGGTTATTGACCCTTCTGCCACTGGAAACAGTTTCTCCTTATTTACCCTATAAGAACCCTTCAAGATTTTGAACACCGATTAAATCTCCCTTTAACTTTCTCTGCTCTAAGGAGAACAACCCCAGCTTCTCTAGTCCTTGACTTTCTTCCTACATTCTTATTGAGTCTTTCTAGTTCGTTGTGTCATCTTGGTCCAATTGTAGACTCTGATCCGTCCATTTTTCTTGTTTCCTAATGCAAACTTATATCCCCCTACATGTTGAATCACTCCTCAGCTCTGCCAGTATGGACCAATAGAAGGATAGAGTTTTAGGAAACCTAGCCTTTCAGTGTCTCAATATGTCTGAGAATGGGGTGGGGGAAGATCTGGTACAAAAAGTATTTTCAGTATTGGTGGGAAAGGGGAGATAGTCAATTCAGGATGGTTAACATCACTATAGTTCAATATATTCAATGGTTACAATTTTGGAGAGGTGAAACTTGACTTTGGAAGAAGCACATCTCTTACTCCATCATTAGAAGGGCAGGGTTGTTGAAGTGAGAAGGTATGACTGCATATGCTGAACCAATAGAAATAGGCTCTGCTGGTTAAGGCAGTGAGTAATTGATCCATACAAACCAGGAAGATTTCAGGTGATGGCCACTTTGTGCCTGGTCTCAGCCAAGACTGCAGAGATGCTCTCATTAGTCTAAATACCCAGGATTAAAGACAGAAACATCAATCAGGGTTCCTACTTCTGATCACTGTCCAGTGACTTATGGTGGACCTAAAAAATGGGATTGGGCTCGGCTATATTACTCCCACAATCAAATAGCTTTCCGGCACTCACTGTATAGACTCACACATGAAAAATGGCCACATGGGGTGAACACAGGAACATAGGAATGTAAGAACAGGAGTAGGCCATTCAGCCCCTCGAGCCTGTTCCGCCATTCAATGAGATCATGGCTGATCTGCGACCTAACTCCATATACTCGCCTTTAGCCCATATCCCTTAATATCTTTGGTTAACAAAAATGTATCAATCTCAGATTTAAAATTAACAATTGATCTAGCATCTGGATCAATTGCTGTTTGTGGAAGAGTTCCAAACTTCTCCCACTCTTTGTGTGTTGAAGTGTTTCCTAATTTCACGCCTGAAAGGTCTGGCTCTAATTTTTAGACTATGCCCCCAGTCCTGGACTCCCAAACCAGCAGAAATAGTTTCTCTCTATCTACCCTATCTGATCCCTTTAATATCTTGAAAACTTCGATCAGTTCACCCCTTAACCTTCTAAATTCTACGGAATACAACCTTAATTTGTGTAATCTCTCCTTGTAACTTAACCCTTGAATTCCGGGTATCATTCTGGTAAACCTACGTTGCAGTCCCTCCAAGGCCAATATATCCTTCCTAAGGTGTGGTGCCCAGAACTGCTCACAGTACTCCAGGTGTGGTCTAATCAGGGTTTTGTATAGCTGCTGTATAACTTCTATCCCCTTGTATTCTAGTCCTCTAGTTATAAAGGCCAGCATTCCATTAGCCTTTTTGATTATTTTCTGTACCTGTTCATGACATTTTAATGATTTATGTACCTGAACCCCCAAGTCTCTTTGGACACCCACTGTTTTTAGCTTTTCACCATTTAGAAAGTACCCTGTTCGATCCTTTTTAGGTCCAAAGTGGATGACTTCACGTTTACCTACATTGAAATCCATTTGCCACAGTTTTGCCCATTCACTTAATCTATCGAGATCCCTTTGTAATTTTATGCTTTCTTCCACACTGCCTACAATGCCGCTTATCTTTTTGTCATTGGCAAATTTGGATATATGGCTTTCTATGCCATTATCTAAGTCGTTAATAAATACTGTGAATAGTTGAGGCCCCAACACAGATCCCTGTGGGATACCACATCCTGCCAATTTGAGTACCTACCCGTTATCCCTATTGCCTATCTCCTGCCGCTCAGCCAATTTCCTAACTAGGTCAGTCATTTGCCTTCAATTCCATGGGCTTCTACCTTAGTTAACATTCTCTTATGTGGGACTTTATTAAATGCCTTCTGGAAGTCCATATAAATAACATCCATAGACATTCCCCTGTCCACTACTTTAGTTACCTCCTCAAAAAATTCAATCAGGTTTGTCAGGCATGACCTACCTTTCACAAATCTATGCTGGCTTTCTCTGATCAACTGAAAAATTTTGAGGTATTCAGTCACCCTATCCTTAATTATAGACTCTAGCAATTTCCCGACAACAGATGTTAGGCTAACTGGCCTATAATTCCCTGGTTTCCCTCTCTCACCATTTTCAAATAGCGGAGTGACATCCAAACTAAAGGAAATGTTCCTGAGTCGAGAGAACTTTGGAAGATTATAGTTAGGGCATCTGCAATGTACTCACCTACTTCCTTTAAAACCCTGGGATGGAAACCATCTGGTCCTGGGGATTTGTCATTCTTTAGTGCCATTATTTTCTTCATTATTTTTATTTTGCTTACATTAAAGTTATTGAGTCCCTGTCCCCGATTCAATATTAGTTTCCTTGGGATTTCCTCTACTGTAAATACTGCTGCAAAGTAATTATTCAACATGTCCGCCATTTCCTTATCATTGATAATATTACCGCTTTCAGTTTTTAAGGGGTCAGCATTGTTCCTGACTACCCTCTTTTCCCTAATATAATTGTAAAAATTCTTTGTGTTGATTTTGATATCCCTTGCGAGTTTCTTTTCATACTGCCTTTTTGTAGCTCTTACTATCTGTTTTGTGACCCTTTGTTGCTCTTTGTAACTTTCCCATTCACCAGGATCTGTGCTACTTTTTGCATTTTTGGATGCTTTTTCTTTTAGTTTTATGCTGTCCCTTTACCTTTTTAGTCACCCATGGCTGTTTTTTTTGGCAAGTAGCGCGCTTACCCCTTAGGGGTATAAATTGGTTCTGTATCATATTAAATTCTTTTTTGAACATCTCCCACTGATCTTCTGTCATTTTACCCATTAACACAGATTTGCCCAGTTCACTGTGAACAGTCTCTGGAGGAAAAATTCATGTTCACCAGCAAAGTTGCCATGTCACCCGCAACTGCAGTTAATGGCCGCTGGAAATGGCTGCGATGCTAAGTGAGTGAAATTGGTCTGGGGGCATGGAGGTGGGTGGCGCAGTGCTCACCTTCCATGCAACGCTGTCCTGGTGGTATTGCTGGAGGGATCCAGGATGAAGTTCCTGTCCAGGTGCAGCGTTGCAGCTTCCTACAGCCTCTGTGAGCGAAGCTGTGGTGCTCGCAAGGAATTGTAGGTAATGAAGAGGTCTGAAAATTAAAGGGGCCATGCACACTGAAGCACTACAAAATAAAATGCAGTGAATCAATACATTTTTCAGCCCTTTTTGCCTTTTAAGAAATATTCAACATTTAAAAGAAGTTCCAAGTGTGAATATTCAGCTGTTAAAGCTGAATTACCTTCCTAACCTCAACAAATGGGAAAACTGCCTCAGCACTAACACAAATGGCTGAGCAAGCCAGGGAAGGGGCACTGAGGATCTGACATGCAGCACTCTAGCTTTGTGCAGGGGGTCAACACTGCCCACATGGGCCAGGAGGCCCTCCAGAAAGAACGATGTGGGAATACATCACTAAGGCCATCACTGCCAGCAGTGTTGCCCCCACCACCTGGCTCCAGTGCCCAAAGAAGCTTCATGACCTCAGACCACTGGTCAAGGTCAGTGAATGCATCTTCAAAAGCCATCTCCTACCAACTGCACCACTAGCCTCACACACTGCTCAATGCATGACCCTCAATCACTCACCTACCAACAATCTGCACCAATGACGAGGCACATCTCCCATTCCTTGGCGGAGACGGTGCAGGCCATTCTTGGCAGGGGCATGGTTGAGCCCTTGGCCAGCGGCAGGGCTGAAAGGATACAAGATGCTGGTATCCTCGTACGTTATCCTCCTTCTGGCATGCACCTCTTTCTTTCCCGCCCTCCTGTCAGCACAACTCCACTCATTTCACACACTCAAGAAATGCAGCCTGCTCAGCCAGTGGGTCAACAAGAAGAGGCAGCCTGACCAGTCAATGGGACAGCAGGGGTTTGATTTCATCCCGGATATCCCAGCCACAAAGGGGCTGTCTGGGATGCATCCTTCCATCTGATTCCTCCTCTTTGGCTTCCTCCTCTTTCCTCTTCTGCGTCTTCTTCTTCCCTTTACAAGCAGATACTGTAAATGTGAAATGACAGCATAAAATGCTGGAGATACTCAACTGGCCAGGCAGCATGTCGACCTGAGATGTGAACTGTTTTTCTCTCCACGGATGTTGTGTGACCTGCTGAGTATTCGCAGCATGTTCTGTCTTCTCAAAGGCCTTCATTTACCATCCAAGCCCTTGCAAGCAGCCAGCAGCACTCCCTACACATTTAAAAACCTTTTCACATCTAATGCAGCAAGTCACCACTTCAATAAAATTAAAAAAAACACAGTCCAAACCCTTAAATTCAAACTTACCTGAATGATGTGTGTTTCCCTTTAAGAGCTGCAGACATCACAACTATCAGCCTGCTTGCATGCCAGGTTAACCTGGCGTGCTTAGGACCCAGTACTGAATTCAGCGCTAGGGTCGAAGTTCGCGTTGGTGATGTTAAGTTGGCGTTGCACACTAATTGACATTATCACGCTGCCATTTTTTTTCAGGGCGCTGCCAGTTAACAGCAGCGCAAAGAGGAAGAGCGATATGGTGGCCGCCGCGGGACCCGCCACTAGCTGGCGAAAGAGCGGCGGCCACCATTTTATCACCATTTCATGGTACTATGGAGTGTCGATAAGGAGATGACTTTCTAACCCATTGTCTCATCCCGTTGCAGTCGGCCTTACCTAAACCTAGAATCTTAGTAGCTGTTTCACATTTCTCCCTTTCAAACATTACGTTGAACTCGATCATGTTATGGTTGCTATTGGATAAATGTTCACGCACTGTTAGGCTATTAACTAAATCTGGCTCATTACTCGTTACTAAATCTAATATGGCAGGCCCCCTTTCTGCCTCTAGGACATATTGTTGTAGAAAGCTATCCTGGACACACTCAAGAAATTCACTACCTTTCTGACAAGTGCAAGTCTGCTTTTCCCAATCTATATGAAAGTTAAAATCCCCATTAAAACCACTCTGCCTTTACTACATGCTTGTCTAATCTCTGCATTTATACAATCTAGCACTTCACAGCTGCTACCAGGAAGCCTATACACAACTCCCACTACAATCTTAAATCCTTTCCTATTTCTTAATTCTACCCATAAAGTCTCCACTGCCTGTTCACCTCTCATTATATCCTCTCTTATCATTGAAGTGATTTCATCCTTAATCACTAGGGCTACTCCTCCCCCTCTACCATTTTCTCTATCTTTCCTGTAGACCTTATAACCTTATATATTTAGTGTTCCCAGTCCTGACTGACTTGCAGCCATGTCTCAGTTATGGCTACCAAGTCATACCATCCAATTTCAATTCACGCCTGCAGTTCATTCAATTTATTCCTTATACTCTGTGTGTTTGTATAAAGAACGCTTATTTGGGCCACATGCCCTAGCCTGTCCTTCAGCTCTAATGTTTTACTTACATGTTTCTTATTCTCTCTCCTGGTTTAATCACTTTACATCTTTTAGTTTTCCCTTTACATGTAGTGCCTAAAGCACAATTTCTGACTGTTACTCTACTCTCTTCCCTTTAGTTTGTTTTTGAACTATTATTTGTACTATCATTTCCACCTGAACTCTCACCCTCATTTATTAGTTTAACATCTTTGTGGCCGTCCTATTTATTCCTTCCACTAGGACCCTAGTCCCAGACTGGTTCAGGTGGACTCCGCCCCAACAGTACAGTTCCTTCCTGTCCTAACACTGGTGCCAGTACCTCATGAAATGGATCCCCTCTTTCCCACACCATTCCTTTAACCATGTGTTCACCTCCCTAATCGGCTTATCCCTACGCCAATTTGCATGTGGCTCAGGTAATAATACAGAAATTATAACCCTTGAGGTCCTGTTCTTTAATTTAGCACCTAGTTCCTGGTACTCCCCAAACAGGACCTCTTACCTACTCTTCTCTGTGTTGTTGGTCCCAAAATCGACCACAATGACTGGATCCTCCCCCTCCTTCTCTAATATCCTTTCAAGCCAGTTCGAGATGTCCCTCACCCTGGCACCAGGTAGGCAACATACCATGTGGGACTCTCAATCCTGCTTACAAAGGATGCTCTCTGTCCCCCTAATTCTAGAATCCCCTACAACTACCACATTACGCTTCCTCTCTTTCTCCTCTTGCTCCAAGGTGCCATGGTCCAAGATTCTGGCTGTCCTTCCAACAGTCTTTATCCTTATCCTCACAGGTAGTAAGTACATTGTACCTGTTGGGTAGAATCAGTTTCTGTTGATCCTCATTCTCTTTCTCACCTGGGTTCCACTTACTCTGCACACTATTGGTCACACCAACTCCATTCTGAACCTGCATCTCTCCACGAGGTGTGACTGAGGTCTAGAGCAAACTATCCAGATACTCCTCCCCCTCCCTTATGTGTCGGAGTGTTTCCAACTCGCACTCCAGCTCAATGACTCTGAGCCGGAGAGATTCGAGATGGAGACACCTACTCCAGACGTGTTCGCTCGGGACAGTCTTGCTGTCTACAAACTCCCACATACTGCAGCCCAGACACACAACCTGCTCTGCCACATCTTAGTCTAACCTTGTTTTATTTATTTAATTTGATAAAGTCTGTATTCAAGCAATTATTTATAGTTATATTAATTAGTTCATCTAGTTAAGTTGTTTATTTAATAAAGTACATTATAGCTTCAGAGCTCTTAGTTTAAACCACTGTCCTAGCTTAGATAGAAAAAAAAACATTAATACTCACCAACCAATCACCTATCTGCTGCCCTGTGACGTCACTCCTTTTTTTTTGTTTTTGAATTTGCCAGAGGTACTCTGCCTCCACCGCTGCCGCCGCTCAGCTCCACGCTGCCTCGGCCTCCCGCTCCGTTTATATTCTGCCTCCGCTGCTGCCGCTCAGCTCCACGCTGCATCGGCCTCCCGCTCCGTTTATATTCTGCCTCCGCTGCTGCCGCTCAGCTCCGCACTGCCTCGGACTCCTGCTCCGTTTATATTCTGCCCCCACTCCTGCCGCCGCTCAACTTCGCGCTGCCTCGGCCTCCCGCTCCATTTACACTCTGCCTCCGCTGCTGCCGCTCAGCTCCGCACTGCCTCGGCCTTCTGCTCCATTTATATTCTGCCTCCACTGCTGCCGGCTCCGCTCGAGGTACAGGAGGGTACCTGGCCACTATGGCATCATATCCCAGCAAATAGTTAAAAACTTTAGGCAAGCAAGAAGGAAGGGGAGAAATGGGGAAATAAAAAAAAGTTAACATGTTCACACCATTGGAAAGTTAAATAGGATTTAAAATATTTTAAATGCTAAACGTGTATTGGTACAAGCTACATTTACAGCAGAATGAGCACAAATTAAATACTCCATCTCTTAAGTGATATTTCTTTGCCTGTAGCGATAGTGCAGTTTGCTGAATAGTTAATAAGAAATCACAAATCAATGCCAAAATGCACAGTCTCGGCGCCTGACCCTTTGCTGCCTTTGACTGCTTTGAAAAGTGTAATTAAAGTCAGCTTGTCTCTCTCAGTTCCCTCAGTGGAACACCTCATGACTGGTAGTGCAGTTTTATTCATTGTGCCAGCTCTGCCAGTTCCAGCATGTCCCTCGGGAAATAGCTTGTGTATAAAGGTATCAGCTTCAGAAGGCCAAGTGGATCTTGCACCATGGCTTCAGCCACAACTCATTATTGTACCTGAGGCTTTTTTGAATGCTAATACTGAGATGGTGGGTTGATGCATAATTAGCAATGCTATGTGTTAGATCCGTGATTCTGAGAGTATGATGTTTTCAAATAACTACACGGATGCTGTAACTTAACAATCAACAGGTGTTTACTGGAGTAGGGTAGTCTCAAGACTGGGGGTACAGAGGCATGCTCAAGGCTTATATACAGGTGTGGTCACTGCCGGTACTACGGTATACAGGAGCTGTAAAAGTAGTTCTCTCTTATAGGTACATACACTACACTATGAAGGTTGTCAGGCAATATTTTAACCATCAGCTAAAAACAATGGCCCAGAAATTAGGGTCTCCACGGGTGAGTACGCACGGGGTACTCACCCGTAAAGCCGATGGAAGTGCCGGTTTCCCACATGCGCTGCGCATGCGCGGGAAACCGGCACTTCCGTTCCCCTGAACGAAGGAGTTAAGAGGACGATTGCGTGCGACGTATGAGGCAGCGCGTGCGCATGGAACTTAGGAATTTTTCTCAGTTGGTGCAGTGTGGCTAAGTCCCCAGCATTTACACATGTAAAAAGCAGGAGTAAAGCCCTGGCAGAAGTTCCGTAACGATGAGGAAGAAGAACTCTTTCAGCAGTGGGGCTACTAAACGGAACATTTTTAATTGTGAAAGGGAGCAAAGTTATTTTAACAAAGTCTGAGGTAAGTTTCCAACTTAAAAAATTTTTTTTAAAGGGGTTTTGAGTACTGTAGTTATAAGGAGCAACTCTTGCTGTGTGCAAGGCCTAATTGAATTTGATTTTTTTATTAAATGTGAAAGTGACTGTTTAAAAATGAATAATTTAACATTTACAAAAATTAAAAAAAAGAAAATTATCATCAGTAATATATATTGTTTTAAGTAAGTATGTATATATGTATATATTCCTTTCAGTATGTGTATGTATGTATGTATGTATGAATGTATGGCCTAGAAATTCGGTGGGCTGCGCCACCAGTTAGCGCCTAAAGAGGGCACTCAGTGGCTTTAGCGTGATATTTAGCTGGGGCGCTAATGGCGGCGTTAACCTGTTGCGCTGCACCGCCTCCGATGACGTCATCGGTGTGCGCAGCGCCCCACTGCTGCCCCGATCTCAATATTTGGCAGCGACCGCCTCTGTAGCACCGTTCGCAAATGGCGCCCGGTTCACGGGGCCTTCCTGTGGCGGCAGTGGCGCAAATTAAGGTGGAGGTGCGGGGCGGACATTTTTTTCGGCGGCCGCTTGCCAGCACCTCCATCCCCGGCCTCCTGATCGCCCCCCGCGGCATTGCCGGCTGTTTTCCGAGAGCCTGGCAGTTCTCCTCGGTGCCGGGCTCTTTTGCCAGCACTCGTGCTCTCCGATCGCGCTAGTGCAGCCCCTCCCCCTTAAGAATGGGAGGAAGGCCTGCAGTACCGCAGCGCGCCGTGCCGCAGTGTGTGGCGCTGCGGCACGTTGCGCTGCGATATTCAGTTTCAGCGCCCTAAGAGGGACGCGGAGCGCCTCGAGCCTCACCCCGTGTCCCTCTTGGGGTGCTCAAGCTGAATTTCCGGCGGTCGCTACTGCTCCAAACGCTGCGCTAAATCCGGCGCCCAGGCGAGCTTGGCGCCCCGTTTGCGGCTCCACCCAATTTCTCCCCCTATGACTTTCAGAAAATGTTAATTATTGGAAAATCATCTCGGGCTGTGATGTTCATCATGCGGGTATGACGTGTTCCCAAGCCGATAACGCACGCTTCCTGCCATAGCCCGAGGTGATTTTCTAGCCACTCACTTTATTAAAATTACTTTAACAACTCTTTCCATTTTTTCCTTACAAGGACTTCTGTTTAAAGAGGAAGCCTGTGAGGGAGAAACATGCCCTTTATAAATGGTGTCCTGATCCTCTGTACGATTTTGCTTCAGAGAATTCGAAACGCCAGGGAACAACATAGAAGAGTGAGGAACCATAACCGTCTCCTGATCAGGAGGAACTACTACCCACCCCAGAGAGTGTACAGGAAGAGGCGATCATTTGAGATGCTTTCGGAGGAGTTGTGTGTGAGGAGACTGCGCTTCAGTAAAGAGGCAATCGGCCGATTATGTGACATGTTGAAGGAGGACCTTCAAACACGCTCGAAGACCCACACTGCCTTGTCAGTGAACATGAAGGTAACCACAGCATTGAACTTCTTTGCAAGTGGGTCATTTCAAGCAAGCACCGGTGACATAAGCAACACCTCCAAGAATGCTGCGAGGGTCTGCATTCACCAAGTCACAGATGCCATTTTCCGTAGGCTTTCAGAGTTCATTAAGTTTGACTTGTCCACTGGACATCAAAAGGAGATGCCCCCTGCATTTCATCGCTCTGCTGGATTCCCCAAAGTGATTGGGGCCGTCGATGGAACCCATATTGCATTGAAGGGACCAGTGGATGCACCTGTGACGTACATCAACAGGAATGAATATCATTCATTGAATGCAATGATAGTATGTGATGCGCACCTCAGGATCCTAAACGTGAATGCAGTGCACCGGGGAAATAATCATGACTCCTTTGTCCTCCGTAACTCGAACTTATATGACGCCCTCAGCAAATTGCCTCCAGGATCCGCATGGATATTGGGCGACAAGGGCTACCCGCCAAGACCATGGCTGATGACTCCCTACTGCAAGACCAATAATGAGGCTCAGGAGAGATACAACCAGGCACACGTGTCCACACGCCAAGTGGTGGAGAGGACAATCGTAGTTCTGAAATCACGCTTCCGGTGCCTGGATAGGTCAGGGGGGACCTTGCAGTATTCTCACCAGAAAGTGGCAAGGATTGTGATGGCCTGTTGTGCTTTGCATAACTTTGCCCTGCAGGAAGGACTGACCCTTAACACTGCAGTGGAGCTCCCTGCTGAAATGGAGGACATAAGCACTGCCAATGTGCCTGTGGCCAGGCCTGATGGGGAGGAGCCAAGTGCTGCCGAAAGTAAGGCTGCTCGGGAACTGCTAGAAGCCAACACCTTCATGAGGTAGTGTCGCCTTGTACCTCCCCCTCCCCCAGCAAGGCAAAGAAAGGAGCAGACACATTTTAAAGTGAAACAGTGAACTTTTATTGCAGCATCAAAGACTTTTGAGGTTCAGTTTTGATGTAGATAGTTTATAACTTTAAATGTTAACTAGCTATTTTCTACTTTTCAAAGATTCATAAATATGAATAGTTTGGAAAAAACTTTGTAAACAGTTTAAAGTAACTTTTTTTGGTTTCTTAGTGCAATAAAGACATTCAAGATGGAAACTAGCTATTTTCTAAATTTCAAACAGTTGTAAAAATATTTTTGCTAAAATAAAAGTTGAATTTTTTTTAAACTGACTACAGGCTGTATTTTTTAAACGAAAAGGTTACATATACTTTCAGTCACAAATATAATTTGCTTTCAGGGATTTTAAAACTCTTTAAATTGCTTCAAATCTCTTTAAAACTATTTAAGATTCTTCCAATTCATGTAAAAGTATTTAAAAGTATTTAAAAGTTACCAAAAGATTCATAAAAATACAAAGAACCAACTTACCAGGCTGTTTCTGCATGTACCAAGGCTTTGGAGCTTGTGAAAAAGATTGGGGGCATGTCCTATGCTAATGCGACCTCACAGGGCGGGTCTCCCTTACACTCCGCGCTGGACGCTCCGCGCAGGCTGCACTCATGGGCGGCGTGACATCAGACGCTGCCTGGGAGTGCTCCTCAATAAAACGGAATTCCACGTGCGCCGAGAGCACAACGGCCGGCGCACTAGGTAAGTGCAGATTGGGGGCTTGCACCCGCGGCAAGCCCCCGACCCTAATTTCTGGGCCATTATACCCCTGATTTTGCGGAAATCAGTAAGTCACTCACCCATGGCAAGGGCACACCTGTGCCAGCTGCAAGTCCAGCCCCTACTCCTGATTTGAATCGACACTATGCACAGGCAAAATAATCAATGGCACAATTGGCAAATGAGGGGTGCAACGAAGAAAATCTGGCCAGGCAGCCGTTCTTAAAAGGCTGCAACTGGCCCTTAAAAGGGAATGCATTTTTCTTTGGCCATAAACACTAGAGGCAAGAAGAAATGTCGACAAAACTCCATTTTCTTATGACTCCTTGGAGGTTCTATTGCAGGAGATGCCACACAGGAGGATGACCCTCTCCTGGGTAGCCTCCTGTTAAACAAGAAGTGCAAGCTGCTTGGTGGAGGTGACCCACAGATTGGATGCAGTCCTCCATGTCTGTTGGACCTGGAAGCAAATGAGTAAGCAATTTACTCGTGTCAGGGTAGTGCCAAGGTAAGTATTCATCTTTGCACATATTATTACTATTGGAGCATAACAGATATGGCAGAAATGAAAATTGGGAACATCAGCACCTTTCAAGGAGGCAACATGCAAAACGTGGAAAGAACCGTTCCCCTTTTCCTCACACTCTCTTGCTGCAGAAAAGCTGTCAGGCACACAGGCAGTGGACACAACAACAACAAAAACAACTTGTGTTTATATAGCGCCTTTAACATAATAAAATGTCCCAAGGCACTTCACAGGAGTGTTATTAAACAAAATTTGACACCGAGCCACATGAGGAGAAATTAGGGCAGATGACCAAAAGCTTGGTCAAAGAGGTAGATTTTAAGCAGCATCTTCAGGGAGGAAAGAAAGGTAGAGAGGTAGTGAGGTTTAAGGAGGGAATTCCAGAGCTTGGGACCTTGGCAACTGAAGGCACGGCCACCAATGGTTGAGCAATTAAAATCATGGATGCTCAAGAGGCCAGACTAGAGGGGCGCAGATATCTTTCAAATGGCTTTCACTGATACATATAAATATTGGCCCAGAAATTTGGGTAGGGGGCTTCCCGCAGATGTAAGCCCCTGACCTGCACTTACCTTGCGCGCCGGCCGTTGAGCTGTGGGCCCCCGTGAAATTCTGATCCTGGGCCTGCTCCAACTGTCGGCGCGCAGTGCTTGTGTATCCCAGGGGTGCAGTTAGTTCGATGCGTCCCCTGGGATCACGTGGGCCATGGGGAGCCAATCGGAGCAGGGAATGCCCATTCATAAGTTTGACAGGAAGACCTGTCAAAACTTATAAATACTACGGGCCCCAAAACATCACTAAATCTTCAATTATATTTTTTTTTAAATTACATTTTTTAAATAAACTATAAATTACATGAAATAACTATTTTAAACAATAATTTAAATTTTTGAAAAAAATAATTTTATTTTCTAACGGGGCTAAAAATAAACTTACATAGAAACATAGAAGATAGGAACAGGAGTGGACCATTCGGCCCCTTGAGCCTGCTCCGCCATTCAATGCAATCATGGCTGATCATCCAAAATCAGTACCCTGTCCCTGCTTTCTCCCCATATCCCTTGATCCCTTTAGCCTTAAGAAATATATCCAACTCCTTCTTGAATATATTTAATGAATTGGCCTCAACTGCCTTCTGTGGTAGAGAATTCCACAGGTTCACCACTCTCTGGGTGAAGAAATTCCTCCTCATTTCTGTCCTAAATAGCTTACCCCTTATCCTTAGACTGTGACCCCTGGTTCTGGACTCCCCAACCATCGGGAACATCCTTCCTGCATCTAGTCTGTCCAGTCCTGTCAGAATTTTATAAGTTTCAATGAGATGCCCTCTCATTCTTCGAAACTCCGGCGAGTATAAGCCCAATCGACCCAATCTCTCTTCATACGTCATTCCTGCCATGCCAGGTATCAGCCTGGTGAATTTTCGCTGACCTCCCTCCATGGCAAGAACATCTTTCCTCAGATAAGGTGACCAAAACTGCACACAATACTCAAGATGTGGTCTCACCACTTCTTTGCTTTAAAGTATTTAAAAATAATAAACCTGTGGAAAAAATGTTTTAATTTTAATTAATTCACCACTTACCTTGTAAAAAGCAGGCCTTACGCCTGCTTTTTAAATGTGTAACTTCTGCAGACTTACCCTCCCGGGAAAACCTGCAAAAAATACCTAAGTTCAATGCGCACGCGCTGCCTCTCCTGCACACGCGTTCGAACTCTGAACCCCTTCATTCAGGGAAACGGAAGTGCCGGTTTCCCGCGCATGCGCAGTGCATGCAGGAAACCTACACTTCCATTGGGCCTACAGGTGAGTACCCCGTGCATACTCACCCGTGGAGATCCGAATTTCTGGGCCATTGAATGGTGTGCTGAGAATTAACACTGCCACCAAAAAATACATCCTTGCTGCATTAGAACACACTCAGATAAGGAGATAAGCCACAGAGTGGCTGTCTATATGCACTGTCAAGTTTTAACACCTGGATGCCTTGTGTATGTTTATATAGTTTTCTTCCTTGAAAGTTGAGGGACTGTTGAATGCCAGAGGATGAAGGCATCATGCCAGCTTCCTGCAAATGGGCTGCTGACATGAAGGATCCTCTGATATACTATCTGCCCATTCATACAGTGGAATTCCTTCCTGTTCATAAAAACATAAGAATTAGGAGCAGGAGTAGGTCATATGGCCCCTTGAACTGGCTCCGCCATTCAATAAGATTCTGGCTGATCTTCGACCTCAACTCCACTTTCCCACCCGATCTCCATATCCCTTGATTCCCCAAGAGTACAAAATCTATCTATCTCAGCCTTGAATATACTCAACGATTCAGCATCCACAGGGCTTTGGGGTAGAGAATTCCAAAGATTCACAACCCTCTGAATTAAGAAATTCCTCCTCATCTCAGTCTTAAATGACCGACCCCTTACCCTGAGACTATGCCTCCTAGTTCTAGACTCTCCAGCAAGGGGAAACAATCTCTCAGCATCTACCCTGTCAATCCCCCTCAGAATCATATATGTTTCAAAGAGATCACCTCTCACTCTTCTAAGCTCCAGGAAGTATAGGCCCAATCTACTCAATCTCTCCTCATAGGACAACCCTCATAAGCGTATTCATAAGTATTCTGTGGGTGTCTTCAATGGGTGCCATGAATGCCACCTTGTGCCTTGGGGAAGCCAGCAATCCCATAGAAGGTGAGGCCAACGTTCCCTTTAAGCTGTGCGGCTGTGCAGCCAGTCCCACGCAGCCCAGGACCAGCTTTTCTAAAGTTAAATTTCGCACATGCACGAAACTGTGAATGGGCCGTGCACCCAAAAAAGAATCAGGGGGAACACTGGGTGAGGCCCTTTCTCACTGTTATCTGGCTGTGATGCCACAGCTAATGAAACTGGCTCCCGATATTGGCCTTGGGCCTCATTTCAATTGCGCCACTGTGGCACAGCCGACCAGCGAAGAGTGAACCAAGATCGGGCTGCTGCTAGTAACAGGTAAGTGAGGGCCGGGGGTTGAGGGATCGGAGGCCCGGAGGGTGGTGGGGAATCGTAAGCTGGGGTCAGGATATCCGAGTTCGGGTCAGGGGGTTTCGGAGGCTGTTGGGAGGGGGGTGGGAATCGGAAGCTTGAAGTAAGGAGATTAGAGGCCATGGGGCATGGATTGGAGGCCGGGTTGGGGAAACAGCGGCAATCAGGAGTGGGGGAAGAGGTGGTGGCCCACATTCTTTAAATGCGGGTACGGGAGAAATACTCCTGTTCCTCTTGGCTCCATATTCAAGTAAGTAAATTTCCAAAACTTATCTTTTTGGTAGCAGGCAGTCCAGCGTTGCCACTTTCTGCCTCAGGGCAAACCAATCTTATAGCGAGTGCCTCAACAATGCGTTAGGCCCCTTATTTGCATAAGCAAAGGGACTAACACCAGTTTCGGGTGTGGGCCCTGGGCAACTATTTTCTTCCTTCACCAATATGGCAGGTGGTGCACTTCCTGCCCACCTTATTGGGGGTTTAGTAGGCTGGTTAGCTTCTGAAAAATGGGAGGGGTGCTCTATGCCCATGTACCAATACCCATAAGTGGAGACTGATACCTCACTTTGGCAGACCGTAAATGCGAATGGACACTCCCCTTCCCAAAGAAAGCTAGGGGAGCAGACATCAGTAAGATATGTGAATGTCTGACTAATTTTAATGTTGGTGCTTACTCAGAAACACAACATCATGCCTTGAGTTGTATTGTATGAAAGAAGAATTACAAAATGATCAAGAGTAAGCATTGCCTCATTGGCCACACACACACACATAATCTGCCATAATAATGCCAAAAGAGGAAAATCTAGCCTATTGTCTCCCTCAGCATATATTTCTAAATTGTCCATTGTTACTAACAAAAATAAAGGTGTTATGCAGAATATAATGACAATCTGTCTGATATGCCTAGTCTCAGTTTTAAGTAACAATTGACTTTAATGGAGCTAGAAACAGAAGTGCAGCCAATTATCAATCCAAATGTTGCCAAACAAAAGTTTCTATTCAATATATCATTTGGGGTTGGAAAGAAAGAATTACTGTTGGCCATGTCACTGTGAATGAGGATAAATAAAATGGCAGCACTCGTGCTCAACTCTTTTTGAAGCATAAGTTGGAGTCACTAATGTAAATCTTTCTGATACAAGTACAACTGGCTGGCAAAGCACAGCTTTGAAAAACTTATGTCTGTGTAGATATCTCCAAACCTTGAAGATAATTTGGGATAATATGCCATAGATAATTAATTTAATCTCAAATATATATGCATCTGTACATGAGAGACATTTAAAGTTTTTGTTCATAGTGAATTAGTGCAGGGAAAATTGCAAGCAAGCTAGTTGCAAACCATACCATCCAAAAATCTGTATTCATTCTAACTGTCCAAACTCCACTTGAAAAAAAATCATAATAGCTCATTTTTATTTCATTCAAGATAAGCTACTTTTCAATATTCTCATTATAGCTTCCATTACATCTTATCTTTTATGGAAAACTTCCCCAATCCAGGTCATACCTCTTATTGGTCGATTATATTTTCATAAATGCTACTTACTGAGTTAAAATGGTCAATAAATTCCTGATATTGGCTGTAGCAAATTGACAGCCTCTATTATCTGGTGCTGGATAGCATAGCATTTATTTTAGTTCTATTAAAATTGGTGTAGCTGTTAAAAATATGCTGCAGTTTCAAGAGTACAAGAAACTCTCTTTTACCCGGCAAAATGCAGGAGTAGCTTCAGGTAAGTTTTACTATATATTAGTGGCCGTGTAACCGGGGTTCCTGGATCTGTGGCCGTGTAACCGGGGTTCCTGCACCTATGGCCGTGCAACAGGGACTCCTGGATCTGTGGCTGTGTAACCGGGACTCCTGCACAAGTGCCGTGTAACCGGGGTTCCTGCACCTATGGCCGTGTACGGGGCTCCTGGGTCTGTGGCCGTGTAACCGGGACTCCTGCACAAGTGTCGTGTAACCGGGGTTCCTGCACCTATGGCCGTGCAACAGGGACTCCTGGATCTGCGGCCGTGTAACCGGGACTCCTGCACAAGTGCCGTGTAACCGGGGCTCCTGCACCTGTGGCCGTGTACGGGGCTCTCGTACCTTAGTAAGTATACCTCTCTGTAATCCGGACTTTTTGATCAACCGGCACCACGCCGGTCCCGTCGGTGTCGGATAAAAAAGAGATTCCTGTATATTTTTAATTCTTGAATAAGATTGACGATGGATTTCGAAATAAAAGTGTTGAATCTCTAGTGTGTGAGCATACAGGGGCCAATTTTCAGATGCCTACCGCCCATTTACAATGGAAAAAGAGGTAGTAGGCAACCAATTTTTAAAATAGAAAACCAGTCCATGCATTGGCTGCCTGAGGCCTGCCCGACTCAATTTTTGAGCAGGCCTAAAAAATGGGTGGCCAGTGCTTCTGCCTGAAACAAATTGGTGTGTGTGGCCAATGAGGCAATGCTGACTCTTGATCATTCTGTAATTCATTCTTTCATGCCGTACCACTGGAAGCATGACATAATGGCCCAGAACTTGGTGTCGGGGGTTTGCCGCGCGTGCAAGCCCCCGATGTGCTCTCACCCTGCGCGCCGACATCTGAAACCTGGCCCGCAGTGGATTTCCTTTCAGTGGCCCGGTTCTGATGTCGGCGCGCTGTGCTAACCTGACCCAGCGGCGTAGTCAGTGCGATGTGCCGGCTGGGATCAGGTGAGCATTGTTCAGCCAACCAGGGGAGGGGAAACTTCATTCATAAGTTTGAGAGTAAGAACTGTCAAACTCATGAGAAGTACTGCACCCCAAAACACTACTTAAACTTTAAATAAAATTTTAAAAAACATCCCAATCATTAAATTAAGTATAAATAAGTTAAAAAAACTAATTTAAACAATAATTTTTTTTTTTGAAAATTTTCTTTTTTTTAATAAAAAGGGTCTAAAACTAAACTTACCTTATTGTAGATTCTTTAAAATAATAAACCTGTGGAAAAAAAAAATCTAAATTGCACTAAAACACCACTTACCTGTAAAAATAAATACTTACGTGTGCTTTTTACAAGCGTAAAGACCGGAGGCCTTTAGACATGCGCAAATCCCCCAAAACAGAGGAAATCCAAGACGCATGTGCTGCCCCCTACAGCGCACGCGCTAGCCTCTTCAACTCTTGGGTTAGAGGAGAGGAAATGCCGGTTTTCAGCGCATGCGCTGTGCATGCTGAAAACCGGCATTTCCTCCAGCCAGACACGTGAGTACCCCTTCCGTACTCACGCGTTTGGGGAGGAATTTCTGCCCCAATATGTATCCAAGTTAGGGTTGCCAACTCTGGCTTGATATATTCCTGGAGATTTGATAGGTGATATTTGATCAAATGGTATATGATCACGAGACACCACTCATATGATGCTTAATCACATAACATTCAATCATGTGATATTTTGCCCACTGTTTGCAAATGTTATTGCATTTACCTTAACTGAATGTCTAAGTATCACCAGGCCCCAAATAAAATGTTTGACTTTTTGTTTTATAGTGAGATGAATAAAAACATTTATAAATCAAAGAAAGAATACAAAAGTATAGAAAGTTTTAAGGATAAGTAATGTTTACATTAAAACTACTTCTGTGATGTTTCGACAGTATCGACTGCAATGAGAAACATCAAGAATAACCACTGATTCAACAAAACCATCATCGAAATAAAAACTTCTAACTAAAATCTTCATACAATTTTATGGCTTTTTACAATACTCAGCAAGTTATAAAATAATAAATAAAACCAAAACTAAACCTAATTCAATTCACTGATGATGACCCCCCACCACCGAAGCCCAACTTCAGGGAGGCGAGACTCAGTCCTCAGAGAGAAGCACCAAAGCTGCCTGACTCCTGGAACAAAACACAATGTACAACATTGCACATCACAGGCCGACATGAACTCTCTCTCCAGTTTGTGTTGCTCTCTCTCTCTCCCTCCCCCAGTTTGTTTTTCTCTCTCCTTCTCCTAGTTTGTGTTGCTCTCTCCCTCTCTCCCTCCCTGAGTTTTAGTTTCTTTCTCCCTCCCTCCCCCAGTTTTTGTTTCTCTCTCCCTCCCCCAGTTTTTGTTTTGTGATGAAATATTCCATTCATCACTGCCTGTGACTGTGGTCGGTTTCAGTGTCATTTCCCTTCCCCCAGTCCTCATTGTATTGTTTATTGGAATGTGCTGGAATGTGCTGTGTGTAGGGCTCCGCCCATACCTGGCCCCTTTTGTAAGCTAGCTCAGTCTGGCCTCAGTCTCCAGAAGGAAGATATCTCTCTCTCTTACGTGTTACTTTCTAAGTTAATAAAAGCCTTATTTTGTTTCGCTAACATCGGGTCTCGGAATTATTGAGGCACATCATGTTTCTCTCTCCCTCTCTCTCTCTCCCAGTTTTTGTTTCTCTCCCTCTCTCTCCCTCTCCCAGTTTTTGTTTCTCTCTCCCTCTCTCTCTCCCAGTTTTTGTTTCTCTCTCCCTCTCTCTCTCCCCAGTTTTTGTTTCTCTCCCCCTCTCTCTCTCCCAGTTTTTGTTTCTCTCTCCCTCTCTCTCTCCCAGTTTTTGTTTCTCTCTCCCTCTCCCTCTCCCAGTTTTTGTTTCTCTCCCCCTCTCTCTCTCTCCCAGTTTTTGTTTCTCTCTCCCTCTCTCTCTCCCAGTTTTTATTTCTCTCCCCCTCTCTCCCTCTCCCAGTTTTTGTTTCTCTCTCCCTCTCTCTCTCCCAGTTTTTGTTTCTCCCTCCCTCTCTCCCTCCCCCAGTTTTTGTTTCTCTCTCCCTCTCTCCCAGTTTTTGTTTCTCTCTCCCTCTCTCCCTCCCCCAGTTTTTGTTTCTCTCTCTCCCTCTTTCTCCTCCCAGTTTTTGTTTCTCTCCCCCTCTCTCCCTCTCCCAGTTTTTGTTCCTCTCTCCCTCCCAGTTTTTGTTTCTCTCTCCCTCTCTCCCTCCCCCAGTTTTTGTTTCTCTCTCCCTCTCTCTCTCCCAGTTTTTGTTTCTCTCTCCCTCTCTCCCTCCCCCAGTTTTTGTTTCTCTCTCCCTCTCCCTCTCCCAGTTTTTGTTTCTCTCCCCCTCTCTCCCTCTCCCAGTTTTTGTTTCTCTCCCCCTCTCTCTCTCCCAGTTTTTGTTTCTCTCTCTCCCTCTCTCTCTCCCAGTTTTTGTTTCTCTCTCCCTCTCCCTCTCCCAGTTTTTGTTTCTCTCTCCCTCTCCCTCTCCCAGTTTTTGTTTCTCTCTCCCTCTCCCTCTCCCAGTTTTTGTTTCTCTCTCCCTCTCCCTCTCCCAGTTTTTGTTTCTCTCTCCCTCTCCCTCTCCCAGTTTTTGTTTCTCTATCCCTCTCCCTCGTCCAGTTTTTGTTTCTCTCTCCCCCTCTCTCCCTCCCCCAGTTTTTGTTTCTCTCTCTCTCCCCCAGTTTTTGTTTCTCTCTCCCCCTCTCTCTCTCCCAGTTTTTATTTCTCTCTCCCTCTCCCTCTCCCAGTTTTTGTTTCTCTCTCCCTCTCCCTCTCCCAGTTTTTGTTTCTCTCTCCCTCTCTCCCTCCCCCAGTTTTTGTTTCTCTCTCCCTCTCTCTCTCCCAGTTTTTGTTTCTCTCTCTCCCTCTCTCCCTCCCCCAGTTTTTGTTTCTCTCTCCCTCTCCCTCCCCCAGTTTTTGTTTCTCTCTCTCCCTCTCTCTCTCCCAGTTTTTGTTTCTCTCTCTCCCAGTTTTTGTTTCTCTCTCCCTCTCCCAGTTTTTGTTTCTCTCTCCCTCTCCCTCTCCCAGTTTTTGTTTCTCTCTCCCTCTCCCTCTCCCAGTTTTTGTTTCTCTCTGATGTGCCTCAATAATTCCGAGACTCGAAGTTAGCAGAACAAAAGTGTGGTAAACCACTGTTTGTATTCCTGTTTGTCCTGTTTGTAACATGCCTGGACATGCCTCGGCTGACTCCTCCCACAGGTCCTAGTATAAAGGTGACTGCTCCCCAGCCCTTAGTATCATGGACCGGTCGACCACGCGAGGCAGACCTCCATTCTGTTGTTAATAAAAGCCTTTAGTTACTCTTCTAACTCTCAGTCTTTTATGAGTAATTGATAGCGCATCAATTTTATTAACAACATTTTTATAATGGAGAAGATCCTCACACCAGCATGCCTGGACTTAGATCATCGGGAGGCGGACTCATCCACCAAGTTTACTCACTGGCTTAAGTGTTTCGAAAAATTCCTGACCACCTCCGAAGCAATCAAATCGGACGAGGACAAACTGGATGTCCTGACCTCCAAAGTGAACCACCGAGTGTACTCGGTCATCCAAGACGCGACCTCGTACGCGGACGCCATCAAGCTCCTCAAGGACCAGTACACGCGCCCAGTGAACGAAGTGTACGCCAGGCACCTCCTGGGGAGTCGTAAACAACAACCTGGGGAATCGACCGTGGAATACCTTCAGGCACTGTCTGTGCTTGGCCGGGCCTGTGGTTGTAAGGATGTAAAGGCCGCCGTGTACACAGAGGAACTTATCCGGGACGCTTTTGTAGCGGGCCACAGATCCAATTACACCCGACAGCGACTGTTGGAGCAGAGTAACCTCGACCTCAACAAGGCCTCTGAACTCGCACTATCGTTGGATGCAGCCCTACCAGGGCATGGATGCCTACTCCTCTGCACCGGTGGACGCCGCGGGGAATGACAGCCTGGGACACGGTAGGACCGCCTCATAGCGCCGTGCCACCCCAGCCACCACCCCAACAACGGCCCCAACTACCCGCAGCAGTGTCCCCAAGGCCAGACAGCAGTGCCCCCAAGGCCAGAAATGCTACTTCTGTGGCCAGGCAAAAACACCCCAGAGCGCGCTGCCCGGCGAAAAAAACGCGATCTGCTCGGGCTGCGGGAAGAAGGGACACTACGCTAGCGTCTGCAGGGCCAAAGCCACCCCGAACCCCAGCAGCGCCGCGTGTGGGCCATGCGGGCCGCCATCTTGGACCTCCCCCGGCCATGTGCGAATCACCGGTACAGCAGCCATTTTGGACGCCTCCAGCCACATGGGGATCATGGACGCCGCCATCTTGGACGACAGCCGGGACGCAGCAGGCCCCCGACACCGCCTCATCTGATACCCGCAGTGACACACCGACCCCTACGCTGGCATCCGTTACACTGGACCAAGCGAGACCGCACCAACTGGCCAGTTCCACAATGGACATTAAGGTAAATGGTCACGATACAATCTGCCTTTTTGACTCTGGGAGCACGGAGAGCTTCATCCACCCCGACACGGTGCGGCGTTGCTCTCTCCCAGTCCTGCCTGCGCAACAGCGGATTTCTATGGCCTCCGAGTCCCAGTCGGCGGACATCGGCGGCTACTGCGTGGTGACACTCGTAGTAGACGGGACCGTGTACGATCATTTTAAACTTCTGCATTTTAAACTTCTGGTCCTGCCTGACCTCTGCGCTGCCGTCCTGCTGGGGTTAGATTTTCAGTGCCACCTTAAAAGTGTTACAATGGCGTACGGTGGACCCCTACCCCCACTCACAGTCCGCAGCCAGCAGCTTCCAAACTGCCCGCCGCGCTCAGAGTCACCCCCCCCCAACTGTTTGCTAACCTCACCCCCGACTGTAAGCCCATCGCCACAAAGAGCAGGCGATACAGTGCCGGGGACAGGGTTTTCATTAAAACCGAAGTGGAGCGGCTCCTGAAAGAAGGGATTATTGAGGGCAGCACCAGCCCCTGGCGAGCCCAGGTTGTGGTCGTTAAGACCAGCGAGAAGCAGCGCCTGGTCATCGACTACAGCCAGACAATAAATCGCTACACCCTGCTGGACGCCTACCCACTCCCCTGTATAGCTGATATGGTCAACCAGATCACGCAGTACCGCGTCTTCTCGACCATTGACCTGAAATCAGCGTACCACCAGCTCCCCATCCGCCCTGAGGACCGCCAGTACACTGCCTTTGAGGCAAACGGCCGCCTCTATCACTTCCTTAGGGTTCCCTTTGGCGTCACCAACGGGGTCTCCGTCTTCCAAAGGGAGATGGACCGGATGGTAGATCAAAATGCGTTGCAGGCCACTTTCCCATATCTGGACAATGTGACCATCTGCGGCCGTGACTTGCAGGACCATGACGCAAACCTCGAAAAATTCCTCCGCACCGCCCAACTCCTAAACCTGACATATAACAAGGAGAAGTGCATATTCCGCACAAACCGCCTCGCCATCCTTGGCTGTGTTGTGGAACACGGAGTCATCGGCCCCGACCCCGACCGGATGCGTCCCCTTATGGAACTTCCACTGCCCCACTGCCTCAAGGCCCTGAAGAGGTGCCTAGGGTTTTTCTCCTATTACGCCCAGTGGGTCCCCTACTATGCGGACAAGGCCCGTCCGCTGATCAAGTCCACCTCTTTTCCCTTGACGGCAGAGGCCCGCTTAGCCTTCCACCGTATCAAGGAGGACATTGCCAAAGCCACCATGCATGCAGTGGACGAATCCATCCCCTTCCAGGTGGAAAGCGACGCGTCTGACTTTGCCCTGGCCGCTACCCTCAATCAGGCGGGGAGACCCGTGGCCTTCTTTTCACGAACCCTCCAAGGCCCGGAGACCAGACACTCCGCTGTTGAGAAGGAGGCCCAGGCGATTGTGGAGGCTGTGCGTCATTGGAGGCACTACCTGGCCGGAAAACGATTTACCCTGCTCACTGACCAGCGTTCAGTTGCTTTTATGTTTAACAACAAGCAGAGGGGCAAAATCAAAAATGACAAGATCTTGAGGTGGAGAATCGAACTTTCCACCTACAACTACGAGATCTTGTACCGGCCCGGGAAGCTAAATGAACCCCCGGATGCGCTATCGCGTGGCACCTGCGCCAGCGCGCAGATCGATAGACTGCGGGCCCTCCACAATGACCTCTGCCACCCGGGGGTCACCAGGTTCTTCCACTTCATCAAGGCCCGCAACCTGCCTTACTCTATTGAGGAGGTCAGGACCATGACCAGGAACTGCCAAGTCTGCGCTGAGTGCAAACCGCACTTTTATAGACCAGACAGGGCCCACCTGATAAAAGCCACTCGCCCCTTCGAGCGCCTGAGTGTCGATTTTAAAGGGCCTCTCCCCTCCTCCGACCGCAATGTGTACTTCCTCAATATTATTGATGAGTACTCCCGTTTCCCGTTCGCCTTCCCCTGCCCGGACATGACCAGTGCCACGGTCATTAAATGTCTGAACAACCTCTTCACCCTGTTCGGCTTCCCCAGCTATATCCATAGCGACCGGGGCTCATCGTTTATGAGCGACGAACTCCGTCAGTACCTGCTAACTAGGGGTATTGCCACAAGCAGGACCACCAGTTACAACCCCCGGGGGAACGGACAGGTGGAAAGAGAAAATGCGACAGTTTGGAAGGCCGTCCTGCTAGCCTTAAAGTCTAGGGGCCTTCCAACCTCCCGCTGGCAGGATGTGCTCCCCGATGCGCTCCACTCTATTCGGTCACTGCTCTGCACTGCCACTAACGCCACCCCTCATGAGAAAATGTTTGTCTTCCCAAGGAAGTCCACATCGGGGACATCGCTACCGCCATGGCTGACGTCCCCAGGGCCGGTCCTACTGAGAAGACACGTGAGGACCCATAAAACGGACCCCCTGGTCGAGAGGGTCGACCTCCTCCACGCCAACCCCCAGTATGCTTACATCGCATACCCAGACGGGCGGGAGGACACAGTCTCCATAAGAGACCTTGCACCCTCGGGGGCCGCAGTAACCCACTACCCACTACCACCCCCCCCCACGATCCGATATCCAGCCCCAGCAGACGGCAGGCCTGGGCCCCGCGACCCGCTCGACATCTACGAGGACGACACGCCTGTGCCACAGCCTACGCTGGACTCGACGCCGGAAACTTCACTACCCCTGCCGTCGCCACGCAGATCACAGCGGCAGACAAGACCTCCGGAGAGACTCCAATACACTAACTTTTAATACACTTCACCCCGCCGGACTCAATTTTAAACAAGGGGTGAATGTGGTAAACCACTGTTTGTATTCCTGTTTGTCCTGTTTGTATTCCACTGTGTACATGCCTGGACATGCCTCGGCTGACTCCTCCCACAGGTCCTAGTATAAAGGTGACTGCTCCCCAGCCCTTAGTATCATGGACCGGTCGACCACGCGAGGCAGACCTCCATTCTGTTGTTAATAAAAGCCTTTAGTTACTCTTCTAACTCTCAGTCTTTTATGAGTAATTGATAGCGCATCAATAAGCAAGGCTTTTATTAACTTAGAAAGTAACACGTAAGAGACAGAGATGTCTTCCTTCTGGAGACTGAGGCCAGACTGAAGCTAGCTTACAAACGGGGCCAGGTATGGGCGGAGCCCTACACACAGCACATTCTAGCACATTCCAGTATACAATACAGCACATTCCAGTACACAATACAATGAGGTCTGGGGGAAGGGAAATGACACTGAAACCGATCTCAGTCACAGGCAGTGGTGAATGGAATATTTCATCACATTCACCCCTTCTATAGATTTAGTCTGTTCGGGGGTTTGATAGTCCTCTGCGACCGACGTGGCTGTTGCGGTGCCGCGGGTGTCGGCTGGGTGTCCCGGTAGCCTCCTGGGTCTCTGCCGGGGGTGCCGCCAGGGTTGTTGGAGGGGTAGCTGGTGGGGTGCCGTTGGTCGGTGTTCTTCTGGGGGTGATGAAAGAGTAGTGGGTGGGTAAGAGTTGCTGTGATCGTCGTTGCCGCTATTGCCGTGGTTGTTGTCGATGCCGGCTGGGGCGACGTCTTTTATGGACACGGTGTCCTCCCTTCCGTCGGCGTGCCGGACATATGCGTATTGGGGGTTGGCGTGGAGTAGGTGTACTGGCTCCACGAGAGGGTCCATCTTGTGGCCCCTCACATGCCTTCGCACGAGTACCGACCTGGGGTGGAGAGCCATGACGCATGATACGCCTGAGGTGGATTTCGGGGAAAGACAAACATTCGTTCATGAGGCGTGGTATTAGTGGCCGTACACAATAGCGACCGTATCGAGTGGAGCACATCTGAGAGGACTTCCTGCCAGCGGGAGATAGGGAGGCCCTTGGTCCTTAGAGCTAGAGTGACTGCTTTCCATACTGTCCCGTTCTCTCGCTCCACTTGGCCGTTACCCCGGGGGTTGTAGCTGGTGGTACGGCTCGTGGCGATCCCCCTGGACAGCATGTACTGGCGTAGCTCTTCACTCATGAAGGACGCCCCCCTATCCGTATGGATGTAGCTCGGCATACCGAACAGGCAGAACAGGCTGTTGAGGCATTTAATGACCGTGGCGCTGGCCATGTCTGGGCAGGGGAAGGCGAATGGGAACCGGGAGTATTCGTCCACAATGTTCAGGAAGTAAACATTGCGGTCGACGGACGGGAGGGGGCCCTTGAAATCTAAGCTGAGCTGCTCAAAGGGCCGTGTAGCTTTGATTAAGTGGGCTCTATCTGGGCGGTAGAACCGAGGCTTGCACTCAGCGCAAGTGCGGCAGTTCCTGGTCAGGGACCGAACTTCCTCAATCGAGTAGGGTAAGTTACGGGACTTTATGAAGTGGAACAGCCGCATGACCCCTGGGTGGCAGAGGTCGTTGTGGAGGGTCTGTAGCCGATCCCCGGTGGTGCTGGCACACATCCCTCGTGAGAGGGCGTCAGGGGATTCGTTAAGGGCCCCTGGCCGGTAAATGATGTCGTACTCGAAGGTGGAGAGCTCGATCCGCCACCTAAGAATCTTATCATTTTTAATCTTCCCCCTCTGTTTATTATTGAACATAAACGCTACCGAGCGCTGGTCGGTAAGTAGGGTGAAGCGTTTGCCGGCTAGGTAGTGGCGCCAGTGGCGCACTGCCTCCACGATGGCTTGGGCCTCCTTTTCCACGGAGGAGTGTCTGATCTCGGGCCCTTGGAGGGTCCTCGAGAAGAAAGCTACGGGCCGCCCCGCCTGGTTGAGGGTGGCCGCCAAGGCAAAGTCAGACGCATCACTTTCCACTTGAAATGGAGTGTTCTCGTCCACTGCCTGTAGCGTGGCCCGCTCAATATCCTGCTTAATGCTTTTGAAGGCGGCGTGGGCCTCAGCAGAGAGCGGGAAAGAGGATGCTTTCAAGAGGGGGCGGGCTTTGTCGGAGTAGTTGGGGACCCATTGGGAATAATAAGAAAATAACCCCAGGCACCTTTTCAGGGCTTTGGGAGTGTTGGGCAGGGGCAGCTCCCGTAGGGGGCGCAACCGGTCGGGGTCTGGCCCAATTTCCCCATTCTCCACCACGTTGCCTAGTATGCAGAGGCGCGTGGTGTTGTAAACGCACTTGTCCTCGTTGTAGGTGAGGTTGAGTTTTTGTGCGGTTTTCAGGAACCTCTCGAGGTTCGAGTCGTGATCCTGCTGGTTGTGACCGCAGATGGTGACGTTGTCAAGGTCGGGGAAGGTTGCCTGCAAGTGGTGGTCATCGACCATGCGGTCCATCTCCCTCTGGAAGACCGAGACCCCATTCGTCACCCCAAAGGGGACTCTGAGGAATTGGTAGAGGCGTCCGTTCGCCTCGAAGACGGTGTACGGGCGGTCCTCTGGTCTGATAGGGAGCTGGTGGTACGCTGACTTGAGGTCGATGGTGGAGAACACCCGGTATTGGGCGATTTGGTTCACCATTTCTGATATGCGGGGTAGCGGGTAGGCGTCTAGTAGGGTGTACCTGTTGATCGTTTGACTATAGTCGATCACCATCCATTTCTTCTCGCTACCCCTTACCACTACCACTTGGGTGCGCCACGGGCTGTTGCTGCGTTCAATAATGCGCTCTTTCAGGAGCCTGTCTACCTCGGTCGCGATAAACCGCCTGTCCTCCCAGCTGTACCTCCTGCTTTTGGTCACTATTGGCCGGCAGTTAGGGGTAAGGTTCACGAATAGCGAAGGCGGCTTTACCTTCAGGTTAGCCAGACCGCACACTGTGAGGGGCGGCTGGGACCCACCGTACTTGAGCGTGATGCTTTGGTGGTTGCACTGGAAATCCAGGCCCAAGATCACGCTCGCACATAGGTTCTTCATGATTAATACTTTAAAATTATCATATACAGTTCCGTTAACGCACAATTGTACCGTGCAGTAACCCAGAATGGTCGATGTCTGGGTTTTATCAGCCATAGAGATGGTACCCTGAGTAGGGACCACCTTTAGGGAGAGTTGTTGTGCCAGTTCTGGGTGGATAAAGCTCTCCGTGCTTCCACTGTCAATTAAGCATTTAACCCGGCACCCGTTTACCTCGATGTCCACCATTGATCTGGATAGCGGGTGCGGCCTGGTCTGGTCCACTGTTACCGATGCCACTGTAGGGCCCTGATCGATACAAGATGGTGCCCACGCTGTCTGCTCACAAGATGGCGGACCCCACGAGGTCGGGCAAGATGGCGTCCAAGATGGCCGCTCCCACGGCGCACACGCGGCGGTGGCGGGTTTTCCGGCGGTTGGTTTTCCGGCGGGGTTCCCTCTGCACACCTTCCCGAAGTGCCCCTTCTTACCGCACTTAAAGCAGGTGGTGCCTTTCGCCGGGCACAGGTTTCTGGTGTGCTTTGGCTGCCCGCAGAAGTAGCAGTTGGGTCCCTGACGCGTCGCGGCTGTCGTAGGGCTTCTGGGGGGAGAGCGGGGCCCAGCCGGTGTCGGGCTGTCGGGCGGGGAAGATGCCTCCCAAGATGGCGGCGCCCTCGGTGCACACGTGGCGGCGTGGATGGCGTGGGCTGAAGAGTAGGCGTCCGAGTTTCTCTGGGCCACATCCAGGGATCGCGCGGTGTCCGCAGCCTGTTTCAGGTCCAACCCCGTTTTTTCCAGCAGTCTTTGCCGGATGTAAGTGGAGCTGAGGCCTGTGATGAAGGCATCGCGAACAAGCTCGTCAGTGTACACTGCGGCTTTTACATCTCGGCACTTGCAGTCTTTGCCAAGCATTTTCAGGGTGCTTAGGAACTCCTCCACCGATTCCCCAGGTCGCTGTGCGCGGGTAGCGAGCAGGTGCCTAGCATACACCTCATTCGTAGGCTGCTGGTAATGCGCCTTTAAGATGTCGCAGGCGGCCAGGTACGTCTCGGCGTCTTGGATGAGGGGGTAAACCCGGTGGCTTACCCAATTCCGCAGAATTCCGAGTCTCATCCTCGCAGCATCCGTAGCGTCTTTGACGGCTGCGGAATTGTCCAGGAAGAATTCCATACACTCAAACCAGTGTCCAAAGCGTGCTGATGCGTCCGGAGCATGTTGATCCAAATCCAAACGTTCGGGTTTCAGGAGTTGATCCATAGTGTTGAAAAATAAGTTAATAAAATTGATGTGCCTCAATAATTCCGAGACTCGAAGTTAGCAGAACAAAAACAAGGCTTTTATTAACTTAGAAAGTAACACGTAAGAGAGAGAGATGTCTTCCTTCGGGAGACTGAGGCCAGACTGAAGCTAGCTTACAAACGGGGCCAGGTATGGGCGGAGCCCTACACACAGCACATTCCAGCACATTCCAGTATACAATACAGCACATTTCAGTACACAATACAATGAGGTCTGGGGGAAGGGAAATGACACAGAAACCGATCTCAGTCACAGGCAGTGGTGAATGGAATATTTCATCACACTCTCTCCCTCTCCCTCTCCCAGTTTTTGTTTCTCTCTCTCCCTCTCTCCCTCCCCCAGTTTTTGTTTCTCTCTCCCTCTCCCTCTCCCAGTTTTTGTTTCTCTCTCCCTCTCCCTCTCCCAGTTTTTGTTTCTCTCTCCCTCTCTCCCTCCCCCAGTTTTTGTTTCTCTCTCTCCCTCTCCCTCTCCCAGTTTTTGTTTCTCTCTCTCCCTCTCTCTCTCCCAGTTTTTGTTTCTCTCTCTCCCTCTCCCTCCCCCAGTTTTTGTTTCTCTCTCTCCCTCTCTCTCTCCCAGTTTTTGTTTCTCTCTCCCTCTCTCTCTCCCAGTTTTTGTTTCTCTCTCCCTCTCTCCCTCTCCCAGTTTTTGTTTCTCTCTCTCCCTCTTTCTCTCCCAGTTTTTGTTTCTCTCTCCCTCTCCCTCCCCCAGTTTTTGTTTCTCTCTCCCTCCCACAGTTTTTGTTTCTCTCTCTCCCTCTCCATCTCCCAGTTTTTGTTTCTCTCTCCCTCTCCCTCTCCCAGTTTTTGTTTCTCTCTCCCTCTCCCTCTCCCAGTTTTTGTTTCTCTCTCCCTCTCCCTCTCCCAGTTTTTGTTTCTCTCTCCCTCTCCCTCTCCCAGTTTTTGTTTCTCTCTCCCTCTCCCTCTCCCAGTTTTTGTTTCTCTCTCCCTCTCCTCTCCCAGTTTTTGTTTCTCTCTCCCTCTCCCTCCTCCAGTTTTTGTTTCTCTCTCTCCCTCTCTCTCTCCCAGTTTTTGTTTCTCTCTCCCTCTCCCTCTCCCAGCTTTTGTTTCTCTCCCCCTCTCTCCCTCTCCCAGTTTTTGTTTCTCTCTCCCTCTCCCTCTCCCAGTTTTTGTTTCTCTCTCCCTCTCCCTCCCCCAGTTTTTGTTTCTCTCTCCCTCTCCCTCCCCCAGTTTTTGTTTCTCTCCCCCTCTCTCCCTCTCCCAGTTTTTGTTTCTCTCTCCCTCTCCCTCTCCCAGTTTTTGTTTCTCTCTCTCTGAGTTTTTGTTTCTCTCTCCCTCTCCCTCTCCCAGTTTTTGTTTCTCTCTCCCTCTCCCAGTTTTTGTTTCTCTCTCCCTCTCCCTCTCCCAGTTTTTGTTTCTCTCTCCCTCTCCCTCTCCCAGTTTTTGTTTCTCTCTCCCTCTCTCTCTCCCAGTTTTTGTTTCTCTCTCCCTCTCTCCCTCCCCCAGTTTTTGTTTCTCTCTCTCCCAGTTTTTGTTTCTCTCTCCCTCTCCCTCTCCCAGTTTTTGTGTCTCTCTCCCTCTCTCTCTCCCAGTTTTTGTTTCTCTCACCCTCTCCCTCTCCCAGTTTTTGTGTCTCTCTCCCTCTCTCTCTCCCAGTTTTTGTTTCTCTCCCCCTCTCTCTCTCCCAGTTTTTGTTTCTCTCTCCCTCTCCCCCCCCAGTTTTTGTTTCTCTCTCTCCCTCTCCCCGTTTTTGTTTCTCTCTCCCTCTCCATCTCCCAGTTTTTGTTTCTCTCTCCCTCTCTCTCTCCCAGTTTTTGTTTCTCTCCCCCTCTCTCCCTCCCCCAGTTTTTGTTTCTCTCTCTTTCCCTCCCCCAGTTTTTGTTTCTCTCTCTTTCCCTCTCTCAGGTTTGTCTCTCTCTCTCTCCCTCCCTCAGGTTTGTTTCTCTCTCCCTCTCTCAGGTTTGTCTCTCTCTCTCTCCCTCCCTCGGGTTTGTTTCTCTCTCCCTCCCTCAGGTTTCTCTCTCTCTCTCTCCCTCCCTCAGGTTTTGTTTCTCTCTCCCTCAGTTTCTGTTTCCCTCTCCCTCCCTCAGTTTTTGTTTCTCTCCCTCTCTCCCTCCCTCAGTTTTTGTTTCTCTCTCCTTCTCTCCCTCCCTCAGTTTTTGTTTCTCTCTCCCTCTCCCCGTCCATCAGGTTTGTTTCTCTCTCCCTCCCCCAGTTTTTGTTTCTCTCTCCCTCCCCCAGTTTTTGTTTCTCTCTCCCTTTTTCCCTCTCTCAGTTTTTGTTTCTCTCTCTCTCCTGAAAGGATTCGCAATTTTCATGTCTCCCCCAAGGATTTACTTTTGGTTTATTAAAGAAGTCCTGGTTGGACTGAGTTTGGAATCCAGGGCTGAACAAGATGGCTGCGGTCAGCCTCATGGCCAAAGCCTGTAAGTTTCAGTTTGGACTGACATGCTTGTATTCTGATGACTGTGAGAAGGAACTTTCCAGAACTTGAATGCAGACAGACCTTCTGCATTTATGCATGAGAAACAAACCCAGTGGCATTCGGGCCTCTGATTAAAAGCCATCAAGGTTGTTTGCACAAACAATCAAGAGCAGACAAGGCCTATTCAATATGTAGCCGCATTTAGGCCTTCGTTTAGAGGATGTCAACATTGTTTACCCAAGTGCTTCCAAACGATCAACGGGGCATTCAGACTGGAATGGCCCCATCACGAAACCAGTTGGACAAAGGGGAACACTGATGAGGCATTTAAAACCAATTGCCGGCCATCCAGGTCAATGGGCCCAGATCGGTACCTTTTGTATGAGTTTCAATACGTCCAGATTAGACAAAAGAAATGAGCGGATCTGACGGGAGATAAGGGCTACCGGGAAGGGTATAACTAGTCCCTCGGGAGGTCATTTCTCTCTCTCTCTCCTGCCTCGCCTCCGGTGCCCTGCCTTACCATCAACCCAGCAAAAAGGACCGTCGATCAAGAGCCCGTCCAGGGAAGTAGAATACCCATAGTTACGTTTAAATTACTGGGGTATCTCTGCTTTGGGGTGGTGAAAACCTAAGACATCAGCAGGCAACAGGGCACGGAGCAGGCGTTTCAACATCCTAGACTGGTGAGCATCAATTTTCTGGCCCATCACAAGATAACCTAGATAGGTGTAAAGGGTGGAAGTTAAGGGGAATTGCTAAAGTGTCATTTTAGTCATTTTCCCTCGATGTGTCCGTTTCTCCTCTCCCATTAAGTGTAATTGTGCTGCATCCATATAGTGATTTTTCTCTGTAGAGTAATTGTTCTCTATTTTAATAAAAATTGGTTTTCTTTGCACCGAACCACTGGTCTCGTTTGTCTATATCACTACTTGTAAATAAGTCCGGTGGTCAGAACCAAAGGGGAAGCGATTCGAACCGCACGGGGCTGGGGCAGCTCAGGCACATGACTGACTGACCAGACACAAACCCCAAACCAAAACCCCCAACAGAAATGGGGAGCCAGGTAGGAGCATCGGCGACAGTATGCGATATGACAGACAGTGGTGCGGAGGGAGAAAACGCAACGGAAGAGAGATTGTCCACTTATGTGTGCAGAAAGGTCAATATCACCAAGAAATGGGTGGGCGCTATATTAAAGGCTGAGCGTCCCATAGACGCCGCTGCCCAGTGGACGGCAAGTAAACAGCATAAGAGGGCAATTGTAAAGGCAGTCTGGTTAATGTGTTACAAGAAACAAGTCCTACTGCTGGACAGTGTTGCAGCAGCACAGGCTGCCAAGCTCATGAAATTGGCCCTCGAAATGCAGGATAAGGTTTTAGCGGAAGAGAAAGTGCTAGTGGCACTTCAGGTGTTAAGCCAAGAAAGAGCGCAGACGGCAAAGGAACACCAGGCAAAGGTAGAGCGCCTGGAGGCCTGGGCCGTTGAAGTGCAACGGGAACACCAGGCAAAGGTAGAGCGCCTGGAGGCCCGGGCCGGCGAAGGGCAACGGGAACACCCTTGGAATGAGTGACCATAACATGGTTGAATTCCATATTCAATTAGAGGGTGAGAAGATTGGATCTCAAACAAGCGTGCTGAGCTTGAATAAAGGAAACTATGAAGGTATGAGAGCGGAATTGATTAGAGTGGACTGGGAAAATAGATTAAAGGGTAAGACGGTACATGATCAGTGGTGTACATTTAAGGAGTTATTTTACAACTTCCAAAAAATATATATTTCACTGAGGAAAAAAGGGTGTAAAAGAAAAGATAGCCATCCGTGGCTAAGTAAAGTAATTAAGGATAGTATCCGACTAAAAACATGGGCATACAAGGTAGCCAAATCTAATGGGAGGATAGAAGATTGGGACATCTTTAAAAGACAGCAAAAAATAACTAAAAGCTTGATTAAGAAAGGGAAGATAGATTATGAAAGTAAATTAGCAAAAAATATAAAAACAGATAGCAAAACTTTCTATAGTTATATAAAAAGAAAAAGGGTGGCTAAAGTAAATGTTAGTCCCTTAGAGGATGAGACCGGGAAATTAATGGTGGGAAACATGGAAATGGCAAAAACGCTGAACAAATATTTTGTATCAGTCTTTACGGTAGAGGATACTAAGAATATTCCAACACTGGACAAACAGGGGGCTCTAGGGGGGAGGAGCTAAATATGATTAAAATCACTAAGGAAGTGGTACTTGGTAAAATAATGGGACTCAAGGCGGATAAATCCCCTGGACCTGATGGCTTATGTAAGAATTCGCAATAATTTACAGTTCTGAAGATTAATTTTTTTGATTAAAGAATCCCTGGGTGTTGTGCTTTTAAATTTCCAGGGATAAAAATGGCTGTCATACCACATGGCCAAAGACAAAGGGGCTTGGAAAGCAGCTTTCTGTGTCTGGAAGTAAGGTTCAATGGAGCTGCCAATAAAAGGGGTGTCTCCACCCCCCCTGCAGCAGGACAATCGATGCATGTTTACATAACGCTCGCCATTTGTAAGGGGGGGCTTCTTTTAACTGGTTTATGGTAATTTACCTGGCTAGCAGCCTTTGCCTCTGAGCTCTGACCAATTCCAACCTTTTACCTGGTTTACGGTAATTCACCTGGTCAGCAGGCTTTTGCTGCTGCACTCTAAACCAATTTACAAACAGTGGTTTCGAATCGCTACCCCTCCTTCAGTTCTGAGTGGAGGAACTTATTATTAATGATATTAAAACGGACAAGTGATTTGGATGAGAGAAAAATCAAGTTTTATTACCTAAATAAACTACAATCAAAAGAATAAGCTATTCCACACGAACACAGTAATTATAGTAAAACTATAAAACAGGGGGTTGCAGACGGCGAAAATGAGGGATAAATTGGCTCCAATGTGACTTAAACAATCTTAGCAATTACCCTTAAATCACCACCCCTAACTCCTGCTAGGTTGCCTTGCCGAGGAGTCAGAACACCCTGCTCACCTGTGGTCCAGCGAAGTAAAAAAGAGCGAGATAGCTTCTCAGCAGCTATCTTTATACCTGGTGAGCCCCCTGCCATTCTGCCCTGCAAGGGCTGTGTGCAAAATTCCCCGCCCAAAGGGTCCAATACACAAGAGAAAGCTGTGATTGGCTAACTCAAAGTGGTTAGACTGGGTTAATGTGTCTTCCGGAGCTCCCTGGGCTGAAACAAAAGGGAAATACAACTGCTCTGTTGTCCAGAATGCTAGGTGATTTAAGCCCATTCAGTTCTTAAAATGGTTCCCATTCAAGATCCAAAAGTCTCTTCTGCAATTTAGATGTATCCACTCGATATGCAAACAAATGCTAATAGCATTCAATTGCTTTGTAAACAAAGCATTGTCCTTTGTCTTCGGCCATGTGGTGACAGTCATTTTTATCCCTGGAAATTTAAAAGCACAATGCCCAGGGATTCTTTAATCAAAAAAAATTAATCTTCAGAACTGTAAATTATCGCGAATTCTTACACTTACATCCTAGGGTCTTGAGGGAAGTGACGGTAGGGATTGTGGATGCATTGGTAATAATTTTCCAAAACTCCCTGGACTCAGCAAAGGTCCCGGCAGATTGGAAAACTGCTAATGTAACACCCTTATTTAAAAAGGGTAGTAGGCAGAAGGCTGGAAACTATAGACCTGTTAGCCTAACATCTGTGGTTGGTAAAATTTTAGAGTCCATTATTAAGGAGACAGTAACGGGACATTTGGATAAACATAATTTAATAGGACAAACTCAGCATGGTTTCGTGAAGGGGAAGTCATGTTTGACAAATTTGCTTGAGTTCTTTGAGGAAGTAACATATAGGGTGGATAAAGGGGAACCAATGGACGTAGTGTATTTAGACTTCCAAAAGGCATTTGACAAGGTGCCACACAAAAGATTATTGCTCAAGATAAAAAATCATGGGATTGGGGGTAATATTCTGGCGTGGGTGGAGGATTGGCTCTCTAACAGAAAGCAGAGAGTTGGGATAAATGGTTCATTCTCAGACTGGCAATCAGTAACTAGTGGTGTTCCGCAGGGGTCAGTGCTGGGTCCCCAACTCTTTACAATCTATATTAACGATTTGGAGGAGGGGACCAAGTGTAACATATCAAAGTTTGCAGATGATACAAAGATGGGAGGGAAAGTAGTGAGTGAGGAGGACATAAAAAACCTGCAAAGGGACATAGACAGGCTAAGAAAGTGGGCAGAGATTTGGCAGATGGAATACAATACTGGAAAGTGTGAGGTTATGCACTTTGGCAGGAAAAATCAAAGAGCAAGTTATTATCTTAATGGCAAGAAACTGGAAAGTACTGTAGTACAAAGGGATCTGGGGGTCCTGGTGCACGAAACTCAAAAAGTTAGTATGCAGGTGCAGCAAATGATCAAGAAGGCCAATGGAATGTTGGCTTTTATTGCTAGGGGGATAGAATATAAAAACAGGGAGGTATTGCTGCAGTTGTACAAGGTATTAGCGAGACCGCACCTGGAATACTGCATACAGTTTTGGTGTCCATACTTAAGAAAAGACATACTTGCGCTCGAGTCAGTACAAAGAAGGTTCACTCGGTTAATTCCGGGGATGAGGGGGTGGACATATGATGAGAGGTTGAGTAGATTGGGACTCTACTCATTGGAGTTCAGAAGAATGAGAGGCGATCTTATTGAAACATATAAGATTGTGAAGGGGCTTGATCGGGTGGATGCGGTGAGGATGTTCCCAATGATGGGTGAAACTAGAACTAGGGGGCATAATCTTAGAATAAGGGGCTGCTCCTTCAAAACTGAGATGAGGAGAAACTTCTTCACTCAGAGGGTGGTAGGTTTGTGGAATTTGCTGCCCCAGAAAGCTGTGGAAGCTACATCATTAAATAAATTTAAAACAGAAATAGATAGCTTCCTAGAAGTAAAGGGAATTAAGGGTTATTGGGAGCGGGCAGGAAATTGGACAAAAGTCTAGGTTCGGAATGGTCGTGGCCCTGTGGGTAGTGGAGCGGGCCCAGGGGCCGTGTAGCCTGGTTCTGCGCCTACTTCTTGTGTTCTAATTCTGTTAGATTTCAGGAGATGGTTTTATTGCTGTTCCTGGCTGGGGTGGAGATCGCCTTTACAGAAGGTAAGTACTGTAGAAAATATAGGGACAGAGTGATCTCCTGGACGAGTTTCGATCGCCTAGATGGGTCGGAGAGGAATTTCCCAGATTTTTTCTCCCAAATTGGCCATTGGTTTTTTTTTAATCTGGTTTTTCGCCTCTCCCGGGAGGTCACATGGGTTCGGGTGCGATGGAGAGTGATAGTATATTTGAGGTTAGGATCAGATCAGCAATGTTCTTATTGAATGGTGGAGCAGGCTCGAGGGGCCGATTGGCCTACTCCTGCTCCTATTTCTTATGTTAACACCAGGCAAAGGTAGAGCGCCTGGAGGCCCGGGCCGGCAAAGCGCAACATCAGCCTCATCAGCCCGAAGGAGGGCCAGTCGGACTTTACCGGCAACCCAAACAGAACCGTCCCACAGGCAGCACCCAGAACAAAGTTGGCTAGGGAATTAGAGGTCCCACGGCCGCCACCCATAGCTCTGAGTTTTCAGGAGTTCTGGCAGCAAGGGGGGGTGGAGGGTGAAGTGGTAGGGGAAGCACAGCTGGCCCCGCTAGATAGGCCAGGACCAGGACTGGTGTACCCCCTCCGACAACAGAGGTACGGCCCGCCCGTTGATGACGAGGACCCAGGGGCCATCCAAAATCAGTTTGTGGTGCCGCATGGCACCCAACAGCTCAGGGCCATGGTTAGTCACATCCCCAAGTTCACCGAAAAGGGAGACCCCTCTCTGCACTTCAGGGAGATAGAACAGGCAGCGTGCGTTAATGACTGCAATGACGCAGAGCAAGCTAAGATGCTGCTGTTTTCCCTGGGGAGTGATCTCCTCCAGACCCTATCTGATGAATGTAAAAAGGGGCAGACAGATTATGAGGATTTGAGGATCGAGATATTGGAGGCCATGGGACTCAATGACGGTAGTCCGTTCGCCCGGGCGGAAAAACGGTACAGCTTCCAGGGGAGTCCCCGCAGGCGTTCGCAGACAGGCTGTGGCCAGTCTACCGGAGCGCATGCCCGGTAATGCCAGCGCGGACATTACTGAACCAAGTCCAATTGACCCACTGGCTCCGTTGTCGAATGACAAGTGCCTGCCCCAAATCCGAGCCCAGGCTGCGGCCTGGTTTGACACCCGAAACCCCCAGACCACCGAAGAAACGGTGATCCGCCAGCTCACGGTAGCGTTTAGGAATATGAGGGGTATCGAGACGCCCCAACCCAAGGGAAAAGTCCATGAGGTTAAACCTGGGGGCCAGAATAAGAAAGAGTGGCACCAGGAGGGGAACCATCCCTCCCAGACTAAGTTAAACTGTTACGGGTGCGGGAAGGATGGCCACTGGTGCAAGGATTGCAATAATCCATGGAAAGGCAATAAAATAAAGAACCCCACAGCCCCAGCCCAGAAGGCAGAGATGGAAATTGCTCCCGCTGCGATCGAGTCATTTTTAGAGACCATGCGATCTCTTATGACCAGCCAGGGGAGAATAGCAGCCATCACCGGTGTGGTGGTTCCCTCGGCCCCCTCTGACGCCCCGCAATGACTAGAGCCAGCGTAGCCTGTCGACCTGTGTCCCCCAGAAAGACACACACAGGAAGAGACCTCCTGTAAAATGGAGGAATACCTGCGGTGCCAGGTTGCGGAGGCTAAGTTAGTTGAGCAGGCTTTAAGGGAGGAGAACGCTAGGTTAACAGCGAGGGCTGGCAGTTTAGAGGGTCAGTTAAGGGTTTTTAAAATGGTTCATGACTAATGTAAGTTATTTAAGCCAGAGTCAGGGAAACAGGCAGCTGGGATTCAACCCGAGGTTAGAAGTCCTCAGCCCGCAGCGGGTACGCGCATGCAGGCTGCACACGCAGGCGCAGTCGTGTGCGTCAAGGGAGAAGTTCCCCAGCACTTTGTCCAGACCACTCCCCCTCTCCTATGGGATTCCGAGGAGGAGGAGCCCGAATCAGATGGCCCCGCCCCCAAACCGGGTTTTGAACCTGGAGGGGAAGACTCTCAGCCACCGGCAGTCGGTGGCGAGGGATTGCCTGTCCCCAGTTCAGGTTTGGGAGGGGAGGGACCCGAGGGAGAAGGCCCCCAGCCAGCGAGGACTGTGGCCCGAGCCAAGGGTCCGCTCACCAGGGTAGCCCCACCGGTAGCACTCCCTAAGAGGTCTCCTCGGCCACCCCAGCCCAGAAAAGTATGGTCACCGGCTCTTCAGTTAAAAAGGGCAGCCTCCTGTGTCAGGGAGAAGCCGAAAGACAGAGGTCCCCAGCCAGCAGCCATAAGCTGCGAGGGACCAGAAGTGGAGATCAGTCCAGCTTCGCCGCAGGCCAACAGTCCTAACAGAGATTAGGCTGGCCACTCAGAGACGGGCGGCAGGTGTACATAGCTTTGTTTAAATTTAGTAATGTGTATAAGGTTAAGTTTAGTGTGTTTAATTAATTCTAATTAAGGTAATGGTTAGTTTTAAGTAATCTGCTCAGAGTGTGTACATTTGAGTCGAGGTCGCAAGACCCGACCATGCTTCACCCAAGCCAGCGAATCTCTAGGGAACCTGGCTGTGTGCTTTGATATCTGTTACAGGAAAATTTACGGAATGAAGCGGGGGCATAATCCTACTCACCCTGATAGGACTGAGCTTCGGAAGGAGAGGTGACATGGAGGATTCCCACCTCTATGGGTGCTCCGGAGACACAGCACCGATAGCGATCGATGGGAGCGGCGAACGGGATGCAGAGGAGAATTTTACGAATTATGGGGATAGTTGTAAGAATGCCGGTCATGGGCGCGATGGCCCGGCCCGCACCGGTATACAGGGTGGAGAACATTGGAGTCATTCAAGAGGGTGTACACATTCGTTTTACAGCGGTCCTGCCCTATGTCATAAAGTGGGAGCACGCTATGATGGGTACTGACCTCTCGGGGTGCCGTAGCCAGGGAGCACACATCATCCTGTGTCCCCAGCACTTGAATGCCTATTCGAAACCACAATGCGGGTTCAGAGCTGCTGACGCGAAACCTATAAATTGTACCATGGAAGCCATGGCACAAGGCCATGTTCCCCCACAGGTAGCATATATAGGAGGTGGGACATATTGCGTCACCACAGGAGCGTCTCACTACCAGCACGGACAGCACAGCTGGTGCGCGGTGAGTGACAGCAGCTTCTGCTTCAAACCCGAGGCAGAAGTTCAAGTGGCACAGGTACGAATTGTCCCCATTCCTGAACCGTCTACTGTTCACCTCACTGTGGAGGAGAGTTTTACCCACCTCCAGAAATATGTCGCCCACTTCGGTAACCCGATTCCCCCTCTCCCAGAGCACCTTACCAAATTATTAAAAGCCGTTCTAGTATCACAAAAGCACTTCTACACTTTGGAACAGAAGACTGTACAGATAGGGGCCGACATTTTAGATATTACGACCCTGCCCTGGTGGGACGTTTTTGAAAGTATAGAGGTCCCCTCCTGGATTCGAATGGTGTCCCACATCTTAGTAGTCTGTCAGCTAGGGATCGTCCTCTACCTGGTTTGTGTCCAGTGTAGGAGAAAGGGTCCCGGGGTAGAATTTAAAGCGAAAAGGTTGTGGAAGGACCAGCATGCCCGGGTGGAAGAAGAAACACCCGTGTGAGCTTTGTGTCGTATCACTACCGAGTGATGGCAGACTCGTTAGTTATTTTTAATAAAGCTCGTTCCTTCTATTCGTTAATTTTAATAAATATGGTTTTGGCCTGATGTTGATTTTATTAAAGATTGTGTGTTGTAATAAAGTTTCATGATGTCCCAAGTAGTGCAGGGGTGTTGGACCCCCTCCGTGCTTGGATTATTGTAACTGATCATATTTGCTATCGATAGATGCCTGCCGTGCACTGCGGTTTTCTCTAAGTAAGGGGAATGTATGTGTCGGGGGATTGTGAATAGATAAATATAGGGGAAGGTTGTTTGTGGGGGGGTCAGAAATTTTGCTCACCTTGATTGGACACTTCAAGCAAGTTTCAGTATCCTAGGGGGGACTGAAAGGATTTGCAAATTTCATGTCTCCCCCGAGGATTTACTTTTGGTTTATTAAAGAAGCCCTGGTTGGACTGAGTTTGGAATCCAGGGCTCAACAAGATGGCTGCGGTCAGCCTCATGGCCAAAGCCTGTAAGTTTCAGTTTGGACTGACATGCTTGTATTCTGATGACTGTGAGAAGGAACTTTCCAGAACTTGAATGCAGACAGACCTTCTGCATTTATGCATGAGAAACAAACCCAGTGGCATTCGGGCCTCTGATTAAAAGCCATCAAGGTTGTTTGCACAAACAATCAAGAGCAGACAAGGCCTATTCAATATGTAGTGGGACAAGCTTAGCTGCATTCAGGCCTTCGTTTAGAGGACATCAACATTGTTTACCCAAGTGCTTCCAAACGATCAACGGGGCATTCAGACTGGAATGGCCCCATCACGAAACCAGTTGGACAAAGGGGAACACTGATGAGGCATTTAAAACCGATTACCGGCCATCCAGGTCAATGGGCCCAGATCGGTACCTTTTGTATGAGTTTCAATACGTCCAGATTAGACAAAAGAAATGAGCTGATCTGGTGGGAGATAAGGGCTACCGGGAAGGGTATAACTAGTCCCTCGGAAGGCCATTTCTCTCTCTCTCTCCTGCCTTGCCTCTGGTGCCCTGCCTTACCATCAACCCAGCAAAAAGGACCTTCGAACAAGAGCCCGTCCAGGGAAGTAGAATACCCATAGTTACATTTACATTACTGGGGTATCTCTGCTTTGGGGCGGTGAAAACCTAAGACATCAGCAGGCAACAGGGCACGGAGCAGGCGTTTCAACATCCTAGACTGGTGAGCATCAATTTTCTGGCCCATCACAAGATAACCTAGATAGGTGTAAAGGGTGGGAGTTAAGGGGAATTGCTAAAGTGTCATTCTAGTCATTTTCCCTCGATGTGTCCGTTTCTCCTCCCCCATTAAGCGTAATTGTGCTGCATCCATAGTGATTTTCTCTGTATAGTAATTGTTCTCTATTTTAATAAACATTGATTTTCTTTGCACCGAACCACTGGTCTCGTTTGTCTATATCGTTACTTGTAAATAAGTCCGGTGGTCAGAATCAAAGGGGAAGCGATTCGAACCGCACGGGGCTGGGGCAGCTCAGGCACATGACTGACTGACCAGACACAAACCCCAAACCAAAACCCCCTACACTCCCTCCCTCAGTTTTTGTTTCTCTCTCCCTCTCTCCCCAGTTTTTGTTTCTCTCTCCCTCTCTCCCTCTCTCAGTTTTTGTTTCTCTCTCTCCCTGTCTCCCTCAGTTTTTGTTTCTCTCTCCCTCCCTCCCTCCCTCTCTCAGTTTTTGTTTCTCTCTCCCTCTCTCTGTCCCCCAGTTTTTATTGCTCTCTCAGGACTTGCAGAGTTTCCAGCCGATTTTCATTGGCCCCAATGCTGTCATCCTCACAACCAGCAGTGAAACTGCGTTATGACTATCATCGAGACCAGCAGGGCTCAGACAATGTGGTTTGGTTGCAAGCCACGGCAGCCAGGGTCCTGTACATGTGTGAACTGCGCGTACAAGGACCATTTCTCCCGAGTCGCCAGCAGCTTCTTCTCCTTCTTAGGCAGTCCCTCGGAACCAAGGATGACTTGCTTCCACATTAAAAATGAGCTCGCAGGTGACTGATTAGTCCAATGTGGGACCTACAGTCTCTGTCACAGGTGGGGCAGATGGTGGTTGAAGGGGCGGGTGGGTGGGGTGCTTGGGTTGACGTGCGCTCCTTGCGCTGCCTGCGCGTGGCTTCCGCTTGCTCCTGGCGAAGAGACTCGAGGTGTTCGGCTTCTCCTCCACTTTGTGTGGCCTTGGGCCAGGGATTCCCAGGTGTCGGTGGGGATGTTACACTTTTTCAAGGAGGCTTTGAGGGTGCCCTTGAAGCATTTTCTCTGCCCACCTGGGGCTCTCTTGCCGTGCTGGAGCTCCGAGTAGAGCGCTTGTTTTGGGAGTCTCGTATCGGGCATGCGGACAATGTGACCCATCCATCGGAGCTGATTGAGCGTGGTCAGAGCTTCGATGCTGGCGATGTTGGCCTGAGCAAGAACACTGATGTTGGTGTGCCTATCCTGCCAATGGATTTGCAGGATCTTGCGGAGGCAGCGTTGATGGTACCTCTCCAGTGCTTTGAGGTGCCTGCTGTACATGGTCCATGTCTCTGAGGCATACAGCAGGGCAGGTATCACTGCTGCCCTGTAGACCATGAGCTTATTGCCGGATTTGAGGTCCTGGTCTTCAAACACTCTCTTCCTCAGGTGACCGAAGGCTGCACTGGCACACTGAAGGCGATGTTGGACTTCGTCGTTGACGTCTGCCCTTGTTGACAGTAGGCTCCCGAGGTATGGAAAGTGGTCCATGTTGTCCAAGGCCTTGTCGTGGATTTTGATAATCGGGGAGCAGCACTGTGTGGCGGGGGCAGGTTGGTAGAGGACCTTTGTCTTACAGATGTTTAGTGTAAGGCCTATGCTCTCGTATGCTTCGGTGAAGGTCTTTTCGATGGTTTGGAGTTCGACCTCTGAGTGAGCGCAGAGGCAAGCATCGTCTGCATACTGTAATTCGATGACAGTGGATGGGATGACCTTGGATCTGGACTGGAGGCGACGGAGGTTGAACAGTTTCCCGTTTGTTCTGTAAATTAGCTCCACTCCAGTGGGGAGCTTACTGAGGGTGAGATGGAGCATTGCAGCAAGGAAGATTGAGAAGAGTGTTGGTGCGATGACACAGCCTTGCTTGACCCCGGTTCGTACGTGAATTGAGTCTGTGGTAGAACCATTGGTCAGGATCACGGCTTGCATGTCGTCGTGAAGCAGGCGGAGGATAGTGACAAACTTTTGAGGGCAGCTGAATTTGAGGAGGACACTTCATAATCCCTCACGGTTGACAGTGTCGAAGGCCTTTGTGAGATCAAAGAAGGCCATGTACAGTAGTTAGTGCTGTTCCCTGCATTTCTCTTGTAATTGACGTGCGGTGAAGATCATGCCCATTGTTCCTCTTAGTGGGCGGAATCCGCATTGCGACTCTGGGAGGAGCTCTTCGGCAACTGGGAGAAGGCGATTGAGGAGGATTCTTGCGATGACTTTCCCTGTGGCAGATAGCAGGGAAGCTCCTCTGTAATTACCGCAATCGGACTTGTCAACTTTCTTGAAGATGGTCACAATTACGGCATCTCTGAGATCCCCTGGCATGCTCTCCTCCTTCCAGATAAGAGAAATGAGTTCATGAATTCGCACCAGTAGTGCTTCTCCGCCATGCTTTAGTGCCTCGGCGGGGATTCCATCTGCTCCTGAGGCCTTGTTGTTCTTCAGTTGTCGGATGGCCTTTTCAACCTCATGCCGGGCTGGGGTTGTGCTGAGATGGTGGCGGGTAGCATGCTGTGGGATGGAGTTGAGGACACTCATGTCAAAGACAGAGTTGTGGTTAAGGAGATCTTCGAAGTGCTCCTTCCAGCGGGCAATGACTGCTTCCCTGTCCTTGATGAGTACCTCTCCGTTCTTGGCCCGCAGTGGGGAAGGGCCTTGGGTGCTTGGGCCGTAGATGGTCTTGACTGCGCTAAAGAATCCATGCACGTCATGGTTATCAACTAGCTGCTGGATCTCCTGTGCTTTCTCCACCCACCATCTGTTCTTTAGGTCGCGAGTTTTTTGTTGGACCTCGGCCTTCAGGCTTCTGTAGAGCTGCTTTCTTGCTCTCGAGTTCTGTTGCTGTTTCCAGATCAGAAATGCCTTGCGCTTGCGACTTATTAGCTCCTGGATCTCCTGGTCATTCTCGTTGAACCAGTCTTGGTGTTTCCTGGTTGAGTGACCGAGCGTCTCTTCACAGGTGCTGATTATGGAGGCCTTGAGTGCAGACCAGATGCTGTGGGCACTCTGTGTCTCTGAATCACTGGGAGTCGTCAGGTTGTTTGTGAGGCGCAGGCTGAATAGGGCTTTCTTAGCGGGGTCTTTGAGTGCTCCAGCGTTAATTTTCCTGCCGCATTGTTTCTGTTGCCGCTGTTGTTTTGGGGCTACATTGATGGAGATGACAGAGCGGATTAGGTGGTGGTCTGTCCAGCAGTCATCAGCTCCTGTCATGGCGCGGGTGATGCGGACGTCCTTGCGGTCCCTCACTCGGATGATGACTTAGTCCAGCAGATGCCAGTGCTTGGAACGAGGGTGCTGCCATGAAGCCTTGTACTTGTCTCTCTGACGGAACAAGGTGTTGGTTATGACGAGGCCATGTTCTAAGCATTTTGACAGGAGGAGGGTACCGTTGGAGTTGGCTTTCCCTACCCCCTCTCTGCCGATCACACCTCTTCAGAGGTCTGTGTCCTTTCCAACTCTGGCATTGAAGTCGCCAAGGAGGATCAGCTTGTTGGGACTCGGGACAGGACTTGTTTGAGGCTGGAGTAGAATTCCTCTTTGTCTCGTCTGTGGTTTCCAGTGTTGGGGCGTACGCACTGATGACCGTAGCGCACTGGTTTTGGGCTAGGGTGAGTCAAAGAGCCATGAGGCACTCGTTTATACCACTAGGGGAGTCTCTGAGATGCCCGACCAGTTCATTTATTATGGCGAAGCCTACCCCATGGAGGCGGTATTCTTCTTCGGGTTTGCCTTTCCAGAAGAAGGTGTAACCACCGCCTTGCTCCTTGAGCTGGCCTTCCCCTGCCCGCCGGGTCTCACTTAGGGCAGCGATGTCAATGTCGAAGCGTCTGAGCTCCCGGGCAACGATAGCAGTACGGCGTTCCGGTCTGTCACTGTTGGGGTTGTCCATGAGGATCCTGACATTCCACGTCCCGAACTTCATTTTAAAGGGTGGAAGATGCCTGTGCGTGAATTCTTTTAACATGGGGTGGCTGTTGCACACCAGCTACCACACGGGCTTGACAGAGCAAGGTCTTGGTCCAATGGCAGGGGGATCCAAGACGATTGGAGACCAGGCTCTGCTACAACGGCCTAGCACACACACACAAACATACTGCTACTGTCCTCCTCACTCCTTCCCGCAGGTCCACTCTGCTTGGGTTTCGTCAGATGCATTGTGGTCCTCCCGACCTCGCTGTTGGCCCGTGCCGCACATTCCCTGGGCCCCGACCCCGCTGTTGGTCCACGCTGCGCCTTGACCTCGCTGCTGGGCTCGTCCTCATTCCTGGGTCCCGGCCTTGGACATGAATGATGTTGTCTCTCACAGGATCAAATTAGCATTGATATTCTCGCTTTGGGAGCTAAGTTTAAGTGAAGAGCCAGTGCTCACTGAGAACAAAGAACAGGCATGGTCGGGGGATGGGCAGTTGGCTCAGGTAACTTTAACCTTGCAGCTTGAACTTGCAGTTAGGGATAAAAATGCACCCACTATTAGAGCCAGGGGAGCTTAAACAGCAGAAGAGAGGAGACTGGGGGGAAAGAGAGCAAAGGATGGCAATGGATTGTAAAGGATGGCAAAGGAGCTTCCTAGGGAGCTGCCAGCACAGGAGCCATCTTGCAGCAGTGCTCGGGTCACCAATCGCTCATTCCAGTAGATTCCCGCCCAAAGCGGGAGGGTTGGGAACCCTAATCTGAATAAGCAAATATTGCTTCGACAAATGCTATCTTATGCAAACTAATTGTTTAGCAATTGAAGAATAGAGCTTGGTACGTCATTGATTCCTAACTTTAGTATTAAATAAATGTAGATTAGCTGACTTGTATACCTTTTTAAGCTGCAACTCAAAAAGTTTGAGTGCATCTGTCATATTAACCAATAATTATGAAATATCTATAGAGACACAGTGGGACTGCCAGGTGCGATTTAAAATTCCTGCTACAATTATACAGCTGTTTACTTAAATTGATTAAAAAAATCTATAATCATGCTATAATTTGACCAACATGCTTATATATATATACACTAGCTGGGGGGGCCCGGCGTTGCCAGGGCAGTTTAGAGGGCCGCGCGGTTGATGGCCGGCTGCTGCCGCTCCCCCACTCTGTGTCTCGGGCCGCGCGGTTGACGGCCGGCCGCTGCCGCTCCCCCACTCTGTGTCTCGGGCCGCGCGATTGACGGCCGCCCGCTGCCGCTCCCCCGCTCTGTGTCTCGCGCCGCGCAGTTGACGGCCACCCGCTGCCACTCCCCCGCTCTGTGTCTCAGGCCGAGTGGTTGTAAGGACCGGCCCGAGTGACCCCAACTCACCTCGCGCTCCGGCGGGCTGACGCAGCTGCCCCGCTCGCTGTTGAGGAAAAGCAGTGGAAAAAATGGCGGCAATAATTTTGGGAGGCTGCAGGATTAGGTCCCGCCTGTGACACACCGATTGGTCAACCATCAGGTCACTGAACTGTAGGATTGGTCAACCATCACGTCACTCAACTCTAATGAGCGGTAGGATTGGTCAACCGCTAATGAGCGGATTTTTGAACGTTTTCTGTATACTGTCCGAACAATTTTTGTCTGACCAAAAAGTAAATATGCCTATGACACTCCCCTGATCATAACCTTTCTTTTGATATAACATATGTGTAGGTACGCTCTATAACGTTTGAGTGTATAGCGGACACACAGACAGACAGACAGACAAACCAACTGCTTTATATATATATAGATTATTCCTTACAGTTCTTAGAATTTCTTTGCAGACTGTTAGATATGACATGGAGCATGTTCTGAATCTGTAAATGTAGCTCATTGCCTGCTGTTTGCTGCACTGTAGGAGGTGTGTGGTAGAATTTCACAGGAGTAGCATCTTTAGTGGCATCTTGATATCATTCTACCTCTTGCTCTCATCCTGCAGGTCGTAAATATTCATCTAGGGACAATTAATTAGATTTATCTTTTTTTGTGCATGGCTGTTATGCATTGACGTATCGAATCATTCGTACCATTAAGTCTGACTGTTCCTGTTTTATGAGTGGTTTTAACTTGAATTAAAACCATACAAATCAAAGACAGTTTAAAATTGTGTATTGCAAGGGCTAAAATATCAAATCATAGTTAGCTTCTGAGAACACAGATAGCCATGTAAATCATATGCTTGGACAATAACTTCTCCATTGTAATTCTCTGCTTCATTAATTCTTGTGGAACCAGTCATGACTGACATGGTCTGAATGGGTCATTTAAAGGTTAATCCTCAAATTTGCGCATTTTGGATATGTTGTCTGTCCTATCCCTTTAAAAGAAATGGCTGCATATGCAGGTATGGTCTATATAGAAGTATGTCACATTTAATCATTCATGATTATGTATGAACATTGCACAATTTGCAATTTAATGACTGATTCCTACTTAGCTCTTTGAAGAGTTTATCACTGTGCCAAAACAAAAGAAGCATAAAGAGCACCGAATTTGAGTAAAGGTAGACTGGATCCAAGCAGAATTCTATCACTGGCCCAGAATGCACATTATCATTTCCAAGTACTTGAGATCTTAAAGTAGATAAGATGGGGTAGATCCTGACTTTGTGCAATAGTGTAAAATGGGTGATAGCGAGTCAACTGCCTGTTTTACATCTCTCCTGATTATTATTTCCATTGACTTTTTCTAAAATAAAAATAAAAATTTGTGCTTGGATTGGATGATGTGTTTGAGGTGACAATTTCCTGCATACTAGGCTGAGGTACAAGCAGATCTAAAGTGAAGCAACTGAAGGCATTTTGGGCTAGTCATGTGGGCTAGAGGCTGATGGTAACAAAACCCTGAGGGATACTAGAGGGACATTATACATTGGAAATTTCTCAAATTGTCATGAATTGGTCTAGAAATTTGGCCATGCAGGAAGCGCATACTCATTATGAGCTGCAAGTGCACCACCCGCCATATTGGTAAAGACCTAAAAATTAGCGTGCAGTGCCCAAGCCTGAAACCGGTGTTAGGACCTTCGCATATGTAAATAAAGGGCCTAATGCCTGTTTGAAGCCCTCGTTGCAAGATTGATTTGCTCTGCAGTCAGGAAAACCAAGCCTACATGCAGCCAACAGTCCTTAAAGGCCACAACCAGCAAGGTAAGATTTTAAAATATACTTACCTGAATGTGGAGCTGGGAGGAGCAGGAGTGCTCATTCCTATCCCACATTCAAAGAACGCAGGCCACTGTTGCCATCCCGGCTACCAATCCCCTCCACCCATCCACCAACCCCCAACTACTGATTACTTCTCTACAGCTACCAATTGCCCCCCCCCGACTCCACCAACCCCCCTCTTCTCAGTCACCAATCGCCCGCCCTTTCCCCCCCCAGCCACCAATACCTCCAGACCTGGTTGACCCCCTTCCTCAATTACCCGAGGGTCGCTGCTAGCGTTGCACTGCCCCATCTTCAGCCACGCTTCACCGGGCGAGCTACCTCTTACTCTCCGCAGCTTGCCTCTTTCATGGAAGTGATGCCTGAGGCCAAGTATCAGGGTCGCCTCCAGCCTCACCATTCACGTACAGGGATTGTAGCCACAAAATGGGCACACTCGAATTTCTAGGCCATAGAGGGGCAGTGATAAGTGGTGGGCACTTTTGTTATGGTCATAAATTACTAGGAATATTTTCAATACCATCTTATCTGCAAATTATTCCCATTCATTCTCCAAGGTGATAGAGAGAAAATGGGGAATTACAGACCGGTAAGCCTGACATCGGTAGTGGGGAAAATGCTAGAGTCCATTATAAAAGATGTAATAGCAGAGCACTTGGAAAACAGTGACAGGATCGGACAAAGTCAACATGGATTCACAAAAGGTAAATCGTGCTTGACTAATCTACTGGAATTTTTTGAGGATGTAACTGGTAAAATGGATAAGGGAGAACCAATGGATGTGGTGTATCTGGACTTTCAGAAGGCCTTCGATAAGGTCCCGCATAAGAGATTAGCGTGTAAAGTTAAGGCACATGGGATTGGGGGCAAGGTGTTGACTTGGATAGAGAACTGGTTGGCAGACAGAAAGCAAAGAGTTGGAATAAACGGGTCTTTTTTCGAATGGCAGGCAGTGACTAGTGGGGTACCGCAGGGATTGGTCCTTGGACCCCAGCTATTCACAATATATATAAATGAGCTGGACAAGGGAACTAGATGTAATATCTCCAAATTTACAGACGACACAAAGCTGGGTGGGCACGTGTGCTGTGAGGAGGATGTCGAGAAACTCCAGTATGAGTTGGACATGTTGGGTGATTGGGCAGAAACATGGCAGATGCAATATAACGTGGATAAATGTGAGGTTATCCACTTTGGTGGCAAAAACAGGAAGGTAGATTATTATCTAAATGGCAATAGATTGGGAGAAGGAGAAGTGCAACGAGACCTGGGTGTCCTTGTGCACCAGTCACTGAAGGTAAGCATGCAGGTGCAGCAGGCGGTTAAGAAGGCAAATGGCATGTTTGCCTTCGTAGCGAGAGGATTTGAGTACAGGAACAAGGATGTCTTGCTGCAGTTGTACAGGGCCTTGGTGAGACCACATCTTGAGTATTGTGTGCAGTTTTGGTCGCCTTATTTGAGGAAGGATGTTCTTGCCATGAAAGGAGTTCAGCGAAGATTCACCAGGCCGATACCTGGGATGGCAGGCATGACGTATGAGGAGAGATTGGGTCGATTGGACTTGTACTCACTGGAGTTTAGAAGAATGAGAGGTGATCTCATTGAAACTTATAAAATTCTGACAGCACTGGACAGACTAGATGCAGGAAGGATGTTCCCGATGGTCGGGGAGTCCAGAACCAGGGGACACAGTCTAAGGATAAAGGGTAGGCCATTTAGGACAGAAATGAGGAGGAATTTCTTCACCCAGAGAGTGGTGAACCTGTGGAACCACAGAAGGCAGTGGAGGCCAGTTCATTAAATATTTTCAAGAAGGAGTTGGATATATTTCTTAAGGCTGAAGGGATCAAGGGGTGTGGGGAGAAAGCAGGGACCGGCTACTGAATTTGGATGATCAGCCATGATCGCATTGAATGGCAGAGCAGGCTCGAGGGGCCGAATGGCCTACTCCTGCTCCTATCTTCTATGTTTCTATGTTTCAATATATTGTAACCACAGTGACAAATAATAACACCATTATGTTAGCCATTTGGGATCTATTCAATTTCTACTGAAAATAAGCAGTTTTTCAAAATCTTGGGCAAATTTCACGTTTTATGTGGAGCTCTTCCATGATGTTCCATCCTCCTGCTTGAAAGGATGAAGTATACCATAGGACAATTATTTATATTAAAAAAATTATATTCATGCTTAAAACCCAAGATACAAATAATTTTGTGCTTAGTATGCTCTCAACAATAGAATATTCATTCTTTATATAAATATAACCTGGCCGCAGACAATTGGAATCAAATCCTTTGCTCCACAGCAGGGTTGAAATAACTAATGCTTTTGAGCAGAACTGTCAGTTTATCATTAAGATGTTACTTAACTCAACTGCTTTGAATGTAAATGAGGTTCAGGCATGTAGCCAACACATGGGCTAAATCAGCTGAAGTCTTTTTACAAGCAAGACATGGATAACTAAATATTGTGACCCAAACTGAATTGAAAACTCAAAGTGGAATAGTTCCAAAGTCTTTGCAATCATCTGAATTTTTACCAAATATGAATTGATTTCTACTACTGGCACGTGCAATGGTGAAAATTATTGTTCTGCACATTGATGTCACCACTGTGTAAATCCTGGCAGAATGACAGATGGTGATCAAGTGACAATTGTCTGTGGATAAAAATCAGGAGAAATGTAAAACAGGCTATTGATTCGCTAGCACCCATTTTACACTATCACACAAAGTCAAAATCTACCCCCATACCTTCAATTCTAATCTTCAAATTGAAAATTCCTAGAGTGTATACGGGATGGTTTCCTGGACCAATATGTCGAGAAATGAACTAGAGATCAGGCCATCTTAGACTGGGTATTATGTAAAGAGAAAGGATTAATTAGCAATCTTGTTGTGCGAGGCCCCTTGGGGAGGAGCGATCATAATATGATAGTGTGGCGGAGCCACTAAGAGACTCAGAACATTTGAGAATACTCTCTTAAACTGCATTGTAGTACAGCCATGTACTGCACCTTTAAACTGTTTGTTAACTATACTGTATGTACCTTCCTATACCCTGCGTGATGATGTCATGACGCCGATCACGTGACCGCCAGTGGCGTGAAGAACGCGATGACGTCATGACGTTGGTTTCCAGAACCTTCCAGCAGTCTTTGAGTGCCTCGCAGCCTGAACAGACCTGTATACATCTTCTCCTGTAGTTTACTAGTTAACTTCGTTGTTATTAAACTTTGTTGTTTTGATTTACTGAGTCGAACTGCAATTATTCAGATAGGAAATATCGTTCCTACATTGGTGACCCTGATCTCGTCGAACAACTTTCGTTGAGATTCAAGAATGAACACGAACGCTGTCGCCCTCAAACTTCCACAGTTCTGGGAACAACAGCCATCAGCATGGTTCTTCCAGGCAGAAGCCCAGTTCTCACTCCGAGAGATTACAGCAGATTCGACATGTTATTTTCACGTGGTCTCCGCTCTCGACAGCACCACGGCCTCGCGGGTCATCAGCCTCCTGGGCAATCCACCAGAAGAGGGCAAGTATGAGGCTCTTAAAACTTGTTTGCTACAGGTGTTTGGTCTCAATAAGTCAGAGCGCGCATGCAGGCTTATTGCTATGCCCGGCCTCGGGGACTCAAAACCTTCTGAACTGATGAGCCAGATGCTCACTCTTTTGTTCCGCGAACTTTTCCTTAACCAGCTACCAGAACCAGTTCAGACGGCCCTGGCCAATTCTCCAATTACGGACTGTGTAGAACTTGCGGCTGAGGCAGACAAGTTTTTACTGTTGCGCAGCAGTATTGTGCAGCCACGAGGCGCCCTTCCCCCTCGCGGGCACAGCCCAGCCCTCCTCCCGCAGGCTGGTGTGCATACCACGCCCGTTTTGGCACCAAAGCTCGATGCTGCCGCCCGCCCTGCAGTTTTTCGCCAAAAAAAAAAACCCACCAAGCCCGCGCCCTTCGGCAAAACTGACTGGGTCTAAAAAAAACGTCCACTTCACCATGGTGGTTGGTTCAGTGGGAAAGCTGCTGTACATCACGGATTCCATGACAGGGCGACGATTTTTGTGCGACACTGGATCCCAGTTCAGTATTCTGCCAGCTTCAAGGCTCGATCTGCAATCCGGCGGGCGTGGTCCACCCTTCGAGGCAGCTAATGGCGCGGATATCCGCACGTTCGGAAAACGGACAGTCAATTTAACCTTCAGCGGTCAGAGATTTGTTTGGGACTTTATTGTGGCTAAACTTTCGCAGGCTATCCTGGGGGCCGATTTTTTCTGCTCCAACGGCTTTCTGGTCGACGTCCAACACTGCCGACTCATAAATGCGTCCACTTTCCACGCACTGCTGTACCATCGCAGCACCTCCATGTCCTGGTCGATTGCCTGTACGCTTGCAGCACAGGACGGATTTACGCACCTGCTCGGGGAGTTTCCAGAGCTCACCAGGCCTACTTTTTTGGCAGCAGTCACGAGGCATGGAGTGGTGCATCACATCACGACGAAGGGGCCGTCGGTTTATGCCCGGGCACGTTGGTTGGAACCAGACAAGCTCGCAGCGGCAAAAGCCGAGTTTCGCACCATGGAATGCCTCGGGATCGTCCAACGCTCCAATAGCCCTTGGTCCTCCCCACTGCATATCGTCCCCAAACCAGGTGGTGGCTGGCGACCTTGCGGGGATTACCGACGTCTAAATGAAGCCACTACACCGGACAGGTATCCAATACCTCATATCCAGGACTTTTCGGCCCATCTGGCTGGCAACTCCATTTTCTCCGAGGTGGATCTTGTCCGCAGTTACCACCAAGTCCCGGTACACCCGCAAGATGTCCCCAAAGCGGCGGTCATCACACCGTTCGGACTTTTCAAATTCCTCCGAATGCCTTTCAGGTTGAAAAACGCAGCACAGGCCTTCCAACGGCTCATGGACTCTGTGTTACGAGATTTGCCCTTTCTTTTTGTTTACTTGGATGACATTCTCATCACCAGTAGAGATTCGCAGGAACACCTACAGCATTTGCGCACACTTTTTGCCTGCCTCAGCCAGCACGGCCTCATCATCAACCCCGCCAAATGCCAGTTTGGATTATCCAGCATCGATTTCCTGGGACACAAGATCACTTTGGACGGCGCTGTCCCATTAGCTACCAAGGTAGAAGCAGTTACAGCATTCCCACGGCCTCACACAGTCAAATCCCTGCTGGAGTTTCTGGGGATGGTGAACTTCTATCACCGGTTCGTCCCCAAGGCAGCCCAGTTGATGCAGCCGCTGTACGAAGCACTCAAAGGGAAGTCGGGAAAGGACGCTATCACTTGGATGCCGCCGATGGACCAGGCGTTCCTTAACACCAAGGCAGCGTTGGCAGACGCAACCATGATTGCTCACCCATTACCGGGTGTGACCATCGCCCTCACTACAGATGCCTCCGATTATGCTATTGGGGCGGTTCAAGAGCAATGGGTCGATGGTGCGTGGCAGCCGTTAGCATTCTTCAGCCACCAGCTTCGCAAGAACGAGCAAAAATATAGCACTTTCGACAGGGAGTTGTTGGCCCTGTTTTTAGCCGTCCGACACTTCCGTTTTCTCCTAGAAGGGCGTCCGTTTACTGCATTCGTGGACCACAAGCCACTTACGTTCGCAATGGCAAAAACGACAGAGCCTTGGTCAGCCCACCAGCAGCGCCACCTCACCTTTATATCCGAATTTACGACGGATCTAAGGCACGTGTCTGGCAAAGATAATCTCGTGGCCGATTGTCTCTCCCGTTCTCCAGTCCAGGCAGTCCACCTGGGTATCGATTTTGTTGGGTTGGCAGAAGAGCAACTGGCAGATCCCGAAGTACAGGCATACCGGATCACGCCTTCCAGTTGGCAGGTGGCCGATGTTAAGTTCCAGGCGGCGGGAACCACGCTTTTGTGTGACACATCCATGGGAGTGCCCAGGCCCATCGTGCCGTTGGAATGGCATAAGAAAATTTTCCAGGCCATACATGGGTTATCGCACCCAGGGATGCGTGCTTCACAACGGCTAATGTCCCGTAAATTTGTCTGGAAAGGAATGCATTTGGACGTCCAGGACTGGACAAACCATTGCGTGGATTGTCAAAAAGCAAAAGTTAATTGCCATGTCAAAGCTCCACTGGCCGAATTTCCGGTGCCAGAACACCGTTTCGACCACATACACGTGGACTTAGTGGGTCCTCTTTCCGTTTCGCGAGGTTTCACACATCTCCTGACGGTAGTGGACCGTACCACCAGGTGGCCAGAGGCGATTCCATTGAGTGCTACTGCTGCATCAGAGGTCTCCAGGGCGTTCGTTTCATCGTGGGTAGCTCGTTTTGGGGTACCATCCAACATCTCTTCTGACAGAGGCCCACAATTTACGTCAGAGTTGTGGACAGCAGTCGCGCAAGGTTTGGGCGCCAAGCTGCACTGCACCACCGCATACCATCCGCAAGCGAATGGCCTGTGCAAGCGGTTCCATCGGTCGCTCAAGGCGTCACTCCGGGCCAGCTGGCATGGTTCCAACTGGGTGGACAGACTCCACTGGGTGTTACTAGGCCTTCGAACAGCCCCCAAGGATGATCTCCAGTCTTCATCGGCCGAGTTAGTCTACGGCCAGCCGCTTCGGGTACCAGGTGACTTTATCCCTTCACACACGGAATCGTGGTCTGCGGCTCAGCAGCTCCTCCAGCATCAGGAGGTGGCCAAGAATTTCCTGCCTATTCCAACCTCGAATCACAACCTACAGAGGCCTCACATCCCGGCAGAGCTAATGAGCTCTGAGTATGTTTTTATTCGGCAGGACGCTCACAGAGGCCTGTTAAAACCACCTTATGCTGGACCGTTTCATGTCATCTCATCGGGTGAAAATTTTTTCACGGTGGACGTCGGTGGCAAACCAGATACCATCTCTATCGACCGACTTAAACCGGCCCATCTCGATCGGAGTGAACCAGTCGTTGCTGCTCAACCGCCTCGCCGTGGTCGACCTCCGTTGACTGCCGGAGCAGCTCGGCACCAGCCCGCCAGTGAACCGCCATCATCGGTTTCCACGTCGCCTACACTAGCACCTCTTGTTTCCTCCACGCCTGTCGTGCCGCTCCAGACGCAGCCAAGAATCGACTCGTCCTTCAACGCTCCATTCCCGCTGCCTGAGTTTCGCTGTCGCTCGACCAGGCTTATCAAGCCCCCTGTTCGTTTGACACTGTCTGTTAAAGAGCATTCTGGGGGCGGCGCCTGTGGCGGAGCCACTAAGAGACTCAGAACATTTGAGAATAATCTCTTTAACTGCATTGTAGTGCAGCCACGTACTGCACCTTTAAACTATTTGTTAACTATACTGTATGTACCTTCCTTTACCCTGCGTGATGACGTCATGACGCCGATCACGTGACCGCCAGTGGCGCGAAGAACGTGATGATGTCATGACGTCGGTTTCCAGAACCGTCCAGCAGTCTTCGAGTGCCTCGCAGCCTGAACAGACCTGTATACATCTTCTCCTGTAGTTTACTAGTTAACTTCGTTGTTATTAAACCTCGTTGTTTTGATTTACTGAGTCAAACTGCAATTATTCAGATAGGAACTACCGTTCCTGTAATGTATATACCTTTAAGGGGGGGACTATGTTTTACAGCTCATGTATACTGCAGTACCGGCAGTGACCACACCTGTATATAACACTGAGTAGTAATCTGTACAGATCAGTTGCAGTTTGAGCCACGTTGAGTAAACACCTGTTGTACCGTTCTCCGCAGTCCGTTTCTTATTATACACGGATGTAACATTGGCGACGAGGCAGGTTCGAACCTACCTGCAACTCTGCATCACCTCCTGGGGATTCGTTCCTGCAGATCAGTGGATTGGAGGTCAAGGCCAGAGACTCGGGCGTCGACCACGGGCAACCGCCCAGTCATCCAGCAGAGACTCGAGAATTGCGGGGGAGGCTGTCGAGAGCCAGGCTTGGCTTTCCAGTCGAGGTGGTCCAGCGAAACGGGCTGGCAACAGGTAGTGCGCAGACCCTTCCTGGACGGCGGCGGGCTAGAGCCCGACAAAGCGGCACAGCAAAGGGCCGAGCAGCGTCGACGGGGAGAGAGGGAGAGGGCAGAGCGCACAGGGCGCAGCCAGTGTTCAGGGGCCGAGCAGCGTCGGAGAGAGGGAGAGAGAGAAGCGCACGAAACCTACAGGGCACCGCCATTGCCACGAGAACTGCCGGGAGCGGCGTCGGCAGCAGAGGGGGAGGAAGGAAAGCGCGGGAGATGCCATTTTAAGCCATTGGGAGATGCCATTTTAAACCACACCCAAAATGCCGAAGAGTGGCAGTATCACTGCATTTGACAATGAAGTCGGAGATTGGACTACATATGTCGAACGAATAGAGGTGTACTGCAAGGCAAACGAGGTGTTAGATGACAAGAAAGCGTCGGTATTGTTAAATTTAATGGGTGCAAAGACGTATGGTTTATTACGAAATCTAGTAACCCCGACGAAGCCAATGGAAAAGAGTTTTGAAGACATAGTAATGATACTAAAGGAACATTTAAACCCCACACCACTGCTGATAGCAGAAAGATTCAAGTTTCACAAACGGAACCAGCATAAGGATGAAAGCAATGCTGATTATTTAACAGAACTGCGCAAACTATCGAAACACTGCCAGTTTGGAGCGGGACTGGCAGATACCTTAAGGGGCAAGTTTGTGTGTGGGCTTCAAAGTGAAGGAACCCAGAAATGGCTTTTATCTGAAAAGGACCTTACGCTGGAAAAGGTTTTCAGCATTGCGGTATCATATGAAGCAGCAGCACGGGGCGCTGCAGAGATACAACAGAGACCGCAAGAATATTGCACAAATGAAATGTCATATGGAATTTGGCTAGGACAAATAAAATTAGAGAGTTAAATGCGTGGCTCAAAGACTGGTGTGGGAGAAATGGGTTTTGCTGCCTGGGACACTGGCACCAGTACTGGGGCAGGAGGGAGCTGTTCCGTTGGGATGGGCATCACTTGGCCAGTGCTGGGACTAGAGTCCTGGTGGAGCATATAACTAGGGCAGTAGAGAGGGCTTTAAACTAACTAGTGGGGGGGAGGTTCTTAGAGAGCAAATAATAAAAATGACAACAGAGAAGGTCATAGACTTAGGTAGCAGTGAGGAAATTAAAAACCAGAGCATGTCAGGAAGGGGCAGAAGGTATGGAGTAAAAGGTAAAGTAATAAAAAGGGCAAAAGCAGGAACTAAGTGTCACAAAACATATTTGAAAGTTCTCTATCTGAATGCACGTAGCATTCATAACAAAATAGGCGAGTTAATGGCACAAATAACTACATATGGGTATGATCTTGTGGCCATTACAGAAACATGGCTGCAGGGTGACAATGCCTGGGAATTAAACATACCAGGATATTTAATGATCAGGAAGGACAGGCAGGAAGGAAGGGGAGGTGGGGTGGCTATGTTAATAAAGGAAGGAATCACTGTAATACAGAGAAATGATATTGCGTCAAAAGATCAGGATAATGAAACAGTTTGGGTGGAGGTAAGGAATAATAAGGGGAAAAAAACACTAGTGGGCGTAGTCTATAGGCCTCCGAACAGTTGCAACTCTGTTGGATGGAGTATCAATCAGGAAATAGTTGAGGCTTGTAATAAGGGAACATCTATAATTATGGGGGATTTTAACTATCATATTAATTGGACAAATCAAATTGGGCAGGGCTGCCTTGAGGATGAGTTCATTGAGTGTATTAGGGATGGGTTTCTTGAGCAGTATGTAACTGAACCGACCAGGGGGCAAGCAACATTAGATCTGGTCATGTGTAACGAGACAGGATTAATTAAAAATGTCCTAGTAAAGGATCCCATTGGAATGAGTGACCATAACATGGTTGAATTCCATATTTAATTAGAGGGTGAGAAGGTTGCATCTCAAACAAGCATGCTAAGCTTGAATAAAGGAGACTATGAAGGTATGAGAGTGGAATTGAGTAGAGTGGATTGGGAAAATAGATTAAAGGGTAAGACGATACATGATCAGTGGTGTACATTTAAGGAGTTATTTTACAACTTCCAAAAAAAAAATTCCACTGAGAAGAAAAGGGTGTAAAAGAAAAGACAGCCATCCGTGGCTAAGTAAAGAAATTAACGATAGTATTCGACTAAAAACAAGGGCATATAAAGGTAGCCAAATCTAGTGGGAGGATAGAGGATTGGGAAAACTTTAAAAGACAGCAAAAAATAACAAAAAGATTGATTAAGAAAGAGAAGATAGATTATGAAAGTAAATTAGCAAAAAATATAAAAACAGATAGTAAGAGATTTTATAGTTATATAAAAAGAAAAAGGGTGGCTAAAGTAAATGTTGGTCCCTTAGAGGATGAGACCGGGAAATTAATGGTGGGAAATATGGAGATGGCAAAAACACTGAATGAATATTTTGTATCAGTCTTTACAGTAGAGGACACTAAGACTATCCCAACACTGGACAAACAGGGTGCTATAGGGGGGGAGGAGCTAAACACGATCAAAATCACTAAGGAAGTGGTACTCGGTAAAAAAATGGGACTCAAGGCGGATAAATCACCTGGACCTGATGGCTTACATCCTAGGGTCTTGAGGGAAGTGGCGGTAGGTATTGTGGATGCATTGGTAATAATTTTCCAAAACTCCCTGGACTCAGCAAAGGTCCCGGCAGACTGGAAAACTGCTAATGTAACACCCTTATTTAAAAAGGGCAGTAGACAGAAGGCTGGAAACTAGCCTAACTTCTGTGGTAGGTAAAATTTTGGAGTCCATTATTAAGGAGACAGCAACAGGACATTTGGATAATCATAATTTAATAGGACAAAGTCAGCATGGTTTCGTGAAGGGGAAGTCATGTTTGACAAATTTGCTGGAGTTCTTTGAAGAAGTAACATATAGGGTGGATAAAGGGGAACCAGTGGACGTAGTGTATTTAGACTTCCAAAAGGCATTTGACAAGGTGCCACACAAAAGATTATTGCTTAAGATAATAAATTACGGGATTTGGGGTAATATTCTGGCATGGATAGAGGATTGGCTATCTAACAGAAGGCAGAGAGTTGGGATAAATGGTTCATTCTCAGACTGGCAATCAGTAACTAGTGGTGTTCCGCAGGGGTCAGTGCTGGGTCCCCAACTCTTTACAATCTATATTAACGATTTGGAGGAGGGGACCGGGTGTAACATATCAAAGTTTGCAGATGATACTAAGATGGGAGGGAATGTAGTGAGTGAGGAGGACATAAAAAACCTGCAAGGGGATATAGACAGGCTAAGTAAGGGGCAGAGATTTGGCAGATGGAATACAATACTGGAAAGTGTGAGGTTATGCACTTTGGCAGGAAAAATCGTAGAGCAAGTTCGTATCTTAATGGCAAGAAACTGTAAAGTACTGAAGTACAAAGGGATCTGGGGGTCCTGGTGCACGAAACTCAAAAGGTTAGTATGCAGGTGCAGCAAGTGATTAAGAAGGCCAATGGAATGTTGCCTTTCATTGCTAGGGGGATAGAATATAAAAATAGGGAGGTATTGCTTCAGTTGTACAAGGTATTGGTGAGACCGCACCTGGAATACTGCATACAGTTTTGGTGTCTGTACTTAAGAAAAGACATACTTGCTCTCGAGTCAGTACAAAGAAGGTTCGCTCTGTTAATCCCAGGGATGAGGGGATGCACATATGAGGAGAGGTTGAGTAGATTGGGACTCTACTCATTGGAGTTCAGAAGAATGAGAGGCGATCTTATTGAAACATATAAGATTGTGAAGGGGTTGGATCAGGTGGATGCGGGGAGGATGTTCCCGATGATGGGTGAAACTAGAACTAGGGGGCATAGTCTTAGAATAAGGGGCTGCTCTTTCAAAACTGAGATGAGGAGGAACTACTTCACTCAGAGGGTGGTAGGTCCATGGAATATGCTGCCCCAAAAAGCTGTAGAAGCTACTTCATTAAATAAATTAAAACAGAAATAGACAGTTTCCTAGAAGTAAAGGGAATTAAGGGTTACGGGGAGTGGGCAGGAATTTGGAAATGAATCTAGGTTCGGATCGGACATGGCCCTGTGGGTAGCGGAGCGGGCCCAGGGGCCGTGTAGCCTGATCCTGCTCTTATTTCGTGTGTCTAATTCTGTTGGATTCGGGAGATGGCTCGGTGATAGTAGATTGGTCGTTAGGATCAGATCAGCCATGATCTTATTGAATGGCGGAGCATGCTCAAGGGGCCGATTGGCCTACTCGTGCTCCTATTTCTTATGTTCTTATGTTCTTATGTTCTAACAGAGAAGTGCTATCGCTGCGGCAGAACAACACACGACCAGAATGATTGCTGGTTCAAAGACAAAGTGTGCAGGCAGTGTGGAAAAGTAGGACACATGGCACGAGTCTGCAGGTCGGGAAAGAAAACCAGCAATAAGAAACCGACCAAAGGGAAGTACAAGAAGGTACATAAGATAACGGAGAATAGTTCAGACGAACAAAAGAGTGATAACGACTCCGAAAGCAGGGAACTGAGTTGTCTGAAACTACATAATGTGATCACAATGGAGGATCACCGAACCATTTGGGTCACTCTCAAGATAGCAGGAGTCCAGGTAAAGATGGAATTGGACACAGGATCAGCTCTAACAGTCATAAACCGACGGGACTACGAGTGGCTATTCTCACACATACCCTTGAGAGACACAAAAATTATTTTGAAGACGTACACGGGGCAAAAATCTACCCCAAAGGAAAAATAAGGGTGACCGTTATATATAACTGTAAGGAAACACCAAAACTAGACCTGTATATATTGCAAGATGGCGGACCACCATTACTGGGACGTGAATGGATCCGGAAAATACAACTAGATTGGCATTCCATACAGGCACTGACTGTGGCTGACAAAAAGGATGACGACGTCACACCTGGGCGACTGTCAAAGATCCTAACTGACGCCAAAGAAGTGTTCCAGCAAGGACTCGGAAAACTAAAAGGCATGACAGCGATGATTAAAATTGAAGAAAACGCAAGCCCAAAATTTTTTAAGGCCAGACCTTATGCGATCCGCCCAGCCATCGAAGCAGAGCTGGAGAGTCTGGAACGTTCAGGTGTACTGTCCAAGGTAGACTGGAGCAAGTGGGCTACACCCATCGTCCCTGTGATGAAAAAGTCGTTGAGCAGCACACCTGGGGAACCAATGAAGGTTCGCATCTGTGGGGACTTTAATGTAACAGTGAACCCGGTCCTTCACACCGTACAATATCCACTTCCGCGGATTTAAGATATTTTCGCCTCGCTATCTGGAGGGAATCGCTTCACTAAGATTGATCTGGCCCAGGCGTATCTGCAAATGGAGGTAGAAGAAGCATTAAAAAAATACCTCACAATCAACACCCATTAAGGTCTCTACCGGTACAACCGGCTGGTATTCGGGGTAGCATCAGCTCCGGCTATTTGGCAGAGGGCAATGGAACAAGTCCTGCAAGGGATCCCAGGGACCCAGTGTTATTTGGACGACATCCTGGTCACGGGCGAAAATGACAGTGATCACCTTGCCAACCTGGAGCAGGTGCTCACTAGATTGCAGGAATATGGGCTCCGAGCTAACCGCCCCAAATGCGAGTTTTTTAGAAAATAGATCTCGTATTTGTAATGTATGTACCTTTAAGGGGAGATCTACTGTAGTGTATGTGCTTTAAGTCAGAACTACTTTTTACAGCTCCTGTATACTGCAGTACCGGCAGTAACCACACCGGTATATAAGCTGTGCGCATGCCTCTGTACTCCAGTCTAGAGATTGCCCTCCTCCAGTAAAGACCTATTATTTGTTTATGTACAGCATCCATGTAATTATTTATCCACTGAACCATGGATCTAACAGTGGCGACGAGTGTTGATGCGAATTTACCTGCAACATTGAACAAAAAAAAAAATAGTCGAGTCCAGGAACACGGGCGTCGACCACGAGCAACCGCCCAGCAGTCAGGCAGAGATCCAACTTCACTGGGGAGGCTGTGGAGAGCCGGGCTTGGTTCTCCAGCCACAACGAGCAGTAAGAGACCGACGACAGGTCCAGAGCAGACCCTTCCCGAGCAGCAGCGGCTGGAGCTGACCGACGGCAGAGAGAGAGAGCCGGGCAGCGTCGACGGGGTAAGAAAAAGGGTGAAGAGAGCAGGGCGCAGCCGGGGGTTGATCACCGAGCGGCGTCGAGGAAAATACTGCAAAACCGGAGAGAGAGAGGGTAAGAAACAGCCGGGTTCTAGACTGAGCGGCGTCGACAAATATCAAGAGAAGAACGCGCAGAGCACAGGCAGGGATCACGGGCTGATCAGGGTCCGCGGGGCGAAGCAAGGGGAGATGCCATTGAGCCGCGGAGAAGCAGGGAGAGCATGGGAGATGCCATTGAGCCGCGGAGAAGCAGGGAGAGCGCGGGAGGCGCCATTGAGCCACAGAGAAGAAGGAAGAGCGCGGGAGACGCCATTTTGCAAAGCCGCAGCGGAGAAGACGGGCGAGCGCGGGAAGGAAGGAAAGCGCGGGAGACGCCATTTTGTGCCAGCGGAGAAGAAGGGGAAGCGCGGGAGGCGCCATTGGTGATACTTAACGCACAACCAAGGATGCCGAAGAGTGGCAGTATCTCTACGTTCGACAATGAAGTCGAAGATTGGGCGACATATGTGGAATGTATTGAGGTGTACTGCAGGGCGAACGAAGTGCCAGATGCTAATAAAGCACTGGTTCTGTTAAATTCCATGGGTGCAAAAACTTATGGGTTACTGCGAAATCTAATAACCCCAGAGAAGCCGGTAAACAAGAATTTTGAAAGCATAGTAGAAATCCTACAGGACCACTTAAACCCCACACCGCTGCTGATAGCAGAACGATTTAAGTTCCATAAAAGGAACCAACACAAAGACGAAAGCAATACTGAGTACCTAACGGAACTGCGCAAGCTATCGAAATACTGCCAGTTTGGAGCGGGACTAGCAAACACGTTAAGGGACAAGTTTGTGTGTGGGCTACAAAGTGAAGGAACCCAGAAACGGCTTCTATCAGAAAAGGAACTTACGCTGGACAAAGCTTTCAGTATGGCAGTATCACACGAAGCAGCCGCAAGGGGCGCTGCAGAGGTACAATGGAGACCGCAAGAATATGGCACCAACGAAATGACCTATGAAACAGGGAAGTGCTATCGCTGCGGCAGAACAAAACATGACCAGAAAGAATGTTGGTTCAAGGACCAAGTGTGCAGACAGTGTGGGAAAGCAGGACACATAGCAAGAGTCTGCAGGTCTGGGAAGAAAACCAACAGTAAGAAATCTCCACAGGAGAGGTACAAAAAGGTACACCAGGTGATGGACAGTGGTTCAGACGAACAGAAAAGTGACACAGACTCCGGAAGCAAGGACCTGGGTTGTCTGAAACTACATAATGTAACCGAAACGGAGGGTCACCAGACTATCTGGGTTACACTCAAGATAGACGAAGTCCAAGTGGAAATGGAATTGGACACAGGGTCAGCTCTAACAGTCATAAATCAAAGAGACTACAAGCGACTATTTTCACACATACCCTTGAAAGCTACAGAGATTGTCTTGAAGACGTATACGGGGCAATAAGTCTACCCCAAAGGAAAAATAAGGGTGAAAGTGACATATAAAGGTCAGGAAATACCTAAAATGGATATATATGTATTGCCAAATGGAGGACCACCACTGCTAGGACGTGAATGGATCTGGAAGATACATTTAGATTGGCATTCCATACAGACACTGAAGGTGGAGGCCAAAAAGGATGACGACGTCACACCTGGACGACTGTCAAAAATGCTAACTGACGCAAAAGAAGTGTTCCAGGAAGGACTAGGAACACTAAAAGGAATAACAGCAACAATTAAAATAGAGGATAATGCAAGCCCAAAGTTTCTGAAGGCCAGACCAGTGCCTTATGCGATCAGACCAGCAGTTGAAGCAGAGCTGGAAGGGTTGGAACGTTCAGGAGTACTGTCCAAAGTGGACTGGAGCGAGTGGGCTACACCCATCGTTCCTGTAATGAAGAGGTCGTTGAGTAATATGCCTAGGGAACCAAAGAAGGTCCGCATCTGTGGGGATTTTAAGGTGACAGTGAACCCAGTCCTTCACACGGTGCAATATCCGCTTCCACGAATTGAGGATATTTTCGCCTCACTATCGGGTGGTAAACACTTCACAAAAATTGATCTAGCCCAGGTGTACTTGCAAATGGAGGTAGAAGAAGCTTCGAAACATTACCTTACGATCAACACCCATAAAGGTCTCTATCAATACAACCGGCTGGTGTTTGGAGTAGCCTCGGCTCCGGCTATCCGGCAAAGGGCGATGGATCAGGTCCTGCAAGGGATTCCAGGGACCCAGTGTTATTTGGACGACATCTTGGTCACGGGCGAAAATGACTGTGATCGCCTCGCTAACTTGGAGAAGGTGCTCTCCAGATTAAAGGAATATGGGCTACGAGCTAATCGCCACAGCTAATCCAGAAACAGATCTCGTATTGCGGCCACGTCATCGATGAAGAGGGGTTACATAAGTTCCCTGACAAGATAGAGGCAGTAGTCAAGGCTCCAGCACCAGAAAATGTGTCACACCTGAGGTCGTTCCTCGGGCTGGTAAACTATTACCACAAGTTCTTACCAAATTTGTCTACGGTATTACACCCGCTGAACACCCTACTGCAAACAGGGGTACCATGGAAGTGGGATGACGAATGTAGACGAGATTTCCAGAAGTGTAAAGAATTGATCACATCAAAAGATGTGTTGGCCCATTTCAACCCAGCACTACCAATTCGTTTGGCATGTGATGCATCACCCTACAGCATTGGAGCGGTGCTGTCGCACAAATTCCCGGACGGTTTGGAGAGGCCAGTATCCTTTGCGTCTCGGTCACTAACCTCAGCCGAGCGCAACTACGCCCAGATTGACAGGGAGGCCCTCAGCCTAGTATGGGGAGTAAAAAAATTCAACCAGTATCTGCATGGACAGAAGTTTACCTTGCTGACTGACCATCAACCACTTGTCTCCATCTTTAATCCTAAGAAGGGCGTGCCAGTAATGACTGCACAGCGGTTACAAAGATGGTCCCTGTTTCTAGGGGCGAATCAATATGAAATAGAATATAAAGGCACGAGACAGCATGGGAACGCTGATGGGCTATCGCGCCTGCCACTGCCTATGGTGGAGGAAGCACCAGCAGTGGACCCTATCGAGATATTTTATTCGTCGATAATTGAACGATTGCCAGTAACAAACGCGGATATAGAGAAGGAGACCCGCAATGATCTGACACTGTCACGGGTATATGAATTGACGGTGAGGGGATGGCCAACACATGGCGACTCACTGTTGCCAGCATTCTCATCCAGAAGAGAACAGCTGTCAGTATGCCAGGGGACAGTGATGTGTGGATCTAGAGTTATGATTCCACCCAAGTTAAGGGAGAGAGTGCTAAATGAGCTACATGAAGGTCATCTGGGGGGAGTGAAAATGAAAAGCCTAGCTAGGGCTTATGTGTGGTGGCCAGGAATCGATCAACAAATCGAAGACCTAACTAAGAGCTGCTTAGGATGCCAGAAGGTCCAAAATGCACCACCACGTGCCCCTCTACACCCATGGGCATGGCCCTCCTCTCCATGGCAACGGGTGCACATTGATTTTGCTGGTCCATTCATGGACTCAATGTTCTTAATAGCAGTGGATGCTCATTCAAAGTGGCTGAGGTGATAACGATGTCCTCAACCACTACAGAGAAAATGATTGCAGTCCTACGGACCATATTTGCAAGAAACGGGTTGCCAGAGCAGATCTGCTCTGATAATGGACCACAGTTTGTGTCCGATGAGTTCCAAACCTACCTGCAACTCTGCATCACCTCCCAGGGATTCGCTCCTGGAGTACAGTGGAAGAAGGCCGAATCCAGAAGCACGGGCGTCGACCACAGGCAACCCCCCAGTCATCCAGCGGAGATTTGAGCATCGCAGGGGAGGCTGTCGAGAGCCTGGCATGGTTTTCCAGTCACGGTGGTCCAGCGAAACGGGCTGGCAACAGGTACTGCGCAGACCCTTCCCGGACAGCGGCAGCTAGAGCTGAGCGAGTGGTACAGAAAAAGGCCGAGCAGCGTCAACAGGGGAGAGAGAGAGGGCAGAGCGCACAGGGCGCAGCCGGTGTTCAGGACCGAGCGGCGTCAACGGGGGAGAGAGGCGAGAGAGTGCAGAGCGCAGCCAGTGTTCAAGGGCCGAGCAGAGTCAACGGGGGAAAGAGGCGCGCAGGAAAACGCACAGATCGCAGCCGTTGTTCAAGGGCCGAGCAGCATCAACGGGGGAGAGAGGCGCGCAGGAAAACGCGAGGTGCTGCCATTGCCACGAGGACCACAGAGAGCGGCATTGGCAGCAGCGCAGGAGCAGCGCACGAAACCCACAGGACGTCGCCATTTGCCACGAGGACTGCCGAGAGCGGCGTTGGCAGCAGCGCGGGAGACGCCATTTTAAGCCGCAGCGGGGAAGAAAGGAAAGCGCGAAGGACGCCATTTTAAGCCGCAGCGGGGAAGAAAGGAAAGCACGGGAGACGCCATTTTAAGCCAGTCTAACCACACCCAAAAATGCCAAAGAGTGGCAGTATCACAGCGTTCGACAATGAAGTCGAAGATTGGACGACATATGTCGAACGCATAGAAGTATACTGCAAGGTGAATGAAGTGCCAGATGACAAGAAAGCGCTGGTATTGTTGAATTCAATGGGTGCAAAAACGTATGGCTTACTACGAAACCTAGTAACCCCAGAGAAGCCAGTAGAAAAGGATTTTGAAAACATAGTGTCAATCCTACAGGACCACTTAAACCCCACACCACTGCTGATAGCAGAAAGATTTAAGTTTCACAAAAGGAACCAGCATAAAGATGAAAGTAATGCTGAGTATTTAACAGAACTGCGCAAGCTATCGAAACACTGCCAGTTTGGAACGGGACTAGCAGATACTTTAAGGGACAGGTTTGTGTGTGGGCTTCAAAGTGAAGGAACCCAGAAACGGCTTCTATCAGAAAAGGATCTTACGCTGGACAAGGCTTTCAGCATTGCAGTATCACACGAAGCAGCAGCACGGGGCGCGGCAGAGATACAACGGAGACCGCAAGAATATGGCACAAATGAAATGTCATACGGAACAGTGAAGTGCTATCACTGTGGCAGAACAACACATGACCATAATGATTGCTGGTTCAAGGACAAAGTATACAGACAGTGTGGAAAAGTAGGACACATAGCAAGAGTCTGCAGGTCGGGAAAGAAAACCAGCAGCAAGAAATCTCCACAGGAGAAGTACAAGAAGGTACATAAGGTGACGGAGAGTAGTTCAGACGAACAGAAAGGTGATACAGACTCCAGAAGCAAGGAGCTGGGTTGTCTGAAACTACATAATGTGATCAAAACGGAGGATCACCAAACTATCTGGGTCACGCTCAAGATAGATGGAGTCCAAGTGACAGTCATAAACTGAAGGGACTACAAGCGGCTATTCTCACATATACCCTTGAGAGATACAAAGATTGTCTTGAAGATGTACACGGGGCAAAAAGTCTACCCCAAAGGAAAAATAAGGGTGAACGTTATATATAATGGCAAGGAAACACCAAAAATGGACCTATATCTACTGCCAGATGGAGGACCACCACTACTAGGACGTGAATGGATCCAAAAGATACAGCTAGATTGGCATTCCATACAAGCACTGACTGTAGATGCCAAAAAGGGTGATGACGTCACACCTGGACGACTGTCAAAAATGCTAACTGACGCACATGAAGTGTTCCAGCAGGGACTCGGAACACTGAAAGGCATAACAGCGACGATCAAAATAGAGGAAAATGCAAGCCCAAAGTTTTTTAAGGCCAGACCAGTACCTTATGCGATCCGCCCAGCCGTCGAAGCAGAGCTGGAAGGTTTGGAACGTTCAGGAATACTGTCCAAAGTGGACTGGAGCGAGTGGGCTACACCCATCATTCCTGTAATGAAGAGGTCGCTGAGTAATACGCCTGGGGAACCAAAGAAGGTTTGCATCTGTGGGGACTTTAAGGTGACAATGAACCCAGTCCTTCACACTGTACAATATCCGCTTCCGCGGATTGAAGATATTTTCACCTCGCTATCTGGACGGAAACGCTTCACTAAAATTGATCTGGCCCAGGCGTACCTGCAAATGGAGGTAGAAGAAGCCTCGAAACAGCACCTCACGATCAACACTCATAAAGGTCTCTACCAATACAACCAGCTGGTGTTCGGGGTAGCATCAGCTCCGGCTATTTGGCAAAGGGCAATGGAACAAGTCCTGCAAGGGATTCCAGGGACCCAGTGTTATTTGGACGACATCCTGGTCACGGGCGAAAATGACAGTGATCAACTCACCAACCTGGAGCAGGTGCTCACTAGATTGAAGGAATATGGTCTCCGAGCTAATCGCCACAAATGCGAGTTTTTCCAGAAGCAGATCTCTTATTGTGGCCACGTTATTGATAAAGAGGGGTTACATAAGTCCCCTGAAAAGATTGAGGCAGTAGTCAAGGCTCCAGCACCGGAAAATGTGTCACAACTGAGGTCGTTCCTCGGGCTGGTGAACTACTACCATAAGTTCTTGCCGAATTTGTCTACCGTACTACACCCACTGAACACCCTACTGCAAACGGGGGTACCATGGAAGTGGAGTGATGAATGTAAACGAGCTTTCCAGAAGAGCAAAGCATTGATCACATCGAAAGAGGTGTTGGCTCATTTCAACCCAGCACTACCAATTCGGTTGCGTGTGATGCATCACCCTATGGCATTGGAGCGGTGCTGTCGCACAAATTCCCGGACAGCTCGGAGAGGCCAATAGCCTTTGCGTCTCGGTCACTAACCTCAGCCGAGCGTAACTACGCCCAGATTGACAGGGAGGCCCTCAGCCTAGTGTGGGGAGTGAAAAAGTTCAATCACTATCTGCACGGGCAGAAGTTCACCTTGCTGACTGACCACCAACCACTTGTCTCCATCTTTAATCCAAAGAAGGGCATTCCAGTAATGACTGCGCAACGGCTACAAAGATGGTCGCTTTTTCTAGGGGCGCACCAATATGAAATCGAGTATAAGGGCACGAAACAGCATGGAAACGCTGATGGGCTATCACGCCTGCCACTGCCTACTGCGGAGGAAGCACCAGCAGTGGATCCTGTCGAAATATTTCATTCGACTATAATTGAATGCTTGCCAGTAACTAACGCTGGTATAGAGAAGGAGACCCGAAATGACCCAACACTGTCTCGGGTATATGATTTGACGGTGAAGGGATGGCCAGCACATGGCAACTCACTGTTGCCAGCATTCTCATCCAGAAGAGAACAGCTGTCAGTATGCCAGGGGACCTTGATGTGTGGATCCCGAGTGGTAATTCCACCCAAGTTAAGGGAGAGAGTGCTCAATGAGCTTCACGAAGGTCATCTGGGAGGGGTGAAAATGAAAAGCCTTGCTAGGGCTTATGTGTGGTGGCCGGGGATCGATCAGCAAATCAAGGACCTGACAAAGAGCTGCTCAGGATGCCAGAAGGTCCAAAATGCACCACCATATGCCCCTCTACACCCATGGGAGTGACCCTCATCTCCATGGCAACGGGTGCATATTGATTTTGCTGGTCCATTCATGGACTCAATGTTTTTAATAGCCATGGATGCGCACTCGAAATGGCCTGAGGTGATGAAAATGTCCTCCACCACCACGGAGAAATCTATTGCAGTCCTACGGACCATTTTTGCCAGGAACGGCTTGCCAGAGCAGATTTGCTCTGATAACGGACCACAGTTTGTGTCCGAAGAGTTTCGAAGATTTATGAAAAGGAATGGGGTAAGGCATTACACATCCGCCCCGTATCATCCAGCCACAAATGGATTGGCTGAGAGGTTCGTACAAACCTTTAAGAAGGCAATAAAGGCTATGTACAATGACAACATTCCACTGCAGCACAAGGTGGACAATTTCCTCTTCGCCTACCGGAATGCGACACATGCAGTCACCAACCAGGCCCCGGCCATGATGTTCTTTAACCGAAGGTTGAGATCTCGTCTGGATTTGCTCAGACCAAATGTACGAAGAGATGTTGAGAGGAAGCAATTCCAGCACATCAATGAGAAGCTGACAAGGAGCTTCAATGTAGGGCAACCAGTCTTGGCCCGCGACTACCGAACAGAGAAATGGCAACCAGGAACGATATGCACACGGCAGGGGCCACTAATGTACACAGTGGATGTTGGGGAGAACATTGTGAGACGCCATGCTGACCAGATCCTAGAGTCACAGGAACGAGTCAACCCCATGTCTCGGCCATACGTACCTGGTGAGGAACCCGATGTACAGGTCGCATCTGCCTCAGAAACAATAGCATTGGAAGCTGATGAATCAACTGACGACAAGGTGTTAGAATCGCCTCCGCACCAAGAGTGAGACACTCGGGAAAGGCGTTATCCAGAAAGAAAGGAAGCCTCCCCAAAGACTGAATTTATAAATAGACTATTTTCAGTTAATGTTGCATGTTAAAAGTGTTAATTGTAATTAGTTTGATATTTAATTGTTAAATGAGTGTTATTGTACTATTAATCTAAAAGGGGAGGAATTGTAATGTATGTACCTTTAAGGGGAGAACTACTTTTTACAGCTCCTGTATACTGCAGTACCGGCAGTGACCACACCTGTATATTAACCCTGAGTAGTGATCTGTACACTTAATTCTAGAGTAACCCTCATTCAGTAAACACCTGTTGAATCGTTCCCTGCAGTCTTGTTGTCTAATTATTGAAGGACACAACATCAAGATACACGGATCTAACAGTATTGTGGCCACGTTATCGATAAAGAGGGGTTACATAAGTCCCCAGAGAAGATTGAGGCAGTAGTCAAGGCTCCAGCACCGGAAAATGTGTCACAACTGAGGTCGTTCCTCAGGCTGGTAAACTACTACCATAAGTTCTTGCCAAATTTGTCTACAACACTACACCCACTGAACACCCTACTGCAAACTGGGGTGCCATGGAAGTGGAATGCCGAATGTAGACGAGCTTTCCAGAAGAGCAAAACACTAATCACATCGAAAGAGGTATTGGCCCATTAGAACCCAGCATTACCAATTCAGTTGGCATGTGATGCGTCACCCTATGGCATTGGAGCGGTGCTGTCGCACAAATTCTCGGACGACTCAGAGAGGCCAATAGCCTTTGCGTCACGATCACTAACCTCAGCCGAGCGTAACTACGCCCAGATTGACAGGGAGGCACTCAGCCTAGTGTGGGGAGTGAAAAAGTTCAATCACTATCTGCACGGGCAGAAATTCACCTTGCTGACTGATCACCAGCCTCTTGTCTCCATTTTTAATCCGAAGAAGGGCGTTCCGGTGATGACTGCGCAACGGCTACAAAGATGGTCACTTTTTCTAGGGGCGCACCACTATGAGATTGAATATAAGGGCACGAAATAGCATGGAAATGCTGATGGGCTATCACACCTGCCACTGCCTACTGCGGAGAAAGCACCAGCAGTGGATCCTGTCGAAATATTCCATTCGACTATAGTTGAATACCTACCGGTAACTAACGCTTGTATCGAAAAGGAAACCCGAAATGACCCGACACTGTCTCGGGTATATGATTTGATGGTGAAGGGATGGCCAGCACATGCCGACTCACTGTTGCCAGCATTCTCGACAAGGAGAGAACAGCTGTCAGTGTGCCTGGGGACCTTGATGTGTGGATCTCGAGTGGTAATTCCACCCAAGTTAAGGGATAGAATGCTCAATGAGCTTCATGAGGGTCATCTGGGACGGGTAAAAATGAAAAGCCTAGCCAGGGCTTATGTGTGGTGGCCGGGAATCGATAAACAAATCGAGGACCTGACCAAGAGCTGCTCAGGATGCCAGAAAGTCCAAAATGCACCACCACAGGCCCCTCTACACCCATGGGAGTGGCCCTCATCTCCATGGCAACGGGTGCATATTGATTTTGCTGGTCCATTCATGGACTCAATGTTTTTAATAGCCGTGGATGCGCACTCAAAATGGCCTGAGGTCATCAAAATGTCCTCCACCACCACGGAGAAAACTATTGCAGTCCTACAGACCATTTTTGCCAGGAATGGCTTGCCAAAACAGATTTGCTCCGACAACGGACCACAGTTTGTGTCCGAAGAGTTCCGGAGGTTCTTGAAAAAGAATGGGGTAAGGCATTACACATCCGCCCCGTATCATCCAGCCACAAATGGATTGGCTGAGAGGTTCGTACAAACCTTTAAGAAGGCAATAAAGGCTATGTGCAATGACAACATTCCGCTGCAGCACAAGGTGGACAATTTCCTGTTCGCCTACCGGAATGCGACACATGCAGTCACCAACCAGGCCCCAGCCATGATGTTCTTTAACCGAAGGTTAAGATCTCGCCTGGATTTGCTCAGACCAAACGTACGAAGAGATGTTGAGAGTAAGCAATTCCAGCACATCCATGAGAAGCCAACAAGGAACTTCAATGTAGGGCAACCAGTCTTGGCCCGCGACTACCAAACATAAAAATGGCAGCCAGGAATGATATGCACACGGCAGGGCCCACTAATGTACACAGTGGACATTGGGGAGAGCATCGTGAGATGCCATGCTGACCAGATCCTAGAGTCACAGGAACAAGTCAACCCCATGTCTCGGCCATACGTACCTGGTGAGGAACCCGACGTACAGGTCGCATCTATCTCAGAAACAATAGCATTGGAAGCTGATGAACCAACCGACGACAGGGGGCCAGAATCGCCTCCGCACCAAGAGCAAGACACTCGGGAAAGGCACTATCCAGAAAGGATCAGGAAGCCTCCCCAAAGACTGAACATATAAATAGACTATTTTCAGTTAATGTTGCATGTTAAAAGTGTTAATTGTAATTAGTTTGATATTTAATTGTTAAATGAGTGTTATGGTACTGTTAATCTAAAAGGGGAGGAATTGTAATGTATGTACCTTTAAGGGGGGAACGATCTTTTACAGCTCATGTATACTGCAGTACCGGCAGTGACCACACCTGTATATAAAACTGAGTCGTAATCTGTACAGATCAGTTGCAGTCTGAGCCACGTTGAGTAAACACCTGTTGTACCGTTCTCCGCAGTCCATTTCTTATTATACATGGACGTAACAGTTCCTACAATAGAATTCTTCATTAAGATGGAGAGTGAAGTAGTTGACTCAGAGACTAGGGTCCTGAATTTAAATAAAGGAAACTATAATGGTATGAGGCGCGAGTTGGCTAGGATGGATTGGGGAATGTTACTTAAAGGGTTGACGGTGGATAGGAAATGGCAAACATTTAAAGATTGCATGGATGAACTATAGAATTTGTTCATCCCTGTTTGGCATAAAAATAAAACAAAAAAGGTGACTCAACCGTGGCTAACAAGGGAAATTAGGGATAGCATAAGATCCAAGGAGAGGACATATAAATTGGCCAGAAAAAGCAGCAAACCTGAGGATTGGGAGCAGTTTAGGATTCACCAAAGGAGGACAAAGGGATTAATTAAGAGGGGGAAAATAGAGTATGAGACTAAGCTTGCAGGGAACATAAAAACTGACTGTAAAAGCTTCAATAGATATGTGAACAAAAAAAGATTGGTGAAGTCAAGTGTAGGTCCCTTGCAGTCAGAATCAGGAGAATTTATAATGGGGAACAAAGAAATGGCTGACCAATTAAATAAATACTTTGGTTCTGTCTTCACAAAGGAGCACACAAATAACCTCCCAGAGATGTCGGGGAACATAAGGTCTAATGAGAGGGAGGAACTGAATGAAATCAGTATTTGTAGGGAAATGGTGTTCGGAAAATTGACGGGATTGAAGGCCAATAAATCCCCAAGGCCTGATAATCTGCATCCTAGGGTACTTAAGGAAGTGGCCCGAGAAATAGTAGATGCATTGCTGGTAATCTTCCAAAATTGGACTCCAGCTATTCACAATATATATTAATGATCTAGGCAAGGGAACTACATGTAATATCTCCAAATTTGCAGACGATACAAAGCTGGGTGGGCGTGTGTGCTGTGAGGAGGATGCCGAGAAACTCCAGCATGATTTGGACAGGTTGGGTGATTGGACAGAAGCATGGCAGATGCAATATAACGTGGATAAATGTGAGGTTATCCACTTTGGTGGCAAAAACAGGAAGGCAGATTACTATCTGAATGGCAATAGATTGGGAGAAGGGGAAGTGCAACGAGACCTTGGTGTCCTTGTCCACCAGTCGCTGAAGGTAAGCATGCAGGTGCAGCAGGTGGTTAAGAAGGCAAATGGTATGTTGGCCTTTGTAGCGAGAGGGTTTGAGTACAGGAACAAGGATGTCTTGCTGCAGTTGTACAGGGCCTTGGTGAGACCACATCTTGAGTATTGTGTGCAGTTTTGGTCGCCTTATCTGAGGAAGGATGTTCTTGCCATGGAAGGAGTTCAGCGAAGATTCACCAGGCTAATACCTGGGATTGCAGGAATGACGTATGAGGAGAGATTGGATCGATTGGGATTGTACTCGCTGGAGTTTAGAAGAATGAGAGGGGATCTCATTGAAACTTGGAAAATTCTAACAGGACTAGACAGACTAGATGCTGGAAGGATGTTCCCGATGGTCGGGGAGTCCAGAACCAGGGGTCACAGTCTAAGGATAAGGGGTAGGCCATTTAGGACAGAAATGAGGAGGAATTTCTTCACCCAGAGAGTGGTGAACCTGTGGAATTCTCTACCACAGAAGGCAGTAGAGGCCAATTCATTAAATATATTCAAGAAGGAATTGGATATATTTTTCAAGGCTAAAGGGGTCAAGGGGTATGGGGAGAAAGCAGGGACCGGGTACTGAATTTGGATGATCAGCCATGATCGCATTGAATGGCGGAGCAGGCTCGAGGGGCCAAATGGCCTACTCCTGCTCCTATCTTCTATGTTTCTATGTTTCTAAAATTCTGTAGACTCTCGAACAGTCCCAATGGATTGGAGGGTAGCTAATGTAACCCCACTATTTAAAAAAAGGTGGTAGAGAGAAAACGGGGAATTTTAGACCAGTAAGTCTGTGGAGAGAGAACCAGAATTAACATTTCAGGTCAATGAGTATTTCCAGCATTTTCGGTTTTTATATCAGAAACCAATTGCTCTACTGTCCTACTAAAAAAAGTAAGTAAAAATATTATATTAGTTTTAGACAATTATTATTTCATCAACAGTCATGAAACTACTGGTAGATTATGCATAATGGGTAATTATGCATGATGGAATTTTGCCACTTGCACATTTTTAAAAAAAAAGTCATTTTTGGGATCTGGGCATCGCTGGTAAAGCCGGATTTGTTGCCCATGCCTAGTTAACCTTGAGAATGTGGTGGTTGGCCGTCTTCTTGAACCACTGCAGTCCATGTGGTTAAGGTACTCCCACAATGCTGTTAGGCAGGGGGTTCCAGGATTCTGATGCAGCAACGATGAATGAATGATGTGCGACTTGGAGGGGAACTTTGAGGTGATTGTGTTCCCATACACATACTGCGGGTTTGGTAGAAAAAGTCACGGTGACTTGATACAGTGCATCTTGTTGATAGTACGTACTGCAGCCACAGTGATGCCGGTGATGGAGGGAGTAGATATTTAAACTGGTGGATGGGCTGCCGATCAAGTGGACTACTTTCTCCTGGATGGTGTCGAGCTTCTTCAGTGTTGTTGCTACTCTACTTATCCAGCCAAGTGGAGAGCATTTCCTCACACTCCTGACTTGTACCTTGTAGATGGTGGACAGGCTTTGGGAGTCAGGAGGTGAGCCACTCACCACCGAATACACTCCTGCGTTCTGTTCTCATGCAGAGCATTGGGAGTCCTGAGGCACAGCCCCATGAGACTGGCATTCTATGTGCTCTTGCAGTGGAACTTGCTGTGATTAGAAAGCACCCTAATCTGGGACCTGTGTGAACAGGGAAAGCAACTGTGTCTCTCCTTAACCAACCAGACTGGCGAACACTTACTAAGGCACGCAGAGTCTGAACCAGGAAGTGTAAGTTAGAATGTAAAATCATGTACAGGAAGTGAAATAAAGAGAAGGAAAGAAAGATGGGATTAAGAGAGAGATAAAAGAGACAGAAGAAAAAGTTCAAAATTATGTAATTTTTAAAACATTTTTAAGTCTCCAACAATAATTAAAATCTAAAGGAATGAGGCTCCACACTTGTAAAAGTTCATTTCAGTGTCAGAGAAGTTGTTTGGCAGTAATTAAGACTCATCACACCATTAAAGATTTACTTACACTGTAATGGATACGCCCTAACTTTTTCTGCACCATTCCATGTGTTTCAATGTTGAGTCTCTCGGCGAGGTACTGTTATAGTGAAGCTTCTGGAGGAGCAGTTCAATTGTACAGCAAATTCCTGATTTCCATGCTTAACTGTGCATGTGCGGTCACCAGAAGTTGCTGTCCGATTTATACTTTAATAACAATGAGCGCTGTTAGCCTCACCGTTATTTCTACAGCAAAATCTGGCCCATTATTTACCTGAGATAAGAGTCACAATGTATTTTCTTGAATAAAAACCTGTTAACAGCAGAATGGTTTATGTCACCAGGCTATTAGATTTTAAAAATATCTCATATGCTTCTGAGTCATTCCACTCAACAGCAAATAATTACATTTTCGTTCATCTACTGCAGCTAGATCAAGAAATCTTATGGAAACAATGATTTGTTCTGGAATTGTAAATGAAAACTATGGAGGAGACAGAGTTTCCTAGATTTTCCTTGGGCTTTCTGACTGTTCCAAATAAAAAAGATGCTCTTTAAAGATGAGATTCTTTTATAAATTTTGTAATGATGATGGCCAAAAGTATTTTCCAAAAATATTTGGAGCAATTTTGTTAGTTTGCCTTCTTCTCTCAGCAGTAGACTGTTCGGCCGGAATTTTGCCTACCTTGGTCTAGTGTGGGCGGTGTCCATGGCGGGTCGCGACCCCGCTGCTGGCTCCATCGTGCTGCTGAAAACGAACTTACGTTAATAGGGCCTATTAAGTCCGCCCAGCGCGTTACCTGGCCCAATTAAATGGAGCAGGTCTGGTGACATCATTCATGACGTGTTTTCAGCCAGGATCTTTAAAGGGACCCTGGCCACATTACATTTGACGTTTAATCTAACATAGTGCTGTCAGTGCACTACAGTTTTGGAGTGCTGCAAACACTGACAATGACTGCACAGAGGCAGAGGGCTGCACCCAGGTTCTCTGGAGGGAGTCACAGCACACAGGAAGGTCCTCTTCCCTTCTGATAGGTGGAAAAGGCCGCCCCAGGAGACCAAGACAGCCTGGTTGCAGATTGCAGAGGAGGTCACAAGCAGGGATGTGGTCAGGAGGACCTGGGTGCTGTGCCGCAAACATCTCAATGATCTCATTAGATCTGAAAACGTGAGTACAAAGCCACACTCAACCTCATTCTGCTGTGCCTCTCATCACATCCCCATCACTCTGCCTTCCCTACCCTACTCCTGCTCACCCTTACTCACACTAACATACCTTGCACCTCCACCCATCCCTCTCTATCTACATTATCACTTCCCCATCTCGCTAGTCACCCCCCACACTCACCCTCATCCTAGTGCAATCATACCAACTAACAACACACAAGGGTAGCCACTTGGGTGTTTTATCCAATGTTTCTGTAAAGTTTCTGTTAATGTGGTGTCTGTTAAGTCTGTGTGTTCTAGTTGTATTTAAGATTAATTACTGACACAGACTACAAGAATAACGTTTCAACAGGTCTTTACTAGTTGGAGGTCAGGGCTATACTAACAGCAATATCACTACACAGTACTTATATACCAGTGGTCACCACCGGTATTATGTATACAGCAGCCAGAGAAAGTAGTACATCTCTTAAGGTGGAACAGGTTACATACACCACAATCCTCCCTTTTTAGCTTAACAGTCATATCCCCATTTAACATAACATAATAACATATATACATATATAACTTCAGGTATAAACAGTTCAAAGGTTCAGTCTCTCAGGAGGCCTTCTGATTCGGGTTGGATAACGCCTTTCAGTGGTCTCTGATTCTTGTTGCTGAGGTGACTCCTCTAATTGGTTTCCTATGTATTGGACGTCATCATCAGGTACATTCCCTGCCAAGGTAGATGCTTCAGGTTCATTAACGTCTTCCACAGTTGTCTCTGTCGCAACCATGGGTTCGACCCTTGCTCTCGATTCTACCAGTTGATCCGCATGACGCCTTATCACATTGTTACCAATATCTACTGTGTACATCAGAGGTCCTTGTCTGGCCCGAATTGTTCCGGACTGCCATTTATCGTTTCCATAGTCCCTTGCCAACACTGTTGTCCTACGTCGAAACTTCGAGTGGTCTTGTTATTAATATGCCGGAACTGTTTGTTTTCCACTTCCCTCCGCATATTTGGTTTTAACAAGTCCAACCTGGACCGCAACCTCCTGTTATAAAACATCATGGCAGGACTTTGGTTAGTTACTGCATGAGCGGCATTTCGATATGCCATTAGGAAATTGTCCACCTTGTGTTGTAGCGGAATCTGATCATCGTTCATGGCCTTTATTGCCTTTTTGAATGTTTGGACAAATCTCTTGGCCAACCCGTTTGTCGCCGGATGAATTGGGGCAGAGGTATAATGTTTCACCCCATTCTTCTTTAAGAATTTTTGGAATTCTTCCGACACGAACTGTGGTCCGTTGTCCGAACATATCTGTTCTGGCAATCCGTTCCTTGCGAATATTGTTCTTAACACCGCAATTGTCTTTTCTGAAGTAGTGGTATTCATCTTGATCACTTCTGGCCATTTGGAATGTGCGTCCACCGCAATTAGCAACATGGAGTCCATGAATGGATCAGCAAAGTCAATATGTATGCGTTGCCATGGGGCTGAAGGCCATTCCCATGGGTGTAGCGGTGCGGTCGGAGGTGCATTTTGCACTTTTTGGCACCCAGCGCAGCTTTTCGTCAACTCCTCTATCTGTTGGTCAATACCCGGCCACCATACATAAGCCCTAGCAAGACTTTTCATCTTAACTCCCCCCAGATGACCTTCATGCAGTTCCTTTAGAACTCTTTCCCTTAACTTGGGAGGAATAATCACTCTTGTCCCGTACATCAAAGTACCATGGCAGACGGACAGCTGGTCTTGCCTTGCCGAGAATGTCGGTAACAGAGGATCACCATGTGTTGGCCATCCCTTCACTGTCACCTCGTAGACTCGGGACAGTGTTGGGTCGTTCCTAGTTTCTCTTTCAATACTTGCATTGGTGACTGGTAAACACTCGATGATGGTCGAATGAAATAACTCAACAGGGTCAACTTTTGTCGTCTCTTCTTCTTCAGGTAGTGGCAGGCGCGACAGCCCATCAGCATTGCCATGCTGCTTTGTACCTTTGAATTCTATTTGATATTGATGTGCCCCTAGGAAAAGGGACCATCTCTGGAGTCTCTGTGCTGTCATCACCGAAACACCCTTCTTAGGGTTAAAAATGGATACCAACGGCTGATGGTTTGTCAGAAGTGTGAATTTTTGGCCCTGCAGGTAATGATTAAACTTCTTCACTCCCCATACAAGGCTGAGAGCCTCCCTATCGATCTGCGCATAGTTGCGCTCAGCGGAGGTCAATGATCTGGATGCAAACGCGACTGGCCTTTCCGTGCCATTTGGCAACTTGTGTGAGAGTACTGCCCCAATACCATATGGAGAAGCATCACAAGCCAACCGAATAGGCAGTGTCGGGTTGAAGTGAGCCAACACTTCCTCTGAGGTGATCAATTCTTTGCTTTTGCGAAATGCCTTCTTACAGTTTTCGCTCCATTCCCATGGTACCCCCTTCTGTAAAAGAGCGTTCAGCGGGTGCAGTACCGTGGATAGATTCGGTAGAAACTTATGGTAATAGTTAATCAATCCTAGAAACGACCTCAACTGAGAGACATTATCCAGAGCGGGAGCCTTTACAACTGCCTCTATCTTGTCAGGAGACTTATGAAGCCCCTCCCGGTCAATGACATGACCACAGTACGAGATCCGCTTCTGAAAGAACTCACATTTCTGCCGATTAACTCGAAGTCCATACTCTTTCAGTCTGTTGAGCACCAGTTCCAAGTTTGCGAGGTGTTCTTCATCACCATCTCCTGTAATCAGAATATCGTCCAGGTAACATTGTGTGCCTGGAATTCCCTGTAATACCTGCTCCATGGCCCTCTGCCAAATTGCTGGAGCCGATGCCACTCCAAAAACCAGCCTATTATACCGGTACAAACCTCTATGCGTGTTGATCGTGAGGTACTGGTGTGACTCTTCTTCAACCTCCATCTGCAAGTACGCCTGTGCCAGGTCTATCTTGGTGAAGTGTTTCCCGCCAGACAACGAAGCAAAAATATCCTCAATCCGCGGAAGCGGATACTGCACCGCGTGAAGCACCGGATTAACGGTGATCTTGAAGTCTCCACAGATGCGAACCTTCCCTGGTTCTCCTGGCTTGTTGCTCGAAGGACGTTTCATAACGGGAACAATGGGCGTAGCCCACTCACTCCAATCTACCTTAGACAGTACACCTGAACGTTCTAGCGCTTCCAGTTCCGCTTCTACAGCAGGTCGTATTGCATAGGCTTTGAAAAATTTTGGGTGTGCATGTTCATCAATCTTGATGTTTGTCGTAATTCCTCTCAGTGTTCCCAGTCCCTGCTGGAACACCTCTTTAGCATCATCCAATATTCTGGACAATCGTTTAGGTTTGACATCTGTTTCCCCGGAATCTACCGTTAGTGCCTTTAAGGAGTGCCAGTCCATATTCATTTTCCTAATCCACTCCCATCCCAGTAGTGGTGGACCTCCTTCAGGTAGCACATATAAGTCCATTACTTGGCTTTCTTTGCCCTTTTGGACCACTTTTACCTCTATCTTTCCGATGGGGTACACTCTTTGCCCCGTGTATGTTTTCAATATAATCTCCGTATCCCATAGGGGAATATGTTGGAATAACCTTTTGTAATCTTTCTTATTCATGACCGTCAATGCCGATCCAGTGTCCAATTCCATCTTTACTTGGACTCCTGCTATCTGAAGAGTGACCTAAATTGTCTGGAGATCTGCATCCTTACCAACGTTGTGTACTCTTAAGCTACCCAGTTCATTACTGCTGGAGTCTGAATCTGACTTCTGTTCGTTCGAACTGTTCTTTGTCACCTTGTGTACCTTTATGTATTTTCCTTGCGGTGACTTTTTGTTGCTGGTCTTCTTTCCTGACCGGCATACTTTAGCTATGTGGCCAAGCCTGCCACACGTTCTGCATTCTTGGTTTTTAAACCAACACTGGTTCTGATCGTGCGTTGTCTTTCCACAACGATAACATTTTACAGTACTCAAAACCAATTGATTTGTACTGAGTTCCGGTGACCGTAGCTGCATTACTGCCGTGCCTCTCGCTGCGGCTTCGTGTGATGCTGCCATAGTGACCGCTTTCTCAAGCGTCAGCTCATTCTCCTCGAGCAGTCGCTTTTGTGTATCTTCTTTTAATAATCCACACACAAATTTATCTCTTAGCGCATCTGTTAGTCCTGTTCCAAACTGACAGTACTTTGCTAGCTTACGCAATTCCATTAAATATTCAGCATTGCTTTCATCTTTCAGCTGCTTTCTGCTATAAAATTTAAATCATTCCGCTAGCATCAGCGGCGTGGGGTTTAGATGATTTCTCAGGACAGTAACAATCTCCTCGAACGTCTTCTCCGCCGGTTCATCTGGTGATAAAAGGTGTTTCAATTGCCCGTATGTCTTCGCACCCATTAAGTTTAATAAAGTTAGTGCTTTCTCATCATCTGGGATTTTATTTGCTTTACAATAATTTTGTATGCGTTCTACCTACGTGGCCCAATCTTCGATGTCGCTATCAAAGGTATTAATGTTCCCATGTTTAGGCATCGTTGCAATTTTTTTAGTGATTTCCCTTTTTCCAAGATGGCGGCTTCCCGCTCTTGTCTTCGTCCTCCGCCTACAAAATGGCGGTTTCCCGCGCTTGGCGGTCTTTCCCGCGCTCGCCTTCTTCACCCGCTGGCTGCAATGGTGTTTGGCGTGCCGCTGCTGCTCCCCTTTCCCAGTGGTTAGTAACTCCCCCGACGCTGTCTCCGCTTCACCGCGGCTCCCTCGGGCATTCGCGCTTCCCCGATGTCGCGCCTCGCAGCCCTTCTTGCAGCCCGGTTATTAGCACCGGCTGCGTTCGCCTTCACCGCGGCTCTCGCGCCTTCAGCCGCCCCAGACGCTGCGCCTTTTTGGCCCGAATGCGGCCCGGCCCTTATCACCAGCCGCGATCGATGTCCCCGCGCTGTCCCTTTTGGCCCGAATGTGGCCCGGCCCGGCCCTTATCTCCGATCGCGATCGATCTCACCGCCCTTATTCCTCCGTCTTCCCTCCCCGTCTGTACAGCCAACGCGGCCGACTTTCTGCTCGCGTCGCTGACCGGCTTACCCACCACCAAGGTAGAAGGAAGATAGCTGACTGCCGCTGATGGAGGCTTCGAGTTCAGGATATCTTCTGCACTCCGGATTCTCGATGCCTGCCGCGCGACGTGTCTTCCAGCAGGGTGATGAGGGTGGATGTCTCTCTTCGACACCCGTTCTGTGGACGAAGCCGCCGTGGATATAAACTGCCGCAGGGTAAGAATCGGACTCGTCGCCACTGTTAAGTCTGTGTGTTCTAGTTGTATTTAAGATTAATTACTGACACAGACTACAAGAATAACGTTTCAACAGGTCTTTACTAGTTGGAGGTCAGGGCTATACTAACAGCAATATCACTACACAGTACTTATATACCGGTGGTCACCACCGGTATTACGTATACAGCAGCCAGAGAAAGTAGTACATCTCTTAAGGTGGAACAGGCTTAAGTTCTCTTAAGGTGGAACAGGTTACATACACCACAGTGTCAAACATAAAAATCTTTATTTTCAACACTTTCTAGCTTGGATAGATTTGAGTGCACCTTTGGAATTGGCTTAGAGAGTTGCAGTGAATGGTGAGACATAACGGTGATGAGTGTGAAAGGAATGGCTTGGTCATTGTAAGGATGCTTTATGGTGTTGGTGTGGGTTAGTGCCAACCTGGCGCATCATGTGGCAGCCAGGGTGTACAGCTGTCAGAAGTAAATCTGACCATGATGAAGCCATCCCTGGCCTCTTGCACAGCAATGTGGTCAGGTGCCGATGCCCGCTGTCCTGTGCAGCATCAGGTGATTGCGGAGAAGGTTGGTGTTGTTGTTGGTGCTGCTGGTGTGCCTGGTGCTGCTGGTGTTGGAGCTGATCATGGTCGGATTCTGTGGACAAAGGTGAGATGTATAAATGGCACCCATGTTGATTGAATAGATAGCAGGTGAAGTACAGATGACAGAAGCATTCTGCCAATAGTGAAAGAGTTCTTCCGATGAGGTGACACTGGATGGAGACTTTGCTGGAAACATTTGCAGCCTGCAGAATCTGTGCTGGAAATGGTCTGAGCAACAGCTTCTGCCTGAGGAAAGTGATCATCTGTCTGGTGGGAGATTTTACTGCACATTTCATGCTGTCAAGTAATCAGCAGGAGCAATGGCCACTGAACTCCCACCTCAGGTTGACAGACGTGCTTCCCGAGCTGTGTGAATCCCGTGGCTATGCAGGGAAATTAAAAATGTTGGGGGGAAAGGCTCTTAAGTGCCCGTAAACTACCTGATAATGATTTCAATTAGGTCGCCTACCTCTGTCTGTCGGGTTGCTGCCACACCGGCAAACACGCCCGAGGGAAAGGCGCGTGGTGGCGGGATAACGGTGGGTTGCCAACCCGCTCCCAATTTTTTCAAATTTCCCACCCGACCCATCTCCATTCCTGCCCACTACCACCCAGAAAATTCCGGCTTTCACGTTTGAATCATTTGCCTAGAAACTGGTTTCCGGTACAAACACGGCATAGGGATCAATCCTTGGAATGGGTAGGCCCAAGCCCCACCTGATATTGTCCTCAGGCCTTATTTACATCAGACATGTGAGCTGGGGACATCTGCTAGACATCCCCAGGCAGCTCGCCGGTGAAGAACATTTGAATTTGGGGCTGCTGCATCACTGGCAGTGACCTTTGGGTAGGTATTGAGAGCGGGGAGGCCAGGAGAGGGGGCGATCAGGAGGGGGCACGACTGGGAGAGCAGGGTGATCGGGAGGGTTTGACCAAAAGAGGTGGTTGATAGGGGTGGGTGATTGGAAGAGGAGCAATCGGAAGAGGGTTCAAGTTCACGAGCCGGGGGGGGGGGCGAGTTCATTATTGGGAGGAGGAGTTGAGGTCATGATTAGGAGAGGGTCGAGGTCATGATTGGGAGGGATGGTGAGTGGTGGTCATTAGTGGCCCATGGTTTTAATGTGAAGCTGGCAAGAGCACTCCTGCACCTCCCAGCTCCACATTCAGGTAAGTATAATTTTTTAATTTAATTGGTGGCAGCCCGCAAAGGTCCCTTTAAGGATCACTGGTTGACTCAACGCCAGCTGCATTCAGGGCAAACCAATTTGATAAAGGAGGCATCAGCAAGCGTTAGGCCCCTTATTTGCATATGAAAAGAGCCGAATGCCTGTTGCAGGCACAGGCCCGGGATGCCTCTTTTGATATCTATATCAATCTGGTGAGTGGCATACCTCCGGCTCGTAATGAGCACCCACCCGCCGTATTGGATGATTAGATGCACATTTTGCACCTGAAAAACAGGTGTGGTGCCATCATATTTTTAGACCGATGTTTTCATATTTCTTTCGTAGTTTCTCATTGGTAATCATGCTTCTTACTTTTGAGTTATGAAAGACCGTTACGTTCTACCACAGTTACTGTCGCAATGAAGCATTGTTAGTCCTGCAACAATAACTTCCTCATTATTCTGGCTCAAGTGGTTTCAAACAACAAGCTTTTATAATATATATATATAGATTGACCAATAATGGTATTTTTCTTATACAACTGTTCTACAACATTATATTAAATGACAAGATAACATGCAAGTAATACAACCTGATTCCTAGACTACGGAGTGATCAGTTCCAGATTTCTCGGCTGTCTGTTCTGCTGCGGACTTCCGACTGTCTTGAGAATTCTAACTTTCAAAAGAGGGAATCCTCTATCTTTATACTATTTGGCTGCCTTAGGCTGCACGTGCTCATGTCCTGTTCTTATCTTCTAGTCATAAATTAGCCCATTATTCTAGCTCATCTTTAGTTGACTGCTGATGTTGTGGTCCCAACTCTTATCTTGGTTGGAGGCACAGTTTGTGCCCCTCAGGAATGTGCAAGATTATGTTATCAAACCACTAGTTATTTTATGGCCATCAAGTCCTACAAGTGAGAGCCGTTTTCCATATTGGGTATGTGGGTCTCCTAGCAAGCAGCTTTTTTATCCAGGTAAGGGTCTTCTCTTGACCTGGGAGTTACAACCAAAGGGAACTTCAACATTCTCTGTCTCTAAACTTCCTTTGTTTACAACCACCAAGAACAAGATTCAATCCCCAGCCTCTTTCTTCATATTGCTTTCTGGCTAAAATGTTAAACGCAATGCCCGCTGGGAAACTTGACCATCTAAACCACTTTAAAATATTCTAACAAGTCATATTAGTGTTTGTGTGATTCCTGAAATGTGACAGACAAAATGTGCACTGGAAGCCTGCCCTGCTTATTGATAACTAAGTTTGTAGAGGCTGTCCTTTAACAAGTGATAGGCCCTTAATTAATATTTAAGGAGCCGAATGCCTGTTTTAGATGCTTTTAGGTGCCTAAAAAAGTGGATCCCATGAATTTTGCAGCAGAACCAACACCTGTGCAGATTGGGTGCAGGCTGTCTGATTGCTAAATTGGTATGCTTTGCACCTGTTTTACGCCAGAAATGTGGGTACAACGCATACCAATTTCTACCCCAATGCTTTCAATCTGAGAGTCATCAAGTTTTGTTCATTGATCAACACCATCTTCACTGAGCTACATTGACTCCCAGTCTCTCAATGCCTTAAATTTAAAATTTTCATCCTCGTGTTTAAATCCCTCCCTATCTCTGTAACCTTTTCCAGTGCTACAACCCCACCAAATTCTCCATTTCTCTGACTCTAACATTCTGAATATCCCCCTTCGTTCACCCACCATTGATGACCAGGCCTTCATCCCCTGGGCCGCACACTGCGGAATTCCCATCCTAAACCCCTTTGCCTCTTTGCCTCCACCTGCTCCTTTATGATCAGCTCTAAATTCCACTTCCTCAACCAAGCATTTGGTTACACCTCCTAATCTTTTCTTCTTCAGCTTGGCATCCATTTTTCCACATGCCTCTGTAAAATACCTTGAGACATTTTGCTATTGTAAAGGTTATTCTTGTAGTTGTGGTAGTACTAATAGTAGGAGTCATATTGGTGGCAATAATGGTGGTAGTAGTAGGCCCTTTGTTACCCTGGCAGACAGAAGTCAAAGGTTGAGGATTAAGCTTAAATCGCTTAAGTTAATTGAGACTACCCAAACTGCTTTTATTCAACCAGCTTTCAGTCATCAATGAAAGAAGATGTTCATCTCATCATTTAGTTTGAATTCATTACTAGATCCTGGAGACAAAAGGACTATGCCACCTAGTCCACTAAGTCTGGCTATTTGCAATTGCAGAGTTGCTCTAGTCACTGCTTGGATTCACAAGAAGTATTTTAGTATCTATATAAGTTTCTGCATTGGTTTTCATAATTAGAATTGACAACTCACATTTATATATCTTTCTCGTAACAAAATGTCCCACAGCACTTTACCAAGGGACCAGTGGATACCAAGTAGGAAGTAGGAGAGAAGTTGGGGGAGGTGACTGAAAGCCATGTGAAAAAGCTACATTTTATAGAGGCTGTGAAGTTGTGAAGTGAGATAGCTAAGCAAAAGATTTGAGGAAGAGAATCCCAGGGTGCAAGGTGGCTGAAGGTTCTTCTACTGATAGTGGCGCAGAGGGAGGGAAAACATGCAGTGGAACAAGTCACAAGAGTAAATGGTGTGGGCTGGGATGTCGGACTGGAGAGAGACTTAATGAGTACCAGGATTTTGAAATTCATACTACAGAACATGGAAGGATTGGAGGTTGGCAAAGATTGAGGTGACAGGTGTAGTGTATGTACCTTGAAGAAGGAACTATATTCTGCAGCCCCTGTACACTGCAGTACCAGTAGTGACCACCCCTGTATATAAGCCTGTGTAGTAACTTTGTATAGTAGTTCCAGTTTTGTCTCCATTCAGTAAACACCTGTTATAACCAACTTCTGCAGTCCGTGTCTCAATTACACACGGACATTACATTGGCGACGAACAGATCCGAACTTACCTACAGTTCTGCACCACCTCACGGAGATCCATCCCTGAAGCGAAGTTATTAGAGGTCGAAGCCAGAAGGAAGAAATCCAAAAAGAAAAAAAAACAAACACAAGAAACGGGCGTCGACCATGGGCAACTGCCCTCTGATTCATCGAATTCGAAGATTTCCAGGAGAGGCTGTCGAGAGCTGGGCTTGGTTATCCAGTCTATGGTGTTCCAGCTAATCGGGCTGGTGGCAGGTAGCACACTGATTATTCCTGGGCTGCGGCGGGCTAGAGCTCGATCGGGTGGCTTTTCAACGGGGCCGAGCAGCATTGTCGGGAAGAGGAGAGAGAGAGAGAGAGGGTGGAGCACACAGGGCACGGCCGGTGCTACGAAGCCGGGCAGCGTACAGGCCCGAGAAGAGGGAGGGAAGTGTCCCATAGGGTCTGCTCTGACGACGGGAACAGTAATTAAAATAAAAGAAAAAGAAATTAGAAGCGCAGAAAGCCGCGAGGAGCTGCAGTTTGCCATGGGGACCGCGGAGAGCGGCGTTGGCAGCAGCGCGGGGGGAAGCACGCGAAGACCATAGGGCGTCGCCATCAAGGCATAAAAACGCCAGCAACAGCGCTGGCAGCAGCAGAAAAGGCAGAAAGCGCGGGAGGCGCCATCTTAATCCAGCGGGGAAGAAGGCAAAGCGCGGGAGGCGCCATTTTGTTCAATCGGGGAAGAAGGCAAAGCGCGGGAGGCGCCATCTTAGATCTCCAAGATGCCGAAGACTGGCAATATCACTGCCTTCGATAATGCAATAGAAGACTGGACCACGTATGTGGAAAGAGTCGAAGTATATGGCAAGGCAAATGAAGTAGCCGATGAGAAAAAGGCATCGGTACTACTAAACTTAATAGGCGCAAGAACGTACGGCCTATTGCGGAACCTGATCACTCCAGTCAAACCGATGGAGAAGAGTTTTAACGAAATTGTTGATATCCTACAGGAACACCTAAATCCTACACCGCTGCTGATAGCAGAAAGATTTAAATTCCACAAGAGAAATCAGCATAAAGATGAGAGCAATGCTGATTACCTTACGGAACTACACAAGCTAACAAAGCACTGCCAGTTCGGAGCAGGACAGGCAGATACCCTACAGGACAAATTTGTCTGTGGACTCCTGAGTGAAGGAACCCAGAAGAGGTTACTCTCAGAGAAAAAGCTGAAGCTAGATAAGGCTTTCAGCGTGGCAGTATCGTACGAAGCAGCAGCAAGGGGAGCTGCGGAAATACAGCAAAAGCCACAGGAATACGGCACCCATGAAATGACGCGGGGATTTGAAAAATGTTATCGCTGCGGCAGAACAAACCATGACCAGAAGGACTGCTGGTCCAAGGACAAAACATGCAGGCAATGCAGAAAGATGGGACACATTGCATGAGTTTGCAGGTCCAGGAAGAAGACTAACGACAACAAAAAGACTACTAAGGAACAGTACAGGAAAGTACAAAAGATGACGGACAGTAGTTCCGAAGACCAGAAGAGCGAAAGTGAATCCGGGAACAAGAGACTAAGCTGTCTCAAACTACACAACGTAATCACAAAAGAGGATCACCGAACCATTTGGGTCACCCTCACGATAGCAGGGTCCCAAGTCAAAATGGAATTGGATACAGGATCAGCCCTGAACATCATGAATCGACAAGTCTACGAGCGGCTATTCTCACACATACCCTTGAAAGACACATCCATTGTCTTGAAGACATATACGGGGCAGAAAGTATACCCCAGAGGGAAAATAAGGGTGCCTGTCAAATATAACGGCAAGGAAATACAGAAATTGTATCTGTACATACTGCAAGATGGTGGACCACCGTTATTGGGATGTGAATGGATCAGAAAGATAAGTTTAGACTGGCACTCCATTCAGGCACTGACTGTGGCTGGTAAAAAGGACGACGACGCCACACCTGGACGATAGTCAAAAATCTTAGCTAACGCTAAAGAGGTATTTCAACAAGGACTGGGAACTCTTAAAGGCATAACCGCCTCGATAAAAATAGAAGAGAATGCAATTCCCAAGTTTTTCAAAGCAAAACCGGTACCGTATGCAATTCGCCCAGCCGTCGAGGCAGAGCTGGAGAATCTGGAGAATGCAGGCATGTTATCTAAGGTAGAGTGGAGCGAGTGGGCGACACCCATCGTTCCTGTCATGAAGAAAACGTTAAACAATAAGTCTGAGGAGCCAAGGAAGGTTCGCATCTGTGGGGACTTCAAGGTGACTGTGAACCCAGTCCTTCACACAGTACAGTATCCTCTTCCGAGGATAGAAGATATTTTCACCTCACTATCTGGAGGGAACCGTTTTACAAAAATTCACCTAGCGCAAGCATATTTGCAGATGGAGGTTGAAGAATCCTCTAGGAAATATCTCACGATAAACACTCACAAAGGTCTTTACCAGTATAATCGACTGGTATTCGGAGTAGCATCAGCTCCGGCTATATGGCAAAGAGCGATGGAACAAGTCCTGCAAGGGTTTCCGGGGACTCAGTGTTACTTGGACGACATCCTAGTGACAGGTGAAAATGACAGTGAACACCTTGCCAACCTAGAGCAGGTGCTCACTAGACTAAGAGAACATGGGCTATGAGCCAATCGCCCCAAGTGCGAGTTTTTTAAGAAACAAATATCGTATTGTGGCCACGTGATTGATGAAGAGGGGTTACATAAGTCCCCTGACAAAATTGAAGCAGTAGTTAAGGCTCCAGCACCTGAAAATGTGTCGCAACTGAGGTCATTCCTCGGATTGGTGAATTACTACCATAAGTTTTTGCCGAATTTGTCCACAATTCTGCTCCCACTGAACGCCCTGCTACAAACTGGAGTAGCATGGAAATGGAGCGATGAATGTAAGTGTGCCTTTCAGAAGTGTAAAGGCCTGATCAGTTCAAGAGAAGTATTGGCTCACTACAACCCATCACTACCGATAAGACTGGCGTGTGATGCGTCTCCCTACGGCATTGGAGCAGTACTGTCACATAAATCCCTTAATGGTTCAGAGAGGCCGATAGCTTTTGCATCACACTCGTTAACTGCAGCCGAGCGTAACTACGCCCAGATTGACAGAGAGGCCCTCAGCCTGGTGTGGGGGAGTGAAGAAGTTCAATCACTACCTGCACGGACAGAAATTTACTCTACTAACTGATCATCAACCTCTTGTCTCCATTTTAAACCCTAAGAGGGGCGTCCCGATAATGACAGCACAACGGCTACAGAGGTCGTCCCTTTTCCTAGGGGCACACCAATATGACATCGAGTACAAATGAACTAAACAGCATGGGAATGCTGATGGATTGTCGCGCCTACCATTGCCGGTGGTGGAAGAAGCACCTGCAGTGGATCCTGTGGAGATATTCCACTCGACCATAGTCGAATGTTTACCTGTGACGAATGCAAACATAGAAAAGGAAACACGAAATGACCCGACACTCTCCAGGGTCTATGATTTAACGGCGAAGGGATGGCCAGCACATGGCGAACCACTGTTGCCAGCATTCTCGCCAAGAAGAGAACAGCTGTCAGTGTGCCGAGGAACCTTGATGTGTGGATCCAGAGTAGTAATTCCACCCAAATTGAAGGATAGAATGATCAATGAGCTTCATGAGGGTCATCTGGGAGGGGTAAAAATGAAGAACTTAGCCAGAGCGTTTGTGTGGTGGCCGGGAATCAATAGAGAAATCGAAGAGATGACCAAGAGCTGTACAGGATGCCAGAAGGTCCAAAACGCCCCACCACAAGCCCCTCTACATCCATGGGAGTGGCCCTCATCTCCATGGCAAAGGGTACACATTGATTTTGCTGGTCCATTTATGGACTCGATGTTTTTAATTGCGGTGGATGCACATTCAAAGTGGCCAGAGGTAATAAAAATGTCCTCAACCACCACAGAAAAAACTATCACAGTCTTACGAACCATATTTGCCAGAAATGGGCTGCCTGAACAGATTTGCTCTGACAATGGACCACAGTTTGTGTCTGAAGAGTTCCGGAGGTTCTTAAAGAACAATGGTGTTAAGCATTACACATCCGCCCCATATCATCCAGCCACCAATGGATTGGCTGAGAGGTTCGTTCAAACATTCAAGAAGGCTATCAAGGCAATGTGTAATGAAGACATACCCCTACAACACAAGGTGGATAACTTTTTGTTTGCCTACCGGAATGTGACACATGCGGTTACCAACCAAACTCCAGCCATGATGTTCTTCAATCGAAGACTAAGATGCCGCTTGGATTTGGTTAAGCCAAACATCAGAAGAGATGTGGAGAACAGACAGTTTCAGAATATGAATGAAAGGCCAACCAGGAGTTTCAAGATAGGTCAACCAGTTTTGGCCCAGGACTACCGCACAGAGAAATGGCAGCCAGGAACGATCTGCACACGGCAAGGACCTCTAATGTATACCGTGGACGTTGGAGAGAGTATTGTAAGACGCCATGCTGACCAGATTCTAGAGTCACTGGAAAACGTCAAATCTACACCATGATTCTATACACCTGGTGATGAAACCGAAGTACCAATTTCATCTACCTCAGAATCGGTGATATTGGAAGCAGATGAACCAAACAACGACGTTGATCCTGAATCAACTTTGCCAGAAGAACCTGATACCCCAAAGAGGCGTTATCCAGACAGAATCAGGAAGCCTCCTCAAAGACTGAATTTATAATTGATTAACTTCAGCTAATGTATATAGCAACTGTAATTGTAAATATGTTATTTAATTATTAATCGAATGTTATGTACTGTTTAGCTAAAAGGGGAGGAATTGCAGTGTATGTACCTTGAAGAAGGAACTATATTCTGCAGCCCCTGTATACTGCAGTACCAGTAGTGACCGCCCCTGTATATAAGCCTGTGCAGTAACTTTGTATAGTAGTTCCAGTTTTGTCTCCATTCAGTAAACACCTGTTATAACCAACTTCTGCAGTCCGTGTCTCAATTACACACGGACATTACAACAGGTGTACAGGACTCTGTCCGGGATGGAATATGAGCTGCAGCATTCTGGGGAAACACTGCTTACATGGTGGCATTTCTGCCATTACCCCTTGCCTTGCTGCCTGATGAGAAGTCTTTTGGATACTGTCTGGTCCTTTAGACTAATACAACACTTTAAATTCTGCAGAAGCCTAACCTTTTCTGTACCCTTCTCAGTGCTGAATCAATGGTTGGACTCCCATTGGAATCCAGTCCACCATTATTTATACTGTCTGACCCCAGAAAGTCAGCTGCAATCTGCAATGAAGACATGAGGTGGGTAAAAGCATTGTGGTTGCCAGGAAAACACCAGCTGATATCTCAGAGAGGAAACTTGTGGATAAGGAATAGGAAGAGACCAGGCATGGAGTCTTGTGGCATGTATGCATGACTGTCAGACACAGGAGACCATCCAAATACTTTTCGATACAGGTCATAGATTAAAGCTATGATTCCTTATACAAATGAGCTACAGTGGAGTTGCCTTTCAAGGAAAAAAGTATTTCAATTTAGTAAATCAGAATATTTGTGTTGTTTTTCCATGTTCCAACTGTTTTAATTTACATTCATATTTAGTATTTTAGAGTTGCTGCTCGAATGCTCTCCAATTAATGATGAAATGTATATTAGTGATCTTTAAAACTAGAATAAAATACTACTGACGTATGTAATCATAAATTGACCCTGTTATCATTCAATGGGTGAGACAAGACTATATTTATTTTTGGTTATCTCGCAGCATAAAAAGTGAAATGTTTAATGCAGTCATTCATCACGTTGACTTTAAATATGAGCCAGAGGAAATAACATTGTCACAAATCAGGTAGTATTTTTGCTTTAGTTTATGTGCCATAATAAAGACATGGATTTATTGCTTTGAGATATATATTTATATATATATATAAATATATATATAGAGAGAGAGAGAGAGAATCTTCTCAGCCTTTTGGTCAAATATACAAGGGATGCAATGCAAACTGAATATGAAGGAGCAGGTACTATGATCTGCAAGGGAGAGATAACAAAGGGAAAAGAGGTAGACAAAGACCATATTGTAGAGAATCCTGCTGTAGAATTACTGCTATTTTTGACATTAGCGTGGAGGTATTGAACAAATGGCCTGCAGGTCAAACTCCATTAACTCAGCCCCAGATACATTTCACCTTTGCACGCTTATAAACAATGGCAACTTTCAGCTTCCACGCTTTAAATTTCCCAGGCCTGGAGGATTGGAATAGGCTATTCTCTGGTTTATGGATTTAGACCAATGAGGGAGTAGCTCCTTTGCACCAATCAGGAAACAGGAAATTTAAAGGCTCAGAAAGTTTAAAAAACTGAGGCTGCAGTTTCAAGTCTTCAAACTTTGGGTGACAGTGAACACAGAAGCGGAGACAGTGGAAATGACAAAGGAGGTATCTCAGTGAGGAACAAGCAATGGAGGAGCAAATCAAGACAAGTAGAAGAGAACAGTGGACAGTGGTGCAGCAGACTAGAAAAAACTGGGACCTGAAGAGCAAAAAGATAAGTCAGGTAAACACAGCCATACAATTTTTACACAAACTCTTGGGGTGCTTGGATTTTAGTTGTATTTTTGTATATGGGATGGTGGCATTTTTTGTGTTATGAGTGGCTTGTAAATTTGTACAGAGCTTTGGATTTTTAGTTTATTGTTTGCGGGGGGGGTGGGTAGGGTTGAATTTTAGCTCAATGGGTCTCACATTTTTTGTGCCTGAGGGCTCACAGTTTTGTATAATCTTGTGCAGCCTGGTCATAGTGAATATACCTGGACCCTTGCTCCTAAAGGTTGGACAGTCCTACATTACATCACCTGCTGTTGGTTATCTTGTATCGTGGAATGTAAGACGTCAACAGACTTGAAATTTTAAAAATTGGATTAAAATACATTGGCCTAGAAATTCAGTTAAGGCCCGCCAGCAGGCTAACACCCAAAAGTTAGCGCTGCGCGCGGAGCCAGGTGCGCCCGTCAGATATTCGGCTTTTGTGCCCCAAGTCGGAACCGGGCGCTATTCCAGGGTGTGCCCGCCCCCGCTTGGGGCGCTGAAACTGAATTTCTGCGCTGTAGGCCCCGCTGCGCCACCCGCTGCGGAGCGGCAGGCTGCGGTACTGCAGGCCTCCTCCTTCTCTTAAGGGGGAGGTGCCTGCAACAGCGAGATCGCCGCTGGATTGTGCCGGCAAATGAGCCCGGCCCCACGGAGAAGTGCCGGGCTCGCGGAAAGCAGCCGGCAATGCCGCGGGGGGGGGGGTTGGTGGAGGAGGCCGGGGAAGGAGGTGCGGGCAGGCGGCCGCCGAAAAAGCGGCCGGCCGCACCTCCACCTTAAAGCGCCCCAGTAGCGCAGCAGTACGGCCCCTTTTTTCAATCGCTGTTTGCGGCCGCTGCAGAAGAGGCGGCCGCAACTAAATATGGGGTTTGGGCCGGAAGCGGGGCGGAACCGGGGCACTGCGCACACCGATGATGTCATCGGTGTCGGCGCAGCGCTACCGGCTACCGCCGCCATTACCGCAGCGCTGAATATCAGCGCACCCTCTTACACTGGCGCAGAAACCCTATTTGGGCGGTAACTGGGCGCAAAGCCCACTGAATTTCTAGCCCATTGTCTGCAACTATTGTTTAGTTTTTGAGGTCACGTATGTTGTACTGTCTTTTTAATAGAACAAAAGAAAACACAATAATGTACAACAAGGCATCAAAATAGAACTGTACAGAAGTTTACCTGGATATCCTGACTAAATACCACAGATAGACAAGGAAATAAACTTCTGAAAATAACCGGCTGGAATTTGCGAATGGAGGTGTGCCTCCGGAGTATACCTCTGACCCCCCAAAGATTCCGAGCCTACCTGCTGGCTCCCGGACTTCGGAGACTTTGGGTCCTGGGCCTGCAGTCGTACACCTGCGTAAAAGCTCACGGATCCCAGGGACGCAGGCGGTTCGGAAGCATCCCTGCGATAACGTGGGCCAGGTCCTCCTATCACAAAGGAGGATTCCTCATCATACTTATGGGGATTCCATTTATGAACAGAATCCCTATTAGCAGATGAGCAATCCCCAAATAATTAAATTATTTACGTAACTGGAATAAAAATCAAGTTCATATTTTCAAATTTAATTAAAAGTCCCTTTAACGAAGCATTAGCAATAAAAAATTTAATTTGTTGAAAAATAATTTTTAACATTTCAATCCGGGCCAAAATTTACATAAATGAATTTTAAATGTTCGGGGATGATTTTAAAATTTTTAATTTAACATTTATATTAACCCTTACGCTGGTGAAAGCAGGCCCTACGCCTGCTTTTACCAGGCGTAAGGATTTCGTGGGCATTTGCTGAGCAGTAGTTGGGCAAATAGCCCAACTCTGCACCAGCGAAAGTGACTTTACTTTCGGTTCGGCAGATCTGTCGAGGTGAACCTTGACAGATCGTAAGTTCCTGGTTTTTGCGCATGCGCAGCACATGTGGAAACCCGGAACTTGCGGGGCCTTTTATAAGACTTACGATGGCGTACGCTGTCCGTCATCGGACCCACAAAATCCAGGCTATCATGTTTTCACATCATCAAAAAGACTGAGGTTCACATAATGAATTATCTTTGGAGTGCAGTGATTGAATTAAAGGTAAATTTTGCAAGACACCACCCCCACTACAGAATTGTCTTGACAGGAGCTCCAATTGGTGAATCAGTGCTCCCGACTTCAATTCATTAAAACTAATGACCAGAAAATTGGGACCACAATAATTGCGCAGATTGACCTCCACATCCAATTCCCAAATCTGTGCTCCTGCCAATTGAGAATCACATTGGGAGAAAAGCCTCACAAAATTTACCCGATATGTAAACATAGCATTAATTTTTCCTTACCGGGCAACATGCATGCACAGAAACTCATCTACTAGGATGTTGAACAGTACTTCATGGATAGACAAAGGATAGAGGAAGGAAATTAGAAAAACAATGAAACAGATAAAGGCACAGTGAGGGAGGAGAGTTTTTCATGGTATAAAATTTGGGCGTTCACGTGATCAATTGCTCCTTTTACTATTTGTTTCTAATTCCCACAATCAGAACCAGTATGGTTAAAACCCTGACAACCTTAAAAAATACATTTTAGAGAAGAGATCATGCTGCAAGTGGAGTGCACAATTATAGCCTCCCAAAGGAGTTGGAGCTGGGTATGCATATTGAGTGAGTCATTTTATCCTCCTTCATGCTATCAAGATGTGCCTGCAGACTATGAAGAGGATGATCTAAGCCTGTTTTGAGGTGAAGACATTCCCTGGATTCATGGATTGTTCCCAGTTGGTTGGGAAGATCAATGGATTGGTTACATACATGAAGTCGCATACTGTTGAGATACCGCGGCAAACGTGGGAGTCGAGACCAGAGCTATTGAAGACACAACTGCTTTATTCCAACCACATGACAAACAGGAACTAGAAAAGCCCGCGCATCCACTTAAATACTTCCCAGACAGGAAGTGCTCCCGGCAGCCTGTCCCTGCGGGAAACAAGTTGCTGGAGGAAAGGGCCCCCGGCTGGGGCTTCTGCTTAGACTGTCTGTGCCGCCGTGAGCAGATTATGTCCAGTGGTGGTGTGTCGCCACAGAGCTCCCCCCCAGAATCCGCTTAGGAGGAGTGGACGAGTCGTGACGGTGGTCTAATGGTTCTGCCGCAGCGGCTCTGAGTGGTCGCCGGTCTGGTTGGTTGGGTCGGGCGGTTCGCCGCCGGCTGTGCTGGCTTGCCGGGGGGACGGCCTCTAGTTGGAGGCTGAGCCACGGGGACCTGTTCCCCTGGTTCTGTGTGTGCTGGTTTGAGCCGGTCGATGGAGACTGTCTCGACCCTGTCGCCGAGTCGCAGCTTGAAGACCTTGTCCCCGGTTTGTAGTACCTCGTACGGACCGTCGTACGGGGGTCGCAGGGGCCCGCGGTGCGCGTCGTGTTGCACGAAGACGAAGCGCGCCTGCTGTAAATTTGGCGGGACGTGAGGTGCGAGTTCGCCGTGTCGGTTGACCGGAAGTGGGGCGAACTGCTGAGCGGAAGAGAAAGAGTCGAGCCGCTGCTGTTCGGCCGACCAAGGCTTGGTAGGCTCCGGAAGGAATTCGCCTGGGACGCGCAGCGGTTGTCCGTAGACTAACTCCGCTGCCGAGGACTGGAGGTCTTCCTTGACCGCGGTGCATAGGCCGAGTAGCACCCACGGTAGGCGGTCAGTCCAGGTACTGTCCTGCAGGCCGGCGCGGAGTGAGGCCTTGAGTGACCTGTGGAAGCGTTCACAAAGTCCGTTGGCCTGCGGGTGGTACACCGTGGTGCGGTGGAGCGTCACCCCGAGGTTGCGTGCTGTGGCCGTCCAGAGTTCGGAGGTGAACTGGGCGCCTCTGTCGGAGGTTATGTCGGCCGGTACGCCGAACCTCGCAACCCAGGTGTTAACGAACGCCCTGGCGATGTCGGCTGTGGTGGTGGAGGTCAGCGGCACTGCCTCAGGCCAGCGTGTGTAGCGGTCGACCATCGTGAGGAGATAAGTTTGGCCTTGCGATGGCGGCAGGGGACCGACGATGTCGACGTGTACGTGGTCGAAGCGGCGGCTGGGTACCTCGAAGTCTCCCAGGGGTGCTTTGGTGTGCAGCTGTACCTTAGCCCGTTGGCAGGCGAGGCAGGAGGTGGCCCAAGTCCGAACATCTCTGCTGAGGCCGCGCCAGACGAAGCGCTTGGAGAGGAGTTTGACGGATGCGCGGGAACCCGGGTGAGAGAGCCCGTGGAGCGCGTCGAAAACGCGGCGGCGCCAGGTCTCGGGGACGACCGGCCTGGGTTGGCCGAGTGAGACGTCGCACGTGACTGCCGTGGCTTCGGGCCCGTGCGCGACCTTGGCTAGGCGTAGCCCTGGCAGGCTGGTAGCCGCCGAGAGGAGGTCTGGGTCCGTGAGCTGGGCCGCTGCTAGTTGTGCGTAGTCGACCGCGAGGTGATTCGCACAGACGGCGGGACGGGAAAGGCAGTCGGCGACCACGTTGTCTCTACCGGAGACGTGCTGAATGTCCATAGTAAACTCGGAGACGGCCGCGAGCTGGCGTTGCTGCCTAGCGGACCAGGGTTCGGTGTGCTTGGCCATCGCGTATGTGAGTGGCTTGTGGTCCACATACGCGGTGAAGGGGCGGCCTTCCAGGAGGAACCTGAAATGGCGGACCGACAGATGGAGTGCGAGAAGCTCGCGGTCGAAAGTGGAGTATTTGACCTCCGGGGGGCGCAGTTGGCGGCTGTAGAAGGCAAGTGGCTGCCACGCGCCATTGACCCACTGCTCGAACACGGCCCCGACCGCGTGGTCGGAGGCGTCGGTGGTGAGCGCGACCCCGGCATCGGCCCTCGGGTGCGCGAGCAGAGTGGCGTCGGCGAGCGCGTTTTTGGTGGCGTCGAAGGCGGCTGCCGTGTCAGTGGTCCAGGCTACGTCCATCTTGCCGGATTTTCCTCGGAGGGAGTCGTATAGGGGCTTCATGAGGGCTGCGGCTCTGGGGATGAACCTGTTGTAGAAGTTCACCATCCCGAGGAACTCCTGGAGGCCCTTGATGGTTGTGGGGCGGGGGAATTGCTGGACGGCCTGCACCTTGTTGGGCAGGGGGACGGCCCCAGCAGGGGTGATGTGGTGACCGAGAAAATCGATCTCGGTTAGGCCGAATTGGCACTTCGCCGGGCTGAGGATGAGCCCGTGTTGGGCTAGGCGCCCGAACAGGGTGCGAAGGTGTTCGAGGTGTTCCTGTTTGGAGGAGCTGGCCACGAGAATGTCGTCTAGATAGACGAATAGGAAGTTCAGGTCCCGGAGGACTGAGTCCATAAGGCGCTGGAAAGCCTGTGCTGCATTCTTGAGGCCGAAGGGCATCCTCAGGAACTCGAACAGGCCGAATGGGGTGATGACGGCCGTTTTGGGGATGTCCGCGGGGTGTACGGGGACTTGGTGGTAACCGCGCACCAGGTCGACTTTGGAAAAGACGGTTCGTCCGGCCAGTCGGGCCGAGAAGTCCTGGATGTGTGGCACCGGGTATCGATCGGGGGTGGTGGCGTCGTTGAGGCGGCGGTAGTCCCCGCAAGGGCGCCAGCCTCCGCCGGGCTTGGGGGCGATGTGGAGGGGCGAGGCCCAAGGGCTGCTGGAGCGGCGGATGATGCCGAGTTGTTACATGGTGGTGAACTCGGCCCGCGCGATTTCCAGCTTGGCCGGGTTGAGTCTGCGGGCGTGGGCAGAAACTGGGGGGCCGGTGGTGGGGATATAGTGTTCCACACCGTGCTTGGCGGCTTTGGCCGAAAAGGTCGGGTTAGTGAGGGCGGGAAACTCAGCTAGGAGTGCCGAGTAGTCGTCCGTGGCTCTGGCGAGGCAGTAGGTCGTCCGGCCGGCCGAACGGGCCGGGGTAAAGGCGCCGGGGATGGGGGCCATAGTGTTGATGTCGACGAGGCGGTGCCTCGGAATGTCGACAAGGAGGCCGTGGGCGCGTAGGAAGTCGGCGCCGATGAGTGGGCAGAGGACCTTGGCTGTGAGGAACTCCCAGCGGTAGCGGCGGCCCGCGAGGTCGAGCGTGACCATGCGGGTGCCATATGTGCGGATTTCAGAGCCGTTGGCTGCAGCCAGTGTGATACCCCGTGTACCGCGTTGGATCTCGAGGGCGGAGGCGGGGGTGATGCTGTGCTGGGCCCCTGTGTCGCACAGAAATCGGCGGTTGGTTCTGTCGTCAGTGACGTACAGTAGGGGCTCCTTCTGCCCCGCGGCCATCGCGGGGGCCGGTGCGGGGGGGGGTTTGAAGGTACACGGTGGCGTGCAGCGTTGAGCCCTAGCGCCAAAACGGGTGTGGTAGTAGCAGTGACCCGGAGTGGTAGGGCGGTCGGGCCTAGCGGCCCGGGAAGACCGCGTGGTCGTTGCCGTGAGGTCGGGCGCGACGTCGCGAGCGGCCTGTGCAGAGAGCAGCCGGTCGGCCTTTTCGGCTATATCATTCAGGTCCGTGGAGTCAGACTCCACAATAAGCGGGCGGATGCTGGCGGGGAGCTGCCGAATGAAAAGCGTGCGAAAAAGGGCGCCGGGGTTTTTGTCGTCTGAGAGGGACAGCATGTGGGAAAGCAGGTCTGATGGTGAAGCGTCACCAAGGCCGGGGAGGTCCAGGAGTTGGCAGTGGCGCTGGTAAGAGGACGTTTGAAATTTTTTAAGTAGCGCAGCCTTCAGATGTTCGTACTTGCCCTCTGTTGGTGGATTCTGCAGCGCTGCCCAAACCTGGGGGACTGTAGCGTAGGTGAGCGAGGCGACGAGGTAGTCGTACTTCGTGGCGTCGACTGTAATGCCTTTCAGCCGGAATCTGGACTCAGCTTGAACGAACCAGGCTTCGGCGAGGTTCTCCCAAAAGTCTGGTAATTTAACCGTGACTGCGTTTGTATCCGCCATGCTAGCTTAGGATTTGTCCTGAGCGTCGGGGTCACCAGTGTTGAGATACCGCGGCAAACGTGGGAGTCGAGACCAGAGCTATTGAAGACACAACTGCTTTATTCCAACCACATGACAAACAGGAACTAGAAAAGCCCGCGCATCCACTTAAATACTTCCCAGACAGGAAGTGCTCCCGGCAGCCTGTCCCTGCGGGAAACAAGTTGCTGGAGGAAAGGGCCCCCGGCTGGGGCTTCTGCTTAGACTGTCTGTGCCGCCGTGAGCGGATTATGTCCAGTGGTGGCGTGTCGCCACAATACAATGTATTTTGTTCAACTGTAATGGTACTCCTCTATTTATTTCTGTATATTCCAGGTTGCTATTTATACCTTTTATCACATTCACTAAGGTACTTAGCCTTTAATGCTGTGTGAAATGTTTAGCATTTTGAGTGTTCCCCTTAAGTCAAGAATAGGTTGCAGCCATTGCAGTTAATTCAAAGTACTTAGCACAGATCAAAAAAGTAAGTTATTCTATTCATTTCTAAAACATCCCATGTGATTTGGGGCAGTGGCTTTGGTTGCCAGCTGCGTCTGGGGAGGAGACAAGGGCAAAGCCACTGATTCTTTGTAGTTCCTTTGATGGGCAGCTCTGTGGGTTTATCTGGAGCTGTGTAAGTCAGCATGTCAGTCCACGGTCTACTACCAGGAGAAAGTCTGTGCTAGATTGATTCAGTGGCAATGGTTCATCACACAAGAAATGAACATCCATTTTCAAGGCTCAATGTATGTAGACAGCTCAAGGAGAAACAAGTTTAATCTTTTATTATTCTGAAGGTATTATATAGCTTATAATCACTGTAACATACTGAAAACTGTTGCTTTACCTGCTTTATTTAAATAAACTATTGATTTTTAGCCTGAATCTATTTTCAATCTACCTAATGAAGATGAGAAGAATCGTGTGGTAGCATGTGTCAGCCAGCACACAATAGCTCTCTGTTCAATTCCTCACTATCGTTTACTAGGTATTGGGCAGGTAAGAGCGTGTTTCAGACCATAGGAACAGTCTGGCCTGCTTACAGGGGTGGTCAGTGGCATTGAAGCCAAGTAGACGTTGTAATGTAGAACCTGACGTAAGAAAGCTACTAGGCACTTGGTCTAAGCATTATACAAAGCTTTAATCAACTATTTTACAACATGGAGCTCTTGTTGTGTCCTTCACTAGTTCCTGTTAAGAATGTCCTGCGCAAGCTGGGCCCGTGCCCAAGTATTTATACTCTCCCTGGACAGCACCACCCGCAGGCCGCTCAGTATTATTTCATAAGTATTTCTTTCATGAATGACTGATTCATGTCACAACCCAAAAAGGTAATATCTCTCTACTTCCTTACTAACCAAGAATTTGCCCTAAAGAGCCAACAGGATTCTCTTCCGGTGTTCTTTTTAGAGGCCTCTCCCCTTGGTTCCTTAAATATTGTGTTATATAGAATAAATATCTAATTATTGCAGATTTTCTTTCCTTCACACTATCTAATTACTTAAGAACATAAGAACATAAGAAATAGGAGCAGGAGTAGGCCAATCGGCCCCTCGAGCCTGCTCCGCCATTCAATAAGATCATGGCTGATCTGATCCTAACCTCAAATCTACTTTCACTCTCCATCCCACCCAAACCCATGTGATCTCCCAGGCGAGGCGGAAAACCAGATAAAAAACCCAATGGCCAATTTGGGAGAAAAAAATCTGGGAAATTCCTCTCCGACCCATCTAGGCAATCAAAACTTGTCCAGGAGATCACTCCATCCCTATATTTCCTGCAGTACTTACCTTCTGTAAGAGGTGATCTCCACCCCAGCCAGGAACAGGCCCAATTTACTCTTGAAGGACTCCTAGCTGGCAGCCTGTTCCCAAGGTCTCCACTAATCCCTGTGAATAGAACCATCTCCTGAAATCTAACACAGAATTAGAACACAAGAAGTAGGAGCAGGACCAGGCTACACGGCCCCTGGGCCCGCTCCGCCACCCACAGGGCCATGACCAATCCGAACCAAACCTCATGTCCGATTTCGTACCCGCTCCCCATAACCCCTAATTCCCCTTACTTCTAGGAAACTATCTATTTCTGTTTTAAATTTATTTAATGATGTAGCTTCCACAGCTCTCTGGGGCAGCAAATTCCACAGACCTACCACCCTCTGAGTGAAGAACTTTCTCCTCATCTCAGTTTTGAAAGAGCAGCCCCTTATTCTAAGATTATGCTCCCTAGTTCTAGTTTCACCCATCATTGGGAACATCCTCACTGCATTCACCTGATCAAGCCCCTTCACAATCTTATATGTTTCAATAAGATCGCCTCTCATTCTTCTGAACTCCAATGAGTAGAGTCCCAATCTACTCAACCTCTCCTCATATGTCAACCCCCTCATCCCCTGGATTAACCAAGTGAACCTTCTTTGTACTGCCTCGAGAGCAAGTATGTCTTTTCTTAAGTATGGACACCAAAACTGTATGCAGTATTCCAGGTGTGGTCTCACCAATACCTTGTACAACTGCAGCAATACCTCCCTGTTTTTATATTCCTTCCCCCTAGCAATAAAAGCCAACATTCCATTGGCCTTCTTGATCACCTGCTGCACCTGCATACTAACTTTTTGAGTTTCGTGCACCAGGACCCCCAGATCCCTTTGTACTACAGTACTTTCCAGTTTCTTGCCATTAAGATAATAACTTGCTCTATGATTTTTCCTGCCAAAGTGCATAACCTCACCCTTTCCAGTATTATATTCCATCTGCCAAATCTCTGCCCACTTACTTAGCCTGTCTATGTCCCTTTTGCAGGTTTTTTATGTCCTCCTCACTCACTACTTTCCCTCCCATCTTTGTATCATCTGCAAACTTTGATATGTTACACTCGGTCCCTTCCTCCAAATCGTTAATATAGATTGTAAAGAGTTGGGGGCCCAGCACTGACCCCTGCAGAACACCACTAGTTACTGATTGCCAGTCTGAGAATGAACCATTTATCCCAACTCTCTGCTTTCTATTAGATAGCCAATCCTCCACCCATGCCAGAATATCACCCCCAATCCCGTGATTTTTTATCTTGAGCAATAATCTTTTATGTGGCACCTTGTCAAATGCCTTTTGGAAGTCTAAATACACTACGTCCACTGGTTCCCCTTTATCCACCCTGTATGTTACGTCCTCAAAGAACTCAAGCAAATTTGTCAAACATGACTTCCCCTTCGTAAAACCATGCTGACTTTGTCCTATTAAATTATGTTTATCCAAATGTCCAAACGCCCAATCACAGAATCCAAGCTTATGTGTCTTTACAAGATAGGCAACTAGTGATAAAAGGAAATGTGGGAAGATCAGTGTCTATACGCCAAGTAATCTATTCCCTGAAAAATTCTAAAGCATTTTTGTGTTTTGTGCACCAGGACCCCCAGATCCTTGCCATTAAGATAATAACTTGCTCTATGATTTTTCCTGCCAAAGTGCATAACCGGGTGCTCCGGTTTCCTCCCACAGTCCAAAGATGTGTGGGTTAGGTTGATTGACCATGATAAAAATTGACCCTTAGTGTTAGGGGGGATTAAATACGTGGGGTTACGGGGTTACGGGGATAGGGCTTGGGTGGGATGGCTGTCGGTGTAGGGACCGGGTGCTAGGGTTTGGATGATCGGCCATGATCTCGTTGAATGGCAGAGCAGGCTCGAGGGGCCGAATGGCCTACTCCTGCTCCTATCTTCTATGTTTCTATGTTTCTAAAAATACACCAAAGAGGTAAATGGGAATGTTTGGAGCTTACCGGCTTTAGGACTTGCCAGAAGGATATGGTTGGAATAACAAATCGTTTTTTAAAAATCGTCAGTTACCAGAAAGAGGAAAATATAACGTAACTGATTTGTTTAGAACCAAATAAATCCAGATGCAACCTAGTTGCCTTTAAAAAAAAAATGTAATTGCTTTATGTGAGTCTGTCGATAAATGTTCTGTATGTTTGGTGCCTCGGGTGCTTGGATTTTAGCTGTATTTTTGTGTATGGGACAGTCGCATGTATTAAATGTTCTGATTAATATGGGATTAGATATTATTGGGCAAGTTCAGCCTTTCTCAAAACAAATGTGGCTGAAGTATCAATGTGATGCATTCCAAGCCAAACAAGTGATCTCAACTAGAAAAAGAAAGCAATGGGGAGCATCTGCTTGGTGACACACTGCACAAACTGCCCTACCAGCACCAAGTATTTCCATGAGTGCTCATGATTCAAAGTGGAAGAATAATTGGATGTGGAAAAATACCTTGAACAATCCTTACTCTTCAAATACTTTGAATTGTCTCGCTTTCTCTCTCTATCTATTTATTTATCTACTATAATAAATAGATGAATTTGATTTTATATATATATCTAAATTAGAAATGTTTGAGACAGCAACACCTTTATAAGTTTTCAATTTACATGGCGATCTACTTCCTCGTGTGTGTGCATGCGTGTGTTTCCCTGCCCATTCTCTTTGCTCTGCCCTATTTAAACACTATTCATTTGTAATTTTTTCCAATTCTAATAAAGTTTTATACCTGAAACGTTATCTTGTTTATTCCCTCTACAGATGCTAACTCACTTGAGTGTCTCCAGCATTTTCTGTTTTTGTTATACTTTTATCAGTTTTTCACTGTTCAGTGCTCTCCGAGGTTCAGAATTTTGATTCACTGATGCAAATTATTTACAAAAGATCACATTCACTTCACCTCAGTGCCAATTTAGCTAAAATCAATTTCACTGAACAAATGAGGAGAAAATATAAATTGTACATCTCACCATACCTATTACAAGAAATATGTGTTGTGAAGTTGAAGGTTTATACCAGGCTTTTAAAAACAGCTTAATGTGAATCTCTGATAGGTTCGCATCAAGGGAAAATATCAGTACATGTGTCAGGCAAGTAATTTAATACTTTGCAGTACACAAACAGACACTGGTGCAAACCTCAGTGTAAATTGTAGGAGATCACATTTAATATGGGATCAGATGATGCATTAATGCATTAATTTTAGCTTCAAAATAATATACACCTTTCTATAATTTGCTTTTTGTATGTTAATCCTGACCTGAAACTAAGTGCAATCTCTCCAGGGCTGACAGTATAAGTTAGTCATTTGAAGTTATTCATGAACAAGTGTAAAAATAGTTTAGAAAAAAAAATGTTTGTCAATTATAAATTTACTGGCAAACTACAACGCAATTACTCGGCTATGCAAAGACCTGTTAAGAATGCTCAGTGGAACAGATTCCAGGAAGGAGAAGGGTCATAGATCCCAGCCATGACTCAAAGGAGAAAGCTCAGAATGTTTAAAACCATTTGATTTAAAGCCATCTCCCTTAAAGTTCTGGTAGCAAAGTGAATGACTGAAACCTGCCAGGAAATTGGGAGGAAAAAAAGGAAAGTTGGAATTTTTATTAACTGTGTGTATTAGGTGATGAGTGTAGCAAGGATTTTCTGCCAATGTACTGTTCACAATCCAGACTCTGAATATTTTAAATACAAACTGGTAGGTCTTCTATGGCATTGTTCATGGTACAACAGACTACACTTCAAAAAGTACCTCATTGGCTGTAAAGCGCTTTGGGATGTCCGGTGGTCATGAAAGACACGATATAAATGCAAGTCTTGATTTTTTTTTCTTCTTTATGTTAAGGATACATTGGGGCTGATTTTTATCTGTGGTGCAAATTGGTTCGGGCAGTGGCTGGGACAGTCAGGATGCCTGCGGATGTCAGTAGTGAGAGGCTAGAGCCATTATGATAGTCGGGCCTCATTTAAATCTTATAGGCGAGCTGTCTACGTTTTAGTTGGTGACGAGCTGCTTTGGAAGGCAGGATTTCTGCCGGCTCCAATGCCTAGTTAGAGCACCTTTGAAAGTGAGGTGTGCATTAATTTTGAAAATAATTTTGGCACAATTTTTGGAACTTTCTGTGATTGATGTACCCCGTATGAGTTCTCGGGTTCTGGTGGAGTAGATGAAGGCCTGGAGACATGGGGCTCGATTTTAATAGCCCTGAGGAGGTGGGTTTGAAGGCGGGTCGGCAGCAAAAATCAGAAAAAAATGGCTTCAGACACCCAACCCGCCTCCATCCCACCCCCATGCGATTTTCGTGAGTGTCAGGTTGGCCACTTCCAAACTGACCTGACTGGAACCGGTGGGACAGCCTGTTAACTGTCTTGCTAATCCTATTTTGATAGCGGTTTCCCATTTTCATGCATCTGCCTCCTGTTTCCCATCTTGTCAGAAACAGGCCAGCTGCAAGGAGACGAGTTGCTGGAGGGGATGATTTGTAGTCATTGGTGCAGCACTTTAAAAGCGCGCCTGTAACATGGCTGACATTCAAATGCAACAACTTTGTTGTTGGAGGTTTGGGATAAGATCTACTGAGCTTGTGACTGTTCAAGCTGACACCCATCTGTAGTGTGACCTGATTGGAATAATTTCAGGCCACTTTGAGTGTGCGCTTGCAAGCTTCTTGCCTCAACTGAAATCTATAGCAATTGGATGGGAACCATTTACATCCTCTCATCCTGGTCATCAGATTCGGAGGAAGAGCAGTCGCGGCAGCTCCACAACCAGCCACAATAGTAGCACTAACAGCAGGAGCGCCAACCTCCTCCTCACCCACCTGATGCTGCACTGGACACAGGATATCAGCCCTTGACAAAAATTGCTGGCCGGGATGCATCACCATGGCCAGATTTTCTTCATTTGATGCTGTAAACCCTGGCTGCCACATGGTGCGTTAGGTTGACACCATCCCACACCAGCACTGTCCAAGCCATTCCATGCACACAGACATCACTATAGAGGGGGGTGGGGGGGAGGTGTGACTGAACCATCACTGGAACTCAGTAAGACACTTCTCAAAGTGTGCTCAGATCTGTCCAATATGGGGAACTTTTGGAAAAATATATTACACTGCATGACAACACTTTACCAGAAACATCACATGGACATTGGCTAAACCTCTCAAGTGCCTACCCTTGTGTGTTGTTAGTTGGTATGCTTGCAGTAGGGTGAGGGTGAGTGTGAGGGGTTGCTAGTGAGATGGGGAAGTGATAAAGTAGATAGAGAGGGTTGGGTGGAGGTTCAAGGTAAGTTGGTGTCCTGGGAAGGTCTCTTCCGCTCTCGGAATGGAACAGAACCTCCCTGCATTGCTGTGACTCCCTCCATAAGCATATGGAGGGAGTCATTGGAGAGCGTGGGTGCAAGCGTTTACCTTTGTGCAGTGATTGTCAGTGTTTGCAGCACCTCAAACACTGACAGATCAACTGTCAAAATAAAATTATGCATGGTCCCTTTAAGGAAACCGGCTGATGATGCGTCATCAAGTGACGTAATCAGACCCGCTTCCGGTTAATTGGCCGGTAATCCTGCATTAACAAGGCCAATCAAGGGAAAATCACGTCTGCAGAGCGGAGGCAGCTGGGGGCGGGGGCGAGACCAGAACCCGGAAACCAGCTGACCCGCCCCCATCCTGCCTCAGAATTTAATTTGCGCCATGCTGTCTTCCCCACAAACAGCAAAAGGTTGTCCGAGCAGACGCTGGAAGGAGGTGGCTGAGAATGTCCATGCCAGAAGCAACATCCCCAGGAAATAGAGGCAGTGCTAGAAGAAGTTCAGTGACCTTAACTTGGACAACAAAGATGGGAATGATGTCTTCCTATCTCTTTTTCCCCAAGATGAAACGTTGCCACAGCCCTTTCCCCATGGCAATCTAAACACTTCCCTTCCCCGTTCCTTTTTCTTCTCCAATCACAAAGGGACACTGCACCTACCCTCCTTCTCATTCTAATCACATACACACCTGCTGCAGCTGCCCTCTGAACAGACCGCGCCAAGCTGTTCCATTACAGCTACACCATTGGCATCTATCTGACAATGTGGAAAACTGCCCAGGCATGTCTGATCCACAAAAAGCAGGACAAATCCAACCCAACTAATTACCACCCCATCAGTCTACTCTCAATCATCAGCAAAATGATGGAAGGTATCATCGAAAGTGCTATCTATTATGTCCGTGTATAATTGAGACACGGACTGCAGGAGTTGGTTATAACAGGTCTTTACTGAATGGAGGCAACCTGGAATTACTATGCAAATGTTACTACACAGGCTTATATACAGGGGTGGTCACTACTGGTACTGCAGTATACAGGGGCTGCAGAATATAGTTCCTTCTGCAAAGTACATACACTACAATTCCTCCCCTTTTAGCTAAACAGTACATAACATTCGATTAACAATGAAATAACATATTTACAATTACAGTTGCTAGATACATTAGTTGAAATTAAGCAATTATAAGTTCAGTCTTTGAGGAGGCTTCCTGATTCTGTCTGGATAACGCCTCTTTGGGGTATCAGGTTCTTCTGGCAAGGTTGATTCGGGATCAATGTCGTTGTTTGGTTTGTCTGCTTCCAATATCACCGATTCTGAGGTAGCTGCAATTGGTACTTCGGTTTCATCGCCAGGTGTATCAGATCGTGGTGTGGAGTTGAAGTTTCCCAGGGACTCTAGAATCTGGTCAGCATGGCGTCTTACAATACTCTCTCCAATGTCCACAGTATACATTAAAGGTCCTTGCCGTGTACAGATCGTTCATGGCTGCCATTTCTCTGTGCGGTAGTCCCGGGCCAAAACTGGTTGACCTATCTTAAAACTCCTGGTCGGTCTTTCAATCATATTCTGAAACTGCCTGTTCTCCACATCTCTTCTGATGTTTGGCTTAACCAAATCCAAGTGGCATCGTAGTCTTCGATTGAAGAACATCATGGCTGGAGTTTGGTTGGTAACTGCATGTGTCGCATTCCGGTAGGCAAACAAGAAGTTATCCACCTTGTGCTGTAGGGGTATATCTTCATTACACATTGCCTTGATAGCCTTCTTGAATGTTTGAACGAACCTCTCGGCCAATCCATTAGTGGCCGGATGATATGGGGCGGATGTGTAATGCTTAACACCATTGTTCTTTAAGAACCTCCGGAACTCTTCATACACAAACTGTGGTCCATTGTCGGAGCAAATCTGTTCAGACAGCCCATTCCTGGCGAATATGGTTCATAAGACTGTGATAGTTTTTTCTGTGGTGGTTGAGGACATTTTTATTACCTCTGGCCACTTTGAATGTGCATCCACCGCAATTAAAAACATCGAGTCCATAAATGGACCAGCAAAATCAATGTGCACCCTTTGCCATGGAGATGAGGGCCACTCCCATGGATGTAGAGGGGCTTGTGGTGGGGCGTTTTGGACCTTCTGGCATCCTGTACAGCTCTTGGTCATCTCTTCGATTTCTCTATCGATTCCCGGCCACCACACAAATGCTCTGGCTAAGTTCTTCATTTTTACCCCTCCCAGATGACCCTCATGAAGCTCATTGAGCACTCTATCCTTCAATTTGGGTGGAATTACTACTCTGGATCCACACATCAAGGTTCCTCGGCACACTGACAGCTGTTCTCTTCTTGGCAAGAATGCTGGCAGCAGTGGTTTGCCATGTGCTGGCCATCCCTTCACCGTTAAATCATAGACCCAGGAGAGTGTCGGATCATTTCGTGTATCCTTTTCCATGTTTGCATTCGTCACAGGGAGACATTTGACTATGGTCGAGTGGAATATCTCCACTGGATCCACTGCAAGTTCTTCTTCCACCGTCGGCAACAGTAGGCGCGACAATCCATCAGCATTCCCATGCTGTTTAGTTCCTTTGTACTCGATGTCATATTGGTGTGCCCCTAGGAAAAGGGACCACCTCTGTAGCCGTTGTGCTGTCATTATTGGTACGCCCTTCTGAGGGTTGAAAATGGAGACAAGAGGTTGATGATCAGTAAGTAGAGTAAATTTCTGACCGTGCAGGTAGTGATTGAACTTCTTCACCCCCCACACCAGGCTGAGGGCCTCTCTGTCAATCTGGGCATAGTTACGCTCGGCTGAAGTTAACGAGCGTGATGCAAAAGCTATCGGCCTCTCTGAACCATCAAGGAATTTATGTGACAGTACCGCCCCAATGCTGTAGGGAGACGCATCACATGCCAGTCTTATCGGTAGTGATGGGTTGTAGTGAGCCAATACTTCTCTTGAAGTGATTAGGTCCTTACTCTTCTGAAAGGCCCGCTTACATTCATCGCTCCATTTCCGTGCTACTCCCGTTTGTAGTAGGGCGTTCAGTGGGTGCAGAATTGTGGACAAATTCGGCAAAAACTTATGGTAGTAATTCACCAATCCGAGGAATGACCTCAGTTGCGACACATTTTCAGGCGTTGGAGCCTTAACTACCGCTTCAATTTTGTCTGGGGACTTATGTAACCCCTCTTCATCAATCACGTGGCCACAATACGATATCTGTTTCTTAAAAAACTCGCACTTGGGGCGATTGGCCCGTAGCCCATGTTCACGTAGTCTAGTGAGCACCTGCTCTAGGTTGGCAAGGTGTTCACTGTCATCTTCGCCTGTCACTAGGATGTCGTCCAAGTAACACTGAGTCCCCGGTATTGCTTGCAGGACTTGTTCCATCGCTCTTTGCCATATTGCCGGAGCTGATGCTACTCCGAATACCAGTCGATTATACTGGTAAAGACCTTTGTGAGTGTTTATCGTGAGATACTTCCTAGAGGATTCTTCAACCTCCATCTGCAAATATGCTTGTGCTAGGTCAATTTTTGTAAAACGCTTCCCTCCTTCTATCTTTGGAAGAGGATATTGTACTGTGTGAAGGACTGGGTTCACCGTCACCTTGAAGTCCCCACAGATGCGAACCTTCTTTGGCTCCTCAGACTTATTGTTTAACGTTTTCTTCATGACAGGAACGATGGGTGTCGCCCACTCGCTCCAGTCTACCTTAGATAACACGCCTGCATTCTCCAGATTCTCCAGCTCTGCCTCGACCGCTGGGTGAATTGCATATGGTACCGGTCTTGCTTTGAAAAACTTGGGAATTGCATTCTCTTCTATTTTTATCGATGCGGTTACGCCTTTAAGAGTTCCCAGTTCTTGTTGAAATACCTCTTTGGCGTTAGCTAAGATTGTTGACAATCGTCCAGGAGTGACGTCGTCATCCTTTTTACCAGCCACCGTCAGTGCCTGAATGGAGTGCCAGTCTAAACTTATCTTTCTGATCCATTCACATCCCAATAACGGTCGTCCACCATCTTGCAATATGTACAGATATAATTTCTGTCTTTCCTTGCCGTTGTATTCGACAGGCACCCTTATTTTTCCTCTGGGGTATACTTTTTGCCCCGTATACATCTTCAAGACAATGGATGTCTCTTTCAAGGGTATGTGTGAGAATAGCCGCTCATAGTCTCGTCGATTCATGACAGCTAGAGCTGATCCTGTATCCAATTCCATTTTGACTTGGGACCCTGCTATCGTGAGGGTGACCCAAATGGTTCGGTGATCCTCTTTTGCGATTACGTTGTGAAGTTTGAGACAGCTTAGTCTCTTGTTCCCGGATTCACTATCGCTCATCTGGTCTTCGGAACTACTGTCCGTCATCTTTTGTACTTTCCTGTACGGTTCCTTAGTAGTCTTTTTGTTGTCGTTGGTCTTCTTCCCAGACCTGCAAACTCGTGCAATGTGTCCCATCTTTCCGCATTGCCTGCATATTTTGTCCTTGGACCAGCAGTCCTTCTGGTCATGGTTTGTTCTGCCGCAGCGATAACATTTTGCAAATTCCCGTGTCATTTCGTGGGTGCCGTATTCCTGTGGCTTTTGCTGTATTTCCGCAGCTCCCCTTGCTGCTGCTTCGTATGATACTGCCATGCTGAAAGCCTTATCTAGCGTCAGCTCTTTCTCTGAGAGTAACCTCTTCTGGGTTCCTTCACTCAGGAGTCCGCAGACAAATTAGTCCCGTAAGGTATCTGCCAGTCCTGCTCCGAACTGGCAGTGCTTTGATAGCTTGCGTAGTTCCATAAGGTACTCAGCATTGCTCTCATCTTTATGCTGATTTCTCCTGTGGAATTTAAATCTTTCTGCTATCAGTAGCGGTGTAGGATTTAGGTGTTCCTGTAGGATAGCAACAACTTCGTTAAAACTCTTCGCCTTCGGTTTGGCTGAAGTAATCAGGTCCCGCAATAGGCCGTACGTTCTTGCGCCCATTAAGTTTAGCAGTACCGATGCCTTTTTCTCATCGGCTACTTCGTTTGCCTCGCAATATACCTCGACTCTTTCCACATACGTGGTCCAGTCTTCTATTGCATTATCGAAGGCAGTGATATTGCCAGTCTTCGGCATCTTGGAAATCTAAGATGGCACCTCCCGCGCTTTGCCTTCTTCCCCAATTTAACAAAATGGCGCCTCCCGCACTTTGCCTTCTTCCCCGCTGGATTAAGGTGGCGCCTCCCGCGCTTTCTGTCTTCTCCGCTGTTGCTAGCGCTGTTGCTGGCGTTTTATGCCTTGATGGCGATGCCCTATAGTCTTCGCGCACTTCCCCCCGTGCTGCTGCTAATGCCGCTCTCCGCGGTTCCCTTGGCAAACTGCAGCTCCTCGCGGCTTTCTGCGCGTTTAATTTTTATTATTTCCCCGTCGTCGGAACAACCCTGCGGACTCTTGCCTCCCTCTTCTCGGGTCTGTGCGCTGCCCGGCTTCGTAGCACCGGCCGCGCCCTGTGTGCTCCACCCTCTCTCTCTCTCTCCTCTTCCCGACAACGCTGCTCGGCCCCGTTGCAAAGCCACCCGCTCAAGCTCTAGACCGCCGCAGCCCAGGAAGGATCAGTGCACTACCTGCCACCAGCCCGATTAGCTGAAGCACCATCGACAGGATAACCAAGCCCCGCTCTCGACAGCCTCTCCTGCAATTCTTCAACTCCGCTGACTCAGAGGCGGATGCCCACGGTCAACGCCCGTTTCTTCTGTTTCTTTCTTCCTTCGGGCCTCGACCTCTGATAACTTCGCTTCAGGGATGGATCCCCATGAGGTGGTGCAGACTGTAGGTAAGTTCGTATCTGCTCGTCGCCAGTATTATGTCCGTGTATAATTGAGACACGGACTGCAGGAGTTGGTTATAACAGGTCTTTACTGAATGGAGGCAACCTGGAATTACTATGCAAATGTTACTACACAGGCTTATATACAGGGGTGGTCACTACTGGTACTGCAGTATACAGGGGCTGCAGAATATAGTTCCTTCTGCAAAGTACATACACTACACTATCAAGCGGCACTTACTCAACAATAACCTGCTCACTGATGCCCAGTTTGGGTTCCGCCAAGACCACGTGGCTCCCGACCTCATTACAGCCTTTGTCCAAACATGGACAAAGGAGCTGAATTGCAGAGATGAGGTGAGATTGACTGCCCTTGACATCAAGGCAGCATTTGACCGAGTGTGGCATCAAGGAGCCCTAGTAAAGCTGAAGTCAATGGGAATCGGGGGGAAAATGCTCCACTGGATGGGGTCATACCTAGCACAAAGGAAGATGGTTGTGGTGGTTGAAAGTCAATCATCACAGCCCCAGGACATCACTGCAGGAGTTCCTCAGGGCAGTGTTCTAGGCCCAACCATCTTCAGCTTCTTTAAAATTCATTGATGGGATGTGGGCGTCGCTGGCTAGGCCTGCTTTTAGTGCCCATCCCTAATTGCCCTTGAGAAGATGGTGGTGAGCCGCCTTCTTGAACCGCTGCAGTCCATATGGTGTAGGTACACCCACAATGCTGTTAGGAAGGGAGTTCCAGGATTTTGGCCCAGCGACAGTGAAGGAACGGCGATACAGGTCCAAGTCAGGATGGTGTGTGGCTTGGAGGGGAACTTGTAGGTGGTGATGTTCCCATGCGTCTGCTGCCCTTGTCCTTCTAAGTGGTAGAGGTCGCGGGTTTGGAAGGTGCTGTTGAAGGAGCTTTGGCGAGTTGCTGCAGTGCATCTTGTAGATGGTACACACTGCAGCCACAGTGCGCCGGTGGTGGAGGGAGTGAATGTTGAAGGTGGTGGATGGAGTGCCAATCAAGCGGGCTGCTTTATCCTGAATTGTGTCGAGCTTCTTGAGTGTTGTTGAAGCTGCATTCATCCAGGCAAGTGGAGAGTATTCCATCACACTCCTGACTTGTGCCTTGTAGATGGTGGAAAGGCTTTGGGGAGTCAGGAGGTGAGACACTCGCCGCAGAATTCCCAGCCTCTGGCCTGCTCTTGTAGCCACAGTATTTATATGGCTGGTCCAGTTCAGTTTCTGATCAATGGTAACCCCCAGGATGTTGATAGTGGGGGGTTCAGCGATGGTAATGCCATTGAATGTCAAGGGGAGATGCTTCATAAATGACCTTCCCTCCAACATAAGGGCCCAGAAATTCGGGTCGGGGGCTTCCCGCGGGTGCAAGCCCCCGATCTGCACTTACCTAGCGCGCCGGCCGTTGATCTCTGGGCCCCCGTGGAATTCCGATCCGGGGCGTGGTCCAGCTGCCGGCGCACAGTGCTTGCATATCCCAGGGGCGCAGTTAGTTCGATGCGTCCCCTGGGATCACGTGGGCCATGGGGAGTCAATCGGAGCAGGGAATGCTCCATTCATAAGTCTGTCAGGAAGAGCTTTCAAGACTTATAAATACTGCGGCCCTAAAACAGTACTAAATCTTCAAATAAATTTTTTTTTTAAATCACATTTTTTAAATAAACTATAAATTACATGAAATAACTATTTGAAAAAATAATTTTATTTTCTAACAGGGCTAAAAATAAACTTACCTTGCTTTAAAGTATTTAAAAATAATAAACCTGTGGAAAAAATGTTTTAATTTTAATTAATTCACCACTTACCTTGTAAAAAGCAGGCCTTATGCCTGCTTTTTACATTTCTAAATTCTGGAGACTTACTCTCCCGGGAAATCCTGTTAAAAAAAATGAAGTTCGATGCACACGCGCAGCCTCTCATGTGCACACGTTCGACCTCTGAACTCCTTCGTTCAGAGGAACGGAAGTGCCGGTTTCCCGCGCATGCGCAGTGCATGCAGGAAACCGGCACTTCCATTGGGCCTACGGGTGAGTACTCACCCGTGGAGACCCGAAGTTCTGGGCCAAGGTCATAAATGGGAATGTTCGCTGATGACTGCACAGTGTTCAGCGCCATTCACAACTCTTCAAATGAAATAGTCCATGCCGGCATGCAACAAGACCTGGACGACGTTCAGGCTTGGGCTGATCAGTGGCAGGTAACATTCGCACCACAGAAGTGCCAGGCAATGATTATCTCCAACAAGCAAGTGTCTAACCACCTCCCCGTGACATTCAACAGTATTACCATCGCCGAATCCCCCACCATCAACATCCTGGGAGTCACCCTTGACCAGAAACTTAACTGGACCAGCCACATAAATACTGTGGCAACAAGAGCAGGTCAGAGGCTAGGTATTTTGTGGTGAATGTCTCACCTCCCCAAAGCCTTTCCACCATCTACAAGGCACAAGTAAAGAGTGTGGTGGAATACTCTCCACTTGCCTGGATGAGTGCAGTTCCAACAACACTCAAGAAGCTCGACACCATCCAGGACTAAGCAGCCCACTTTATTGGCACGCCATCCACCACCTTAAATATTCACTCCCTCCATCACCGGCGTACCATGGCTGCAGTGTGTACCATGTACGAGATGCACTGCAGCAACTCACCAAGGCTTCTTTGGCAGCACCTCCCAAATCCGTGACCTCTTCCAACTAGAAGGACAAGGGCAGCAGGCGCATGGGAACACCACCACCTCCAAGTTCCTCTCCAATTCACACACCATCCTGACTTGAAAGTATATCGCCGATCCTTCATTGTCGCTGGGTCAAAATCCTGGAACTCTCTCCCTAACAGCACTGTGGGAGTACCTTCACCACACAGACTGCAGCAGTTCAAGAAGGCGGCTCACCACCACCTACCCAAGGGCAACTAGGGATGGGCAATAAATGCTGGCCTTGCCAGCGACACGCACATCCCATAAACAAATTTTTTAAAAGGCACAAACAGCCTTTTGCTTTTACCTGGTGACATCTGGAAAGCATTTCACACTTCTAACTCCTTCCATATTTCATATTGGAGCCTCCCCATCTTGCTCACAACTTACTGCTTCTCCCTCTCAACATGCACACTACTCACACATCTACACAGCCCTTTACAAGAATAACACACTATCTCACTCTCAGTCTACCTGCAGGACAAGCTGATTCACAACAACTGGGAGAGGACCAGAACCGGGTGCGGGCCAGACTCGCGCAGATAGAAGTGGAAGTGTTGGAGATCATTGGGGGAAGCTTGAGAAGAAGCACCTGGAATGGTAAGACTGGAGGCCTAGTGCACCAGGGTGTCTGCCTATTTATCTTGCCTTTTCTCTTACCTCAAGCAATCACACATGTAGGCAGCATGGCAAACTGGTGCTGCATTGTGCTGCCACATCTGCTGCTGCATAACCTTCCCATTATTTGCTGGCCCCTGTCTCTCTCCTTTAATCAAATCTATCCCATGACTTACGCCTTGTTATACAAGAGGTGTAAAAGGACCACCTATCGCGAAGATGTACCACACCAGCACAGAAACCGGCCCCCTGGATGGGGTAGAAAGTTCGAGGTGAATCACTCAGCACTAGTGAGTAGGAGCTAGTGATATGGAATGGGCAGACCAGGAGACAGCTGGCCAAGGGGTAAGCTCCAGCTCTAGCTCTGCTGAAGAGAACAGAGGTGCTGAATTCAGGCTGCCAGCCTTTAAAAGAAAGATCTTCCACGTGCACAAGCAATTACTCAAGGCATTTAGCATTTAGCCTACAGCTGCTGCACCATGTCGGAGAGGAATCCACTTCCAACCTCTATGTCATTCTGGCACAAGGCATGAAAACTGTGCAGTTTACCGTGGATGCTGCAGCTGGGCCCTATGTCCAGGACTCTGTAAGACCAGCACTAATATCTTTGGTTGAAGCTCAAACTGGTGCCATTCAGGATCTGGCTTTACCACCTTTGAAAGGCTGGGAGAAAGCATTGAACGGGGCTACAGTTGCATCACCGATGTCCTACAGTCTACACTCTTGCAGGTCAGTGGGAGTGCTGCTCCCCAGCCCTATGGGAGTGGCAGTGTGCAATGGGAGTGGCACATGTTGTCTTCTCTCTCATGACATCTTGCCTGCTTTACCCTCCATCCCCTCAACTAATGTCCACCATGGTGCTGGGCCACAACTGCCTCAGCAACAGCCAAAATGCTGCAGTCTGCAGCCAGGTTCTCTCGGACCCAAGCTCCTACAGGCTGCTGACCATGAGCATCTCAGAAGCCTTCATTTCAGCATCAGCAGCCTACAACATCCTATGTTGAAGTGACTTGCGGAGCACCTTGTAGTACATAAGAACATTAAAACATAAGAATTAGGAGCAGGAGTAGTCCATTTGGTCCCTCGAGCCTGCTCCGCCATTTAATAAGATCATGGCTGATCGTCGACCTCCACTTTCCCGCTCGATCTCCATATCCCTTGATTCCCCATGAGTCCAAAAATCTATCTATCTCAACCTTGAATATACTCAACGACTCCGCATCCACAGCCCTTTGGGGTAGAGAATTCCAAAGATTCACAACCCTCTGAGTGAAGAAATTCCTCCTCATCTAAGTCTGAAATGGCCGACCCCTTATTCTGAGACTATGCCCCCTAGTTCTCGACTCTCCAGCCAGGGGAAACAAACTCTCAGCATCTACCTTGTCAATCCCCCTCAGAATCTTTAAATGTTTCAATGAGATCACCTCTCATTCTTCTAAACTCCAGAGAGTACAGGCCCAATCTACTCAATATAGTGATAGCACATTATGAGAGAAATGACATAAAAAAGGCACTATGGTGCGACACCTGTGTGCTTATTATTTATTTTGGCATTTGTTAACACTATTACACTCTAATATCCTTTCCACTGATGATGTTGTCTGCAGAGACTTTTTGTAATAGCTTGGGACTCGGCAAACCAATGAATGATGGTCAGTGGGATGGAATTTCTTTATACAGTTGATGTATTTCTTAATCGTTGCTATAGAAACACATACCCTGTCCATGGGGAGATATAGTTCCAATTTTCTCTTTACAGGAAATGTGCATTTTTGCTGCACTTTCACACCCCTTGCAACAGTATAACCTCTTTCTCTTTGTGAGTAATGTCCTGGAAGATCTGCTAGAATTGTAAAAAAGAAATCCAGTACACTAATGGTTAAACCTAATTGTAAAATCTTATAAATTGTATTTCTCAAAGACACAGGCCTGAATTTTAATCCTTTGGCAGGTTGGGAGCAGGGGTGGGGGCGGGGGCTGCTCGATAGTGGTCGGAAAACCCATGAGAATGGGTTTCCTGCAGGCCCTTCCAAATTTAACAGCAGGGCCTGATTTGCATTTGAAACCTCTGTTTCCCACCCACAGCCACAGAGAGGAAGGGGGAGGGAGGGATCAAGTGGGGGTTGGGGGGTGCCACAGGATGATCGGGAGGGAGGCGGAGGATGATCGGGGGCACCGGGTGCTAATCGGGGTGCAGCTGGAGGATGATCGGGGACCGGGGGCTGATCATGTTAAAATTTGTGTTAAAATTCCCCCCAAAGAGACAGAAAAACAGTGGGAAATTTTTGAAAGGGTAATCAATAGAGTTCAAGAGAAATGTATTCCACTAAATGCCAAAAATAAGCATGCTAATTATGTAGCACCGTGGATGAATAAAGAACTAAAGGGAAAATTGAATCTAAAGAAAAAGACATATAAGAAGTACTTAGATACTAAAGGAAAGGAGGACAAAAGGAATTACAAGGAACTTAGGAGAGAAATTTAAAAAAAGAATCAGGAAATTACGAAACCAAATTATCAAGGTATACAAAAATATTAATGAAGCCTTCTATAGACACATAAATAACAAAAGAAAAATGAAAGTAGGGACAAGGCCATTTAATGATGGCCAATATAACTCACAGGTAATGACAGAGAATGGTGAGAATGTGGAACTCGCTACCACAGAGAGTGGTTGAGGCAAATAGTATAGATGCATTGAAGGGAAGGCAAAATAAGCAAATGAGGGAGAAAGGAATAGAGTTAGATGAGGAAGGATGGGAGGTGCCTCGAGTGGAGCATAAATGCCGGCATGGACTGGTTGGGCCGAATGGCCTGTTTCTGTGCTGTATATTCCATGTAATAAGTATTGAATAACTACTTCGCCTCAGTTTTTACTAAAAAAGATAACAAAATAGACACTTCATAAGAGGATGAGCTTAAAAAAAATACAATTGGGATAGAAAGCGCGAAAATAATTGACAAACTAGCAAAACTAAAAGAGGATAAAACCCCAGGTCCAAATGGTATGAACCATTGCATACTCAAGGAAACTAGGAAGGAGATAGCAGATGCATTACTTACATAAACATTTCATAGAAGAGCGGATAATGCCAGAAGACTGGCGGAAAACTAATGTTGTTCCTATATACAAAAAAGGAGATAGAATAAAACCTGGGAACTATAGACTAGTCAGCTTAACGTCAGTGATAGAAGATATTGGAATCTATACTAAAAGAAGTGACAGAAGAGCATCTAGAGACAGAAAATAAAACAAAAAATAGTCACCATTAATTCCGAAAGGCTAAGTCATGTTTAACTAACTTGATAGAATTCTTTGAAGATGTAACGGAAAAAGTAGACAAGGGTAATGCAGTAGATGTCATATACTTGGATTTTTTAAAGGCCTTCGATAAGGTACCACATGGTAGGCTCATGACAAAGGTTAGGGCATGTAGAGCCAGGGGACAAATAACCAAATGGACTGTAAATTGGCTGAAAGATAAGAAGCAGAGAGTAGGGGTTAAAAAAAGTTATTTAGATTGGAGGAAGATAGAAAGCAGTGTTCCACAAGCATCAGTGCTTGGACCACTGTTATTCATAATTTACATTAATGACTTGTAAATTAGGAGCAAGTAACACAATATCAAAATTTGCAGATGATACCAAACTGAGGGGTATAACTAACACTGAGGAATAATGCAACATAATACAAGAAGATATTAGAAAGCTTGCAGACTGGGCAGTTAAGTGGCAAATGAACTTTAACATAGATAAATGTGAGGTGGTGCACTTTGGTAGGAAAGATAGAAACATCACCTGCACCTTAAAAAATAAGAAACTGAATGGAGTAGGGATCTAGGGATATAGGTGAACAAATAATTAAAAGCAGTATAGCAGGTCAGCAAAGCAATTAAAAATGCTAACAAAGCACTGGTATTTATTTTTAGGGGTACAGAATTCAAAAGTAGTGAAGCTTTGTTAAACTTGTATAGAACCCGGGTCAGGCCACTCTGCACAGTTCTGGTCTCCGTACTATAAAAAGGACATAGAAGCAATGGAGGAAGTGCAAAAAAATATTTACAAGGATAGTATCAGAACTGCGAGATTACAGCAATTGGGAAAGATTGAACAGATTGGGGCTTTTTCTTTAGAAAAGAGAAGACTCAGAAGTGACCTGATAGAGGTCTTTAAAATTATGAATGGATTGGGCAGGGTAGAGGTGGAAAGAATGTTTCCACTTGTGGGAGAATCCAAAACTAGGGGCCATAAATACAAGATTGTTACTAATAAATCCAATAGGGAAATAAGCACAGCCTGCTTTTGATAAAAGGCCAAGGCCTGAGTTTTCTTTACATGGGCGGGTCGGGTGTGGGTGGTTGGCATGGCGGGTTGCGACCCCGTTGTTGCTTCCACCCCACTGCAGAAATCGACTTTGCGCTAATGGGGCCTATTACGCCCATCCTGCGTGTTACCCGGCTCTATTAAATGGTGCGTGTTTGACGACATCATCGATGATGCGCTTTCAGCCGGGATATTTAAAGGAGCCATGGCCACTTTGCATTTGAAGGTTCATCTAGGAGTGTTCAGTCACTGCATTGGAGGCTTTCATTGCTCCAAACAGTTGGAGACATGCCTGCACCCAGGTTCTCCGATGACTCCCTCGATATGTTTGTGGAGGGAGTCGCAGCACGCAGGGAGTTCCTCTTCCCTTCGAATGGGCGGAAGAGACCTCTCCAGGAGACAAAAAGAGCCTGGATCCAAATTGCAGAGGCGGTGAACAGCAGGGATGTGTTCAGGAGGACCTGGGTGCAGTGCCGGAAATGTTTCAGGGATCTCATTAGATCAGGAAAGGTGAGTACAAAGCCACACTCAACTTCAGCCTGCTGTGTCTCTCAACACATCCCCATTACACTGCCTTCCCAATCTTACTCCTGCACATCCTTACTCACACCAACACACCTTGCACGCCCACCCATCCCTCTCTATCTACATTATCACATCCCCATCTTACAAGCCACCCCTCACACTCACCCTCAAGTTAATGTAATCATACCAACTAACAACACCCAAGGAGGCCACTTGGTATTGCCATCCCAATCCATCATAGTCTCCCTCTAAAGATGTAACCCATCCATTCCTTACACTCATTCCATCACTCTCACTCAACCTTCTCTTCTTTCCTTCCTTGCAGGAAAAGAGAGCCCACAATAAGAGGGAGAGGGAGAGAACTGGAGGTAGGCCTCCATCATTTGCCACCCTCACAATAGCAGAGGAGGTTGTGTTGGAAGTATCGGAAGTGGCTGAGCAGCTGGAGGTGGGAAACGAAGAGAGGGGGACATCTAAGCAACCTGGTGACAGAAGTACACATCATACAGCTACATGGCATACATCAGTCACTCATATGGGGACTCCTGGCATCAGCCACTGAATGGTCATCATGTGCATAATGGTATCGGTACCCATTCTTCATATGACATATCTAACTCATCTCTTTACTCTCTCACAGGTCCATGAAGAGCACCTCCTGCCCCCCTCCACTGTCCAGGAGGGAGAGGAAGATGACTCCTCAGAAGAGCCTCCAGACTCTGAGGGCACAGCGTCACCAGACATGAGCGCACACAGCATCAGCGCAGATACGCACACCTCCGTGGGTCCCACGCAAGATAGAGTAGTGTTGTCACTGGGTCCCAAGTCACAAGTGAGCAAGAGCAGATGGTGGAGACAGGGACAGCAGTGGAGACTCCTCACCGGAGGGCGCAGGACACTTCCAGCTCTGCTCAGCTGCGTGCAGACGCTGATCCCGGGGGCCATTCAGAAAGATGTCAATCCTGGAGGTGCAGGAAGAAGTGCAGGGGGCTCTGACAGGTTTTGCAACCATGATGTCTGCAAATATTCAGAGAATGAAGGTGTCCATCTCCAACATGAGCACCACCGTGTCGCAGGCGATGGCGACTGTAGGCTCTTCCATGGACAGGATGGCCACCTGCATGGAGCAGCTAATGTGCCACTCACAGGAGCACATGGTCTCTATGAAGAGTAGATGGCTATCTACGGAGAATAGATGGCTATCAAGGTAGCATAGATGACAGAGGCTCATCGACCTCCTGTCTAGGAGGGATGTCAGCATATATGTGGGTCCTCATGGCCTCACTAATGTGCAGCAAGGTGCTCTCCAGCTCCTTGTTAGCAGGGAAGTGCGAGTGGCTCATGAGAGGGATGATGGTGACAGGGGACATGGAAGTGTGGGCTCCTCTCAAAACGTTTACACTTCTTCCCCATTGCCACCCCCTCAGTCAGAGCCCCAGATGCCTCTTCGGATAGCAATGGCCAAGTTTGCCCCTGCACAGTCGCAGGAGGAGCAGACTTTGGCGGGGCCATCACAGGCTCCATAACCCAGAGGACATCCGCCAAGAGTGTCTAAGCAGTCACAGCAGGGAAGTGAGCAGGCTGCCTCTACCTCTGCTGAAGCCACAGGGATAGCACCTCGTAGAAGCATGCGTAAGAAAAAGATGACACACAAGTAGATTCACAAGGGTAGCCACTTGGGTGTTTTATTCAATGTTAATGTCAAGTTTCCGTTAATGTATTGTCAACCATAAAAATCTTTATTTTCACCACTTTCTGGTCTTGGACAAATTTGTGTGCACCTTTGGAAGTGTCTTAGTGAGTTGCAGTGAATGGTGAGACAGAACGGCACCTCCAGCAATGGCGGTGAGTGTGAAAGTAATGGGTGGTCACTGTAGGGATCCTTTATGGTGTTGCTGTGGGGTGGTGCCAACCTGGCACAACATGTGGCAGCCATATGGGTGTACTGCTTAAAGTTAAGTAAATCAGGCCATGATGAGGCCATCCCTGGCATCCTAGGCAGCAATGTGCTGGGGTGCTGGTGGGATCTGACCTGCAGGTTCCTCCAGCTTCTGCTCCTCCTTGTCTTCCAGCTGCTTCTCCTCCTCCTCCTCCTGCTCCTCCTCCTCTGAAGAGGCTGTGCGCTCAGTGCCTTGCTCCTCATGTAGCTCTACCCCTCGCTGCTGTGCTATGTTGTGCAGGGTGCAGCAGACCACGGCAATTCTGGAGACCCTGGCTGGTGCGTACTGAAGGGCTCCTCCAGACTTGTCAAGGCATCTGAAGTGCATTTTCAGCATTCCTATTGTTTGCTGTATGACACATCTAGTGGGTATGTGGCTTTCATTATATCTCTCCTGAGCCTCAGTACTTGGCCACCTCAAGGGTGTCACAAGCCATGTCTCAGTGGATAGTCCTCGTCTCCAAGCAGCCAGCCGCAGAGTCTATTTGGAGGAGTGAAGAGCTGAGGCAGGGTGGACTGGCAAAGGATGAAATAGTCATGGCAGCTGCCAGGGAAATGGCACAGACATGCATGATGATCTTCTTTTGGTTGCAGATCAGCTGCACATTGAGGGAGTGGTAGCCCTTGCAGTTGACAACAACTCTTGGGTTATGATGGGGTGCCCTGATAGCCATGTGTGCAGTCGATGATGCCCTGCACCCGTAGGAAGCCAGCCAGAGTGGCAAAGCCGAGTGCCCGCTCTGTAACACTGGCTTAATCAGTGGCAAAGTTGATTTAATTGGCTGACTTGTCAAAGAGGGCATCGGTGACCTGTGTGATGCATCTGTGGGTGGCCGACTGTGAGATGCTGCAAATGTCTGCTGCAGATCCCTGGAAGGAGCCTAAGGCAAAGAAGTTGAGTGCGTTGGTGACTTTGACAGTAAGGCGTATCCACCCACTCCTCTGGGCTGCAGGTCTTGCTTGAGCAATCTGCAAATGTCTGCGATGACCTGGTGCAATAGCCTGAGCTTCCTTTGGCACTGCTCAGTCATGTTGAGGAAGTTCATCTTCTGCCTGTATACCCTGTGTTGAGCATATCGCCTCCAGCGCAGTGCAGCCCTGCGCTGAAGCCCTCTGTCCTGTGCAGCATCAGGTGGTTGAGGAGCAGGTTGGTGGTGTTGTTGTTGGTGCTGCTGATGTGCTGGTGTTGGGGCTCATCATGGTCCGATTCTGAGGACCAAGTTGAGACAGTATAAATGGCACCCATGCTTATGGAATCGATTGCAGGTCAAGTAGAGATCAAAGGAGCAAGCTGTCAATGGTGTGATAGGTTGTAACAATGCGGTGAGACTGGATGGTGACTTTGCTGCAAACATTTGCAGCCTGTAGAAAGCGAAATGTGTGCTGGGAATGCAGTCAACAACAGCTTCTGCCTAAGGAAAGTGATTAGCTGTGGGGTGGGAGCTTTATAGAACATTTCATGCTGTCATCTAATCAGCTGGAGCAATGGTCACTCAACTCCTGCCTCAGGCTGACAGATATGGATCCCGAGCTGCGTGAATCCCATGGGCAGCCAGGGAAATTTGAAAGTTAGGGTTTAAAAAGGCGCTTAAGGGTCTGATAATAAGGTGATAATGATTTGAATTAGGTTGCCCACCTCTGCCGGTTGGGTCACTACCGTGCCGGCAATATTGCCCGAGGGAAAGGTGCGTGGGGGCGGGATGATGGCGGGTTCCCGACCCTTGCAAGATATTTTATATTTCCCGCCCAACCCGCCTCTAATCGCGCCAGCACAGACCCCAGAATATTTCGGCTTAAACTATCCAAAATGCACAGAAACAAAAAAAAGCAAGCACACCAATTGACTAAGGGACCAAAATAGTTGGAAAATAATTAAAAGCAAGTAAAAAAATATAAATTTCAAAATTGATATAGAAACAAGGCACAGCAAAGCCCAACTAAGCAACAGAATGTCAGGAAAAATATTGTTGCAGGCATTGGCAACACTGTGGAGACTGAGAATGATTTACTTTTATATGTGTTTATTTTATGAATGATATTTGTATGCATCTAATTTGGGCTAGCTCACAAATCAATTTGACAGCTCAAATGACTTTCAACAATCTCTTTAGCTGTTTTTCTGGCGTTTGCTGATTGGTAGGCACATAGGAATTGCTAGATTAAAAAAGACCAAGGTCCATCTAGTTCGACTTCTATCATCCTGGTAGTCACATAAAACAATGATAATGGAGTTGTTGACTAATCATAGCAATCATTCTCTATCAATTGGTCTACAACATAACTGGAAATGACATGAGAAAAACCCCAATGAAGGAAAGCTTTGGGAATTATTGGTCCAAAGTCACCTGTTCCTCACATGCCTGCTACACTTACCAAGTCATGTCTCGAATTACTCCTATACTGTACCCCCAAGTGTTATTTTCTGAAAGAAAATTATCTAATTTCCGTTTGAATGAATCAGTACTAACTGTTTCCATCGTCTCCTTATGGATCCTGTTCCATCGCTTGACCACTCGCTAATTTATAGCTGCCTGCTAGCTGTTTAGTAAACATTAGATTGGATGCTAATTACTTAGTGTTTTATTAATATGATATTTGAGCCAATCATATTTTCGCCTAAAATATGAAGATCATTTTTGTGGTGTAATGCCCCATGAATGTATTTCCTTTATACTCGCTGATGTCTATGCCATGAGTAATCTGGGATCTGGAGCTTTAATATGATGTTTAGCTGCTAGCCCCTCACTACCCTTTAAGGCCACCGCTCAGTTAGTTCCTACGGTCCCGGGGATGAGGGGATGGACATATGAGGAGAGGTTGAGTAGATTGGGACTCTACTCATTGGAGTTCAGAAGAATGAGAGGCGATCTTATTGAAACATATAAGATTATGAAGGGGTTGGATCGGGTGGATGCAGGGAGGATGTTCCAGATGATGGGTGAAACTAGAACTAGGGGGCATAGTCTTAGAATAAGGGGCTGCTCTTTCAAAACTGAGATGAAGAGGAACTACTTCACTCAGAGGGTGGTAGGTCCATGGAATATGCTGCCCCAAAAAGCTGTCGAAGCTACATCATTACATAAATTTAAAACAGAAATAGACAGTTTCCTAGTAGAAAAGGGAATTAAGGGTTACGGGGAGCGGGCAGGAATTTGGACATGAGTCTAGGTTCGGATAGGTCATGGCCCTGTGGGTAGCGGAGCGGGCCCAGGGGCCGTGTAGCCTGATCCTGCTCCTGTTTTCGTGTGTCTAATGCTGTTAGATTCAGGAGATAGTCCTGTCATAGTGGATTGGTGGTTAGGATCAGATCAGCCATGATCTTATTGAATGGCGGAGCAGGCTCGAGGGGCCGATTGGCCTACTCCTGCTCCTATTTCTTATGTTCTTATGTTCTTATGTCTAAGTGTCCTCAGGTCAACCTCAGATTATTTTCTGTTAATGAGGGAGGTTTTCAGATTGCCACATGCTTATCAATGTGCAAGTCAATCTGCAAACTGCCTTCACCAATAGAAATTAACCTGTAATTGACTTCAGCAGGAAGTGACTGCACTTCTTTTTTTGTAGACTTTTGATGCTTTGACAGACATTCTCAAAACTTTAAAGCGGGTAGTATTATATATTACAACTGGTGAAGGGGTTGCAACATTCCATTTCAAAATACAATGAAAACCCCTATGTGAAGCTTTGTCAATGGGAAGTCCCATTTTAAAAGTGTCAATATTTATTATAAGTGCTAGTTTTATTTGTAGGTGGCACTGCGGGGTTTCCAATGTAATTAATTGTTATGCTTCTGAACTAATATTATATGACAGCTGAACTTTATATTTTATTTATAGTGAATGTTTACACGGTTAAAAATGTGCTTTTTGTCTGCTGCAGGCTGTACCCAATGGGTAGCATTATAGAGTGAACTGTTCTGCCTTGCCATGTTGCTTTTCTGATTTGAGGTTAATAAAAGATGTCAGTTTTCAGCATTTTTTAAACTGTGTAGATCTGAGAAAGGGAGGGGCAAGGCCATGGAGGGATTTGCAAATAAGGATGAGAATTTTAAAATTGGTGGATCGGGAACCAACGTAGGTCAGCAAGCATAGAGATGATGGGTGAATGGGACTTGGTGCGAATTAGGCTACGGGCAGCCAAGTTTTGGGTGAGCTCATTTCTGTAGTCTTCCCAATGTTAAGCTGGAGGAGTTGTGAGTCATTGAGTACTTGGGAGCAGTGTCAAAACAAGCAGTTTGGCAGCACAGAGGCAGTCAAGGGGTCAACAGCAGTCATAGAGAAATAGAGATGGGTAATATCAGTGTGCATGTGGAAACTGACCCCCGTACCTGTTTGTTTATAAACAGAGACCAACAATGAGTGATTACGTTATTGATCATGTCAGATTTTAAAATATATTTTTGAAAGTCGTATAAATGTAAAATGGCTGTGTGTAAACTTCATTAGAGGAGTTTGTGTTGCATAAGGTATCACAACTGCTACAACACAGACTTTCTTGATAGTCAATACAGGTTGAGCATCCCGAATCCGGCAACCTCGGGACCGAGGCTGAGCTGCTTTTCGTGTTTTTCCGGACTTCGGACCGTGTTTCTGATGTCCGAAGTCCAGAAACACCCTGTTATAAATCTCATCATCGTCAAGAAACTACTCATGAAATAACACTGGACGGCCAGCTGGTGGCGCCATCCAAGGAGTATAAATACTCGGGCGTGGGCCCAGCTTTCCAGGGACATTTTGTAAGACAAGGAACTAGTGAAGTACAACTAGACCTCCATGTTCTGAAACAAGTTGATTAAAGCCTTGCTTTATGCTCAAACCAAGTGCGTAGTGAGTTTTATTACGTCACACCCGAGCCCAGGTTGCGATATTTCCAGACTTCAGACATCAGAAACACGTGCCGAGTCTGGAAATGCCTGGGCCCAGGTTGCGATATTTCTGGTTTTTGGGTGTTCGGATTCCGGAACATTCCAGAACTCTGGATTTTGGAGGCTCAACCTGTATAACAGCTATGGAAACAGATTTCATACCTGGTTGTTTCACAAGCTGAGCCCACTCGAAAACTGACAGCAAAGGTGGCAATTTCTATTCAATTTACAAGGTTGCAAGTGCAGATATTAAAATAAGATAACCCTGCTCATTTTGGATCCTAAAATTATGACAATTTTGTATTTCTAAAATATCTTGCTATACAGTATGTGTCCAATTTCTCATAGGTAATGGTATCCACTGTACAATCTATAGCTGTGTAGCTTAGTGCATGTCTTTATATGCTTACATCTTTACAATCCAGTGAGAAAAGCACAACTTCTTCTAGTTGGATTGATGCATTGAGTGCTGTCCTGCCATCACATCGCATAAAGTTTAAATAGCAGTTTCTTCTATTTCCATCCCAGCCTAAAATAAGTGAAACACTTTGCAGAATATTACATTCCACTTTATGAATTCCATTTATCCTCACTTGCATATGTACCTGATGTTACAGTGATGCTTGCCAAAAGCTATTAACAAATCATCCTCCAATTTGTGACTGCATTTTTAATCATAAATGCAGATAGAAACATAGAAAAATAGAAGATAGGAGCAGGAGTAGGCCATTCGGCCCCTCGAGCCTGCTCCGCCATTTAATGAGATCATGGCTGATCATTCAAATTCAGTACCCGGTCCCTGCTTTCTCCCCATATCCCTTGATCCCTTTAGCCTTAAGAAATATATCTAACTCCTTCTTGAATATATTTAATGAATTGGCCTCAACTGCCTTCTGTGGTAGAGAATTCCACAGGTTCACCACTCTCTGGGTGAAGCAATTCCTCCTCATCTCTGTCCTAAATGGCTTACCCCTTATCCTTAGACTGTGACCCCTGGTTCTGGACTCCCCCGTCATCAGGAACATCCTTCCTGCATCTAGTCTGTCTAGTCCTGTTAGAATTTTATAAGTTTCAATGAGATCCCCTCTCTTTCTTCTAAACTCCAGCGAATATAAGCCCAATCGACCCAATTTCTGCTCATACGTCATTCCTGCCATCCCAGGTATCAGTCCGGTGAATCTGCGCTGCACTCCCTCCATGGCAAGAACATCCTTTCTCAGATAAGGCGACCAAAACTGCACACAATACTCAAGGTGTGGTCTCACCAAGGCCCTGTACAACTGCAGCAAGACATCATTGCTCCTGTACTCGAATCCTCTCGCTATGAAGGCCAACATACCATTTGCCTTCTTAACCGCCTGCTGCACCTGCATGCTTACCTTTAGCGACTGGTGCACAAGGACACCCAGGTCTCGTTGCACTTCCCCTTCTCCCAATCTATTGCCGTTCAGATAATAATCTGCCTTCCTGTTTTTGCCACCAAAATGGATAACCTCGCATTTATCCATATTATACTGCATCTGCCATGCATCTGCCCAATCACCCAACCTGTATAAATCATACTGGAGTTTCTCGGCATCCTCCTCACAGCACACGCGCCCACCGAGCTCTGTGTTGTCTGCAAACTTGGAGATATTACATCTAGTTCCCTCATCTAGATCATTAATATATATTGTGAATAGCTGGGGTCCTAGCACCGATCCCTGCCATACCCCTGTATTCACTGCCTGCCACTCGGAAAAAGACCCATTTATTCCAACTCTTTGCTTCCTGTCTGCCAACCAGTTCTTTATCCAAGTCAGTACCTTACCCCCAATCCCATGTGCTTTAACTTTACATGCTAATCTCTTATGCAGGACCTTATCGAAAGCCTTCTAAAAGTCCAAATACACCACATCCACTGGTTCTCCCTTATCTATTCTACCATTTACATCCTCAAAAAATTCCAATAGATTAGTCAAGCACGATTTACCTTTTGTAAATCCATGTTGACTTTGTCCGATCCTGTCACTATTTTCCAAGTGCTCTGCTATTACATCATTTATAATGGACTCTAGCATTTTCCCCACCACCAATGTCAGGCTTACCAGTCTATAATTCCCCATTTTTTCTCTCTACCACCTTTTTTAAATAGTGGGGTTACATTAGCTACACTTCAGTCCATGGGAACTGTGCCAGACTCTATAGAATTTTGGAAGATGACCAGCAATGCATCTATTATTTCTAGGGCCACTTCCTTGAGTACCCTAGGATGTAGATTATCAGGCCCTGGGGATTTATCGCCCTTCAATCCCGTCAATTTCCCTAACACCATTTCCCTACAAATACTGATTTCATTTAGTTCCTCTCTCTCATTAGACTCTATGTTCCCCGACACCTCTGGGAGGTTATTTGTGTCCTCCTTTGTGAAGACAGAATTAAAGTATGTATTTAATTGGGCTGCCATTTCTTTGTTCCCCATTATAAATTCTCCTGATTCTGACTGCAAGGGACCTATGCTTGACTTCACCAATCTTTTTCTCTTTACATATCTATAGAAGCTTTTACACTCAGTTTTTATGTTCCCTGCAAGCTTACTCTCATACTCTATTTCCCCCCTCTTAATTAATCGTTTTGTCCTCCTTTGCTGAATCCTAAACTGCTCCCAGTCCTCAGGTTTGCTGCTTTTTCTGGCCAATTTATATGTCCTGTCCTTGGATCTTATGCTATCCCTAATTTCCCTTGTTAGCCATGGTTGCGCCACCTTTTTTGTTTTATGTTTATGCCAAACAGGGATGAACAATTTCTGTAGTTCATCCGTGCGATCTTTAAATGTTTGCCATTGCCTATCCACCATCAATCCTTTAAGTAACATTCCCCAATCCATCCTAGCCAACTCGCGCCTCACACCATCGTAGTTTCCTTTATTTAAATTCAGGACCCTAGTCTCTGAGTCAACTACTTCACTCTCCATCTTAATGAAGAATTCGATCATATTATGATCGCTCCTCCCCAAGGGGCCTCACACAATAAGATTACTAATCAATCCTTTCTCATTGCATAATACCCAGTCTAAGATGGCCTGATCTCTAGTTGGTTCCTCGACATATTGGTCCGGGAAACCATCCCGTGTACTTTCTAGGAATTCCTCCTCCACAGTATTGTTACTGCAGTAATTTGGTTAGCCCAATCTATATGTAGATTAAAGTCACCCATGATAACTGCTGTGCCCTTATTGCACACATCTCTAATTTCCTGTTTAATACCATCCCAACCTCAGCATTACTGTTTGGGGGTCTGTATACAACTCCCACTAATGTTTTCTGCCCCATGGTATTTCTCAGCTCTACCCATACTCCACATCATCAGAGCTAATATCCTTCCTTACTATTGTGTTAATCTCCTCTTTAACCAGCAATGCTACCCCACCTCCTTTTCCTTTTTGCCTGTCCTCCTGAATATTGAATACCCCTGTATGTTGAAATCCCAGCCTTGGTCACCCTGGAGCCATGTCTGCGTAATCCCAATCATATCATATCCATTTACATCTATTTGCGCAGCTAATTCATCCACATTATTACGAATGCTCCTCGCAGTAAGACACAAGGGCCTAGAAATTGGGTATAGCCCCGCTTGAGGCATTAGAACTGGCGCTGCGCAAAGTTTATAGCCAGACGAAACTTATCGCCGCCTGGCGCAATATTGGGTTGCATCACCCCTAAAGGGGATTGAGGCACGAATTCAGGCATTACACAGGACTCCTAAGGCGCTAAACTTCCGGCGCAACCCAATATTGGAACGGACGGGCGCAGCGCAGGTGCTCTCAATTACTGATGACCACAAGACTTCCAGGCGCCGGCCAGCTCTTAAAGGGGTGGGTCAGTCAGCTTCAGCATCCACACTCTGCGCCTTGCAGGCCTCAGAATCGGCGCAGGCCCTTCTCTGGCGCTAAAAACTTGGTCCAGATGGAGAAGGTGAGACAGAGAGCAGAGCGCTTCACCAATGAGACTCTGGAGCAATTGGTGGCCGCAGTGGAGCGCCGGCGAGATGTTCTCTACCCAGACAATGGCAGGAGGCCGAATCATAAGAACTACCGACGAGCTTGGAGGGATGTATGCCAGAGGGTCAACTCCAGCAGCATGGTGACCAGGAGCCCTGTCCAATGCAGAAAGAAATTCAACGACCTCACTCGGGTCGTGAGGGTGAGTGTTGTTTCTGCAAACTTCTGCATCCCTTCATTTGCACCTGACTTTATGGCTACAGGGTGGGCTGTGCCCCATTGGCCATCTGCCAGCAAGCACCCATGGCCCTTTCTGGGCACACACATGCACATTTGACTCAAGGCGTCATGTAAGGGCTCCTGCACCATGGGGGGCATGAGATGATCACTCAGGGCATCATGTAACATAACTTCCCCTCCTTTCCCCTGCAGTCCAAGCTGGCGAGGATTGGCAAAGACCAGCTTTGCACCAGTGGAGGACCTCCACAAGTGGTCACTCTCACGGATCTCGAGGAGAGAGTCCACCAGATTCTTGGAGGACGTCTGAGTGGTCCTGTAACCACTGAAGCTGCCGACCCCATTGTTGACAGCGATGGTAAGGTTCTCACCTTTTACAACTGTCTCCTTCCACTTGTTTCCCCCGCCAGTATGCTTTCTCACTGTGGACCCATGTCATAGTCTTGCTGCAATCTGGCATCCCTTGCTGCCAAGCTGTCCTTTTGCAAAAGCCACTCTTCCACCTCCCTGCTTTCAGATGCTGCATCACCAGCTCGGGAGCCAGGCCCTCAAGCTGCCAGTGCCAGTGCCTCCAAAGGCTCAATGAGAAAATTACTGTCCAACAGAAGCTCAGCAACTCTCTCCAGCAATGATCAGAATGGCCAGCCCAAATGGCTGCAGCTTTTATACTAGTGCTGTCCCCTTTAAATAGCACCCCCCGAGTCCGAGAAGGGCCTGGGAACGCTCCATCCAACTGTCAGTAATAGCGCCAGGCAGACAGGTTGCGGGCACCACCGGATATCCGGTCTGGGGCGCCAAAAAGGAGTTGCACACTGAAATGACGTCATGACCTGCCTGCGCCCGCGGGCGAGCGCAAAGTGTTACCGCCGGCGCTAAAAGGATACTCAATATGGGAGGTGGCGCTATATTCACTGCGCCCGCCCGAAAATTGGGTAACGCCCCAATTCTCAGGCTCTTTTGGCGCTAATCGCTGGCGCTACCAACCGAATTTCTAGGCCAAAGCCTTCAGGCTTGTTTTTTTAACACTCTTAGGCCTAGAAATTCACTATGGCCCCGCCAGCTGGCTAACGGCCAAAAGTTAGCGCTGGGCGCGGAGCCATGTGCGACCGTCAAATATTCACTTTTCGCGCCCCAAGTCGGAACCGGGCGCTATTCCAGGGTGTGCCCGCCACCGCTTGGGGCGCTGAAACTGAATATCAGCGCTCTAAGTGCCGCTGCGCCACCCGATGCGGTGCGGCAGGCTGCGGTACTGCAGGCCTCCTCCTTCTCTTAAGGTGGAGGTGCCTGCAACGGGGAGATCGCCGCTGGATTGTGCCGGCAAATGAGCCCGGCACCACGGAGAAGTGCCGGGCTCGCGGAAAGCAGCCGGCAATGCCGCGGGGGGGGGGGGTGGAGGAGGCCGGGGAAGGAGGTGCGGGCAGGCGGCCGCCGAAAAAGTGGCCGGCCGCACCTCCACCTTAAAGCGCCCCAGTAGCGCAGAAGTACGGCCCCGTTTTTCAATCGCTGTTTGCGGCCGCTGCAGAAGAGGTGGCCGCAACTAAATATGGGGTTTGGGCCGGAAGCAGGGCGGAAGCGGGGCACTGCGCACACCGATGACGTCATCGGTGTTGGCGCAGCGCTACCGGCTACCGCCGCCATTACCGCAGCGCTGAATATCAGCGCACCCTCTTACACTGGCGCAGAAACCCTATTTGGGCGGTAACTGGGCGCAAAGCCCACTGAATTTCTGGCCCTCAGTCCTTTTAGAATTATTATTTACTGTGGCCCTGTTTGATTTACACAATTGGGGCTAGATTTTCAGTTGCTTGCGCCAGCAGTTAGCGCCTTAAGAGAAGTGATTTTCGGGCGCTATGCGTGTAGCGCCTGGGCGCAGCGCAGTTTGCGCCCCGCCCCAAATTAAGTTGCCCGTTAGCGCCGGCGCAAAGTTTAGCGGCCGCCCGGATGCGCGCGCAGAAAATGACGTCACATCCTCGTGCAACGCCCTTTGGCCGCCCCGAATCCAAACTTCAGTCGGACCGCCCCATTGTGCGCCTGGCATCCAGAGCGTTTGTAAAATGGAACGCAACACACCCTGGGGAGCGCAAATTAAAGGGCACTCGTACAAAAGGCACTCTGCATGTGTTGTGTGGAAGTAAGCTGTGTGTTGTTCTGAACGGTCTATTTATGTTTCCGGGCACCACCACCACCAATCATCATTCCTCCTCCTCCTCCTCCTCCTCCTCCTCCCGTTTCTCCCCAGACTTTGCATTTGAAAAAAATACATGCACCCTTCCCCTTTAAGAGCTCACTGGCACCAGAGTGTCTGCCGTGCGCTGCGCCCGAGCTCGGGTGTTGCGCTCTCCACCGCCGGCTTAGCGCCTAAAGATACTAGTGGAACGCCTCTTTTAGCGCTCCACCAACCTCTTAGGGCGAAGCCACTGAATTTCCGGCAACGGGGCGCTACTTTGGGGCGGGCGATAACTTCGGGCGGGCGCTAAGCTTAGCGCCCCAAAACTGTCTATACTGAAAATCTAGCCCTTGATTTCTCTGCCTTCCACTTTTGCTTTTCTCCTTCCTGTCTTTTGCTTCTATCCTTGCTTCCCTTTCCTCTGTCTTCCTGCACAGGTGAAGATTTAGATAGGCTGTTCTGTTTTGTGTTGTTGAAACTGATGTAGAATGCTGAACATCACAAGCAAGCACATGGGCCTAGAAATTCAGTATAGCCAGTTTTGGGGCGGTAAAGTTGGGCGGGCGCTAAAGTTTGCGCCCGGCGCAAAGTCGAGGGCACTTCGCCGATATTCAGTAGCTTCGCCCTAAGAGGTTGCTTGAGCGCTAAAACTGGCGATGCACGCCTATCTTTAGGCGCTAAGCCGGCGGTGCTGAGGGATAGCGCCGAGGCCGGGCGCAGCGCAGGCGCGGTCATTTCTTGATTGACAGCAGACACCGTGGCGCCGGCCAGCTCTTAAAGGGGGAAGGGTCGACTTGGTCTGCTGCAACGGCCTGCACACTGCAGCCTTCCAGCTAGGCCTGAACACTGCTGGTGATCAGAAGGAGCCATGGCAACGGTACAGAAGGCCCGTGAGTGTGCCCTGCGCTTCTCAGCCCATGACTTGAAGGTGATGGTGAGGGCCTTGGAGAAGAGACAGCATATCTTGTTCCCGGACACTGGCAGGAAGCCTCCCACCAGCGTCTATAGGAAAGCCTGGAGGGAGGTCGCCCGCTGGGTGTCGGCCACCGGCGATGCCCCCAGGGACAATGTCCAATGCCGGAAGAAGTTTAATGACCTGACCAGGATTGTCAGGGTGAGTACCCTTTACAGTCTCCTCCTCATCCTTGCATGTACACCTGACATGATGGGCAAAGGGACCTGAAAGCCCTAATGGCCAGCCCTCAGCCAGCAGCTATGGGACAGTCATGAACATCAATTGCACATTCTGCACTTTACACCATGGGAGGCAGTGCACACCACATCAGGGCTACACACTGGCCAAGCTATTCTACCATGGGAGGCAGCGCACACCACATCAGGGCTACACACTGGCCAAGCTATTCCACCATGGGAGGCAGTGCACACCACATCAGGGCTACACACTGGCCAAGCTATTCCACCATGGGAGGCAACGCACACCACATCAGGGCTACACACTGGCCAAGCTATTCCACCATGGGAGGCAGCGCACACCACATCAGGGCTACACACTGGCCAAGCTATTCCACCATGGGAGGCAGCGCACACCACATCAGGGCTACCCACTGGCCAAGCTATTCCACCATGGGAGGCAGCGCACACCACATCAGGGCTACACACTGGCCAAGCTATTCCACCATGGGAGGCAGTGCACACCACATCAGGGCTACACACCGTACTTACAGGCCGTCCTTTCTCTTGCAGGCAAAACTTGCCAACAACCGAAGGCACCAGGAGGAGACCGGGGGAGGCCGCCCCCAGACCCAGGAGCTCACTCCCCTGGAGGAGCGCGTGAGTCACCTCATGGGAGCCCAGGTGATTGGGCCCGTCGCCTGTGGAGATGCCGACCCTCTTCTGGGCCGCAATGGTATGGACATCACCTTTTGGACCTCTCTCGTCGCACTTGCGCATCCGATCTACCTCCTTTGCCACTGTCCGACCAATGCGCTGAATGCCACCAGTCATGCCTCCCTCGCTGATGCCCTCTCCTCACTCTAAAGCTACTCTTGTGCCTTCCTGCTTTCAGCTGGTGATGAGGAGCTCCCTGAAGCTGCCAGTGACAGCCCCTCCGAGGAGGAGGAGGAGGAGGAGGACGAGGAACAGGAAGGCGGACCATCAGGGCAGCACTCAGGTCCGGCTGCAGATGCCGAAGTAGTGGACACGTCTTCCCTGGAGGAGAGCCTGGAGGAAGTGTCGGAGGGGAGTGGAGCTGCTGGGACCAGTGGCGTCCAGCAACCCAGGAGGGCTGCGGTTGGTCTGCGGCCTTCCCCCCAGAGGGGGGAAGGATCGGAGGGGAGTGCAGTTGCTGGGCCCAGTTGCCGCCGGCAACGTGGCAAGGGTCGGGCAGCTCTGCCCCCTGCTCCCCAGCGGGCGAGTCCGGACTCCAGTCCGGCCACGTTCAACCTCGATCAAATGGCCCAGGATTCGGATCGCCGGCACACCGAGCTGATGGGGGTAGTGGCATGGATGCCTGAGGCGATCGAGTCCCTGGCTAGTAGTGTGCGCGAGTTCGGGGCCTCACATGCCGTGAGTGGCCGGCTGATCAGTGATGCCGTCCAGACAGCGGCTGCTCTGTTGCGGTCGCAGACCAGGGCAACAGGGGCACTCACTGCTGCCACATGCGCTGCGTCAGCCAGGCATCGCCTGGACACCCGCCGCGCTGCAGCAGCACAGCGGGCTGCCCTTCGGCAGATTGGTGCGCATGCTGCAGTGCGGGCCCGGGCGAGTGCCAGTGTGCCACATCACCAGCCAGCGCCTACCATCCGCCAGATTGCACACATTCCTCCAGCCGTCACCGCCACTCCCCCAGTGGCGCCTCAACGGCAAGCGGCTGCGAATGATGTTGGCCAGGCACAGCTGCGCCAATCACCAGCCGGCCCCTCGAGGGCCAAACCCCGTCTAGGCCGCCCCCCAAGGGCATCTGCCGGAAGGACATCTGACCCTCAGAAGCCTTCCCCCAGCCTCGCAGCAGCCACTGGGCAGAGCTTGCGGAGGAGCAGCAGGCCGGGCAGGGGCCCCAAAAGGCTCGACAAGGTCTCGCCCTCACGGCCCAAGAAGTAGACGGTGTGGCCAAGTGTTATTTTATCTGGCGATGCCTATGTTTCTTTTGGGGATGGTTGTTTTGTTTCTGGGGATGTTTTTTGGGTTAAGGCCGAGGATGAAGGCCATTTTTGTCCAAATGTTCAGTTATTCCTCCCCAGGTTGTGGGAGTGAGTCATTTGATGTACTGTTTTTTGGGGCCGTTGAATGTTTCTGGGTTTCATGTGGGAAGGGGTTTCATTGGTCTAAAATAAAGATTTCTCTTTATTCAGAGAGTGTCCATGTTTGTTGCTGTAAGTGTTTGTTGCCTTCGCCGGCTGAGGGCTTGCGGAGCGGCTGCGTTCATGTTCCTTCATGGCCACAAGGCATTCCCTGACAGGGGGCTTAGAAGTGACGTTCAATAAGCCGCCGACGGACGGCCCTTGGCCCTTCTCGCTCCCTCCTGGGATGGTACTCCTCCTCCTCCTGCTCCTCCTCCTCATGCTCCTCCTGCTCCTCCTCCTGAGGTGGTGGTCCAACGTGAGGTGGCAGTGCCTGAGTCCTGCGGAGAGCCAGGTTGTGCAGCATGCAGCAAACAACGACGAATTGGGACACTCGGTCCGGGGAATACTGCAGAGATCCACCGGAACGATCCAGGCAGCGGAACCGCTGCTTGAGGATGCCAATTGTTTGCTCGATTATGTTCCTGCTCGCTTGATGACTCTCGTTGTATGCCTCTTCAGCAGGGGTCCTGGGCGCGCGGAGCGGGGTCATGAGCCAGGTACACAAAGGATAGCCTTTGTCCCCGAGAAGCCATCCTCTTGGGGGAGGCTGTGCCTCGAACATGTCACGCACAGTTGTCTGGCGCAGGATAAAGGCATCGTGGCTGCTGCCTGGAAAGCGGGCATTGACAGCTAGGATGCGCTGCTTGTGGTCACACACCAGCTGCACATTGAGGGAATGGTAGCTCTTCCGGTTGCGGTAATCCTCGGCAGGCTCCACAGGTGCCCGCAAAGCCACATGCGTACAGCCAATGGCACCCTGCACCAAGGGGAAGGCCGCGAATCTTGCAAATCCCAGTGCACGCTGATGCTGCCTCTCCAGGGCCATGGGGAAGGAGATGAATTGGCGTCTCCTTCTGAAAAGGGCATCGGTCACCTGGCGGATGCAGCAATGCACGGCGAACTAGGATATGTTAGCTATGTCCCCAGCAGCGGATTGGAAGGAGCCGGTGGCATAGAAGTTCAAGGCCACCGTCACCTTCGCCTCCACCGACAGAGACGTCCTGCTCCTGAGCTTTGGATGCAGATCTCTGCGAAGCAGATGGCAGATCTCTGCAACCACCTCCTTTCGGAATCTCAGCCTTTTTACACATCGCGCGCCACTCATGTTGAGGTAGGAGCGCTGCTGGCGGTATGCCCTGACTGGGTAAGGCCTATGTTGCCGACGCCTGTTGCCCCCTCTGCGTCTAGCCAGGGCTGCCCCCCTCACACCGCGTCTGCGAGCCCTACGGACATGACGCTGAAACTCAGCATTGGCACCCCATGCAGCCCCCATAATATGCTGCCAAACAGTCAAATATCCAAGAGGCCACTTGCAACGCTCTGGCCTGAAGCCAAAAATACCTGAGCTAGTGTTGGCCCAAACCAGAAAGCTGTCTTCCTTGGTCTCTCTCCAGAAATCCGTTGCACAAGAGTGTTTGCTGCAAAATGCCTGCCCTTTATAGTGCAGGGTAAGTGCCCTTTAATTTACGCTCCCCGGGGCCCGCGTCGGCTCTGTTGCGTTCCACTAAACAAGCGTTCGGGCCGCCGGCCGCACAATGGGGTGGTCCCACTGAAGTTCTGGATCGGGGCGCGCAAAGGGCGTTGCACGAGGATATGACGTCATTTTCTGCACGCGCAGGTGAGCGCGCGCTAAGACTTTGCGCCGGCGCTAAATGTCTACTTAATTTGGGGCGAGGCGCAGATCGCGCTGCGCCCAGACGCTACACGCATAGCGCCCGAAATTCACTTCTCTTAAGGCGCTAACGGCTGGCGCAACCAACTGAATTTCTAGGCCATGAGCTCTTGAAAACTGACTGGAAGTTTGACATTCTCCCCTGCACCCCTCCCCCACCAGACTACTAATTAAAGGGACTTCGCATTTATATAGTGCCCATCATGACCTCAGGACATCTCAAAACACTTTACAACCAACAAAGTACTTTTTGAAGTGTAGTCACTGTTGTAATGTAGGAAACATGGCAGCCAATTTGTACACAGCAAGCTCCCACAAAGAGCATTGAAATAAATGACCAGATCATCTGTGTTAAGTGTTGGTTGAGGGATTAATGTTGGCCGGGACACCAGAAGAATTCCCCTGCTCTTCAACGTCCACCTAAGAGGGCAGATGAGGCCTTGGTTTAATGTCTCACCTGAAAGATGGAAACTCCAACAGTACTTTCTCAGTATTGCACTGAAGTGCCAGCCTAGACCCAATAAGGAATTCAGGAGAAACGTATTTATTTAGAGAGTGGTGAGAATGTGGAGTGGATGAGGTGATTAGTATAGATGCATTTAACGGAAAGCTGGATGAGTACATGAAGGAGAAAGGAATAGAAGGATATCTTGATAGGGTGAGATGAAGTAAGATGGCTTGTATGAAGCATAAAGCCTGTTGTGCCGAATGGCCTATTTTTGTGCTGTAAAATTCTATGTAGATTATGTGCTCAGGTTTCTGGAGTGGGACTCAAGGCCTTCTGACTCAGAGGCGATGGTGCGACCACTGAGCCAAAGCTGACACATTAAATTATAAGAAAACACAGACGTAAATACATAACATAAACATAAAAATTGCCAAGGACTAGGATGTATTCTTCCATGGGATTGAACTTGCACATCCTACTAAACCTACAAGAATTAGGTCTACAGAATGCCAAGGAATTGAAGGCCACCTTCCCCATTGCACTACTCATATTTTGGAAAAACGAAAGAGCATTTGTCTTTGCTGTTATGGCTCTCGTCAACTGCACAAAGTGGTAAGATAGGTAAGGTAGCAGCTGTAAGTACAAAGAAATGTATGGCTACATATATGGCACTACTTACCCGAATATCATTTGTCCATACTCTACAATTTAATTGCCAGAAATCAGAGCTTTTGAGGTTGCAAGTTGTGGCTTTTGCTACTGACCCATAGATATAAGCCCGAGCTCTGAGTGATAATGAGCAATAGAGATCACAGAGGAGTGTGTCACCCACTGGCTGATAGAAGATTGTAACTGTACATGAGTGGCTTTATGTTATTTCTCATCTACATGCCACCCCTCAGCGACATCATCTGAAAACACAATGTCAGGTTCCACATGTACACTGACAACACCAAGCTCTGCCTCACCACCAACTCTCTTGACCCCTCCACTGCCTCTGATTTGTCTCGCTGCTTGCCTGACGTCCAGTGCTGGATGATTGCTTCCAACTAACTATTGGGAAGACTGAAGCCATTGTCTTCGGTCCCCGCCACAAGCTACATTCCCTGACCACCGACTCCATCCCTCCTCCTGGCAGCTGTCTGAGGCTGAACCACACTGTTCGCAACCTTGGCATCCTACTCTGACCATGAGATGAGCTTTCGGCCACATATCTGCTCCATCACCAAGACCGCCAACTTCCACCTCTGTAACATTGCCCGTCTCGGTCCCTGACTCAGTTCATCTGCTGCGGAAATCCTCATCCATCCCTTTGTTACCTCTAGATTCGACTATTCCAATGCTCTACTGGCTGGCCTTTCACCTTCCACCTTCCGTAACCTTCAGCTCATCCAAAGCTCTGCTGCCCGTATCCTAACTTGCACCAAGTCCCATTCACCCGTCACCTTCTGTGCTCACTGACCTACATTGGCTCCCGGTCCGGCAACGCCTCAGTTTTAACATTCTCATCCTTGTTTTCAAATCCCTCCATGGCTTTGCCCCTCCCCTCCCTATCTCTGTAACCTCCTCCAGCCCTACAACCCACCGAGATCTCTGCGTTCCTCCAATCCTGGCCACTTGCACATCCCTGATTTTAGTCGCTCTACCACTGGAGGCCGTGCCTTCAGCTACCTAGGCCCTAAGCTCCAGAATTCCTTCCCTAAACGTCTCCATCTCTCTACCTCTCTCTCCTCCTTAAGATGCTCCTTAAAACCTACCTCTTTGACCAAGCTTTGGGTCACCTGTTCTAATATCACCTTATGTGGCTCGGTGTCAAATTTTATTTGCTATCGCTCCTATGAAGAGCCTTGGGACATTATACTATGTTAGAGGCGCTATATAAAAGCAGGTTTTTGTTGTTGTTGTTGATAAAGGGACGAACAGACTAGGAAAAAAAAGTTGGAAAATGAATTCCTAAAGCAGCCTAGTTTTATAAGATTTGCCCATGAAATCCGAAACAATTTGAAATAAAGTGTGCCACTTAGAAAAATATCCAGCTCCAGCAACATTCACCCACATTCTTCCCAGTAATGCCATTTGTTGATATAGTAATAAGGATAATGTGTGGTTAATAAATGTTCCTATACTGGAGGATAAGACACTATCAGCATTATATTGTTACATTTGTTGAGGCACATTAGAGCAACCATGTTCCTGTGATAAGTACAAAATTGACACATTGTTTGAAAATAGAAGCTTTAAGACAATTGTGTCAGGGAAAATTCCCAGAAGGATTTCTCTTCCTCTCTTCAATCTGACATAATTAACATATGAAAAGAAAAAAATTATGCAAAATCATATTTCACTTTGAAGCTACAATTAATCTATGTTAAACTTGTTTATTGTGCAGATTAGTTTTGACTTATTGCTGTGGAACTTAATTATTTTTACCAGGTGGTTACAGTAGTAAGCTTCTGTAGCTGATGTATGAGCTAACCGGACAAAGCTCAATAGAAGTTAATATGATGCTCACAAACCTGAAAACCACATCATTTAGAACTTAATTATTAGAAGATTATACAATGAGGGGTTTATTTTAGGATATGTAGAGCTTCCAGCCTACAGGCTTTAGCTATACAAACATAAGATATCGTATATTAGCATAAAATTCCCTTCTAATGAGCTTGTTAATACTAATTGTTTTAAAAATTGATCTTTAAAATCATTTTGCCCTTAAATGTTCGGCGTATTAAATTATTTTGAACTGGCAATCATAAACAACTAAATTTACATACTTTATTTTAGACTAGGATTGCATTCCAAGAACTTGTCGGGCCAGAAATTCAGGTCGGAGGTTTCCCGCGGGTGCAAGCCCCTGACCAGCACTTACATAGCGCGCCTGCCGTTGTGCTGTGGGCCCGCGTGGGATTCCGATCCTGGGCCTCCTCCAGCTGCCGGTGTGCAGTGCTTGCGTATCCCAGCGGCGAAGTTAGTTTGCAGCGACCCCTGGGATCACGTGGGCCATGGCGAGCCAATCGGAGCAGGGAATCTCCATTCATAGATTTGATAGGAAGTCCTGTCAAATCTACGGCTAGAGATCGGCCCCTAAACCTAAGTAAAACTTCAAATAATTTTTTTTAAAAGTCATATTTTTAAAAGAACTATAAATTACATAAATTAACTATTTTAAACAAAAATGTGAATTTTTGAAAAAATTAATTAAAGTTTTTAATGGGGCTAAAATAAACTTACCTTTCTTTAAAGTATTTAAAAATGATAAACCTGTGGAAAAAATGTTTTAATTTTACTTAATTAACCTCTTACCTTGTTAAAAGCAGGCCTTGCGCCTGCTTTTTACACACGCAGCTGTTAGGAACTTACCCGCATGGAGAAACCTGTAAAAAAATCGGAAGTTCCAGGTCTACATGCTGCCTCTCCACCGCATGCGTTTGACCTCCGAACTCCTTTCTTTAAGGGAACGGAAGTTCCAGTTTCCAGCGCATGCACAGTGCATGCGCGAAACTGGCACTTCCATTGGCCTTACGGGTGAGTACACAACGCGTACTCACCCATGGGGACCCGAATATCTGGCCCGTTATGTCAATTAAAGTGGCTTCTTTTGGATAATAGGCTGAAAGTAATAGGTTGGAATGGGACTGGATGGCATTTCTGGGTTAGCATACTTTTCTTTCACCTGAAACTCGTTATCCAATTATAGCCCAGACTGGTGGAATGGAAGTCTCTTAATTTTTCTTCCTGTAAGGGTCCTAATGGAAATGAACTTGGGTGGTCCCAACCCACTTCCTACTGGGCGTGAATCCATGATACAAAACTATTTCTAATTTAGCACTAATTGACAGTAAATTGGTATTTCATTCAAAGGAACTATACAATGGCTGGTGTGGGAAATGCAAACATTTGTGCTGGTGGCTTGGGATGCTTATCTGAGATGGGCTTAAGGAATCTTACTATGGCAAAATAATGGGTGCTTTACTTTGTAACTGATTGTGCTTTACCAGCTCTTGATGCTGATAGTGAGTGAATCAAATTGAAACATGTTCCATTCCTCAGCTCAGATATTCCTTGCTTTGAAGAGCACAAAAATTCCTATAAAATAATATTTTTCCAGGAATCCTACACATACTTTTCCATGTTAAATTAAAAACAACATAAGCTATTTTAAATGGAAGTTATTTATTTTAGTATCACATTGACCTTTGTTGACTTTCAACTCTGGAAGTGTCCCTCTGGAAGGTTAACACCTGAAACAGCTCTTTGCTCCTTCACTCCACCCTGCATCTTGGATACTGGTACAAGTGCAAAATGTTCTTTTTCTTGGCAGCAGCAGATCAAGTTGTCACCAAGCACAAGATGGGTTTCCCAGCCAACACACAAATCAGTTTTGTAGACATAGGTGTATCGCTAACAATGTGAACTCACTTAATGTCACGGTGGTGCAGAATCAATCTCTTTAGATTCTTATTTAGCTATTGTAGACTCCAAGTAGCTGAGACAATTAGCTGTCACAATGCATTACACAGGATTAGGCCATTCATCCCTTTGAGCCTGTTGCACCATTCATTTAGAACATGGCTGATCTGTACTTCAACTCCATTTACCCACGTTTGCTCCATATCCCTTGATACCGCTACCTATCAAGTGTCTATTGATCTCAGTGTGGAAAATTTCAACTGACCCAGCATCCATAGTCTTTCTGGAGAGAGAGTTCCAGATTTACACTACCCTTTTTGTGGAAAAAGTGCTTCTAGATTTCATCCTAAAAGGCCAACTCTAATTATAAGATTATGGCCCCTTATTCTGAATTTCAACACCAGAGGAAATTATTCCTCTATATCTATTCGATTGAATCACTTCATTACTTTAAATACATAGATTAGATCACCTCTCAATGTTCCAAACTCAAAGGAATACAAACCATGTTTATGCAATGTGCTCTCAGAATTCAACCTTTTAAGACTTGGTATAATTCTGGTGAGTCTGTGCTGTGCCCCCTCGAAAGTCAAAATATCTTTCCTGAGGTTCGGTGCCCAAAACGGCCAACTTTGCATTAGCATTTTTATTACTTTTTGTACCTCGGAGAACAGGCACACTGTCAGCCTGAGAGAGAACATCAGGTGCCTCTCCCATGGAGCCAAGGCCACTCTCCTGGGCCGTGCCACAGCAGTTCGAGGGCTCTGCTGGAAAACACAGTGCAGGCATGATATGATGCCCGTGAAGCCCCTTTTAAAAGAGGCCCTCCAATTCAAGATGGCAGCTGTCTGAGCTTCTATGCCAGTAGCATGAGCTGGCATAGTAGCCCTACAAGCTTCCATAGCAGCAATATGTGCTGCCATGGAAGATGTCAGAGTTGTCATAAAACACTCTATCATGGTGGGTTTGACTGATGGAACTGACGACTCAGTCCATGTTGGACAGAATGGTCTCCATGCTCTGTACAAAGGCTTTAGACAAGTTAGAGTTGGACTTCTCCATGGTCCACAGAATTATGCACGAGCCTCAGTGCACCAGGCATTCCTGTTGTATGTCCATGAACCTTCACATGAATTTGAGGAAGCTCTCTTCAATGGAAGGGAGGATGTGCAAATGGGCTCTTCCTCATCCGGAGGCAGCCTGTTGCTTTGTATTGTGTGCAACCTTCCCCTGCAAGAAAGACTGTTAGTAAGAGTCTTGTGAGGTGTTTGGAGAATGTGGCTGTCATCGAGGAATAGCTGACAGTCTCTGTGTGAGATGTGAGTTGTGGGTAAGTGAAGGTTGTATTAGTGGTGAATGTGTGAACATGAGGAGAAGGAGATTTAGGGAAGTGTGGTGCAGTGATTGCAGGATAGTGCAGTGTAGTGTTGTGAGTGTTGGCAGTGTTGTAAGTAATTAGGTTGCGAGTGGTGCAGCTATAATCAGAAAATATTTTAGCAGTCTTCTTGCCTTAACTGCTCTAGTTAAATAATTGAATTATTTTTCTGCATTGCAGGCATGTTCCTGGCGCAATGTTCATTACATTGACATACTCAGCAATCTCTTCCCACTGCCGCCTGACTGGATGACTTCCTTCCCCCTGGGGGAAAATGGATGTTCCTCCTCCTCTCTGCACCAAGGCCTCCAGTGCAGCATCGGAGAACCTTGGTGCCCACTCACTCCCTCCTTCAGCCTTATCTTCCTCAAGGTGTTCCACAGTCTCTGCAGCCAGAATGTACCTACCCTTTAAGAGGTGCTGGCTGCCTTTTAAGTAGCGTCCTGGACTCCCGATATCGCCCCCCACCCCCTCACCGCCCCAGCCCTCCCAGCCAATAGGCGTGCAGCCAATGAATAGCACGGGCAGTGCTGGCTGCATGCACAAATGATTTTAATAGCAGATAGCACAGATATTGCGTGTTGCCTACATTGATAACAACTGCCGCGGGCAATCCACATCTGCCCCCTGCTGCCCCCCCCCCGCACCCATTCGGGCATAATCTGATTTCTAGGTCGCACTGTTTCCACTGCCTGATCACCCTTACTGAAATCTCTTCTTTCTACTGCTGTAATTATGTCTTTTATCAATATTGCTACTTCCCCTCCTCTCCTAATTTTCCTGTCTTCCCTGAAGATCCCATAGTACCCTGAATTCCGCAGCTGAAAGTGTGTTCCATACAATAGCTCGTGTAGTGTATGTACCCGTCTACCTTTAAGGGAACGATTGAGTGTAACCATTCACCTTTAAGAGAACTACTTTAGGTGTGGCACTATTTGATTGGCTTCTGTATACGGTAATACCGACAGTGACCACACCAGTATATAAGTGATGTTACAGGATAACTAGGGCAGATTCGCCCTGACCTCTGAATAGTAAAGACCTGTTTGTTTGTACTTCAAAAGTCTGTGTATTTGTTTACTGCACAACCCACAGACTTTACAGTGGCGACGAGTCCGATCGTACCCTGCGGCAAGAATAGCAAAGTAACAAAGAGCGTCGAAGGGAGGCAACCGCCCTCGTCGTGCTACCAAAAGAAAACACAAGGCTACAACAACAGAAAGTGTGGTACTTTACAGAAGCTGGAAGACTAGCAACAAAAGCTTCATCAGCAACAGGCACTGATTACCCTGCTACCACGGTGTGGAGTGAGCCGACCAGCAAGAAACAAGGCGGCCGAAGAGACTGTGAGTAGGGGAAGGGGTAGAAGTATCCGGAGGAGAAGGGCAGAGCACTCGACCTCGGTCGAGGGGGAGCTGTACCGGCCAAAAGTCGGGTCCAACGGCGTCGGGTGACAGCCGGACCGCGATCGGCGGAAACATCCGGGCAGCGACCGCAGCCACGAAGCGCTGAACCTGCGAGTAGGTGCGGGAGGAGAAACCCAGCCGCAGCCGGGGAGGGAAACACCGGTCTGCGAGAGGGCTGGGGAGGCGAACGGGAACCGTGCGGGTGAGAGCCGGGTGCGGAGTGAGAGACTGCGAGGAGCCAGTCCAGCGGCTGAGCTGTTCTCCACCAACGGGGTACTCAGAGCCGGCAAAACCGAACATGCGGGAGTGGGAGAGCGAACAGGAGCCGAGAACGGGGAGAGAGACTGCGCGAGAGCCAGTCCAGCGGCTGAACTGTTCTCCACCTACGGAGTACCCAGAGCTGGTAGAACCGAACGTGCGGGAGAGGGAGAGACAGAGCCGAGCATGGGGAGAGAGAGACTGCGCGAGAGCCAGTCCAGCGGCTGAACTGTCCTCCGTTAACGGGGTGTACCCAGCGCCGGTAGAGCCGTGCGGGCGGGAGGAAAAGACAGAGCCGAGTAAGGGGAGCTGTGCGAGAGCCAGCCCAGCGGCTGAACCTGTCCGCTGTGGGGGAAAGCGTACCCCTTACACCAGGGAGAAACGCGGAAAGCCGCCATTAGGCGGAGAAGACGACAGAGGCGGGAAACCGCCATTGAAGTGGGCGGGGAGAGAAAGGAAGAGCGGGAAACCGCCATTTTCGCGGGAAAAGAACCGCCATCTTAACTGCCATTGAAGTGGGCAGAGAGAGAGAGAGAGAAGGGAAGAGCGGGAAACCGCCATTTTCGCAGGAAAACCGCCATTTTAGAAAAAAAAAGATAATAAATAATACTTAAAGAAATACTGTGCTGCTCCCAAGGGAAGAAAGATGCCTAAGCGAGGGAATATTAATGATTTTAATTCTGAGATAGAAGACTGGGCCACGTACGTGGAACGCATCGAGATCTATTGTGAAGCCAACAAAATAGAGGAAGACGACAAGGCGATAACATTGTTAAACTCGATGGGCGCAAAGACATACGGGCTCTTGAAGGATTTACTAGCACCAGCTAAACCGGCGGATCAGTCTTTCGAAGAGATTGTGGTTGTTCTGAAGGACCACTTGAACCCCACACCGTTGATGTTGGCTGAACGATTCAAATTCTATGCAAGAACGCAACGGAAAGACGAAAACAACGCAGAATACTTGGTCGAACTGCGTAGGCTAGCGAAATACTGCCAGTTCGGAGGGAATCTGACAGAGGAACTGCGAGACAAGTTCGTAGGCGGATTGTCCAAGGAAGGGACGCAAAAGCGCCTACTAGAAGAGAACGACCTTACACTTGACAGGGCTGTCCTTATAGCCGCATCACACGAAGCCGCAGCAAAAGGAACGGCGGAAATGCAACTAAAGGCGGCGGCGCTCGGGGTGGACCAAATTACCTCGAGTACAACAAAATGCTATCGTTGTGGGAAGACAACACACGACCAGAATCAATGCTGGTTTAAGAACCAAGAATGTAGGAAATGTGGCAAACTGGGTCACATCGCTAAGGTATGCCGGTCAGGGAAGAAGACCAACAACCAAAGGAAGCCATCACAAGAAAAGTACAACAAGGTACACAAGGGGGCTGAGAAGAGTTCAGACGAACAGAATCCAGACTCAGATCCAAACGGCCAGGAGCTGGGTAGTCTGAGTATCCACCATGTGAGTAAGGAAGCTGACCTACAAACTATCTGGGTCATGCTAAAAATAGCTGGAGTCCAAGTGAAAATGGAGTTGGACACAGGATCAGCTGTATCAGTCATAAATCGAGGGGATTACCACCGGCTATTCTCACACATACCCTTAAGAGATACCAAGTTCGTATTGCAGACATACACGGGGCATAAAGTATACCCCATGGGAAAAATAAGAGTCAAGGTGAGAGATAGGGGTAAAGAACACCCAAGAATGAACTTGTATGTACTACATGAGGGAGGACCACCACTTCTAGGACGGGAGTGGATCAAGAAAATAGACATGGAATGGCACTACCTACAAGCAATGACGAGTGAGGACTCGGTGCAGACAAGCAGCTCAGACTCTGAGCCGGAAGACGATAAGTCCAGCCCACGTATGAAAAACAAGGTTAACATGAACTCACTGACTAAGGTTGGAAAAACGATGGCGTGCATAAAGACAGAGAATTCTGAGTCTGTTCAAGTCACAGACATATGCATTACGGAGGAACACCGAGCTCGAACTCAACGTTATTTCAAAGTATGACAATAATTCGAACAATTAAGTTACCGTCTCGTACAAGAGATGAAAACAATGAAAAAGTTCTATGACACCGAATGGGAGAGTCTGGAAAGACAACAGAACCTGCTGGCTCAAGCAGAGAGCGACCATAGAGCCATCGTGACCAATTACCGATCACACCTCCCTTATGATGTTCAGGAGTTAGAATATTTGCATGATCTAGAGATACAGCATAAAGGCAAACCACGCTACACTGAGGATTTTGTTCTGCAATTGGAGACGGAGCTAGTGCAGGCAAGGTTAAGAGAAGCTGAATCGCAGTGTGCACTTAAAGAGATGCAGAAAAAAATCTTGGACATGGAAAAGAGAAACGCTTTTTTACCTGATGTGAATAATGTGGCCATGTTGCAAGAGGAGCTTATCACTCAGTTAAATGAAAATAAAGGGAAAATGACTGAGATAGACTGCAAGAATAAAGAAGATTTGATGGCAGTGAGACTTCAAGAGGCAGATAGCATAGCAGCCTTGGCTGAACTCCAACAGGAAATTGCGAAAGAAGCAAATGAAGAGGAATCTTCAGGAAGCCGGGATTTTATTCCAGTTCTTCTCTACGACTCCTTACAAGCAGAGTGTGAGAAGTGGAAAGAACAGTATGAACAGGCCCAGGCTACAATTCTGGAGGGGATTAACTCGGCAACCTCCGAAAAGCTAGTTTTAGTGAAAGCATATGAACAACTAAAGTTTGAACATGAGCGAGAATTACAAAGGCTGCAGGAAATGTTTGACGAGCTCCAGGCCAAGACAGACTCATCGGTAGAGATTCCATCCGTAGATGGAAAATTAGAGGTGGAAGACATAGCAGAACGTGAAATTCAAGATGTCCAAGAACTCGTTAAATTATTGAAGGAAACCCAAGACAAATATGAGGCGGCAATGGCAGAGGTCCAACAACTTGAAGAACATATTCAACTAGGAATCCGGGCAGTGGAAGGAAAGGCCATTGGAAGGAACACAGAGACTGTAGGAATGGCCCCTGATCAGGAGTTAGAGAACACCAAGGCGCAATTTCTTCGAGCGCTTAAAACCAAAGGACCGGAGGAAAGGAAGGTGAAAACATTGGAGGGAAAGGTGGATGAAATGGAGAAGGCGCTAATCCACAACGTCCCCGTAGAAGAGTTAACGGCCAGCCAACTCTTATACACGCTGAGGGACAAGACTCCAAAATGGGAACACGAGTTTCAGGTTTCAAAGGGAAAGAATTCGGAGCTTCCAAAAGTCACGGAGAGAGCTGAGGGGGCAACACAGCTTGCACATGGATGTCAAAAGTATGCTGAATTACGTCAAGGGGAACAGAAGAAGGCGGAAACAGCTACTTCAGTAGAAGGATTAAATAGCCTGATAACGGAATCCCCGATGGAAGGGAAGGTATTGAACTCACAAATGAGGCCAGGCGTGAAGGAATGGCAGACATCCCAGGAAGAGCGGGATGAATATGAATGCTTGAAGAAGTCTTTTCAAGAAAGATGGTCAGAGAAGGAACCACCGTCGGCTAACGTCCAGTTGGATAAGAAGGAAGTAGAAGGGCCCCTCACTGGCCTAACTCAGGACGACCCCGAATACTATCATGACCTATTGAGTGACACTGAATATTACGAGGATCTGGTCTGCCCAGTTTGTGATGAAAACTCCCAAAGTACAGAAATCCGCATGAAGCACTTAAGGTCTAATAAACATAGAGAGTTGGTGGCGCTACAGATGGCCGCAGAGAAAGGAGCTCCGAGAGTTTCAAAAAGGCAGAAAAGAAAAAGAAGAAGCAGGAGATAATAACTGTCTAAAATACTATCATCTCAGGCGGAACTCCATGAAAGGAGCTAAATTAGTTGAAAACCCGAAAATTATCAAGACAGCCAGTTGGTTGTAAAAGTCCGCACTGCTGGTTCAACAGGACGGAAGGTCAAGCTGTTACGTTAAGAAAAAGGCTATGGAGGAGTCACGCTAGTCATGTGAACCGGCTACACCAAAGAGATGCTGTTCGGAATGAGTCAAGATCAGAGACTGAACCTGTGAACTGTTTCCACCGAAAGTATATCTGTAAACTGTTTTATATGACGTTGACTCCACCGGAATTATCTCTGTAAATTGTTTGTTCTCCACCGAGAGTATATCTGTAAATTGTTATGTGAAGTTGAAGATATGTATGTTTAACGGGGACCCTGTAAGTAATAAGCTAAAAAGGGAGGATTGTAGTGTATGTACCCATCTACCTTTAAGGGAACGATTGAGTGTAACCATTCACCTTTAAGAGAACTACTTTAGGTGTGGCACTATTTGATTGGCTTCTGTATACGGTAATACCGACAGTGACCACACCAGTATATAAGTGATGTTACAGGATAACTAGGGCAGATTCGCCCTGACCTCTGAATAGTAAAGACCTGTTTGTTTGTACTTCAAAAGTCTGTGTATTTATTTACTGCACAACCCACAGACTTTACAGCTCGTTCCTGATGTTTTACGATGGCCCAGAAATTCAGGTCCCCACGCGTGAGTACGCGCTGGGTACTCATGCGAAGGCCCAACGAAAGTGCCGGTTTAGTGCATGCACTGCGCATACGTGGGAAACCGGAACTACCGTTCCCTTGAAAGAAGGGGTTGACAGGTGGAACGCATGCACCGGAGAGGCAGCGTGTACGCCTGGAACTTCCGTTTTGTTTTGCAGGTTTCTCCAGGAGGTTAAGTCTCCAGCAGTTACATAGAAACATAGAAACATAGAAGATAGGAGCAGGAGTAGGCCATTCGGCCCTTCGAGCCTGCTCCGCCATTCAATGAGATCATGGCTGATCATCCAAATTCAGTACCCTGTCCCTGCCTTCTCCCCATATCCCTTGATCCCTTTAGCCTCAAGAAATATATCCAACTCCTTCTTGAATATATTTAATGAACTGGCCTCCACCGCCCTCTGTGGCAGAGAATTCCACAGGTTCACCACTCTCTGGGTGAAGAAATTCCTCCTCATTTCAGTCCTAAATGGCTTACCCCTTATCCTTAGACTATGACCCCTGGTTCTGGACTCCCCGGCCATCCGAAACATCCTTCCCGCATCTAGTCTGTCCAGACCTGAAAGAATTTTATAAGTTTCGATGAGATCCCCTCTCAATCTTCTAAACTCCAGTGAGTATAAGCCCAATCGACACAATCTCTCCTCGTACGTCATTCCTGCAATCCCAGGTATCAGCCTGGTGAATCTTCGCTGCACTCCCTCCATGGCAAGAACGTCCTTCCTCAGGTAAGGTGACCAAAACTGCACACAATACTCAAGGTGCGGTCTCACCAAGGCCCTGTACAACTGTAGCAAGACATCCTTGTTCCTGTACTCGAACCCTCTTGCTACGAAGGCCAACATACCATTTGCCTTCTTAACCACCTGCTGCACCTGCATGCTTACCTTCAGTGACTGGTGCACAATAACACCCAGGTCTCTTTGCACTTCCCCTTCTCCCAATCTATTGCCATTCAAATAATAATCTGCCTTCCTGCTTTTGCCACCAAAGTGGATAACCTCACATTTATCCACATTATAGTGCATTTGCCAAGTTTCTGCCCAATCACCCAACCTGTCCAAATCGTACTGGAGTTTCACGACATCCTCCTCACAGCTTACCCTCCCACCCAGCTTTGTGTCGTCTGCAAATTTGGAGATATTACATCCAATTCCCTCATCCAGATCATTAATATATATTGTGAACAGCTGGGGTCCTAGGGCCGATCCTTGCGGTACCCAACTAGTCACTGCCTGCCACTCGGAAAATGACCTGTTTATTCCAACTCTTTGCTTTCTGTCCACCAACCAGTTCTCTATCCAAGTCAATACCTTGCCCCCAATCCCATGTGCCTTAATTTTGCATGCTAATCTCTTATGTGGGACCTTATCGAAAGGCTTCTGAAAGTCCAAATACACCACATCCACTGGTTCTCCCTTATCTATTTTACCAGTTACATCCTCAAAAAAGTCCAGTAGATTAGTCAAGCATGATTTACTTTTGTAAATCCATGTTGACTTTGTCCGATCCTGTCACTGCTTTCCAAGTGCTCTTTTATAATAGACTTAGGGCTAGATTTTCAGTTTAGGCAGTTTTGGGGCGCTAGCTTTAGCGCCCGCCCGAAGTTAGCGCCCGCCCCAAAGTACCGCCCCGTTGCCGGGAATTCAGTGGCTTCGCCCTAAGAGGTTGGTGGAGCGCTAAAAGAGGCGTTCCACTACTCTCTTTAGGCGCTAAGCCGGCGGTCCAGAGGGATAGCGCCCAGGCGGGGCGCAGCACGGGTGCGGTCATTTTTGCACTGACAGCAGACCCCGTGGTGCCGACCAGCTCTTAAAGGGGGAAGGGACGAATTGGTCTGCTGCCACGCCCTGCACACTGCAGCCTTGCAAAGAGGCCTCAACACTACTGCTCAGCCCCAGGGAGTCATGGCAACGCCAGAGAAGGCCCGTCAGCGTGCCCTGCGCTTCTCAGAGGGTGATCTGGACATCATGCTCACAGCTCTGGAGGTGAGGCGCAAGATCTTGTTTCCAGACAGTGGGAGGAATCCAACCCACCACGACTACACCAAAGCCTGGAAGCAGATCGCCCAGAGGGTGACGTTCACCGGCGAGGCCCCCAGGACCCACACACAATGCCGTAAGAAGTACAACGATCTGACCAGGATTGTGAGGGTGAGTAGCCTTTCCAGTCTCCTCCTCATTCTTGCATGTACACCTGACATGATGGGCAAAGGGACCTGAAAGTCCTTTTGGCCAGCCCTCAGCCAGCAGCATTGGGACAGTCATGAGCATCAAATGGCCATTCGGCACTCTACACTTTGGCCAAGCTATTCCACCATGGGAGGCAGTGCACACTACATCAGGGCTTCACTCTGTCCAAGCTATTCCACCATGGGAGGCAGTGCACACTACATCAGGGCTTCACTCTGTCCAAGCTATTCCACCATGGGAGGCAGTGCACACTACATCAGGGCTTCACTCTGTCCAAGCTATTCCACCATGGGAGGCAGTGCACACTACATCAGGGCTTCACTGCGCCCTTACAGCCCGTCCTTTCTCTTGCAGGCTAAAGTAGCGTTTAATCGCCAGGCCCGTGCCAGGGGTGGCCGCGCCAAGCTGCAGGAGCTCACTCGGCTGGAGGAGCGCGTGTGTGTGCTCATGGGAGCACGTGTGATTGTCCCCACAGCGTGCGGTGTATCCGACCCTCCACTGCCCGGCAATGGTAAGGACCTCGCCTTTTGGCCCTCTCGCGTCGCACTGGCCCATCCGAGCTATCTCCTTTGCCACTGTCCCACCAATGCGCTGAATCCCACCAGTCCTAACTCCCTCGCTGACGCCGTCTCCTCACTCTGAAGCTACTCTTGTGCATTCCTGCTTTCAGCTGGTGACGACCAGGACCCTGAGGCTGCCAGTGACAGCACCTCCAACCAGGAGGAGGAGGAGGAGCAAGCCGGACCTTCGGGGGAACAGTCACGTCCCGCAGGAGAGGAGGAAATGCTCGACACCTCCTCACTGGACGAGTGCCTGGAGGAACTGTCGCAGGGCAATGCAGCTTCTGGGACCAGTGGCGTCCAGCCACCCAGCAGCCGTGCGCGTGGCCCGCGGCCTTCCCCCCAAAGGGGGGAAGGATCAGAGGGGAGTGCTGCTGCTCGGCAAACTCGCCGTCACCAACGCGGCAAGGGTCCCCTAGTTCGGCCCCCTCCTCCCCAGCGGGAGAGTCGCGACTCCAGTCCGGACACCTTCACTTCGGAGGAGGTGCGGAAGCTCGATCAGATGGCCGACGACTCGGACCGGCGCCACACGGAGCTCATGAGCGTGGTGGGGCGCATGCCTGAGGCCATCGAGTCGCTGGCGACCAGTGTGCGCGAGTTCGGGGCAGCAACTGCCGCGACTGGCCGCATGCTAACTGATGCCGTCAAGACCCTGGCGGATGTGATGCGCGCGCACACCAGGACCAGAGGGCCACTCACTGCTGCCACACGCGCTGTCTCAGGCAGGCATCGCCAGGGCAGGCGCCGCGCTGGACCATCCCAGCAAGCCGGCCGTCGGCTGATTGCTGCGGATCCTGCAGTGCGGGCCCGGCCGAGTGCCACCGCGCCACAGCACCAGCCAGCGCATCCCAGACGCCAGCTGGCCCACATTGCACCATCCGTCGCCGCCATTCCCCCTCTGGGGCGTCAAGGGCAAGCGGCTGCAGCTGATGGTGGCCAGGCTCAGGCGCGCCACTCAGGAGACGGCCCCTCGAGGCCCAAACGCCGTGTAGGCCGCCCCCCAGTGGCATCTGGCGGAAGGGCATCTGAGCCTCAGGCGCCTTCCCCCAGCCTCGCAGCAGCCACTGGGCAGAGCTTGCGAAGGAGCAGCAGGCAGGGCAGGGGAGGCAAAATGCTGGGCAAGGTCTCGCCCTCGCGGGCCACTCAGTAGAGGGTGTGGCCAGCTTTCCTTTAATATGGCGGTGGCCATCTTTATTTTGCCCATGGTTGTGCTTTTGGAGGGCTTTTTTTTTGCGTTAGGCCGACGTTGAGGCCCGGTTTCAATAAAGGTGGAGTGGCTCCTCCCCAGTTTGTGGGAGTGAGTCGTTTGTTGGGCTTTTTGTGGGGCCCGTTTATTGTTTTTGGGGATTCATGTGGGAAGGGCTTTTCATTTTTGTTTAATAAAAAATTATCTTTATTCATGCAGTCTCCATGGTTGTTCTTCTTAGTGTTTGTTGGCTTCGCCGGCTGAGGGCTTGCGGAGCGGCTGCATTCATCTTCCCTCATGGCCCCTGGCCATTCCCTGACAGGGGGCTTAGAAGTACCGTGTAATAAGGTGGCGTCGTGCGGCCCTTGGCCCTGGTCGCTCCCTCCTGGGAACGTACTCCTGCTCCTCCTCCTCCTCCTCCTCCTCCTCCTCATGCTCCTCCTGCTCCTCCTCCTGAGGTGCTGGTCCAACGTCAGGTGGCAGTGCCTGAGTCCTGCGGATAGCCAGGTTGTGTAGCATGCAGCAAACCACCACAAATTGGGAGACCCGGTCCGGCGAATACTGGAGAGCTCCTCCGGAGCGATCAAGGCAGCGGAACCGCTGCTTGAGGACCCCAATAGTTAGCTCGATGATGTTGCGGGTGGTTTGATGGCTCTCGTTGTAGGCCTCTTCAGCAGCGGTCCTGGGCGCGCGGAGCGGGGTCATGAGCCAGGTGCACAAAGGATAGCCTTTGTCCCCGAGTAGCCATCCTCTTGGGGGAGGCTGTGCCTGGAACATGTCATGCACAGTACTCTGCCGCAGGATAAAGGCATCGTGGCTGCTGCCTGGGAAGCTGGCATTGACTGCCATGATGCGCTGCTTGTGGTCACAGACCAGCTGCACATTCAGAGAATGGTAGCCCTTCCTGTTGCGATACTGCTCGCCATGCTCCAGAGGGGCCCGCAAAGCCACATGCGTACAGTCAATGGCGCCCTGCACCAAGGGGAATTCCCCGAGTCTGGAAAATCCCAATGCGCGCTGATGCTGGCTCTCCAGGGCCATGGGGAAGGAGATGAATTGGCTTCTCCTTCTGAACAGTGCTTCGGTCACCTGGCGGATGCAGCGATGCACGCCGTACTGGGAGATGTTTGCTATGTCCCCAGCAGCGTATTGGAAGGAGCCGGTGGCATAGAAGTTCAATGCCACTGTCACCTTCACTTCCACCGACAGAGACGTCCTGCACCTGAGCTTTGGCCGCAGATCTCGGCGAAGCAGGTGGCAGATCTCTGCAATCACCCCCTTCCGGAATCGGAGCCTTTTAACACATCGCGCGGCACTCATGTTTAGGTAGGAGCGCTGCTGGCGGTATAGCCTGACTGGGTAAGGCCTACGTGGCCGACGCCTGTAGCCCCCTCTGCCTCTAGCCAGGGCTGCCCCTCTCACAATACGTCTGCGAGCCCTACGGACATGGAGCTGCAGCTCCGCGTTGGCACCCCATGCAACCCCCATCAAATCCTGGCAAACACTCTAATTTCCAAATGGCCACTTGCAGCGCTGTTGCCTGAGTCCAAAAATACCTGGCTCTTGCTGCTTGAAACCAGTTAGCTATCCTCCTTGTTGTGTCTCCAGAAATGCGTTGCACAAGACTGTTTTCTGAAATAATGGATGGCCTTTATACTGGAGAGGACGTTCCCTTTAATTAGCGCCCCCCGGGGCCCGCGCTGGTTGTGTTGCGTTCCTTTTTCCAAACGCTCCGGCCGCCCGCCGCACAATGGGGCGGTCCGACTGAAGTTTGCAATCGGGGCGGCCAAAGGGCGTTGCACGAGGATGTGACGTCATTTTCTGCGCGCGCATCCGGGCGGGCGCTAAACTTTGCGCCGGCGCTAACGGGCAACTTAATTTGGGGCGGGGCGCAAACTGCGCTGCGCCCGGGCGCTACACGCATAGCGCCCGGAAATCACTTCTCTTAAGGCGCTAACTGCTGGCGCAAGCAACTGAAAATCTAGCCCTTAGTCTTACATCTTTTATAATAGACTCTAGCATTTTCCCCACTACCGATGTCAGGCTTACCGTCTATAATTCCCCGCTTTTTCTCTACCACCTTTTTTGAATAGTGGGGTAACATTAGCTACCCTCCAATCCATGGGTACCGTTCCAGAGTCTATCGAGTTCTGGAAGATGACCAGCAATGCATCTACTATCTCTAGGGCCACTTCCTTAAGTACCCTGGGATGTAGACCATCAGGCCCTGGGGATTTATCGGCCTTCAGTCCCATCAATTTTCCTAACACCATTTCCCTACAAATACTGATTTCTTTCAGTTCCTCCCTTTCATCAGACCCTATGTTCCCTGGCATCTCTGGGAGGTTATTTGTGTCCTCCTTTGTGAAGACAGAACCAAAGTATGTATTTCGTTGGTCCGCCATTTCCTTGTTTCCCATTATAAATTCCCCTGATTGTGACTGTAAGGGACCTACGCTTGACTTCACCAATCTTTTTCTCTTCACATATCTATAAATGCTTTTACAGTCAGTTTTTATGTTCCCTATTAGCTTACTCTCATATTCTATTTTCCCTTTCTTAATTAATCCCTTTGTCCTCCTTTGTTGACTCCTAAACTGCTCCCAATCCTCAGAATTATTGCTTTTTCTAGCCAATTTATATGTCCTCTCCTTGGATTTTATGCTATCCCTAATTTCCCTTGTTAGCCACGGTTGAGTCACCTTTTTTGTTTTAATTTTATGCCAAACTGGGATGAACAAATTCTGTAGCTCATCCATTCGGTCTTTGAATGTTTGCCATTGCCTATCCACTGTCAACCCTTTGAGTGCCATTCCCCAATCAATCCTACCCAACTCGCTCCTCAGACCATCGTAATTTCCTTTATTTAAATTGAGGACCCTTGTCTCTGAGTCAACTACTTCATTCTCCATCTTAATGAAGAATTCGATCATATTATGATCGCTCTGACCCAAGGGGCCTCGTACAACAAGATTGCTAATTAATCCTTTCTCGTTACATAATACCCAGTCTAAGATGGCCTGATCTCTGGTTGGTTCCTCGACATATTGGACAGTGTGGAGTTTGCACATTCTCCCCGTGTTTGCGTGGGTTTCCTCCGGGTGCTCCGGTTTCCTCCCACAGTCCAAAGATGTGCAGTTAGGTTGATTGGCTATGATAAATTGACCCTTAGTGTTAAGGGGATTAAATACGTGGGGATAGGGTGGGACATGTGTTGGTGTAGGGGTTACGGGGATTGGGTGGGATATGTGTCGGTGCAGGCTCGATGGGCCGAAATGGCCTCTATCTGCACTGTGGGGTTTCTGTGATTTCTGTGATTTCTGTGATATTGGTGCAGGAAACCATCCTGTAAACACTCCAGGAATTCCTCCTCCACAGTATTGTTACTAATTTGGTTGGCCCAATCTATATGTAGATTAAAGTCACCCATGATGACTGCTGTGCCCTTATTGCACACTTCTTTAATTTCCCTTTTAATGCCATCCCCAACCTCCGCCTTACTGTTTGGAGGTCTATATACCGCTCCCACTAATGTTTTTTTCCCCTTCGTATTTCTCAGTTCTACCCATACAGATTCCACATCATCAGAGCTAATATCCTTCATTACAATTGTATTAATCCCTTCTTTAACCAGTAATGCTACCCCACCCCCCTTTCCTTTTTGCCTATCTTTCCTGAATATCGAATACCCCTGGATGTTGAGTTCCTAGTCTTGGCCATCCTTGAGCCACGTTTCCGTAATCCCAACCAAATCATATTCGTTTACCTCTATTTGCGCAGCCAATTCATCCACCTTATTACAAATGCTCCTCGTATTGAGACACAAAGCCTTCAGGCTTGTTTTTTTAATGGTCTTAGACCTATTAGAATTATTATTTACTGTGGCCACGTTTGATTTAAACCGTTGATTTCTCTGACTGCCACCTTTGTTTTTCTCCTTCCTATCTTTTGCTTTTATCCCTGTTTTCCTTTCCTCTGTCTCCCTGCTCAGGTTCCCAACCCCCTGCCATTTTAGTTTAAGGCCTGCTTTTAACAAGGTAAGTGGTGAATTAATTAAAATTAAACATTTTTTCCACAGGTTTATTATTTTTAAATACTTTAAAGAAGGGTAAGTTTATTTTTAATAACAACAGAAAATGCTGGAAAAACTCAGCAGGCCAGGCAACATCCGTGGTGAGAAATTAGAGTCGACGTTTCGGGTCAAAACCCTTTATCAAGACTAAAGAGGCACAGGGAATGAAATAGATTAAGAGGCTGGGCTGGGAGAGAACAAAAGAGAAGAGACATTAAGAGGTATTCAAAACAAGACGAGATGGTGATAGGACTAGTGGAGACAAAAGACAGCTCTAGATTAGCTGTGAAATGCACTGGCAGAATGGGAGACAGCTGCCATGTGGGAAAGAGAAAAAAAAAGGAAAGGTGGGGGGGAGGGAAAACCAAAACAAAGGTGTGGATAAAAAATATAAGTAAAAATGTAATAGGGGCCGAGGTTATGATCTGAAATTGTTGAACTCGATATTGAGTCCGGAAGGATGTAAAGTGCCTAATCGGAAGATGAGGTGCTGTTCCTCAAGTTTACGTTGAGCTTCCGTGGAACAATGCAAGAGGCCAAGGATGGTGAGGTCCGAGTGGGAATGGAGTGGTGAATTAAAATGACAGGCGACCGGAAGCTCGGGGTCCCCCTTACGGACTGAACAGAGGTGTTCCGCAAAGCGGTCACCCAATCTGCATTTGGCCTCCCCAATGTAGAGGAGACCGCATCGTGAGCATCGAATACAGTATACTAGATTGCAAGAAGTACAAGTAAATCGCTGTTTCACCTGGAAGGGATGTTTGGGGCCTGGACAGTGGGAAGGGGGGAGGTATAAGGGCAGGTGTTACACCTCCTGCGTTTGCACGGGAAGGTGCCAGGTGAAGGGGAAGGGGTGCTGGGGGTGATAGAGGAGTGGACTAGGGTGTCATGGAGGGTGCGGTCCCTACGGAATGCTGAAAGGGGAGGGGAGGGAAGGATGCGTTTGGTGGTGGGATCACTTTGGAGGTGGCGGAAATGGCAGAGGATGATCCGTTGAATGTGGAGGCTGGTGGGGTGAAAGGTGAGGAGAAGGGGAACCCTATCATGGTTCCGGAAGGGAGGGGCAGGGGTGAGGGCAGAAGTGCGGGAGACAGAACGGGCACGGTTGAGGGCCATGTCAACCACGGTAGAGGGGAATCCTCGGTTGAGGAAAAAGGAAGACATGTCGGAAGCACTGGTGTGGAAGGTGGCATCATCGGAGCAGATGCGGCGGAGACGGAGAAGCTGGGAGAATGGAATAGAGTCCTTACAGGAGGCAGGGTGGGAGGAAGTGTAGTCCAGGTAGCTGTGGGAGTCAGTGGGCTTGTAGTAAATATTGGTCAATAACCTATCCCCAGAAATGGAGACGGAGAAGTCAAGGAAGGGAAGAGTCAGAGATGGACCATGTGAAGGTGAGGGAAGGGTGGAAATTGGAGGCAAAGTGAATGAAATTGTCTAGTTCAAGGCGAGAGCAGGAAACGGCACCAATACAGTCATCAATGTATCGGAAAAAGAGGTGAGGGAGGGGACCTGAGTAGGACTGGAACAAAGAGTGTTCCACATATCCCACGAAAAGGCAGGCATAGCTAAAAGTTTATTTTTAGCCCTGTTAGAAAATGTAATTAATTTTTTCAAAATTTAAAATTATTGTTTAAAATAGTTATTTCATGTAATTTATAGTTATTTTAAAAATGTGATTAAAAAAAAAATTATTTGAAGTTTTAATTATGTTTTGGGGCTTATAGTATTTATAGGTTTGACAGCTCTTCCTGTCAAATTTATGAATGAAGCATTCCCTGCTACCATTGGCTCTCCATGGCCCACGTGATCCCAGGGGACGCATCGAACTAACTGTGCCCCGGGATACGCAAGCACTGCGCGCCGGCAGTTGGAGGAGGCCCAGGATTGGAATCCCACGCGGGCCCACAGCCCAGCGGCTGGCGCGCTAGGCAAGTGTAGGTCGGAGGCTTGCACCCGCGGGAAGCCTCCGACCCGAATTTCTGGGCCAATATTATAAATTCTGCAGTTTTAAAAATAAATGCTCAGAATTTAGTATTCTCTCATTTGTTGTCTAACCCGTTACTAAAAGCAGCTTTTGTCCTATATAGAGGTTTTAATCTGTTTTCAAACATTTCTGTCTCTATATATTTCTTTTAATTGCACATATATGCAATAAAATGTACTTCCCCATACTTAACAAAACTGAGCTAAAAGTAGTGTACCAGAGTGGTAATAATCATGTCCACACATCCAACAGAAGCTGGAAACGTTCAAACTCTTGACTCGCTAGAGGAAATGTGTTCAGAGATTAATGGAATTATTACAATTAGCTAAACAGTGGAGGAACAGTAAAAATATCTGCCAGACAGTTGAAAAAAATCTGCAAGTTGAGTTTCAACTCATTCATGATAACTCTTATCATTTTTATGAGTGCAAAATTGAAAATTTGTGCAAATATCAATATCGGTTTTGTGTTATTAAGAGTCTGTGATATCATAAGTGGCAATATAGATTAACCATTTTTCCAAGATGTTTACTTATGGATTTCTGAGGGTTTATCCCAGTAGCTGTCAGCTTTAATAAAGCACTTTCTGTTACTTGTTAACAAAACAGAATGCAATATATCAAGAAAAAATATAGCTACGCTTATGGGCTTTATTTTGCATTTCTATTTGCTGGCTATCTTGCCCTTTTATTTAATTAATTCCTAATGAGATTGATAGGAAGATGCTTCTCCAGTACTGTTTCCAATCAGTTTATCTCCCACTTGCCTGCTTGAAGCTGCTAACAGCTTTAATGACATCTGTTGCGAATAGCAATTGTACATTTGATTTCACCATCAAATATAAAATAATGACAATATGATTTCAGGCACGTAAAAAATTCATAGCCTCTTACAATAATATCTTTAGAATTGTTAGCTAAGGTCTAAAATTACAATAAAGTGATCATTTCAAATAGCACAGTCATTTCTAAGAAAAAAACTCAATTTTAAATTCTGAAGTGAATTGCAGAAGACACTTATATTAAACATGAATACTAAACTAATGAAAAATATAAATGCAGTAAAAGACAATAGAGTCTGATAGTGTATAACCAGTTAGTTGCATCAGTCCTAATAATTCACAAAAATCTGCACCTACATTGGCTCTCGGTTTGGCAATGTCACGTAGAAACATAGAAGATAGGAGCAGGAGTAGGCCATTCGGCCCCTCGAGTCTGCTCCGCCATTCAATGCGATCATGGCTGATCATCCAAATTCAGTACCCTGTCCCTGCTTTCTCCCCATATCCCTTGATCCCTTTAGCCTTAAGAAATATATCCAACTCCTTCTTGAATATATTTAATGAATGGCCTCTACTGCCTTCTGTGGTAGAGAATTCCACAGGTTCACCACTCTCTGGGTGAAGAAATTCCTCCTCATCTCTGTCCTAAATGGCTTAACCCTTATCCTGAGACTGTGACCCCTGGTTCTGGGCTCCCCGACCATCGGGAACATCCTTCCTGCATCTAGTCTGTCTAGTCCTGTTAGAATTTTATAAGTTTCAATGAGATCCCCTCTCATTCTTCTAAACTCCAGCGAGTACAAGCCCAATCCACCCAATCTCTCCTCATATGTCATTCCTGCCATCCCAGGTATCAGCCTGGTGAATCTTCGCTGCACTTCTTCCATGGCAAGAACATCCTTCCTCAGATAAGGCAACCAAAACTGCACACAATACTCAAGATGTGGTCTCACCAAGGCCCTGTACAACTGCAGCAAGACATCCTTGTTCCTGTACTCAAACCCTCTCGCTACGAAGGCCAACACACCATTTGCCTTCTTAACCACCTGCTGCACCTGCATGCTTACCTTCAGCAAATGGTGCACAAGGACGCCCAGGTCTCATTGCACTTCCCCTTCTCCCAATCTATTGCCATTCAGATAATAATCTGCCTTCTTGTTTTTGACACCAAAGTGGATAACCTCACATTTATCCACATTATATTGCATCTGCCATGCTTCTGCCCAATCACCCAACATGTCCAAATCATACTGGAGTTTCTCGGCATCCTCCTCACAGCACACACGCTCACCCAGCTTTGTGTCATCTGCAAACTTGGAGATATTATATCTAGTTCCCTCGTCCAGATCATTAATATATATTGTGAATAGCTGGGGTCCAAGGACTGATCCCTGCGGTACCCCACTAGTCACTGCCTTCCACTCGGAAAAAGAGCCGTTTATTCCAACTCTTTGCTTTCTGTCTGCCAACCAGTTCTCTATCCAAGTCAATACCTTGCCCCCAATCCCATGTGCCTTAACTTTACACGCTAATCTCTTATGCGGGACCTTATCGAAAGCCTTCTGAAAGTCCAAATACACCACATCCACTGGTTCTCCCTTATCTATTTTACCAGTTACATCCTCAAAAAATTCCAGTAGATTAGTCAAGTACGATTTACCTTTTGTAAATCCATGTTGACTTTGTCCAATCCGGTCACTGTTTTCCAAGTGCTCTGCTATTACATCTTTTATAATGGACTCTAGCATTTTCCCCACTACCGATGTCAGGCTTACCGGTCTGTAATTCCCCGTTTTCTCTCTACCACCTTTTTTGAACAGTGGGGTAACATTAGCTACCCTCCAATCCATGGGTACTGTTCCAGAGTCTATCGAATTTTAGAAGATGATCAGCAATGCATCTACTATTTCTAGGGCTACTTCCTTAAGTACCCTAGGATGTAGATTATCAGGCCCTGGGGATTTATCGGCCTTCAATCCCGTCAATTTCACTAACACCATTTCCCTACAAATACTGATTTCTATCTGTTCCTCCCTTTCATTAGACCCTATGTTCCCTGACATCTCTGGGAGGTTATTTTTGTCCTGCTCTGTGAAGACAGAACCAAAGTATGTATTGGTCGGCCATTTCTTTGTTCCCCATTATAAATTCCCCTGATTCTGACTGCAAGGGACCTACGCTTGACTTCACCAATCTTTTTCTCTTCACATATCTATAAAAGGTTTTACAATCAGTTTTTATGTTCCCAGCAAGCTTACTCTCATACTCTATTTCCCCCCTCTTAATTAATCCCTTTGTCCTCTTTTGTTGAATCCTAAACTGCTCCTAATCCTCAGGTTTACTGCTTTTTCTGGCCGATTTATATGTCCTCTCCTTGGATCGTATGCTATCCCTAATTTCCCTTGTTAGCCACGGTTGAGTCACCTTTTTTGTTTTATTTTTATGCCAAACTGGGATGAACAAACTCTGTAGTTCATCCATGCGATCTTTGAATGTTTGCCATTGCCTAGGCAATGGCAAACATTCAAAGATCGCATGGATTGACATTCCTCAATCAATCCTCCCCAACTCGCACCTCATACCATCGTAGTTTCCTTTATTTAAATTCAGGACCCTAGTCTCTGAGTCAACTACTTCACTCTCCATCTTAATGAAGAATTCTATCATATTATGATCGTTCCGACCCAAGGGGCCTCGCACAACAAGATTGCTAAGTAATCCTTTCTCATTACATAATACCCAGTCTAAGATGGCCTGATCTCTAGTTGGTTCCTCAACATATTGGTCCAGGAAACCATCCCGTATACACTCCAGGAATTCCTCCTCCACAGTATTGTTACTAATTTGGCTAGCCCAATCTATATGTAGATTAAAGATAACTGCTGTGCCCTTATTGCACGCTTCTCTAATTTCCCTTTTAATGCCATCCCCGACCTCTGCATTATTGTTTGGAGGCCTATATACCACTCCCACGAACGTTTTCTGCCCCTTGGTGTTTCTCAGTTCTACCCATACAGATTCCACATCATCAGAGCTAATATCCTTCCTTACAATTGTGTTAATCCCCTCTTTAACCAGCAATGCTACCCCACCTCCCTTTCCTTTTTCCCTATCTTTCCTGAATATTGAATACCCCTGGATGTTGAGTTCCCAGCCTTGGCCACCCTGGAGCCATGTTTCTGTAATCCCAATCAAATCATATTCGTTTACCTCTATTTGCGCAGCCAATTCATCCACCTTATTCCGAATGCTCCTCGCATTGAGACACAAAGCCTTCATAATTTTAAAATACTCATCCTTGTTTGCAACTCCCTCCATAGCCTCATCCCTCGCTATCTATGTAACCTGCGCCAGCCCTATAACCTCTGCGATCTCTACGCTCCTCCAATTCTGGCCTTTAGTCGCTCTACTATTGGCGGACATGCTTTCAGCTGCCTCGGCCCTAAGCTCTGGAATTCCCTCCCTAAACCTCTCCACTTCTCTACCTCTCTCTCCTCCTTTTACGACACTCCATAAAACCTACCTCTTTGACCAAGCTTTTGGTCCTCTGTCCTAAGGTCGCCTGATGTGACTCGGTGTCAAATTATGTTTGGTAATGCTCCTGTAAATCACCTTGGGATGTTTTACTATGTTAAAGGCGCTATATAAATGCAAGCTGTTGTTGTTGTGTTTGTATTACTAGGTCTGAGAGCTGGATATCAGTTCAGCTCACTGGTAGCACCCTTGCTTGAGCCAGAAGGTTTTGGGTTTAAGCCTCACTGCTGCACATGAGCACTTCAGAGCAGTACTAAGGGAGCCCTGCATTGCTGGAGGTGCTGGCTTTCAGGGGAGACATTACAGTGAAGCCCCACTTGCCTTTTCAGATGGAAGTACAGGAGACTTTGGTTTATCCGGAGGTTGTATGTCCGGAAACCTAGATCTACTGGCAGAAATCAGGAGCCGCTTTGTTAGGTTTTTTTCTTCTCATGGCTTTTTTTTCAACAGTTGGGCTCTGGAAAGTCTCTCTGAAGCTGTTGCTAAGCTACAGAGATGCTTCCAAGGTACGGGCGGACTGTTTAGAAGCTGTTGCTAAGCAACAGTGTTTGTTGTCAGATACAGAGATGAAAACCTCCGTATGCTTCAACATTAACGCTGGTATGTCCGGCAGTTTTGATGGGACGGCAACAGCTCGGTCCCGTCGGTACCGGATATAACAAAGTTTCCTGTAAAAGATTCCATGGCACTATTTGAAGAACCGGGGGTGTTTCCTGATGTCTTGTTCAAGCATTCAATCCCATTACCAACCTGACCTTGACAGCTCTCCCACAAGCTGTGTGTGCCCAGGAGTTACAAAGCTTCTTCCTCATGCCTACTGAGAGCAAAATGCTAGTTATTCCTTCACTCATTGCAGTGCTTTGCCTCTGGTTGTGTGCATTTTACTCCTTTGCATAAAAAACAGAAATATTTAAACAGGTTAGAGCCTACTTCAGTAAGTTTTTGGCTGCAGAAGTGCTCTTTTCACCATCTACATTTTATATATGAGCATATACTGAAGCTATTGTCTTCACACCCACCCCCACATTCTCATTTTGACCAATTGCATCCCAATCCATGGCCACTATCCCAGGCTCAAACAGACTGTTCGCAACCTCAGCATTCTATTTGACCCCAAGTTGAGCTTCCGACCCCATATCCTCTCCATCACAAATATTGCAAATTTCTACCTCTGTAACATCACCCCTCTTACCCCAGCTCGCCCTCACCCTGCCTCCCATCTGCTGCTGAAACCTTTGTCACCCCTTGATTCAATTATTCCAATGCTGGCTTCCCATCCTCCACTCTTCATAAACTTGGGCTCATCCAGAACTCTGCTGCCTGTATCCTAACTCACACCAAGTCCTGCTCACTCATCACCTCTGTGCTCTCTGACCTACATTGGCTCCCAATTTAAAATTCTCATCCTTGTGTTCATTCCCTTCATTGCATTACCCCTTCCTATCCGTGTAAATTCCTCCAGCCCTATAAGTTCCCTCCAAGAACTCTGGGCGCGATCTTGCCAGCCCTGGGGAGGCAGGTTTGGAGGTGGGACTGCCAGGAAAATGGCAGAATCTGGGGGCGGGTACCCATCCCGCCCCCAACCCGCCTCTGTGCCATCTTCCCAGGAGGCGGGTAGCCGACCGGCGCCGGGTCTCATCTCCTGGAGGCGGGAAGGGAATTACAGCCACTTAACTGCCTGTTAACAGGTAGTTAACAGGCCAATAAGAGGATTATCCCCATTTTACCCACACAAGTGCGGGCTTCCCGAAGGCTTCGAACCCCGTCAGGGTCACCGAGGCGAGCAGTGAGTCTGCGGGGGTCGGAGGGGGTGCAAAAGCGCGCTGTGAAGGTAAGTGATGGGTGCAAGTGTGGAGAGGTGAGTATGTGAGGTAAGTGGAAAGTGTTAGAAAAAGTTTACTTACCTTTGTTTCTTCCTGCAGGCTTCAATCATTGGGTATGCGGAGAGTCTTGCATCTCCGCGGCAGAGATGACAGATGGCTGCTACATTCTCCAATGTAACAACCATCTAATTTCTGCTAAAGAAAGAGGTTTGATGCATCTTGAAATCAAGAACTCATCAAACTACAGAGAATGTCAGTGTTTGACAGCTTCACAGAGCTGTCAAACGATGACAATTCATCTGTCAAAATTTTTTAAAGATGAAACATCATATGCTGACGTTCTCTGTAAACATCTCCCCCTCAATTGGCCTGCTAAGCCCACGGAGCGGGCTTAACAAGGTCAATCAAGGGAAAATAGCGTGGGTTGGCCAGAAGTCGATGGAGACGGGACTAAAACCCGACAAGTGGGAGTCCCGCCTCCAAAAGCTCCCCATTGGCAAAATCCAGCCCTATGTTTCTCCAGCTCTGGCCCCTTACGCATCCCACACTCCTTTCCTTCCACCATTGGCAGCTGTGCCTTCAGCCGTCTAGGCCCCAAGCTTTGAAATTCCCTCCCGAAACTTCTCCACCTCTCTCTTGTCTTAAAACTTACCTCTTTGACCCCTCCTAATATCTCCTTCTTTGAATGTTTTCCTATGTTAAAGGTGCTATATAAAAGCAAGCTGTTGTTGTAGACACATCTGCTGCCTCTTATCCCTCCTTTCTTCATCTTCTTCCCCCCCCAAAAAAAAACATGACCAGAGTACAATTCCCATATTCAGAATTTGGATTGTAGCATTCAAAAATAAACTTTAAATACTCGTTTGCTGAAAGTAGAGTATTACTGGCCTTTGTCTCCTCTTATTTGGACAAGCTGAGCTCACAGCAAGTTTCTCTTGAGAAAATTAGGAAATCACATGAGGACTCATTTGCAACACATGACCATGAAATTTGCATGTGAGAGCATTATAGGTCAGACAGAGTCTCCTACACAACATGATTTGAGCAGGGATCCTGTGCAATGAATCCATGCCCATTTTTCCAACACTCGCATACCTCAGTCAATCACGCTGGTGGAACCAGTCCGCCGGTCGAGAAAAAAAATCTCAATAATTAATAAGAGCTGGATAAATGATTTCTAAACATGGTTAATGAACTAGCATGGGAGGGGACTGATTTGGAAATAACAGAGCTTTCAGATAAAACTTATATAGGGAATATAATCTGTACATAACAGATTTTTTTCTAGGAGGGGTTAGCTGAGAACTTGAAAACAATAATTGTGATTTATTCCAATTCAAATTAGCAAAGGACGGGCTAAAGAATTGACAGATAAAGAAAACAAGGACTTATATTTTGCAGTACCTACCATCCCTCAAATGTGCCAGATACACATAGATATACATAAACAATAGTCATTTCAAAACAGGAATGTTTGAATATGAATAAGCAAATAGGAACAGAAGGAAAGTATCCAAAAATACTTATGGAAATGAGAAAACAAGTAAGAGAATCTGCAGCTCCAAATTTTGATGCTCATTAGAACAAAAGTAGAACCAGGAGGTTGGAAAATTGCAAATCGTGTTCTAAATTTAAAGAGATCTGAAGCACGATCCTGGGAATTATAGGCTTGTTAGCTTGATTAACTAAAGTAGGAAAAACATTGGAGTCAACCATAAAGGAAGTGATTCTGATCAATTCAATGAGGCAAAAGGTAACGGGGTAGAAATTGGTTATAGCCCATTTTCGGGTGCATAACCAACAACACACAGACAACTGCATCCAAACCGGGAAGCCGAAAGCTCACTCTAATTGGGTCTCTGGCCTTATTTCAATCATTTGCATGAGTGGCCGGTGCCTGTTGCATCTCCCGAGGCTTCTTAAAGGAATCAATTTTAGGCCATTTGCCTTGCCTCAGTGGTCTTTGGATAATTCACAGGAAGGGGGTGGTGGGGGGTATTACGTCCGTGAATAATTGAGACACGGACTGCAGGAGTGGAACAAAATAAGTCTTTACTGGTGGAAGTCAATAGTGAAACTAAAAACACAGAGGCTCACTAGCACCTTTTATACAGGGGTGGTCACTGCCGGTATTGCAGTCTGAGACCAGTTATTCTCTTAAAGGTGCATACACAACAATTCCTCCCCTTTTAGATAAACAGTACATAACATTCATTTAACAACTAAATGATAACTAATTACAATCACAATTACGGTTGCTAGATACATTGGTTAAGTTTAAGCAATTATAAGTTCAGTCTTTGAGGAGGCTTCCTGATTCTGTCTGGATAACGCCTCTTTGGGGTATCAGGTTCTTCTGGCAATGTTGAGTCAAGATCAATGTCGTTGTTTGGTTCATCTGCTTCCAATATCACCGATTCTGCGGTAGCTGCAATTGGTACGTCGATTTCATTGCCAGGTGTATCAGATCGTGGTGTGGAGTTGACGTTTTCCAGTGACTCTAGAATCTGGTCAGCATGGCGTCTTACAATGCTCTCTCCAACATCCACGGTATACATGAGAGGTCCTTGCCATGTACAAATCGTTCCTGGCTGCCATTTCTCAGTGCGGTAGTCCCGGGCCAAAACTGGTTGACCTATCTTAAAACTCCTGGTCGGCCTTTCATTCATATTCTGAAACTGCCTGTTCTCCACATCTCTTCAGACGTTTGGCTTAACCAAATCCAAGCGGCATCGTAGTCTTCGATTGAAGAACATCATGGCTGGGGTTTGGTTGGTAACCGCATGTGTCGCATTCCGGTAGGCAAACAAGAAGTTGTCCACCTTGTGTTGTAGGGGTATATCTTCATTACACATTGCCTTGATAGCCTTCTTGAATGTTTGGACAAACCTCTCGGCCAATCCATTAGTGGCTGGATGATATGGGGCAGATGTGTAGTGCTTAACACCATTGTTCTTTAAGAACCTCCGGAACTCTTCAGACACAAACTGTGGTCCATTGTCAGAGCAAATCTGTTCAGGCAGCCCATTCCTGGCGAATATGGTTCGTAAAACTGTGATAGTTTTTTCCGTGGTGGTTGAGGACATTTTTATTACCTCTGGCCACTTTGAATGTGCATCCACCGCAATTAAAAACATCGAGTCCATGAAGGGACCAGCAAAATCAATGTGCACCCTTTGCCATGGAGATGAGGGCCACTCCCATGGATGCAGAGGAGCTTGTGGTGGGGCGTTTTGCACCTTCTAGCATCCTGCACAGCTCTTGGTCATCTCTTCGATTTCTCTATTGATTCCCGGCCACCACACAAATGCTCTGGCTAAGTTCTTCATTTTTACCCCACCCAGATGACCCTCATGAAGCTCATTGAGCACTCTATCTGTCAACTTAGGTGGAATTACTACTCTGGATCCACACATCAAGGTTCCTCTGCACACTGACAGCTGTTCTCTTCTCGGTGAGAATGCTGGCAGCAGTGGTTCGCCATGTGCTGGCCATCCCTTCACCGTTAAATCATAGACCCGTGATAGTGTCGGGTCATTCCGTGTTTCCTTTTCTATGTTTGCATTCGTCACAGGGAGACATTTGACTATGGTCGAGTGGAATAACTCCATTGGATCCACTGCAAGGTCTTCTTCTTCCACCGTCGGCAATGGTAGGTGTGACAATCCATCAGCATTTCCATGCTGTTTAGTTCCTTTGTACTCGATGTCATATTGGTGTGCCCCTAGGAAAAGGGACCATCTCTGCAGCCGTTGCGCTGTCATTATTGGTACGCCCTTCTGAGGGTTGAAAATGGAGACAAGAGGTTGATGATTGGTTAGTAGAGTAAATTTTTGACCGTGCAGGTAGTGATTGAACTTCTTCACCCCCCACACTAGGCTGAGGGCCTCTCTGTCAATCTGAGCATAGTTACGCTTGGCAGAAGTTAACGAGCGTGACGCAAAAGCTATCGGCCTCTCTAAACCATCAAGGAATTTATGTGACAGTACCGCCCCAATGCCGTAGGGAGACGCATCACACGCCAGTCTGATCGGCAGTGCTGGGTTGTAGTGAGCCAATACTTCCCTTGAAGTGATTAAGTCCTTACTCTTCTGAAAAGCACGCTTACAATCATCGCTCCATTTCCATGCTACCCCCGTTCGTAGCAGGGCGTTCAGTGGGTGCAAAATTGTCGACAAATTCGGCAAAAACTTATGATAGTAATTCACCAATCCGAGGAATGACCTCAGTTGCGACACATTTTCAGGTGCTGGGGCCTTAACAACCACTTCAATTTTGTCAGGGGACTTATGTAACCCCTCTTCATCAATCACGTGGCCACAATACGATATCTGTTTCTTAAAAAAATCACATTTGGGGCGGTTGGCTCGCAGCCCATGTTCCCGTAGTCTAGTGAGCACCTGTTCTAGGTTGTTAAGGTGTTCACTGTCATCTTCACCTGTCACAAGGATGTCGTCCAAGTAACACTGAGTCCCCGGAATCCCTTGCAGGACTTGTTCCATTGCTCTTTGCCATATCACCGGAGCCGATGCTACTCCGAATACCAATCGATGATACTGGTAAAGACCTTTGTGAGTGTTTATCGTGAGATACTTCCTAGAGGACTCTTCAACCTCCATCTGCAAATATGCTTGTGCTAGGTCAATTTTTGTAAAACGCTTCCCTCCAGACAGTGAGGCGAAGATGTCTTCTATCCTTGGAAGAGGATATTGTACTGTGTGAAGGATTGGGTTCACCATCACCTTGAAATCCCCACAGATGCGAATCTTCCTTGGCTCCCCGGACTTATTGCTGAACATTTTCTTCATGACAGGAATGATGGGTGTCGCCCACTCGCTCCAGTCAACCTTAGACAACACGCCCGCCTTCTCCAGATTCTCCAGCTCTGCCTCGACGGCTGGGCGAATTGCATATGGTACCGGTCTTGCTTTGAAAAACTTGGGAACTGCATTCTCTTCTATTTTTATCGAGGCGGTTACGCCTTTAAGCGTGCCCAGTTCTTGTTGAAATACCTCTTTGGCGTTAGCTAAGATTGTTGACAATCGTCCAGGAGTGACGTCTTCATCTTTTTTACCGTCCACCGTCATTGCATGAATGGAGTGCCAATCTAAGTTTATCTTCCTGATCCATTCCCGTCCCAATAACGGTGGTCCACCATTTGGCAGTATGTAGAGATACAATTTCTGTATTTTCTTGCCGTTGTATTCGACAGGCACCCTTATTTTTCCTCTGGGGTATACTTTTTGCCCCGTATACGTCGTCAAGACGATGGATGTTGTGTTGTTTTCTTTTTGGGTTCAATAAAGACTCATTTCTGAAAGAGAATGTTGTTTAATCTAAAGTCTTGTTCAAGACTTTCTACAGCTTTTTACAGAACACACTATGCTGTGATGCATCTAGAATGAAACTGAAAGTAAAACTCCTCTGGACTGCTTGTCTCTCACATGACCTCTGCTGGTCAGGCACAAGTAATCAAAAACACAGACAAATATGCTGTAAGGCATAAGTAATCAAACACAGACAAGTATCATCACTATTTGTTGATATCATTACATCTCCCTTTCTTAAAACAAAAGTATTTTACTTTTAACTAACAACATTTAATGAACTTACATTATCATTATCATGATCAAGGTTTTTTACCCTTGCTTTGTGTGTTCACATGAAATATGTCAATACACTGGAACTTGAAGAAAGAATAAGATAACATTACTTCCTTCTTTAACAATAGTCCTTAAATTTGCTCAATGAGTCTCTCAGGAGGCTTCACGTGTCTTGAGGATTTTCTGATTGATTGTCCTTGAATCTGAGTTGTTGCCTCAGATGATTGGTTCTCAGCTGTGTGATCAGGTTGTTCACCAGTATCAGTCTCTTGACCTGCTGTGGCTGGTCCCATGAGAAGATCTCGACGATTTCTTCTCAGAACAGCACCCTCATCTGTCTGAATGGTGTATGATCTTGGTTGAACTTCACTCAGGACAGTTCCCTTCTGAGTCCATGTGTTTGTTTTGTCTTTCAACCTTACTTGGTCACCAGTGTGGAGTTCAGGTAGGTTTTGTGTTCCTCTGTCATAGTAGTACTTTTGCTTCTCTTTCTGTTGCTCTTTGAACTTCCTCACTTTCTCCCCCTCTTTTGTTTTCAGGAGGTTCTCCGGGATGGGTAGGTTTGACCTTAGCCGACGTCCCATCAGGAGTTGGGCTGGTGACATACCACACTCGAGCGGTGTTGTGCGGTATACAAGCATGCTCTGGTCGAAGTCAGTTCCACTGTCTTTTGCCTTGTACTTCAGTCTTTTCACTGTGTTTGCGGGCTCTCCTGGGTCAACAGCTCTGGACAACGTGTCTGCTGTATACATCAGCTTACCCGGTGTGTACGCAACATTCAGTTCATCATAGACTGTCTCTCTTTCACTTTCCACAACGAGGACTCTCTTTACCAGGTTCAGTCTCTCACAGGCTTTTAAACCTAGTATGGCTTGCACATCCTTTGGCACCACGATTAATGCTAGCGTGTGCTCTCTGTTCTTGTGTGTTACTTTGACAATGCATTTTCCTTTCACTGGTATATCAGTACCTGAGTATCCGATCACTTTCACTTGTATTCCATGTAACTTTGGTCTGGGTCTAATTCTCTTAAAATCCGTCTCTGATATCACATTAACTTGTGCTCCAGTATCCAATTTAAATGGAATGTGTATGTCATTCACTTTTAGTGTCAACATCCAGTCTCTTTCTTCTTTTTTGTTTTCAGACAGAACATCTACATTGAATTCCTCTATCTCGCTTTCATCTACTGTATGGACCTTGCTTTGTTGCGCTTGGTTCTTACAGCAACGGGCATAATGGTTGTTTTTGTTGCATCTATTGCATGTTTTACCATATGCTGGACACTTTCTTGGTGGATGCTGTGTACCGCATCGACTACATGACTTCCGATTGTCTCTTTCATTTTCGTTTGCTGGCCACGTCTCTTTTTTCACATTGGCGCTCTCTTTGTTAAACGGTTTGTATCCGTTCTTTCTCACTGCATCCACGTTGCAGCTACTGTCACTGAACAGCTCCTTTGCCTGCAACTTCACAGTCTCTGTAACCCTACACAGTGCTATGGCTTTTCCCAGGTCTAGATCTTGCTCTCTTAGCAGTCTTTCCCTTAGACCATTATCTCGAATACCACACACCAGTCTGTCTTTTATCAGCGAGTCTGTGAGTCCCCCAAATTCACACGATTTGCTCCGGTTTCTCAGTTCAGTCACATACTGATCAATAGTCTCGCCGATTTTCTGTACACATGTGAAAAATTTGTGCCTCTCAAAGGTCACGTTGCGTTTAGGTATGCAGTAGGCCTCAAACTGTTCCATTATTTTATCTAGCTTCATTTTGTCTCCATCAGCAGCAAATATGAAATTATTATAAACCTCCAGCGCTGCATCACCCACGACATGTAAGAACACGGACGATTTTTGTTTATCACTTTTCTCGTCCGCTCCGATTGCCACTAAATACAACCCCAAACGCTGTTTGAACCTTCTCCAATTTTCAGCCACATTACCTGACAACTGAAGAATCGCCGGTGGGTGTAAACCTCCCATGTTTTCACTTCGTTAGCTATTCTCTAATGGTAAGCAACGATGTTCTCTTTTGGCTTGCTAATATGTGGAGAGCTGATTTCGCTTACTTGCCACAACTGCTTTCACTGTCCCATCAAGTTGCTAACTTCAGATTTTTTCTCTTTCAGCCACTTCTGACATCATGTGTTGTTTTCTTTTTGGGTTCAATAAAGACTCATTTCTGAAAGAGAATGTTGTTTAATCTAAAGTCTTGTTCAAGACTTTCTACAGCTTTTTACAGAACACACTATGCTGTGATGCATCTAGAATGAAACTGAAAGTAAAACTCCTCTGGACTGCTTGTCTCTCACATGACCTCTGCTGTTCAGGCACAAGTAATCAAAAACAGACAAATATCATCACTATTTGCTGATATCATTACAGATGTCTCTCTCAAGGGCATGTGTGAAAATAGCCGCTCGTAGTCTCGTCGATTCATGACGGTTAGCGCTGATCCTGTATCCAATTCCATTTTATCTTGGGACCCTGCTATCGTGAGGGTGACCCAAATGGTTCGGTGATCCTCTTTTGTGATTACATTGTGAAGTTTGAGACAGCTTAGTCTCCTGTTCCCAGATTCACTATCGCTCATCTGGTCTTCGGAACTACTGTCCGTCATCTTTTGTACTTTCTTGTACGCTTCCTTAGTAGCCTTTTTGTTGTCGCTGGTCTTCTTCCCAGACCTGCAAACTCATGCAATGTGTCCCATCTTCCCGCATTGCCTGCATATTTTGTCTTTGGACCAGCAGTCCTTCTGGTCATGGTTAGTTCTGCCGCAGCGAGAACATTTTGCAAATCCCCATGTCATTTCGTGGGTGCCGTATTCCTGTGGTTTTTGTTGAATTTCTGCAGCTCCCCTGGCTGCTGCTTCATACGATACTGCCACGCTGAAAGCCTTATCTAGCGTCAGCTCTTTCTCTGAGAGTAACTTCTTCTGTGTTCCTTCACTCAGGAGTCCACAGACAAATTTGTCCCGTAGGGTATCTGCCAGTCCTGCTCTGAACTGGCAGTGCATTGATAGCTTGCGTAGTTCCGTAAGATACTCAGCATTGCTCTCATCTTTGTGCTGAGTTCTCCTGTGGAATTTAAATCTTTCTGCTATCAACAGCGGTGCAGGGTTTAGGTGTTCCTGTAGGACAGCAACAATTTCGTTAAAACTCTTCGCCTTCGGTTTGGCTGGAGTAATCAGGTCCCGCAATAGGCCGTACGTTCTAGCGCCCATTAAGTTTAGCAATATCGATGCCTTTTTCTCCTCCGCGATTTCGTTTGCCTCGAAATATACCTCGACTCTTTCCACATACGTGGTCCAGTCCTCTATTGTATTATCAAAAGCAGTGATACAGCCAGTCTTCGGCATCTTGCAAATCTAAAATGGCGCCTCCCGCGCTTTGCCTTCTTCCCCGATTTAACAAAATGGCGCCTCCCGCGCTTTGCCTTCTTCCCCGCTGTTGTTAGCGCTGCTTCCCACGGTTTCTTGCGCGTTTAATATTTTTTTTAAAATTATTTTCCCGTCATGGAGCGGACCCTCTGGGACACTTCCCTCCCTCTTCTTAGGTCCGAACACTGCCCGGCTTCGAAGCACCGGCCGCGCCCTGTGTGCTCCACCCTCTCTCTCTCTCTTTGCTTCCCAACTCGCTGCCCGGCCCTGTTACAGAGCCACCCGATTGAGCTCTAGCCCGCCGCAGCCCAGGAAGGATCAGTGCACTACCTGCCACCAGCCCGATTAGCTGGGAAACCACAGACCGAGGAACCAAGCCTGGCTCTTGACAGTCTCTCCTGCAAGTTTTCAATCCGATGATTTGGAGGGCGGTTGCCCACAGTCGACACCCATTTGTCGAGTTTCTTTGGATTCTATTTTTTTTTTTTCTTCTGGCTTCGACCTTCAAAAACGTCGTCTGAGGTGCTGCCGAGTTGCAGGTAAGTTTGTTTCTTACTCGTCGCCAGTATTACGTCCGTGAATAATTGAGACACGGACTGCAGGAGTGGAACAAAATAAGTCTTTACTGGCGGAAGTCAATCGTGAAACTAAAAACACAGAGGCTCACTAGCGCCTTTTATACAGGGGTGGTCACTGCCGGTATTGCAGTCTGAGACCAGTTATTCTCTTAAAGGTGCATACACAACAGGGGGGAGCAGTGATCTCGAGCTGGCAGCTGCCCTCATGAATGTTGTGGAGACAGCACTGTGAAATTAGTGCCTTTTGGACCCCTTCTTCACCTAAAAAAGCAGTGTTCTGATGAACGGTCTTCACCTGATGAATTGCCCTGCCTGCCCTCCCTCAGCTGCTGACAGACACATCCCACGTCAACAGCAGCAGTCTGAAGTTACTAAAGTCGGTGTTAAGGCCACACAACTGTACCCTCATTGGTCCCCAGCTGCATAGAAGAAAGTGACAGAACCCAGAAACTACTGTGGGAGGGGGTGGGCTAGCTCCTGTGCACCCCATTGGCCTTTACTAGCCCTACTGCAAGTTCACCTAAGACCAGAAAATTACTGTACAAAAATGCACAATTATGCCATCAACATAGCCTCCTGTATGTATTATTTTGAGAATATTAACCAGTACTGTATCAGAGTGAAAATGAGTGTACAACTTTTTTCTTTTGTTTAAAAAACCAAGTTTTTGAACATTTAAAACATTTCTAAAATGGCTTATACCTGGACCGTTAGTTGAGAAATCTTTGCTAGTTTTCTTCTTTCAATTTGTATTTTGTTTATCTGTAATATTTAGTTACTTGAAGTAAAATATGGGAATAATCATTGAATCACCAAATTAAGAAGTAGAGTGCAGTCTAGTGTAATACAGGTAGACTATCCTTTATCCGAACTTCCGAAAACCGAAAACCTCTCAAAACCAAAAGTTTTTTCGTTCAGCGTAAGTCGTGCGCACGACGCCGACCCCTGCCCCCGACCCCCCGCCGACCCCCCGCTGACCCCCCGCCGACGCTGACCCCCGCCGACCCTCACCCCCGACCCCCCGCTGACCCCCCGCCGACCCCGACCCCCGCCGACCCTCACCCCCGACCCCCCGCCAACCCCCCCGCCGACCCCCACCCCCGACAAATTTCCCAGTCTTATAAAATACCTTCTGAAATCCGAAATTTTCCGAAAACCGAAACACGGCTGGTCCCGAGGTTGTCGGATAAAGGATAGTCTACCTGTATATACCAACTCCATTGAAGCATTTAAAAAGGAATTAGGTCAATTCCTTATGCAGCGAAGAATAATATAACGAGTAGTCAGAACAGCTCCTGAAACAACACTTGAGCAATGAAGTGAGCAGGGTTTAATGGCCTTTTCTCATTTCTGACTTATTTTAAATGTTTTGTTGAAGATTATTGTTTGTTGTTTTCAAAACATTGTCACTCAGACGCTTTATTGTGCTGTTTTTATTCATTAAAGAAAGCATTCAGCGAGGCATGGTTCTTTCCACTTTTCAATTGCATGGCTGCACTCTACTGAAATAAGGTAAAGTACCCCTTTTGTTATTGTTGAATATGTGAAGATTACAATTCATATAATAGTAGGAATTATGTTTATTGTAACCTTGGTATAAGCTTTTGAGTAAATTTTACAAACTTTGGCTCCCAACATGGAGCTTCAGCCACTGAGAGCATGTATGGGAATTCGGGCACTGATGTCAGCTGACAACACTTTCACACCCAAGTGCCGATTTATCATTTGCGAGCCTAGGCACTGTGTCACTGTAGACTGTTTGACTTTGGCAAGCATCACAGCTGAATTTGTACCTGTTCTACCCTGACACAGACACAAGCACTTTCCAGCAGCAGTCATTAGCATCAATCTTTGTTGGTATTTTTCTCCTCTTAGTCCAGGAATTCTGAGTCCAAATGTAGCACTCCCACTGTTGTCCAAGCTAAGATCAGCAATCAAAGCACAGGGCATGAAAGCAACTGAGAATCGGACTGATTTGCAAGGCTCAAATAAAGCTATTGGAGTGCTCCAATGCCAGATTTGTAGAGTTTGTGTGAGTTGCGGTAGTTCTTTTATTTTGCCAGTTTGACGCCTTAAAGTCTGAGGGGGGAAAAATTTGGTTGCTTTGTGTCTCCCGTTAGCACCCTAAGAGGGCGCTAATGGGGTGCCAAGCAACTAGCGCCCGGGCGCGGCGATGATTGTGCCGCTCGTGAAATTGACCATTTTACGGCGGCGCTAAACACTACCACCATGATCTCCTGCGCCCGCAGATCATGACGTCAATCGAGCGTGCAACACCCCGGTAGCGCCCTGGACCAGATATTGAGTGGCGCCCCCTGCCTTACTGCCTGCCGCTAGCAACGACAGGTTGAGGGGAGCGTTTTGCAGTCGGGAAGGGACTGGGGGAGCGCTATTTAAAGGCAACCGCTACCTGCCTTTTTTTGTCATTTTGGTGACATTTGGCGACATTTTTGCACCACACATTCTGAGAGAGAGAGAGAGACTTCTGGAGAGATTCAACGCTGTGTGAAGGAGTTTTGGGTACTGAGCAGCACATTGCAGGTTCATTTTGATTTGACCTTCCTTGCATCGATTTAAAAGAGACTATGGGGGCTGCACTCTGAGCTCTTTCCCTTGGTCTCTCCATTGATGTACAGGTCTCTCCAGGCCGAGATTCAAGGCTGCAATGAGCAGGGTGTGGATGGAGAGCAAGATCGACCCCCCCCCTTTAAGAAGTTGCCGGCGCCAGTGTGTCTGTGTTCCATTGCTGACTGACATCATCTGAGCTTCGCCAGCGCTCTGAGGTAGCGCCTCGCTCCTTGGTGTTAGCGCCTTAAGAGAGGTGTGTAGCACCTGATTTAGCACTCCAATCACCTCCAGGGGTGATAGAAGCCAAGTTTGCAGTCGGAGGCGATAATTAATGCCAGGCGCTAAACCTTGCGCCCGGCCGATAATTGCGCCCCAAACCGGGCGATACCGAATTTCTCCCCCTGAGGGTTTTGCTTTCAAACCCCACTAGAAGGCATGACTGAACATAATCTAGGTTGATACTTTGGTGCAGTACTGAGGAAGTGCACTGTTAGTGGAGATGCCATCTTTTGGATGATAGGTTAAACCCAGGCCCCATTTGCCTGTTCAAGTAGATGTGAAAGATCCCATGGCACCATTCAAAAAGAAGAGCAAGGGAGTTCTCCCGGTATCTTGGACAACATTTATACTTCAACCAACACAAAAACAGATTAACTGGTCAATATTTCAGTGCTGTTTGTGGGGCCTTGCTGTGCACAATTTGGTTGCCACGTTTGTCCACATTATAATAGTGACTACACTTCAAAAATAATTTATTGACTGTAAAGTGCTTTGGGATCACCTGAGGGTGTGAAAGCTGCATTGGTTCATTTGGCACAGGTTTTTGAGTTGGCTTTATAAGAACATATGTGGGGTAATTTTAACTTTGGGCAATAGTGTAAAGTGGGCAATATTGAATTAGCCACCCGTTATACACCACACCCAATTGTCCTTTCCATTGAAGTCAATGGAAGGGAGAATCAGGGTGGCCAATTCAATAGCACCCAAAGTTAAAATTACTTTCAAAGAAGCATGAAACCAAAAAAGGCCATTCAGTCTATCAAATGCTTTCCTTCCACAAGATACAAAACCTCCATCCAGTCATGGATTTATGCCACCTAATCAATCAACTATGTGGAATGTCTGCAAAGTTCCACTCTGACCCCCAAAATTAGTTGAGAAAACTCCTTGACATTTATTTATACGTACACTTTCATTCTGCTACATGTGAAGGTCATGAGGGTGTTTAGTTGTGGTTTCCTGCATTGCTTTATTCTTTCCTTTTTAAATCCTTCTTTGCGTACCTCTGCTCACAGTGGGGGATGAGTTTCTCTGTGCATTAGGTGTGGCAGGACCATAAATGATTTTGCTATGCCTTGTGCACAAAGGATATCTTCCTCACTGTTGATTAATGGTGCTCCACTCTACTCACTGCATTGCTCTGCCTGATGACCTCCACAAAACCACTTATTTAAATGTTTTATTCACATGCAGGTCTTCAGAAATCTTCCAAATTGTTACTCAGTAGTTTTCAAGGGGGAGCTGGACCGGTTCTTGACTGGGACAGAGATCACATCATCTGGAAGATATGTGGTTTTACAGGTAACACATGGTCCATGTGATCTCCTGGACTGTTTCGATCGTCTGAGGGAGTGGGAGAGGAATTTTCCATATTATTTTTTCCCATATTTGGCCTGGATCTTTCTCTGTTTTTTTGCCTCCCCCAGGAGATTACATGGATGAGGGGGCGTGGTGAAGTGTTTAGTCTTGATGCCCCAGCGATCATGAGTGTTGGACAGGCTTGATGGAACAGCTGGTCTTTTCCTGCCCGTCATTTTCGTATGTTCGTATTAGTTTGCACTTAACATTACAAACTATTCCTTCTGATTCCACACTAATACACTGCATACATTACACTTGCTTTGCCTGAGAAAAGAAGCAGAGGTTAATGTAGAATTAGGCAATACATACTGAAACTATTATAGTATTAAACTAAACAATATGTAAAATTGAAACACTATAATATGGTGGCTGAAAAGGAAGCAATGTAGCATGGACATGGAAAATGCACATTACAGCTTTTAATTCAATTGTATAATTTCCCTCCATTATTCAAGGAACTAATCACATCTGTAAACAGCAGTATATATGTGTCTCACAAGCTACACTAAATAGTTTTTTTTGGGAAGCTTTGACTCCAAAGCACATAAAACCCCATCCAAGTTTTATTTTTAAATCAAATCAATATATGAATTTAATTTCACCTTTCATGTGCACTGAACTAAATCTTATTTTGGAATTTGAGTGGAAATGCTTAGCAGTGATTAGCCCATACAGATCTCCTGGTGTTCTGATACCAATATTTCTTTGCTGGAGTAACTATGCAATACCAATAGGCACTAGTCAATTTCTTCAATTAAATTACTATAGTTTGTAGATTTCTATATCCATGTATACTTTGACATTATTTCTGGACGATTCTAGCTAATTGGAAATTATAATGATGCACGTAACTAGTCTGGCTTCCTCAAACAATTTCATATTTAATGGGATTATGTCCTCTGAAGGCAATAAATCATGTTGTGCGACACAGACTGAATGCAACTGCATTATTACTTATGGTTGCATATCACAGTAATGACCTATTCAATGCTGGGCACCAGAGCAAAGTTCGACAAAAGCAAAATACTGCAGATGCTGGACATCTGAAATAAAAGCCGAAAATGCTGGAAACACTCAGCAGGTCAAACAGCAGCTGTGGAGAGAGAAACAGATTTAACGTTTCAGGTTTTTATTATTGGAGCAAAGTTAGAATCTGACTTAGTAAACCTGAATGTCAGAAACAAACAAGAGTTGTCTGAAGAAATGAAGGGTCCTGTTAACTTACTGTTGGCTGAGAATGACTTTAGACATATTTTTAAAGACATCTATGTATATTTACCACCAAAACACTAATGGCTCATATTATTTGGATTCACTTCCTGCCAGTGTTAAGTTAACTTCATGTGCTATAGAGAAGTATATTCATACAAATGTGGATCACAAGAATCAAATGTCATGCGACTGTGGCTCCAGGGATTCTTGCTGTGCTTTGCTCCAGAGTCAGGTGCAACCTAAATCCAAATTTGTCCAGACACTAAGGCCGGAATCTTCACCTGAGTGTCGGGGCGGCTGCGCGAGGGCTACGTAGTGGGTCACCATCCAGAACCTTTTACCAGCGCATTCTGCACTGCGCGTTTAACTCAAATTACATCAATTGAAACAGTCATGCGGGTTTCCGGGCCCAATTAAATGGAGCAGGTCTGCTGATGTCACCAATGACTCGTTTTCAGCACAGATATTTAAAGCAGCCTTCCACACATCCCAGTTGAAGGTTGTTGGAGAAGAGATAAAGGTGTTTGGGAGAGATGGAAATTGCTGGATATCACAGAGATTTGTGTGGGTCATGGAGTCACACCGACAAAAGGCTGCACCCAGATCCACTGATGCCTTCCTGGAAGTGCTGGTCCAGGGAGTCAGAGCATGCAGGGAGGTCTTGTTCCCTGTGGATAGGCGCAAAACAGCAGACAGAGACACCAAAAGGGCATGGCTGGAGACCGGTGAGGAGGTCAGCAGCAGGGATGTCATAAGGCAGTCCTGGATCCTGTGCTGGAAAAGATTTAATGATCTCATGAGGTCAGAAAAGGTGAGTGCAATGCCACATTCAACTACATCCTGATGTGCATGTCACCCCAACCCCATCACTCTGCCTTCCCAAGCCTACTCCTGCACGTCAATCCTCACACCGACCTACCTTGCAGGTGCACCCATCCCTCACTCGCTATGCACCTACTCACATCCCCATCTGAATAACTACCACTGACACTCACCCTCATCCTAACGCAATCATTGGAAACAATGCCACAAAAGGAAACCATTTGGCAATGTCACGCCATTCCCTACAGATGTAGCCCATCCATTCCTTACACTTTCCATCACTCTCACTCAAAGTTCACTTGTTCCCTCCTTGCAGGAGAAGAGAGCCCAGAACAACAGGGAGAGGCAACGAATCGGAGGTGGCCCTCCAATGTTCACCAATTTGACCCCAGCAGAGGAGGAGGCACTGGAAAACACTGGCGTTGGAGAGCTGCTGGCAGTGGGAGAAGGAGAGAGGGGGGCATCCCAGCAACCTGGTGACAGAATTAAATCTCATACAACCACACGGCATACAACAGTCACTCATGGTGACTTGATGTCAGCAGCCAGTGAAATGTCATCTTGTGCATTATGGTAACGTTACACATTCTTATCATAATACTTCTAATTCATCTCTTTACTCTCCCACAGGCCCATCAAGTGCCCTCGCACTGTCCAACCAGAGGAGGAAGATGACTCCTCAGAGGAAGCTCCAGCCTCTGAGGGTGCACTGTCACCAGACCCATGCGCACCCAGCACCAGCGCAGATATGCGAGACATAGATTACTGTTGTCACCTGGTGTCTCACAGATCACAAGTGAGCAAGAGCAGATGGTACTGACAGGGACAGTAGTGGGGAGTCCTTGCTGGTGGGCACAGGATGCACCCAGCTCTGATCAGCTGTATGGAGATGCTGAACCTCGGGGCCATCGAGAAAGAGGGTGATCTTGGAGGGGCAGCAACAATTGCATGAGGCTCTGGCAGCTTTTGCAGCTGCGATGTCTGCAAGTGTGCAGAGAATGGTGGAGTCCATCTTCAACATGAGCACCCTCCATCTCGCAGGCGATGCTGTTCCATGGAAAGGATGGCCAACTGCATGGAGCAACAAATGCGCCAGTCCAACATGCTTGCTGTGGACAACAGATTGCAGATGCTCATTGACTGGCTGAACGGACCTGTGAGGAGCGGGAGCGGCGGCAGTATAAAAACCGAGCCCCAGGATCAGGTAGGCCTCAGAGCTGCTGAACGGACCTGTGAGGAGCGGGAGCGGCAGCAGTATAAAAACCGAGCCCCAGGACCAGGTAGGCCTCAGAGTGGCTGAACGGACCTGTGTGGAGCGGGAGCGGGAGCGGCGGCAGTATAAAAACCGAGCCCCAGGACCAGGTAGGCCTCAGAGCGGCTGAACGGACCTGTGAGGAGCGGGAGCGGCGGCAGTATAAAAACCGAGCCCCAGGACCAGGTAGGCCTCAGAGCGGCTGAACGGACCTGTGAGGAGCGGGAGTGGCGGCAGTATAAAAACCGAGCCCCAGGACCAGGTAGGCCTCAGAGCGGCTGAACGGACCTGTGAGGAGCGGGAGCGGCGGCAGTATAAAAACCGAGCCCCAGGACCAGGTAGGCCTCAGAGCGGCTGAGCGGACCTGTGAGGAGCGGGAGCAGCGGCAGTATAAAAACCGAGCCCCAGGACCAGGTAGACCTCAGAGCTTACCAATCTCCGAGCTCAGAGGGAGGGAAATAAGTAAAAAGTAATCGAAGTGTGACGTCACCAGAAAGCAGGTAAGTAATTGATTGGTGAGTATTTCTCTCTTTTTAAACTTTAACTCTGGTTTATAGTTTCTAAGGTCCCTGTGGTGTAGCGGGGACTGTTGGTAAACCAGGGCCCTTAAATATACCATTTAACTGTAGTGTAATTGGTGGGATTGATTTGATTTAATTTAATTTAAATTAATTAAAGGCTAAGTCATGGCAGGACAGCCCGGCCTTGTGGTATGCTCCTCCTGCGCTATGTGGGAACTCAGGGACACTTCCTGTGTCCCTGACAACTATGTGTGCAGGAAGTGTATCCAGCTGCAGCTACTGGCAGACCACATTGCGGCGCTGGAGCTGCGATTGGATGCATACTGGACCATTCACGAGGCTGAGGACATTGTGAATAGCACGTTTAATCAGTTGGTCACACTGCAGGTAAAGGTTGGACAGGCAGAAAGGGAAGGGGTGACCAACAGACAGAGTACTAGACGCAGGCAGGTAGTGCAGGGGTCCCCTGTGGACATCCCTCTCTCAAACAGATACACCACTTTGTGAACTGTTGGGGGGGATGGCTTATCAGAGGAAGGCAGCAGCAGCCAACTTCCTGGCACCAGGGGTGGCTCTGCTGCACAGGATGGGAGGAAAAAGAGGGGTAGAGCTATAGTAATAGGGGATTCTATTGTAGGGGGAATAGATAGGCATTTCTGCGGCAGCAAACAAGACTCCAGGATGGTATGTTGCCTCTCTGGTGCAAGGGTAAAGGATGTCTCAGAGCGGCTGCAGAACATTTTGGAAGGGGAGGGTGAACAGCCAGTTGTTGTGGTGCATATAGGTACCAACGATATAGGTAAAAAACGGGATGAAGTCCTAAAAGCTGAATATAGGGAGTTAGGAGGTAAATTTAAAAAATAGGACCTCAAAGGTAGTAATCTCAGGATTGCTACCTGTGCCACGTGCTAGTCAGAGTAGAAATAGAAGGATATTTCAGATGAATATGTGGCTAGAGGAATGGTGCGAGGGGGAGGGATTCAAATTCCTGGGACATTGGAACCGGTTCTGGGGGAGGTGGGACCAGTTCAAACCGGATGGTTTGCACCTGGGCAGGGCTGGGACCGATGTCCTAGGAGTGTTTGCTAGTGCTCTGGGGGAGGGTTTAAACTAAAATGGCAGGGAGTTGGGAACCTGAGCAGGGAGACAGGGGAAAGGGAAACAAGGATAAAAGCAAAAGATAGGAAGGTGAAAAACAAAAGTGGCAGTCAGAGAAATCAACGGATTAAATCAAACATGGCCACAGTAAATAATAATTCTAATAGGTCTAAGAGCATTAAAAAAACAAGCCTGAAGGCTTTGTGTCTTAATGCAAGGAGCATTCATAATAAGGTGGATGAATTAGCTGTGCAAATAGAGGTAAATGAATATGATTTGATTGGGATTACGGAAACATGGCTCCAGGGTGGCCAAGGCTGGGAACTCAACATCCAGGGGTATTCAATATTCAGGAAAGATAGGCAAAAAGGAAAGGGAGGTGGGGTAGCATTGCTGGTTAAAGAAGGGATTAACACAATTGTAAGGAAGGATATTAGCTCTGATGATGTGGAATCTGTATGGGTAGAACAGAGAAATACAAAGGGGCAGAAAACATTAGTGGGAGTGGTATATAGACGACCAAACAGTAATGCGGAGGTTGGGGATGTCATTAAAAGGGAAATTAGAGAAGCGTGCAATAAGGGCACAGCATTCATCATGGGTGACTTTAATCTACATATAGATTGGGCTAACCAAATTAGTAACAATACTGTGGAGGAGGAATTCCTGGAATGTTTACGGGATGCTTTCCTGGACCAATATGTCGATGAACCAATCAGAGATCAGGCCACCTTAGACTGGGTATTATGTAACGAGAAAGGATTAATTAGCAATTTTGTTGTACGAGGCCCCTTGGGTCAGAGGGATCATAATATGATCGAATTCTTCATTAAGACGGAGAATGAAGTTGTTGACTCTGAGACTAGGGTCCTGAATTTAAATAAAGGAAACTACGATGGTCTCAGGTGCGAGTTGGGTAGGATTGATTGGGGAATGTCACTCAAAGGGTTGACGGTGGATAGGCAATAGCAAACATTCAAAGACCACATGGATGACCTACAGAATTTGTTCATCCCAGTTTGGCATAAAAATAAAACAAAAAATGTGACTCAACCGTGGGCTAACAGGGGAAATTAGGGATAGCATCAGATCCAAGGAGAGGACATATAAATTGGCCAGAAAAAGCAGTAATCCTGAGGATTGGGAGCAGTTTAGGATTCAACAAAGGAGGACAAAGGTTTAATTAAGAAGGGGAAAATAGAATGCGAGAGTAAGCTTGCAGGGAACATAAAAACTGATTGTAAAAGCTTTTATAGATATGTGAAGAGAAAAAGATTGGTGAAGTCAAGCATAGGCCCCTTGCAGTCAGAATCAGGGGAATTTATAATGGGGAACAAAGAAATGGCCGACCAACTAAATACATATTTTGGTTCTGTATTCACAAAGGAGGGCACAAATAACCTCCCACAGATGTCGGGAAACATAGGGTCTGATGAAATGGAGGAACTGAAAGAAATCGGTATTTGTAGGGAAATAGTGTTAGGGAAATTGATGGGATTGAAGGCCGATAAATCCCCAGGGCCTGATAATCTACATCCTAGGGTACTTAAGGAAGTGGCCCTAGAAATAATAGATGCATTGCTGATCATCTTCCTACATTCGATGGAATCTGGAACAGTACCCATGGATTGGAGGGTAGCTAACGTTACCCCACTATTCAAAAAAGGTGGTAGTGAGAAAACGGGGAATGACAGACTGGTAAGCCTGACATCGGTCGTGGGGAAAATGCTAGAGCCCATTATAAAAGATGTAATAGCAGAGCACTTGGAAAACAGTGACAGGATCGGACAAAGTCAACATGGATTTACAAAAGGTAAATCGTGCTTGACTAATCTACTGGAATTTTTTGAGGATGTAACTAGTAAAATAGATAAGGGAGAACCAGTGGATGTGGTGTATTTGGACATTCAGAAGGCTTTTGATAAGGTCCCGCATAAGAGATTAGCGTGTAAAGTTAAGGCACATGGGATTGGGGGCAAGGTATTGACTTGGATAGAGAACTGGTTGGCAGACAGAAAGCAAAGAGTTGGAATAAACGGGTCTTTTTCCGAGTGGCAGGCAGTGACTAGTGGGGTACAGCATGGATCGGTCCTTGGACCCCAGCTATTCACAATATATATTAATGATCTAGACAAGGGAACTAGATGTAATATCTCCAAATTTGCAGACGACACAAAGCTGGGTGGGCGTGTGTGCTGTGAGGAGGATGCCGAGAAACTCCAGGATGATTTGGACAGGTTGGGTGATTGGGCAGAAACATGGCAGATGCAATATAACATGGATAAATGTGAGGTTATCCACTTTGGTGGCAAAAACAGGAAGGTAGATTATTATCTGAATGGCAATAGATTGGGAGAAGGGGAAGTGCAACGAGACCTGGGTGTCCTTGTGCACCAGTCGCTGAAGGTAAGCATGCAGGTGCAGCAGGCGGTTAAGAAGGCAAATGGTATGTTGGCCTTCGTAGCGAGAGGGTTTGAGTACAGGAACAAGGATGTCTTGCTGCAGTTGTACAGGGCCTTGGTGAGACCACATCTTGAGTATTGTGTGCAGTTTTGGTCGCCTTATCTGAGGAAGGATGTTCTTGCCATGGAAGGAGTTCAGCGAAGATTCACCAGGCTGATACCTGGGAGGGCAGGAATGAAGTATGAGGAGAGATTGGGTCGATTGGGCTTGTACTCGCTGGACTTTAGAAGAATGAGAGGGGATCTCATTGAAACTTATAAAATTCTGACAGGACTGGACAGACTAGATGCAGGAAGGATCTTCCCGATGGTCGGGGAGTCCAGAACCAGGGGTCACAGTCTAAGGATAAGACGTAGGCCATTTAGGACAGAAATGAGGAGGAATTTCTTCACCCAGAGAGTGGTGAACCTGTGGAATTCTCTACCACAGAAGGCAGTAGAGGCCAATTCATTAAATATATTCAAGAAGGAGTTGGATATATTTCTTAAGGCTAAAGGGATCAAGGGGTATGGGGAGAAAACAGGTACCGGGAACTGAATTTGGATGATCAGACATGATCGCATTGAATGGCGGAGCAGGCTCAAGGGCCCGAATGGCCTACTCCTGCTCCTATCTTCTATGTTTCTATGTTTCATCTCTAGGAGGGATACCAACATAGACTTGGGTATTCATAGCAGGGAAAGGCGTGTGGCCCATGAGGGGGATGATGGTGAGAGGGGATGTGGAAGTGGGGGCTCTGCTCAAAGCAGACTCACTTCTCCCCGATTGCCTCCCCCTCAGTCAGAGCCCCACATGATGCCTCGGATCGCGATGACTGAGTCTGCCCCTGCACAGTTGCAGGAGAAGCAGTCTTTGGTGGAGCCCTCACAGACTCTAATTCCCAGAGGATGTCCGCCAAAAGTGTCAAACCAGTCGCAGCAGGGAAGTGAGCTGACTGCCTCTACCTCTGCTGAAGTTACAAAGGTTGCACCTTGTAGTAGCACATGGAAATGTAAAAAGACACAATCATAGATGCACAAGTGTATGCACATGAATGTTTGACAAAATGTTAATGTTAAGTTTCAGTAATATTTATAACACACATAGATTTATTTCTTTGCACTACTTTCCCGTCATGTCCTTTTTTGCCTGCTACCTGGGAAGTGGCTTTGTCACTTGGAGTTAATGGTGAAACTTTACTTAACCTTGAGCAATGGGGTTTGGGTGACAGGAACGGCTTGGTCATTGTAGGGTTGCTTTATGGTGTTGTCGGTTATAGGAGGGTGAAGTTGGTACACCATCTGGGAGCCATGTGGGTGCACTGGTGCAAGTTAAGTAAATCAGGCCATCATGAGGCCACCAGCGCCACTGCTGGTGCCATCTCCACCTCATGTTCGTCCTCTTCCTTCTCCTCGTGTTCCACCTGTTCCTCCTCCTCCTCCTCCTCATATTCCACCTGTTCTTACCCCTCCGAAGAAGCTGTGCGCTCTGTGCCTTGCTCCTCCTGTAGCTCCAATCCTCGCTGCTGTGCTATGTTGTGCAGCGCACAGCATATGACAATGATTCTGGAGACCTTGGCTGGTGCGTACTGAAGGGCTCCTCCAGATCTGTTGAGACATCCGAAGCGCATCTTCAGCATGCCTATTGCTTGCTCTAGGACACAGCCGGTGGACATGTGGCTTTCATTATAGCTCTCCTGAGCCTCATTGCTTGGCCTCCCCAAGGGTGTCATCAACCACATCTTCAGTGGATAGCCCTTGACTCCAAGCAGCCAGCCAGTAAGTCTGTGTGGAGGTGCGAAGAGCTGAGGGAGGGTGGACTGGTGGAGCATGAAAGAGTCATGACAGCTGCCAGGGAATTTGGCACACACATGCATGATGATCTTTTTATGGTTGCAGACTAGCTGCACATTGAGGGTGTGGAAGCCCTTGCAGTGTGAAGGAATAAGCCATATTTCAGAAAGATACACCATAATATGAACAGAATTCTGATATTTATTAATACACGATATACTGGGTTTAAAAATCTAAAGCCTCGGAGACACAGGCTGCAAACAGAAATACAGGCTTCTGAGATAAAGATCAGTTGTTTAACAAAAGTTGTAAACATACAAGCTTTGAAATGGGAATTAGTTAAATACTAAAACAATGACCCTATTGAAATGGCAGTTTGGCGATTCCAGAGGGTCTGGAGTTTGGGAAAAACACAATGAAAAGACCCAAGTGAAATGTTGGAAACCAACACATTGAACAAAAACACAAACATTAAAAGAGGCATGTGCCTTTGAAAAGATGACATCAAGTAAAAGAAAACACCTGCTGGTCAAATAGTTTTTATGTTAAACTTGGAAGGCAGGAAACACGATTAAATATGCAACCAATTGAGATAGCTAGAAAACAAGTAAACACTCAGTCAAAGTGTCTTTAATTTATACATAGTAAATATGATACCAACAGAAACACTTTGAAGATATGACTTCAATAGATATACCAAGCAATTACATTGTGTTTGTATTGAACTTGGAGCAGTTGGGAGACTCGAAGTCTGTTAAACCAGCTAAAAGTGATATTAAGAATTGAATGGAAAATCTTCAATAAGAATGGCATCAAACAGAAACCATTGTTGTCATATTGTTTTTATGATAGTTTTTGGAACACCTAAAGGTAGAGACATAATTATGCATGCAGCAGCTAAATTGACAGTAAGAATAGAAAGCATTCAACAGAGAGAATGAATAAGACAATTAGCTTACATCAGCAGAGAACTTCAAAGAATAAACCACTGCAAAATGTGTATAAAAGATAGACCTTTTCAAACAGAAAGTCAGAAGTCGCTGAACGGGCCAAGCGTTTCTCAACGTTACAGGAACCATCTGTAAGTTTTTAACTTTGAGTCTCGGGGATCAAACGGTACTATAATTTGATTTTGGTGGATGTTCTGGATTTAGAGATAAGTAAGAAATAAGAAATGTAACGAAGTAAAGATTTGAGAATAAAGATCTCCCGAAATCTTCCCCACCCCATACACGATTTGCTCGGATAGTATGTTTACGTGCAATTCGTGTACAGAGTACCTGGCCATCTGGTCCCGCCGCGGATACACCTCCGCCGACGGGAGACCCCTCACAGTAAAACCCCTGCTGGAGAAAATCCTAGCGGCCATGGGGGAGGAAGGGGAGGTTTTCATTCACAAGGTGAAGGCCCATTCCTCCACAGAACCTCGTAGTCAGGGTAGCCAGCAGGCTGACATGCTGGCTAAGGAGGGTGCCCGCACAGGCACTTTCTGGGACCCATATGGATCCAGACCAATAGCAGCAGTCAGGGGTAGGGGTGGGACACAAGGGAGTGCAGGGGTAGCTTTAGCCCCGGAACTTAAGACGGTCCAAGCCCAAGACCCCGTCCTTAAGGCCGTCCTCAGCGCAGTGACTGAGGGAAAAAGGGTAGAGGGCCTTTACGGCGCAGCAGCCCTCTCCATACAAGAAGGCATGCTGTTCAGGGGGGAACAGTTGGGTTGTGCCGCAACAGCACCGGAGGGAATTCCTTCAACTGGCCCATGAGGGTCCAGGAGCGGGGCATCCCGGGCCTGAGACCACCTGGCAGTGGGTGGAACAGGCGGGATGGTGGCCAGGACTCAGGGAAGATGTCCGCGAGTTCTGCGCCGGCTGTCTGGTGTGCGCTGCCAATAACCCTGACCCCCATAAAAGGAAGGTACCCATGGGACACATCAGGAGGGTAGAGGGACCATCGCAGTCAATACAGGTCGATTACATCTGGCCCCTACCCACTGCCCAGGGAGGCTATAACTACTGCCTAGTCCTGGTGGATGTGTTCACCAAATGGGTAGAAGCCTTCCCCTGCAGAATGGCCACAGCTCTGGGTACAGCCAGGATCCTGGTCCGGGAAGTGTTCTCGCAATGGGGGCTACCGCAGTATGTGGAGTCCGACCAAGGGAGTCACTTTACCGGGCAGGTAATGCAGAATACCCTTATGCTGCTAGGCATCGAGGGGAAGTGGCACGTTGCCCACAACCCACAGTCATCAGGGATTGTGGAGAGGATGAATAGGACCTTAAAAGAGAGGTTAAGGAAGGAGACGGTGGACTCGCCTCGAAAATGGGCAGAGGTCCTACTGCTGGTCCTGCTGGGGATCCGGGCCAGCCAGTCAAAAAGCACGGGGTACTCCCCGCACAAGCTGATGACTGGCAGGGTTATGCGGACCCCCACCCATGTACTAGCCCCGGTGCTCACCGAAGATCAGCTCAGAGAGGTAAACCGGGACATATTCGCCCGAAACCTCTTTGAGCACCTTAAGCAGGTCCACGGGCAGGCGGCTGATAACATTGGAAAGCAGCATTGGAGCAACCGATTGCTGCTAGAACCCCGAAAATACCACGAGTGGGAGGTAGGAGATCAGGTCATGGTGAGGAACTATGCTCGGGTAGGAAGTTTAGAACTGCTATACATGGGGCCCTACAGCATTGTAGACAAGGCAAGCCCCATGGTATATGCCAATAAGATGCCTCGACGCACCAAATGGTTCCATATTAATCAATGAAAACTGTTTAAACCTGAGAAGAGAGAACAGTCAGTTGGGGTAAGGTCTGAGGATAGAGATCCTCAACCTGCAGCAGGAATAAGTTCACAGACTGCACAGGCAGGCGCTGTGGCTTGTTTAAGGGGAGGGGCCATCCCGCCTGTAGTGTATGTGCTTTAAGTCAGAACTACTTTTTACAGCTCCTGTATACTGTAGTACCGGCAGTAACCACACCGGTATATAAGCTGTGCGCATGCCTCTGTACCCCAGTCTAGAGATGACTCTCCTCCAGTAAAGACCTGTTGTTTGTTTATGTACAGCATCCGTGTAATTATTTATCCACTGAACCACGGATCTAACACCGCCCACCGATTGGGACAATCCCCCACTCTTCTGGGATCCAGATGAGGAGGGACCCGAGGGCGAAGACCCCGCCCCGACCCAGGTTTAAAGGAGGAGGGACCCGAGGGTGAAGACCTCACCCCGGACCCAGGTTTGGGATCTGGGGGCGGAGACTCTCAGCCTGCAGCAACAGGCTGTGAAGAGTTACCTGCCCCTAGCCCAGGTTCAGGAGAGGTAAAGCCTAAGGAAGAAGATCCCCGGCCAGCGGTAGTGGTAAGTCCACAGACCGCACCGGAGGGGGCAGTGGCTCGGGTTAAAGGCCCACCAGCCAGAAAACCCCCACCCGCCAAGGTCCCTAGAATGTCCCCACGGACGCCCCAGCCAAGGAAACCGTGGTCACCGGCTCCCCCGTGAAAAAGGGCCACCTCTCCAGTGAGGGATCGGTCCGAGGACAGAGGCCCCCAGCCAGCAGCCACAGGCTGTGAGGGACCGAAAGTGCAGGACAGTGCGGTCATGCCGAAGGGAGTGGTGTGCCACAGCCCAAATAGGGGTTAGGCTGGCCGCCCGGAGAAGGGCAGCAGATGTATATAGTTTAGGTAATTTAAGTTTAGGTATTTTTAAGTTTGGGTGTTTAGTGTAAGTTTAAACAAGGTGATGGGTAGTTTTAAATAAGTAGTAATCTGTTAAGAGTGTGTGTATTTGAGTCGAGGTTGCGAGACTCGACTATGCTTCACCCAAGCCAGAGAATCTCCTCGGGACCTGGCTATATGTTCTTGTATCTTTTTGCAGAAAGATTTTCAGGATGAAGGGGGGGCGTAATCCGACTCGCCCTGATAGGACTGGCATTGGAAAGCGAGGTGACGTGGAGGAATCCCACATCTATGGGTGCTCAAGAGAAAGAGCACCTATGGTAACCGATGGAAGTGGCGAACGGGACGTGGAGGAGATCACCGTCTACGTCCACAAGGGAAGGTGGCCAGGGTGGCTGGGGTCCAATTCGTCTCAGTACTCCAGCCAGACCGGGTTCACGTATGGGGAGGCCTCTATAAGGGGGGCATCTTTTAACTGGTTTATGGTAATTTACCTGGCCAGCAGCCTTTGCCTCTGAGCTCTGACCAATTCCAACCTTTTACCTGGTTTACGGTAATTCACCTGGTCAACAGCCTTTTGCTGCTGCACTCTATAAACCAATTTACAAACAGCAGTTTCGAATCGCTACCCCTCCTTCAGTTCTGAGTGGAGGAACTTATAATTAATGATATTAAAATGGAACAAGTGGTTTGGATGAGAGAAAAATCAAGTTTTATTACCTAAATAAACTACAATCCAAAGAATAAACTATACCACACGAACACAGTAATTACAGTAAAACTATATAACAGGGGGTTGCAGACGACGAAAATGAGGGATAAAATGGCTACAATGTTATTTAAACAATCTTAACAATTCCCTTAAATCACCACCCCTTAACTCCTGCTAGGTTGCCTTGCCGAGGAGTCAGAACACCCTGCTCACCTCTGGTCCCAGGAAGTAAAAAGAGTGATAGCTTCTCAGCAGCTATCTTATATACCTGGTGAGCTCCTGCTGTTCTGCCCTGCAAGGGCTGTGTGCAAAATTCCCACCCAAAGGGTCCAATACACAAGAGAAAGCTGTGATTGGCTAACTCAGAGTGGTTGGACTGGGTTAATGTGTCTTCCGGAGCTCCCTGGGCTGAAACAAAAGGGAAATACAACTGCTCTATTGTCCAGAATGCTAGGTGATTTAAAACCCATTCAGTTCATAAACGGTTCCCATTCAAGATACAAAAGTCTTTTCTGCAGTTTAGATGTATCCACTCGATATACAAGCAAATGCTAATAGCATTCAATTGCTTTGTAAACAAAGCATTGTCCTGTGGTAACGTTTTGTAAACAGGCATCGATTGTCCTGCTGCAGGGGGGGTGGGGACACCCCTTTGATTGGCAGCTCCATTGAACCTTACTTCCAGACACAGAAAGCTGCTTTCCAAGTCCCTTTGTCTTCGGCCATGTGGTATGACAGCCATTTTTATCCCTGGAAATTTAAAAGCACAACGCCCAGGGATTCTTTAATCAAAAAAATTAATCTTCAGAACTGTAAATTATTGCAAATTCTTACACCTCCCTCCTGTGCCCCAGAGTACAGGTCATTACCACAAGGGTTAGCGTCACCGTAGGGAAACGTGTATGTTTAACATGCAAGGGACAAATTCCTTTGGATAGGTGGTGGTGGCTCAGAAAGCTGAGCAAGGATATGAGAAACCCTGCAGTCGAGCGGGAACGGTTGGGGAACAATACCCACCGGATGACTACAGGGACTCATGGGGGATTAAGTGTGTGCTGGGACAAGTGGTGGGAACCGGATCAAGGGATTCATGTATGTATGTGGGTGTCAGAGAGGGTCTGCCCCACCGGCATATCCATCATTTTCCACCGGCAGTGGCAAGACGCCGGGGAGGGGATGAAGTGGGATACCAGCCTGAAGGCGTGCGCACTCCCATACTCCCCGATCCCAGTCAATGCCGCTGAGCTTGTGACCCGCCCCCGAAAGCCCCTGCCCACAACACAGGCAGCGAGGACACACAGGGAAGGGTGCCCCGCCACCACCAAGGGACCAGGGAATGGGCTGGTACTAGTGCCTACCAATCAGGTGCTGTACCAGGGGGTACACTATGCGGTAGCCTCCGTGATTTTAAATCTCACTGAGGTACACTTACCGGAGTGGTGCCCAAAGAGACAGAGCAGTTATACCAGGCCCAATTAAAGGACATGTTCAGAAAATTTTATGAGTTTGATTTCGCTAACGTCGACAAAACTGAACTGTACACCACACCTCATGAGCTTTTGGGTAATGCGGGGAGGCAAAGAAGGGGAGCATGGAATGATGTTTTTACTGCGTTTAACACTGGGTCCTCTGTCATCAACAGTCTGGATGACATAGAGTTGCAGACCCAGATAAATGGTTTAAAAACTCAGTTAAAGAAAATCCTAATGAAGAGAACAAAGTAGTGGGCTCGGAGTTACATGAGGACCAGGACATGACAGTCCATTTAAAAGAAATTATAGCCGAGCTGGAGAAGCACGCAAAGACTGTAAATGCCCTCATAAGGGAGGACAGAGATGCTTCTGACCAGGCTGCGCAGCACGAGGTGTACGTGCTGCACGGGACGTGGTTGCTGGGCGAGGGCCGCAGTAATCTGGGGGATTTAAAACAGGGTTTAGTCTCCTCCTGGATCAGCAACAAGCACCTCGCAGCCCTCCATCTGTTTGAGAATGCATTAAGCCCGTGTCAACTCCGGCTAGCTTCTGAGGCCTACCCAGTCCCAATAGATTGTGGATGGTCTAACCACACGATCATGGGTATAGGAGTTAGGATGCTGGTCATGGGTAGGACAGCCCGACCCGCGCCAGTATACAGGGTGGAGAACATTGGAGTCATTCAAGGGGGTGCACACATCTGTTTCACAGCGGTCCCACCTTATGTCATAAAGTGGGAGCACGCTATGACAGGTACTGACCTCTCGGGGTGCCGGAGCCGGGGAGCACACATAATACTGTGTCCCCAGCACTTGAATGCCTATTCAAAACCACAGTGTGGGTTCAGAGCTGCTGGCGCAAAACCTATAAATTGTACCATGGAGGCAATGGCACAAGGCCATGTTCCCCCACAGGTAGCATATATAGGAGGTGGGACATATTGTGTCACCACAGGAGTGCCCCAATACCAGCATGGACAGCATAGCTGGTGTTCAGTAAGTGACAGCAGTTTCTGCTTTAAAGCCAAGGCAGAAGTTCAAGTGGCCCAGGAACGAATTGTCCCCATTCCTGAACCCTCCACTGTTCACCTCACTGTAAAGGAGAATTTCACCAATCTACAAAAGTATGTAGCGCATTTCGGCTACGAAATTCCCCCTCTCCCAGAACACCTTACCAAAATACTCAAAGCAGTAATAGTTTCACAGAAACATTTTTACACTCTGGAGCAGAAAACAGTAGAGATAGGGGCTAAGATATTGGACATTGTAGTTCCACCCTGGTGGGACATTTTTGAGAATATAGAGGGCCCTTTGTGGATCAGACTGGCTTCCCACATTCTCGTGGTTTGCCAGTTGGGGATAGTATTGTACCTAGTATGCACTCAGTGCAAGGCAAAAGGTGAAATACTAGAATTCCGAAACCAAAGGACCTGGAAGGAACATTATGTTAAGGTGGAGGGAGATACACCTGTTTGAATGTGTTGTTTGTATTATTGATTAAAGATTGTTGTTTTTTTGTATTTTGTTGCTTTTAATAGAGATTTTCAACGTGTTGTTTGTAATAAAGATGACGTGTACCAAGTCGTGCAGGGGTGTTGGACCCCCTCCATGCTTGGATGTGTGTAAACGACTGTAATTATTCTATGTATGCTTCTGTACACTACATTTTACAGAATGGGAAATGCATGTGTCGTGGGTATCTTAGATAGGTAATTGCAGGGGAAGATTGACTGTGCAGGGTTGGAAATTTTGCTCACCTTATCAGGATGATTCTTAAAGTAAGTTTAGTATCAACAGGAGGAGTGTAGGGTTCTCAAAATTCCCACATTCCCCAAAAGTTATGGATAAAGGGACCCTGTATGGACAAGTTGTTAAAAAGGGTACCCAAAATGGCTTCTGCAGCCTCGTGACCAAAAGTACAGGATTTTAAAAGCAAGGCCCTGCAGAACAGGCAGGCACTTTTTCAATAGCCTGAAACGAAACTTAAAATGCATGAATCTGTGAAGAGACTTTGTGGAGCCAGACAGCTAAAGCAAACACAGAATATGCATTTCATTCACCTTGAAACAGATCAAGTTAGAATGGGCCTAAATCGAGGCCATTAGATTTCTGCATATTTAATCGGTAACAGCTCACAGGTGGCTGCCAAGTCAGGAAACCCGATTAAGTTTCATAAATAACAAACAGCCAGGACATCGAAACCATTAAACATGGGGACAACCATTCCAGAAGTCGTTAAAGTAAATGGCTGTAATCATTTTAAACGAACCCGCCAAAAGTTAGACAAAGAACTGACCTGATTTGGCGCGCAGATAAGGAATGAAGAATCGAACATGGGAGGAGAACGAGACCCGAGTTCAAAACCACACAGGACACAAACGGGCAGACGAGATGAGACGAGATGAAGAATACGGTAAACCGATAAAGGCAGAGAAGGGCAGCGGAAAGACGCGTTGGGAGACAAATGCCTAGTTATAAGCTGGCGTTTGGTGAATAAGTTGGCGTTACATGCATGGACAGTAAAACCCCAATTTAAGAATATGCTAGTGTTCGAAGAATGGGTAGCAAAATCAAGACAAACGGCCTAGTTATAAGCTGGCGTTTGTTACATGGACAGTAATAGCCCAGTTGAAGAATAAGCTGGTGTTCGAAGCTTGGGTAGGAAAATCATTAGACAGTAAAGACCGCCAACCGACCCCCAACTGCAGCAATACCGTCGGCGACCGCCCGAAGAAGAAGGCGGCCCATTGCAACGAAGTACTTGACGAAGACGTTAACGGAGAAAAAGGAGGGTGCTTCGCACAAACAACTTCAGTGCCACGCCCTGTGACCACGTGGTGATGAGATACCCCAAAGGACAGAAAGAGAAAACCTCAAAACCCCACCATCTAAAGCAATAGGTTTCGAATTGGTGAACATGAATTCCTGGCCCCTCATACCTTAATCTAATTAGGTATAGGGGGTGGGCTAAGGATAAGGGGATTTTTAATGTATTTGTTTCCCTCGATGTGCCGTGTGTTCCCCATTCCCATATAAGTGTATTAATTGCTTATGCCTGTAACTATACCAGTAATTCTCAGTAGTATTGTATTTTGTTCAGCCTTTTAATAAAATGTTGGTTTTCTTGCACCAAACCACTTGTCTACTCGATTTTCTGTATCGCCGCCTGTACCTAAGTCCGGTGTCTAGAACCCAGCGGTGTGGGAGCGATTCAAACCACTCAGACAGTCAGAGGCGAAGCTGACTGGGCACACGCCACGCCACCCCCCTACAATGTCCCTTTTATTAATGAAGCGGGAAGGCTACCGACCCCATATAGGCGTTAGCGACTCATTAATGCCGGACGAGGACACTCGAAATTGACCCTATTGTCTTCAAGAGAGGAGAAAAATTGTTGGGCCTGGAAGTTCTTGCATCTTTGCGCCCAGATACATGCATAATCTGGGTGTAGGTGAAATACGCGGCCTGAAATATCAGATAATTTTGGGCGTGAGTTACACACGTAAGTACAATACACCCAAAACTCCTAGAGATCAACTATTGATCCCTCCACCCAAACGAGTGCCCGCCCATTATAATTTCCCCAAGTTACAAAGTCTTATGTGTGAGTTTCCTGCAATTGCACTTGCTCAGAGGCTCTCCTGGCCACTATTTTATCCCTCAACCAACATAACCAAAACAGATTATCTGGTCATTATCACATTGCCGTCTGTGGGGCCTTGCTGTGCGCAAACTGGCTGCCGCATTTCCTACATGACAACAGTGACTCTATTATGCCACACTTCAAAAAGTACTTCATTGGCTGTAAAGCACTTTGAGACGTCCAGTGGTCGTGAAAGGCGCTATATAAATGCAAGTCTTTCTTTTTCTCTCTTCAGATTACGAACAGATTTTCAAGCACAGCAGGAAATAAAGTCATGTTTTATGATGTTTTATTGCGATTTGTTTTGAGCTTTTTAATTTATCCTTACTGAGACCTGCCCTGTATTTTTGATTTCTTTGAATGCATTTTCATGGCATAAGTATAAATCACATTAAAAATTGAAAAGCAATTGCAGGTTATTAAACATGCTGTGCCTGACATGCATGAATATTGGTTAAATGAGTTGAAATTTTAATTGTCATATTTAAACAAAAAATACCTAGTGTAAGTTTGACGCTTTCTTTGGGCCACAATTGTTCATGTTGATTTCCAACCCTTTCCACCCATTTTACATTCGAGTGACTTCTAATGCTATTCGCAGGAATTTTGAGCATAACTTGATATCAGCATAATAGGCGAGGGATGGTGTGCATTTTCGGGTCTAACTTCCAGGTTGTGCCCACGGAAGAAATTCCAGGCCGTGATAAAAAGTTTTAAAAAACTATTGTGTGTGTTACTTTGTTAGCCCAACCAATATAAGACAATAGTGACTGAGGCAGAGAACCAACATTTAATCATTTATGATTTAACTCTTTTAACTTCTCTGATTGCTACTATTATGCCACACAAAGCAAAACTATTATGAGATTTTTCAAAAAAAGTAACTTGTGGAGAGTAAAAAATGTAATGTGCATTTGTATAGTAATAAGAAGACTAATCATTTTTATAGCCCACATAAAGGACTACAGTAGTAAATAACGAGATGTGGTGTTGCAAAAAATGAGCTTATAATAATATCCTAGTCCCAATCATGTGATACTCTATCATACGTTTTCTTACACTGCAGGGGCTCATAAGCCCCGGGGCTTGTAATAAAAGTAGCTACGGTAGCTCTAATTCTTGAAAGGTACGCATGATGTTGGAAATGCTGTAAATACAAAATTAATATCTACAATACTGTAAAAATGAATTGATAATTATGAAGGAATTAATTTTAGTGATTTTGGTTGAGGAACAAATGTTGGCCAGGAGACCTCCCCTGCTCTGCTTCGAACTGTGCCAAGGGGTCTTTTAGATCCACCTGATTAGGCAGACTCAGTTTAGCATCCCATTCAAATAATGATACCTGCGACAGCTCAGTACTCCCTCATTTTCTTCACCAAAGTGTCAGCCTGGAGTCTAGAACTAGGGATCATACTCTCAGGATAAGGGGTCGGCCATTTAGGACCGAGATGAGGAGAAATTTCTTCACTCAGAGGGTTGCAAATCTTTGGAATTCTCTACCCCAGAGGGCTGTGGATGCTCAGTCGTTGAGTATATTCAAGACTGAGATTGATAGGTTTTGGACACATGGGGGACGATTTTGTGACCGGGGGCGCATTGAAGGCGGGACTGCTGCTTGTCGGGTCGATGTCCCGCCTCCACAATTTGTGGCCAACCCACGCTATTTTCCCTTGATTGACCTTGTTAAGCCCGCCCAGTGGGCTTAGCAGGCCAATCAAGTGAAAGCCGATTGCAGAGCACGTCAATGTATGACGTTTCATCTGTCAAAAGTTTGTAAAGCTGTCAAATAGTGACATTCTCTGCAGTTTGATGAGGTCTTGAATACAAGACCCCATCAAACTTCTTTCTTTAACAGAATTGAGATGGTTGTTGCATCTGTGAATGTAACAGCCATCTGTCAATCCCAATGCGGAAGTTCGAGACTCTCCGCATACAATCCGACTAAAGCCTGCAGGAAGAAACAAAGGTAAGTACACTTTTACTAACACTTTGCACTTACCTCAGATACTCACCTCTCCACTCTTGCACCCATCACTTACCTTCACAGCACACTTTTGCACCCCCCCCGACCCCCGCAGACCCAGTATTCGCCTCGCTGAGCTGGCGTGTTTTGGAGCCTTCGGGAAGCCCGCACTTGTGAGGGCAAAAGGGGGGTAATCCTATTTTTGCCTGTTAACAGGCAGTTAATTGGTTTTAATCCCTTCCCACCTCCAAGGAGACGGGACCCGGCGCGGGACAGCTACCCGCCTCCTGGGAAGATGGCATGGAGGTGGGTTGGGGGCGGGTTAGGCACCCGCCCCCAAATTCTGCCATTTTCCCGGCAGTCCCGCCTCCATACCCGCCTCCCCAGGGCTGGAAAAATCAGCCCCTAAGGGAATCAAGGAATATGGGGATTGAGCAGGAAAGTGTAATTAATTTAGAAGATCAGCCATGATCTTATTGAATGGCGGAGCAGGCTCGAGGGGCTGAATGGCCTACTCCTGCTCCTGTTTCTTATGTTCTTATCTTATCTTCTTACTTTATGTTCCAATCTCTGGAATAATGCCAGAACCCATGATTCTCTGACTCAGAGGCAAGTGTGCCACCACTGATCCAAGGCTGACACCGATTTAAGCTGATCCTGTTCCCATCTGACATCCTCACAGGTGCCCTTCCAGCAGGGGTCACTGGATAGCAATCATGAGAAGAAACCATTGCTGATTCCCCTCCCTCACTCAGAAGCTGTGAGACCAATTGTACAATTTATACCACTGCCCAGCTAACTCAGCACAGACTGAGGATTCAAACCTAGCAACTGTATGGCTCAGCTATTCACTCGATATACTTGCTGAACAACCAGGGAGCCTACAGGATAATCTTTTGATCGTTTACAGCCTTTTCTAATCTTGTAAGGTTTTCTGTTACGATTTTACATCTGCTGATAACATCTAATCTGCTACTTAGCAATTTATTGTATTACATATTCATCAAGTAATATTGCCATTTTAGCTATTTAGAAAATATAGCCTCTGGGATGGAATAAAACATTGATATCTCTGATTGAATTATATCTGCAGGTAAAATGCTGATAAATTAAATAGTTGTTCAATTGTTTGGAGATCCCTGCCCACATACAAGTTCTTTAAATATTTATAAAAAGGAATTGATCTCAGCTTCCCTGAAGTGTTGCCCCTTGAGATATTCTGGGCCAAAAGCATAGGTAAATGCCAATATGTCTCTGACCAGAACTAAAATATAATACATATAATATTGCTAAATTAAGGGGTTTTAATTTCTTTGCTTTTATTTTCCCTTTTATAAAATTAGTGATAGAACTAATGCTATAACTATGTCAGACTGTGCTGTATGTTCTGCTCCAGCCACTTCACTATGGCAAAATAGAGTTCAACACTTCATGAACACATAAATCATGGCCTGGATTTTGTGGTCAGCGGCGAAGGATCAGCGCTCGCCGTTCTATGCTGACGCCTGCCCACAAAGTTTTCGTGGAATTTTGAGCAGAGACTTGCTCAAATCCAGCATTTTATCCAGTGTGGCACCCTCTACAGGGCACCTGTGGCATCTGTGAGTGGGGTAAGAAACAGCATGGCTCTTTAACCAGTCAGATTGAAGAATCTTCGCTGAGACACGCAGGGCTCAATTTTAATTCAACCGTCAGGCGGGCTTTGAGGCGGTTAAAAATCGCAAAACCTGGGGGTCGGGACCCCCCACCCACCCGCCTGGTTCCCGACACCTAGCCATTTTAACCCAGGCGTGTCTGATGGTCCCGAATCAGTCCCGTCTGATTTGGTCTTTAGGGCCCTTAAACAGCACTAATTGGCCTTTATAATCCCATTTTAACAGGCCCTTGCCTGTTTAACCCTTTTCCCACGTAAAACACGCCTGGTGGGGATCACGCCTGTGAAACCTGGCGGGAGCACAATTGGATTGCTGACTATCAGCTGCAGGTCAACCATTAAAGAGGAGATTTGATCAGCCATCATTTGCAGGTGGCAGCACTTTGTTGTCTCAGGCCTGGGGCAACTTATACCAGGCTTAACCACACCTGTGGAAGGTTGGAGCCTCACACACTTCTCCAGTGTGACCTCCTGCGAAACCCCTCTTGCCACCCTCACTCAGCGCTTCCTCAACTGAGGCATCTACCAGAAGCATGGGAGGCCTTTTTTTCCTTCCCTTCTTGGCATTAGAGGACCTCCAGCACCAGGCGCAGCAGCAGCAGAACCAGGAACAACAGCAGCACCAGCAACAGCAGCAGCAGCAGGAGCGACAGGCTGCTGCTCACCCACCTGAGGCAGCACAGGCCAGAAGGGGCCAGCGCATGGAAGGCCGTCGGCGCAGGAGATACCCCCCACACAGGGTCTACAGACACAGGGTCAGCTACCTCAACATGACTGAGCAGCAGTGCCAAAGGCGGCTCTGACTTTCGCGACAGGTAGTGATTGACATCTGCGCAATGATACAGCAAGACCTGCTGCCCAGAGGACCAGGTGGACACTCCTTACCAGTGGCCATCAAAGTCACCACTGCACTCAACTTTTTGGCCTCAGGCTCATTCCAGGGATCATCAGCAGACATCAGCAGCATCTCCCAGTCAGCCGCACACACTTGCATCACACAGGTAACCGATGCTCTCTTTGCCCTCGCACACAATCACATCCATTTCACCAGGGATCGCGCAAATGTGACGGCGCGAGCGGTTGGATTAGCTCATCTGGCAGACTTTCCAAGGGTGCAGGGCGTCATTGACTGATCACATGTGGCCCTTAGGGCACCCCATCACAATCCAGGTATTTTTGTCAACCACAAGGGCTTCCACCCCATTAATGTTCAGCTGGTGTGTGACCACAAGAAGGAGATTTTGCATGTTTGTGCCAAGTACCCTGGCAGTTGCCATGACTCCTTCATACTGCGCCAGTCTTGTGTGCCTCCGCTATTCAGGCCGCCAGACCAACTTCACAGATGGCTACTTGGAGACAAGGGCTATCTCCTGAGGACTTGGCTAATGACGCCGTTGAGGAGGCCAGCCAACGAAGCTGAGGAGTGCTACAACTCCAGCCACATTTCCACCAGATCCATAATCAAGCAAACCATCAGCTTGCTGAAGATGCGCTTCAGATGCCTGGATAGATCAGGTGGAGCCCTACAGTACTCAGCAGCCAGGGTCTCCAGAATCGCTGTGGTTTGCTGTGCACTTCACAACATGGCCCAGCATCGTGGCTTGCAGATTCCTGAGGACCAAGTGGCTCCTCACATACCCTCCTCAGATGATGATGATGATGATGAGGAGGAGGAGGAGGGCGAAAACGAGCATCCTGCAGAGGCCCATCAACCAGTGGCAGCATTACGCGAGAACATTGCTGCCCAGGATGCAAGGAAAGCACTCATCCTGGCCAGATTTGCTTAGCCTAGTAAATCAAACTCTTTTGACTCGCAGCTTCTTACCTGAGCATCGACAATGGCCAAACCCTGCGGATTCCGAGCTATTTGACCAGCATCCTGACAACTGCAGGTAATCCTAAGCCCTGAATGTGAAAGCCCCATTCGCGAAATGACACATGCCAGAACTGCAGCAGTTGCCATCAGAATTTTTATGCAAAACAAACAACTGATGGCATTTTTACAAAATACACAACATTTCACCCAAGTGGCTACCCTTGTGACTATTTGTGCTTTATTTTCCCCTTATGCGTGCTTCTACGTAGTGGTTCCCCTGTGGCTTCAGCAGATGTGGAGGCCCCTTGCTCACTTTCCTGCTGCTCCTGTCTCGACACCTTTGGCGGGCGTCCTCTGGAGTGGCGAGCCTGTGAGGGCTCGTCAGCAGTCTGCTGCTCCTGCAGCTGTGCAGGTGTTGAGGCGTCTATCTCAGTTGGGTGTGGACTCCGGTGGGGCTCTGACCGAGGGCTCTGCAGTGGCATGGAAGTGTGAGCGCTTGGAGAGGAGCCCCCACTTCCTTGAGGTCTGCCACCAACCTCCCTCTCTTGGGTCAGGTCCCTCTCAGTGCCTGCAAATGGCTTGAGAGCACCTTGCTGCACATCAGGGGGGCCATGGGGACCCGTATCTGCAATGGCAGTCCTACTCAGAAGGACTTCCATGAAGGTCTGGTTTCTCTGTTCAATAGATGCCCATCACTCCTCAAGAGATGTCATTCTATTCTGAACACTCACCATGTTTTCCATACCCTGGTGACTAACCTCCTCCATGGCCGTAGCCCTCCTCTCCTCTACCGTAGCCAGCCTTACCACGGAGGCAGCAATCATTTCCACGTAGGTAGCCATCCTTTCCGTGTTGATGCGTTCATGCGCCACTGACTCCATAAAGGATCTGCTCATGTTCACTATGGACTCCTCCATTCGCTCCACACTCGCAGCGACCCTGGAGACAAAACCTGCCAGAGACTCCTGCATCTGTGCATGGAGTTCCATCACCTATGATCTTACAGATGGACCCAGAGGCAGAGGGTCGACATGCAGCTGAGCCGAGCTGGCAGAGTCCTGCGCCCTCCGACGAGGACTCTCCACTGCTGTCCCTGTCTCCACAATCTGCTGATGCTCACTTGTGAGCTGTGATACACCAGGTGACAACACTACTCTATGTCCCGAAGGTCCCACCGAGGTGTGAGTGTCTGCGCTGGTGCTGGGTGCGCTTATTTCTGCTGCCACTGCGCCCTCAGAGGGTGCAGATTCCTCTGAGGAGTCTGGCATCTCAGGCTCTTCCTCCTGCACACTGGGGACGGGGGCTCTTGATGGTCTTGTGGGGGAGTCAAGGAAAAAGTTAGAGATGTGATGCCAAGGTTACATGCACATTGCGTTTTGCAGATGATCATAAGTCCATATGATGTAGCTTTAGAATCATTATCAGCGACTCATGCAATGCCAAATAGAGAGATGGAAACTTTTCTGTCACCAGCTTGCGGGGATGCACCTGTCTGTCCTTCCCCAACTTCCACATCTCGGTCAGCCCCGGCAATCTCCAGGACGGCTTCCTCCCAGGGGGTGAGCTGGGCTAATGAGGGTGGCCCTCCTCCTGTCCTGGCTCGCTCTCTCCTGTTGTGAGCTCTCTTCTCCTGCAATGAGGGAGACAAGTGGAGGTTGAGTGAGAATGAAGGAGTGAGTGCAGAGATTGCATAGCATAGATACTTAGAAGGAGACAAAGATGGAGGGTGAGAAGGTTGGATCTCAAACAAGCGTGCTAAGCTTGAATAAAGGAGACTATGAAGGTATGAGAGCGGAATTGAGTAGAGTGGATTGGGAAAATAGATTAAAGTGTAAGACAATACATGATCAGTGGTGTACATTTAAGGAGTTATTTTACATCTTCCAAAAAATATATATTCCACTGAGAAGAAAAGGGTGTAAAAGAAAAGACAGCCATCCGTGGCTAAGTAAAGAAATTAAGGATAGTATTCGACTAAAAACAAGGGCATATAAGGTAGCCAAATCTAGTGGGAGGATAGAGGATTGGGAAAACTTTAAAAGACAGCAAAAAGTAACAAAAAGATTGATTAAGAAAGGGAAGATAGATTATGAAAGTAAATTAGCAAAAAATATAAAAACAGATAGTAAGAGTTTTTATAGTTATATAAAAAGAAAAAGGGTGGCTAAAGTAAATGTTGGTCCCTTAGAGGATGAGACCGGGAAATTAATGGTGGGAAATATGGAGATGGCAAAAACACTGAATGAATATTTTGTATCAGTCTTTACAGTAGAACACACTAAGAATATCCCAACACTGGACAAACAGGGGGCTATAGGGGGGGAGGAGCTAAACACGATCAAAATCACTAAGGAAGTGGTACTCGGTAAAATAATGGGACTCAAGGCGGATAAATCACCTGGACCTGATGGCTTACATCCTAGGGTCTTGAGGGAAGTGGCGGTAGGGATTGTGGATGCATTGATAATAATTTTCCAAAACTCCCTGGAATCGGCAAAGGTCCCGGCAGGCTGGAAAACTGCTAATGTAATGCCCTTATTTATAAAGGGCAGTAGACAGAAGGCTGGAAACTATAGACCGGTTAGCCTAACTTCTGTGGTAGGTAAAATATTGGAGTCCATTATTAAGGAGACAGTAACAGGACATTTGGAAAATCATAATTTAATAGGACAAAGTCAGCATGGTTTTATGAAGGGGAAGTCATGTTTGACAAATTTGCTGGAGTTCTTTGAGGAAGTAACATATAGGGTGGATAAAGGGGAACCAGTGGACGTAGTGTATTTAGACTTCCAAAAGGCATTTGACAAGGTGCCACACAAAAGGTTATTGCTTAAGATAAAAAATCACGGGATTGGGGGTAATATTCTGGCATGGATAGAGGATTGGCTATCTAACAGAAGGCAGAGAGGGGATAAATGGTTCATTCTCAGACTGGCAATCAGTAACTAGTGGTGTTCCGCAGGGGTCAGTGCTGGGTCCCCAACTCTTTACAATCTATATTAACGATTTGGAGGAGGGGACCGAGTGTAACATATCAAAGTTTGCAGATGATACTAAGATGGGAGGGAAAGTAGTGAGTGAGGAGGACATAAAAAACCTGCAAGGGGACATAGAGAGGTTAAGTAAGTGGGTAGAGATTTGGCAGATGGAGTACAATACTGGAAAGTGTGAGGTTATGCACTTTGGCAGGAAAAATCGCAGAGCAAGTTATTATCTTAATGGCAAGAAACTGTAAAGTACTGAAGTACAAAGGGATTTGGGGGTCCTGGTGCACGAAACTCAAAAGGTTAGTATGCAGGTGCAGCAAGTGATTAAGAAGGCCAATGGAATGTTGCCTTTCATTGCTAGGGGGATAGAATATAAAAATAGGGAGGTATTGCTTCAGTTGTACAAGGTATTGTTGAGACCGCACCTGGAATACTGCATACAGTTTTGGTGTCCATACTTAAGAAAAGACATACTTGCTCTCGAGTCAGTACAAAGAAGGTTCACTCGATGAATCCCGGGGATGAGGGGATGGACATATGAGGAGAGGTTGAGTAGATTGGGACTCTACTCATTGGAGTTCAGAAGAATGAGAGGCGATCTTATTGAAACATATAAGATTGTGAAGGGGTTGGATCGGGTGGATGCGGGGAGGATGTTGCCGATGATGGGCGAAACTAGAACTAGGGGGCATAGTCTTAGAATAAGGGGCTGCTCTTTCAAAACTGAGATGAGGAGGAACTACTTCACTCAGAGGGTGGTAGGTCCATGGAATATGCTGCCCCCAAAAGCTGTAGAAGCTACATCATTACATAAATTTAAAACAGAAATAGACAGTTTCCTAGAAGTAAAGGGAATAAAGGGTTATGGGGTACGGGCAGGAATTTGGACATGAGTCTAGGTTCGGATCGGTCATGCCCTGTGGGTAGCGGAGCAGGCCCAGGGGCCATGTAGCCTGATCCTGCTCCTATTTCATGTGTCTAATTCTGTTAGATTCAGGAGATGGTTCAGTGATAGTAGATTGGCGGTTAGGATCAGATCAGCCATGATCTTATTGAATGGCGGAGCAGGCTCAAGGGGCCGATAGGCCTACTCCTGCTCCTATTTCTTATGTTCTTATGTTCTTATGAGTGAGGTTGCAAGACCAAGGGCCCTCCCTGTGTGTTGTCAGTTGTGTTCAAAGCATCAGAGTGAGAGGGAGTGTGAGGGCTGCATGGTCGAATAGTTAGGTGAATGTGAGCATAGAGGGAGAGGGAATGGCTAAGGGTGCATGGATGTGAGTGTCAAGTGGGATGTGGAGGAAGAGATTGCTAAAGCTGAGTGCTGGTGAAGAAAGGCAATGGGGATCAGATTGAGGGTGATGGAAACTTCATACTTACTTTTCCAGTACGATTAAGGTCATGGAATCTTTTCCTGCACTGCATCCAAGTGTGCCGTGTGAGCCCCAAGGAGTTGACTTCCCCAGCCACCTGTAGCGCCACACAGCCTTGGTCTGACTGGGAGGCCTCTTCCTCCCTGAAGAAGGGAACAGGACCTCCCTGTGGGCCCTAGCACCATCCAGCAATGCCTGGAGTGAAGACTCATCAAATTTTGGGGCAGCTCTTGCCCTCCCACTGGCCATTGTTCCTTTAGGCTCCCATGCCATCTTAATAGTAAAGTTTGGAAGCCTGCAGAAGATGCAAGGCTTGCTGTGGACCTTAAAAGCAGCAGCAATGATGACGTTATATTCTGCGACTTTCTGACTGGAAATACTCAATTGCCAAGGGTTCCCACATGTTGGAAATCAATTGGCCAATTGAGTTAAAATTGCATCAATCTCACAGACCCATTTAGATTCGTGTGGGAAACACTAAATTCGGGGAACCCGACAATTCCCCGCACCTGAGTTAAAATTGACCCCACAAAGTCTAAACCAGGAAGTATGAAGGAGGAAGTATGAATTAGATTAAATCATGTACAGAAAGCAGAATTAAGATTTGGAAAGACAGATAGATTAAGAGAGAGACAAACAGAAAAAAGTTTTAAAAAATAATTTTTATTTAAAAAATAATCCCCAACGCTTCTCAACTTCTGAAGGAATGAGACTCCACACTTGTAAAATTAAATTTTCAGGGCCAGAGAGGTTGTTTGGCAGTAATTATCAATTATCACATTGTTAAAAATTCACTTACTCCTCAATGCACCAGCCCTAACTTTTCCTGGCATCTTTAGTGAGGAACCAGTGGGTGAGTACCCCACGTTCACGCCATTGCCTGTCTTTCAATGCTGAGTATATCAGTGAGGACTATTACAGCGCACCCTGTGGAGGAGTGGGGTATCTCTGACAGCAACTTCCAGATTTCTGCATTTAAATGAGCATGTGTGGACGCCGGAAGTTGTTGTCCGATTTTCTCCGTAATAACGGTGAGCGCTGATAGCCTCACCATTATTCTCCACGCAAAATCCAGGCCCCATATGTTTACATGTCAGTAAAATAAAACATTGCTAAAAAAACGTTTAAATATTTCTGAGTTAGTCCTTTAAAGACTTTAAACCCTTTAAATATTTTTGATGTTTAGCAAAATATTCCATTTTTGTCATGCATCTGAAATTTCTTATTACTGTTAAATATTAAAAGGAGGAATTGAATATGTTTGGGATCTTAGACATTTGAATGTACACTACTCTCTGCATTTGGTTAAATTTGTGAATATTATTTAATGCAGAAGTGCTCAGGAGTTAAAACACAACCTTGGACTGGGGAGCAATGTTTCCACGAAGCCGCACGGCCACGCAGTCATCTGCAAGGTCCCGCGCAGGATGCTCACCGGCTCTTACATTGTAGATATCGCAAAAAATTGAATGGGCCGCGCATTGGGGGAGGCAGGCCGCACAGGAGGCAGTGCAGCTTACGGGGGACATTGCTGGGGAGTATTCACATTTAACCTGGATTATAAATCATTTTTTTAAAAATGCACATAAAACAAAAGAGAGACTTAGGCCAAAAGCCAAGCTTCAACATTCTTTCTGAACCCTTACACAAAATGTACCAGACCTCAGGATATCTACATGGTATTAGACTATTCATGGTAAAATTTCATTGATCTTACTCTTATTTTGCAAACTGCATCTCTTCTCTTCTACCCACGACAGAAGTTTTTAAATAGGGCTACAAAGCAATGGGGCTGGGAATCATAGCCTTATAATCGTAAAATTGGGATTTTATTAGATGCTCTTATGTATTCTCAAAATACAACTTTACTTATTTAGATTGATAAATATTAACAAGCTGAATTTCTTGGTAACTAAAATGGAATTTCAGTTAGAAAGACTTGCATGTTGTGCACTGTTGTGAATTAAAGAAGATACTAGAATTACACAGAAGCCTGTGCTGTTGTCAGGAATTGCCAATAGCCCCATTTGAAGCCCATGCCTTGTTCTGGCTCATGGGGTGAGATTTTCCATCTTCACCATCTTGAAGTCAATGGAATGAAAGTTAGGCCTGTTCTATAAAGGGTATGTGACCTACCCCACCAGATTACTGCCCGGGGGGTGATGATGAAAATCACCCCATGCTCATTCTTTTTGACAGGCAGCAGTAAAGAGACTGTTGATACAACAACAATAAAACAGGCACAAAAATGAATAGTTTCAGGAGTACATTACAGAGGAAACAAAGCAATCATGTTCCACTTGGGGTGAAAAAAGGCAGCGGAGGAAGATGGAAATTGAACAAGTGAAGTCATGGGGGGAATAAAAGGAAATATAATTTACAGGGAGTCAAAGGGCAGAGTTAAGTTGATGCACAAGGTTATGGGAGTTAAGAAACTGATCAGGGGAACTAAAACAGAAAGCAAAATTAAGACTTCAGGGAATATGAACCACAATATCAAAGCCTTTTATAAATATATTAGTGAATCTGTAGTAGTGTAGCTCATGGTAAGTCAGGTCATTATGGTGTGAGAATTGATATGATATTAATGGCCCAGAAATTCGGGTCTCCACGGGTGAGTACGCACGGGGTACTCACCCGTAGGCCTGATGGAAGTGCCGGTTTTGTGCATGCACTGCGCATGCGCGGGAAACCGGCACTTCCGTTCCCCTGAAAGAAGGGGTTGAGGTGGAACATGTGCGCCGGAGAGGCAGCGCATGCACATCGAACTTATGTTTTTTTTTTTTTTTTTACAGGTTTCTCCAGGAGGGTAAGTCTCCAGGAGTTACACTTTTAAAAAGCAGGCGCTTTTTACAAGGTAAGTGGTGAATTAATTAAAATTAAAACATTTTTTCCACAGGTTTATTATTTTTAAATACTTTAAAGAAAGGTAAGTTTATTTTTAGACCCGTTAGAAAATGTAATTAATGTTTTCAATAATGTTAATTATTGTTTAAAATAGTTATTTCATGTAATTTATAGTTATTTTAAAAATGTGATTTAAAAAAAAAATTATTTGAAGATTTAGTGATGTTTTGGGGCTTATAGTATTTATAGGTTTGACAGGTCTTCCTGTCAAACTTATGAATGAAGCATTCCCTGCTAACATTGGCTCTCCATGGCCCACGTGATCCCAGGGAACGCATCGAACTAACTGCGCCCCTGGGATACGCAAGCACTGCGCGCCGGCAGTTGGAGGAGGCCCAGGATCGGAATCCCACATGGACCCACAGCTCAACGGCCGGCACGCTAGGTAAGTGCAGGTCGGAGGCTTACACCAGCGGGAAGCCTGCGACCCGAATTTCTGAGCCATTATTTTCTAAAAAGTGTGTATTTATGATTTTGCTGCACATAGAAATCAAAGCAAATCTTTCCCAATCTTAGATCAGTTGGAGCCACAACTCCTAGTGGATTACTTCATTGGACCATGTGTGCATTTCATTATGAAGATATTGAACAGTCCATATTTGAAAAATTAATTAAAAGAGTCTGTATTGATCATACTGCCATCAGAGTCTATGGGAACACTGCATTGATCACAGGAAGTAGTGACATGCTGGGAGCTTGGTCTTTAATGAGGGTGCAGCTGCCAGGGGGAGTGTTTGGGAGGATTTCAGAGAGGAAGGATGAATGGAATCATGGCATTCATACTTATGGAAAGCAGTAGTGAGGGATACAGATGTTTAGTGCTTGCATGGAGGATCCAAAAGAGGCATGTTACGCCAGAAAGCCTACGAATGTGTAGAACATGGGAAAACCTCGGGTAAATGGGTGGCTGAAAATTTCTTGGGGACTGCAGGAGTGAAGAAAACTGAGGCTCCTGAGAGATGGGTAGGCAGGGCAGGAAGAAAATTGTTAGCAATTTATAAAATAGCGTGTTTAGGCTACATTTCTTTAGGTGTTTGTGATATAAATTTATTTCCAGATGTGTTTAATTGTGTTGTTAGCAACATTGAAAATAAAAGGATTTTGAATGAATTTTGTGAGAGATGTGCTATGCAGTAGTGACATAAATATTAAAGGGTTTTTTGACTGGTGATACATTTCAGAATTTCTCACTATGCCATCATAAGGGAAACCTCGGTGTAACATATGTTAAAATCGCTACTATTGAGCTAAACGTAGCTCTCAAGGGACGGCTCAGGTGCCGGTCTGAATCAGGTGGGAGCCTCATTACTACATGTGAATCGGGATCCTATGACGTACATGTGCCCTTCATTCTACATTAAAGGTGCTATATAAATGCAACTTGTTGTTGTTGTTCATGCAATTTCCAGGGACAACTGGACAGAGCATGCACTATACACACACCGTCAGTTGAACCAAGCAATGAAGAGGCAGTGGCCCCAAAAACATAAGTAACAAACTATTTTTGTGGGGCAGGAGGAGCAGGAGTGCTCCTCCGGGCTCCAAAAGGATAATGAGGCTGCTGCTGCCCCTCCGAGATTGCTCTCCCAGACCTACCTGTGTGCAGGCTGCGTCGACCTCCAGGCCACCTGGCATTGCACCGGCCTGTAGCCAGTGAGCCAGCAGCAGCTTGCCGGTGGCACTGTAATGAGGCCCAACCCTCAAAATGGACCAGGCCTCCTGCCAGCAGGGACAGGTAGGCATTCAACCCGCTCATTCCATGCCTGGAGGTAAAACGACAACAATATCTGCTTCTGTCACTCGCGTCTTCTGAAAAATAAGCCAACTTCTTAATTTATCATCAACCCCATCTTATCAGAATGTTTATTCGTCTCACCTACAGAAAGCTCTTCCTCTTCTTAGGCAGTCCCTCGGAACTGAGGATAACTTGCTTCCACATTACAAATGAGTTTGCAGGTGACTGATGAGTCCAATGCGGGACCTACAGTCTCTGTCACAGGTTGGGCAGAAGGTTGTTGAAGGGGCGAGTGGGCGGGGTGCTTGGGTTGACGTGCGCTCCTTGCGCTGCCTGCGCGTGGCTTCCGCTTGCTCCCGGCGAAGAGACTCGAGGTGTTCGGCGCCTTCCCGGATGCTTCTCCTCCACTTTGTGCAGTCTTGGGCCATGGATTCCCAGGTGTTGATGGGGATGTTACACTTTTTCAAGGAGGCTTTGAGGGTGTCCTTGAATTATTTCCTCTGCCCACCTGGGGCTCTCTTGCCATGCCGGAGCTCCGAGTAGAGCGTTTGTTTTGGGAGTCTCGTATCGGGCATGCAGACAATGTGACCCGTCCATCGGAGCTGATCAAGCGTGGTCAAATCTTCAATGCTGGGCTTGTTGGGCTGAGCAAGAACACGGACGTTGGTGCGCCTAGCCTGCCAATGGATTTACAGGATCTTGCGGAGGCAGCATTGGTGGTACCTCTCCAGTGCTTTGAGGTGCCTGCTGTACATGGTCCATGTCTCTGAGGCATACAGCAGGGCAGGTATCACTGCTGCTCTGTAGACCGTGAGCTTAGTGCCGGATTTGAGGTCCTGATCTTCAAACACTCTCTTCTTCAGGCGAACAAAGGCTGCACTGGCACACTGAAGGCGGTGTTGGACTTCGTCGTCGACGCCTGCCCTTGTTGACAGTAGGCTCCCGAGGTATGGAAAGTGGTCCATGTTGTCAAAGGCCTTGTCGTGGATTTTGATAATCGGGGGGCAGTACTGTGTGGCGGGGGCAGGTTGGTAGAGGACCTTTGTCTTACGGATGTTTAGTGTAAGGCCCATGCTCTTGTACGCTTTGGTGAAGGTGTTGACGATGGTTTGGAGTTCAACCTCCGAGTGAGCGCAGACAGAAGCGTTGTCTGCATACTGTAATTCGATGACAGAGGATGGGACGACCTTGGATCTGGACTGGAGGCGATGGAGGTTGAACAGTTTCCCGTTTGTTCTGTAAATTAGCTCCACTCCAGCAGGGAGCTTACTGAGGGTGAGATGGAGCATTGCAGCAAGGAAGATCGAGAAGAGCGTTGGTGCGATGACACAGCCTTGCTTGACCCCGGTTTGTACGTGAATTGGGTCTGTGGTGGAACCGTTGGTCAGGGTCACGGCTTGCATGTCGTCGTGAAGCAGGCAGCCGAATTTGAGGAGGACACTCCATAATCCCTCACGGTTGACAATGTCGAAGGCCTTTGTGAGATCAAAGAAGGCCATGTACAGCGGTTGGTGCTGTTCCCTGCATTTCTCTTGTAATTGACGTGTAGTGAAGATCATGTCCATTGTGCCCCTTAGTGGGCGGAATCCGCAATGAGGCCCAACCCTCAAAATGGACCAGGCCTCCTGCCAGCAGGGACAGGTAGGCATTCCACATGCTCATTCCATGTGTGGAGGTAAAACGACAACAATATCTGCTTCTGTCACTCGCGTCTTCTGAAAAATAAGTCAAACTTCTTAATTTATCATCAACCCCATCTTATCAGAATGTTTATTTGTCTTACCTATAGAAAGCTACACAGTTGGAGGCATGTGAGCATTTATATTTGTCAAGGGAGAATGCATTGTTATATCCCCATCATATAATTAGATATTGGACAGTATGAGTCAACTCCGGAACATAAGAATCCTTGGATCCGCTATGGGAACAACTGACACCACTGAACCCAAGTAGGTATCCACAGCAGACCCAGAAGTTGACACAAAAGTACGACCAAATATTGTGAGAATAGAAATTTTACGCATGCAAAAGATTATTTGCGTCAAAAGTTGGGAGGAAATGAAAACAGATGTAAACAGTTGTAGCAAGCAAGTAGCCAGGGAAACATTAGGACTCCCAAAGAATTCCAAGAGTGATGTACCATCAGTGACTTACTTCAGTAGTGGAAGGTGGCATCGTCGGAACAGAGGCGACAGAGACGGAGAAACTGGGAAGATGGAATAGAGTCCTTACAGGAAGCGGGGTGGGAGGAAGTATAATCAAGGTAGCTGTGGGAGACGGTGGGCTTGTCGTAGATAATGGTGGATAGCCTAACCCCAGAAATAGAGATAGAGAAATCGCGGAATGTGTAGGTAAGGGAGGGGTGGATGTTAAAAGCAAAGTTAATGAAATTTTCCAGTACAGCTTTTGTTTTTCGATATTTTGTGATTAATTTACAGAAAGTTTGCAGAAAAAACAAATAGAGCTTTTTGTCTAAAATCCAGAGGCAGTGACCAGAGGCACGATCTTTCCAGCCCTAGGGAGGCGGGTTTGGAGGCGGGACTGCCGGGAAAATGGCAGAATCTGGGGCGGGTGCCCAACCCGTCCCCAACCCGCCTCTGTGCCATCTTCCTAGGCGGCAGGTAGCCGACCCGCGCCGGGTCCCGTCTCCTGGAGGCGGGAAGGGGATTACAGCCACTTGTTAACAGGCAGTTAAGAGGATTATCCTCATTTTACCCACACAAGTGTGGGCTTCTCGAAGGCTGCGAACCCCGCCAGGGTCACCGAGGTGAGCAGTGGGTCTGCGGGTGTCGGAGGGGTGCAAAAGTGCACTGTGAAGGTAAGTGATGGGTGCAAGTGTGGAGAGGTGAGTATGTGAGGTAAGTGGAAAGTGTTAGAAAAAGTTTACTTACCTTTGTTTCTTCCTGCAGGCTTCAATCATTGGGGATGCGGAGAGTCTCGCATCTCCGCAGCAGAGATGACAGATGGCTGCTGCATTCTCCAATGCAGCAACCATCTAATTTCTGCTAAAGAAAGAGGTTTGATGAGTCTTGAATTCAAGAACTCATCAAACTATAGAGAACATCAGCGTTTGACAGCTTCACAGAGCTGTCAAACGATGACAATTCATTTGTCAAAAATTTTTGACAGATGAAACATCATACGTTGACGTTCTCTGTAACCAGCTTTCCCTTGATTGGCCTGCTAAGCCTGCTGGGTGGGCTTAACAAGGTCAATCAAGGAAAAATAGTGTGGGTTGGCCAGAAGTTGATGGAGGCGGGACAGAAACCTGACAAGTGGGAGTCCCACCTCCAAAAGCTCCCCATTGGCAAAATCCAGCCCTAGATCTCAGGGGAATAGAAATGTAGCACAAAACTTTCTTTAGTTATAAATTTCTATGCACAGTCTAAAATAGATTAGAAAAAGATTAATTTTTATTTTGCTTTTCCACACCTCCAAAAATTCCATTATGAGCACAGTTAAAGGTTGACATCAAATTAAACACCAGTGTAAAGTTGCTAAATGCAGAATAATTGTGTTCATGCTGTCCTGAGAAATGCAGCGCTAAAATCTCTTGTTAACATAAGGTGCAAATTGGAGGTTAGCACTACTAAGTAATTCAACAGTAGTTTGTTATAACATGTTGCGATACAGTGAATATGCCTGAGCACCTTAGAGAACTGATCTAATGACACCAGAGATTAAAGGGATACTGAACTAAAATAAATAACATATTGCCAGAAAGAGAGATTGGCTTGGATTAAGACAGCATGTGTATCAGCCTCTGATCAGTGGTAGTATCTTACCTGTGAACCAAATAGTAATAGGTTCAAGCCACACTCCAGAGATTTGAGCACATAATCTAGGCTGACATTTCAGTGCAATGCAACAATAACAACTTGAGTTTATGTAGGGCCTTTAACATAGAAAAATGTCCCAAAGGTGTAATTCGACAAAAATGGATGCTGAGTCAATGAAGGGGATATTGTAAGGTGTTGTCAAATGCTTGGTCAAAGAGGTAGGTTTTAAAGAGGATCTTAAGGGATATGCGGTTGGGAGGTGGAGAGGTCCAAAGAGGGAATTCCAGAGCGTTGGGCTTACACAGCTGAAGTCACTGCCACTAATGTTGGAGCGAAGGGAGGCAGGATGCACAAAAGTCCAGAGATGGAGGAATGAGGAATTTGGGGGTGGGGGTTGGGGAGGGGAGGGGTGTGTGTGTTAGGGCTGGATACGGTTACAGAGATAGGGAGAGTCAAGGTCATGAATGGATTTCAACATGAGAATGAGCATTTTCATTTGGAAGCATTGGGGGACGAGAGAGTAGGTCAAGAGTAGGGAGGCCCAGGTGTGGGATAACATAGGGGTAGCAGAGTTCTGGATGAGCTGAAGTTTATGGAGAGTGGAAGATGGGAGGCCGGCCAGGAGAGCATTGGAATAGTCAAGTCTGGAGGTGACAAAGGCACAGATGAAGGTTTCATTACTGAAACGATGCTCCATTGTTGAATGGAGCATTCAACATTCTTTCAGGTGAGGCCTTAAACCAAGGCCCCTAACTGCCTATTCAGCTAGCTGTAAAAGATCCATGGCCCTATTTGAAGAAGAGGAGGGAACTCTGTCGGTGCCCTGCCCACATTGATCCCTCAACAAACAACACTAAAACATTTTATTTGTTCATTTATCTCATTGCTGTTTGTGGAACCTTGCTGTGTGCAATTTGGCTGCTGTGTTTACCTACATTACAGCAGTGAGTATATTTCAAAAGTACTTCATTGGCTGTGAAGCGCTTTTGGGACATCCTAAGGACAAGTGCCAAACACGCCCGACATCAGCAGCGTGCAACCGGGGCGATTTTAACTACTGGCCCACATCTGCACGTCGCCAGTGAACCGCCCGCCTGAAACGGGCGGAAAGCAGCAGCTGGCTGGCGAGCGGGTGGGAGCTGAAGTTTGGATGCCAGGAGATCACCGGCTGGTACCAAAGGAAGGTTCATTGACAAGAAGGTAAGTCACAGGGAGGGTCTTGCTGGAAGGAAGGAGAAAGTGTCCAGGCCAAGGAAGGCCTTTACTTTCCTTGAAACATAGAAACATAGAAACATAGAAGATAGGAGCAGGAGTAGGCCATTTGGCCCCTCGAGCCTGTTCTGCCATTTAATGAGATCATGGCTAATCATCCAAATTCAGTACCCTGTCCCTGCTTTCTCCTCATATCCCTTGATCCCTTTAGCCTTAAGAAATATATCTAACTCCTTCTTGAATATATTTAATGAATTGGCCTCAACTGCCTTGTGTGATAGAGAATTCCACAGGTTCACAACTCTCTGGGTGAAGAAATTCCTCCTCATCTCTGTCCTAAATGGCTTACCCCTTATCCTTAGACTGTGACCCCTGATTCTGGACTCCCCCACCATCGGGAACATCCTTCCTGCATCTAGTCCTGTTAGAATTTTATAAGTTTCAATGAGATCCTCTCTCAATCTTCTAAACTCTAGCGAATATAAGCCTAATCGACCCAATCTCTCCTCATACTTCATTCCTGCCATCCCAGGTATTAGTCTGGTGAATCTTTGCTGCACTCTCTCCATGGCAAGAACATCCTTCCTCAGATAAGATGACCAAAACTGCACACAATACTCAAGGTGTGGTCTCACCAAGGCCCTGTACAACTGCAGCAAGACATCCTTGCTCTTGTACTCGAATCCTCTCGCGATGAAGGCCAACATACCATTTGCCTTCTTAACTGCCTGCTGCACCTGCATGCTTACCTTCAGCGACTGGTGCACAAGGACACCCAGGTCTCGTTGCACTTCCCCTTTTCCCAATCTATTGCCGTTCAGATAATAATCTGTCTTCCTGTTTTTGCCACCGAAGTGGATAACCTCGCATTTATCCACATTATACTGCATTTGTCATGCATCTGCCCAATCACCCAACCTGTCCAAATCATACTGGAGTTTCTCTGCATCCTCCTCACAGCACACACGCCCACCCAGCTTTGTGTCATCTGCAAACTTGGAGATATTACATCTAGTTCCCTCGTCTAGATCATTTATATATATTGTGAATAGCTGGGGTCCTAGCATCGATCCCTGCGGTACCCCACTAGTCACTGCCTGCCACTCGGAAAAAGAGCCATTTGTTCCAACTCTTTGCTTCCTGTCTGCCAACCAGTTCTCTATCCAAGACAGTACCTTTCCCCCAATCCTGTGTGCTTTAACTTTGCACGCTAATCTCTTATGCGGTACCTTACCAAAAACCTTCTGAAAGTCCAAATACACCACATCCACTGGTTCTCCCTTATCTATTCTATCAGTTACATCCTCAAAAAATTCCAGTAGATTAGTCAAGCATGATTTACCTTTTGTAAATCCATGTTGACTTTGTCCGATCCCGCCACTGTTTTCCAAGTGCTCTGCTATTACATCTTTTATAATGGGCTCTAGCATTTTCCCCACTACCGATGTCAGGCTTACCAGTCTATAATTCCCTGTTTTTTCTCTACCACCTTTTTTAAATAGTGGGGTTACATTAGCTATCCTCCAATCCATGGGAACTGTTCCAGAGTCTATAGTATTTTGGCAGATGACTAGCAATGCATCTACTATTTCTAGGGCCACTTCCTTAAGTACCCTAGGATGTAGATTATCAGGCCCTGGGGATTTATCGGCCTTCAATCCCGTCAATTTCCCTAACACCATTTCCCTACAAATACTGATTTCATTCAATTCCTCCCTCTCATTAGACCCTATGTTCCCCGACATCTCTGGGAGGTTATTTGTGTCCTCCTTTGTGAAGACAGAACCAAAGTATGTATTTAATCGGTCTGCCATTTCTTTGTTCCCCATTATAAATTCACCTGATTCTGACTGCAAGGGACCTACGCTTGACTTCACCAATCTTTAACTCTTCACATATCTATAGACCTCCTGCTGCTCCTGGCCCAACAAGGAAAGTAAAAAAGCTTGCCTTAAATGGCCTCTTCTGAACCCAGATCCCCTTCTAGCTGTCTTCACATGATGGGCTAGAGTCAAAATTGCAGTCTGGGCCTTTGCTGCCGAAGCAGGCGGGAAACTGGTGGGGGTAAGGTACCGGGGGCATTTTAACTGCCATCCCAGTTTGCACCACACGGATATAGTTAGAATGGCCATATCGATTTGGGGGCAGCAATCAGTACAGAACAAACCCTAAATCCAATCGCTAAAATGATAATGTTTTACATTGCAGTTTATTCAGCTGTAGTTTAAGTAGCCGTGCACATCTATTTACAAGATAGTTGTTATTTTTTTCTTCTTCAAACCTGCTTGAAGCACTTGGACACATCATAGCCATTGTCAGTTCATGGAACCACAGCTGAAATTCAACATCTAAAGAAGGCAACCAGATCAAGTACATCAAGGTTGCAATAATACTGCAAGTTACTTTTTGTTCCCATTCCTCAGATTTATTTATCTTATGTATCCCGTAGTCATTTTTCTTGGATTTTTTTGGGCTGTTATACAGTCAGCTCTTACCATTGGCTTATCATCATTCACTAAATATTTTGAGGACGTCTAAGCATGCAGTCAAAATGAATGCCTTTGAAGTTGTATTGACATGTTCATCTGAATGCCATTTGTTCAACATGAAACAGCGATCATGCTGTGAGTTTTGCTTGCTTTTTCAAGCAGCAGCAGTCACATATTGGGTACTTTATGTACCTGCAAAATTGAAACTTTGATATTATTTACTGTTTTAGATTTTACCTTATTAATGTTATGAATTTTTGTTTGTTTCTCATTTTTTAAAAGGTGAAACTTGTAATTTAAGAGACAAATAAATATGGACTTCCACAGGGTTTCACTTTCCCTCCTTTCTTTCAATCATTTTTATCCATTTTCTCCTCTCTTCTCTCCTCCCCTCCTCTCTGAAGGCAATAATTGACTCCTGCTTGAACGTGGTTCCACAGACAATGGTCACTCCTCACCACCCCACCCCACCCCCCCACCCCCGCAAGTGACCATTATTCATGCATGAGCCTTCACAGTGAGTTTCAGCAGAATGTCCCACCATGGGGAGTGGGAGTGTCAGAGCTAAGCCCAGTCTTTATCTGACACGGTTACATCCAGCAGGGATCGCTGGATGCTGATCAGCAGCCAAAACCCTGGCCAACCTTTTTTACCGTCCCCGACATAAGACACTAAGCCCCATTGTAGTGACCCTGTCACCATCTCAACTGAGATCAGCGAACCCAGCACAGACTAAAGGTCGAGCCTGGATCTTCCCTGTATGTGGTGCAGCTTCTCACTGGATAAACTTGCTAAACCATTGTGGAACTTTGATGCAGCCAGGGCTAATTTGGGATCAGCAATTCAATTTCAATTCAAATCGCTTTATTGGCATGACAAGGTACATCTTATGTTGCCAAAGCATCGAAAAACATTCATGGTTGTACACAAAAATACAGATCTATCCATACAGTGTATAAACAGATATATCCCTGAGTGTATAAATATACATTCATATAATTTGTATATACTCTTTTCTTATATTTAGTGGTTGTCCCTCTGTTTATGGCAAGCTGTAACATAGTGTGCCGCTAAGGTTACACAGCATCAGCACAGAGTTATTGTGATCACCTTTAGGGATTAAGTAGCCTTTATGCAGACATTCCCTCAATAAATTAAATGGGTAGATTACAGTCTGCGGCAGGAGCAAGGTTAACGGGCTGAATGGCCTTTTCTAATTCTATTTTTCTTTTCTCATTATTAGTCAATAATACTTTTCAAAAATAATGATCAAAAATTCTCTCACCAATATGCTAAGTTTGCCTTGGGCTGTTAAACACACACTGGTTGCTTTCTCTGATGAAATTGTTATCTGCTCATCAGTAGAGGTTTCAATAACATCGCTCCAATGCCTAAGGATAGCTCTTTGAACTAACATCAGGAGAGTCAGGATAAGCTCAACTGCACATTTCCCCTGTGAAGATAGCCTAGATATCTTCTAACAGATCCAACAGGGACTTATTTAACTCTGCAAAGCCCATAAATTTGTTCAATTTGGAGCAACAGATTCTTTTCAGTCATTGCATAAGCACAACAGGATTTAGGACAGAAACCTAGATTATCTGGTGGCTATCATCTGATTTAGTGGTGCTAATTGGAGGGGCAGCAGTGGGAAATGGGATGAAGATCTGTAACGCTGGTCCTTCACTCACTTTAGTGCCCAGACAGTTGGCGAAAATGAGGTGGTAATGGCATAGTGATGTCATATGTCCCATTTTCCATAATTCTCATTTCTTTTGCACTGATTCATATTCATACTAGTATAAATCAGACATTCAGGGTTGTTGGGTGTGATGGAGATGTGCAAAGAGAATTTAAAAGGGTTAAATTAATTTTTGCTGTGCTTTTACATTTTAATTTTGCTGCTGCCAACTATTTTGTTATCTGGTTGTGTGCATTTATTGATGGATTGTCATTTCCCTCCCCCTCAACTTTCAGACAGGGTGCAATGTCTTTCCCATTGGGAACTTCCCTCATTTTACAGAGTGTCAGATCTCCACAAGGTCCAAGAGGTCATAGAGTGCACCCATGTGGCCATCCATGCTCAATGCTTCTACCTATGTAAAAAAGGGGTTCACTTTCGCAATGTGCAGCTCGTTTGTGGCCAACAACACACCTAGAGAAAGACATGGGTTCAGGGTTAGGGAAGGGGGGGGCTCGGGGAAGGTTTGGCTTGGTGTACAGTTTTGGCAGAGAAAAGTGAAGCCTAATAGTGCTTTTGATGGTTGGCTAAACTACTTGCACCAGATATGGTCAAGTCTGTACCCCATGGGCATGAGGGAGTGAAGATGGGGACCACACCAGGGAGAATGAGTGAGATGGGAGAGAGTACAATGTTTTACTGAGGATAAAGACATCAACGGTGGAGGAAAGGGAGTGGCTGAGCAAATCGGCAGCTGCAGAAGTATTGTGGTGGAGGGCCAAAGGATAGGTAGTTGGGAGTGTAAAATTACAGTTGCAAGTGGCTTGGTAGAGAGATTTTTTCAAGCAGCTTCAGGAGAAAATTGTGTTGTCTTCAAAATTCAACACTGCTACCCTTTGAATACTTCACCGTGATGAAATATTCACCTTTATATTAAGTGTAATTATGCATTTATACAGAATAAGTTTACAATTTTGCTACAGCTAGAACCAAGAGGAGATCTTTCCCATGCTTATGCTTTTCTTACCTGAAGCAGTGTTGAAAGTATAAATGCATTCTGACTCATCAATCACCGAAAACTAATACAGTTCGGATGACAATGTATATTTAGTGATGTTTTATGCCAATTGTACGTCAACAGTTGTTTTTTTAGGGGAATAGTTGCCACCTTGTTCTCTGGTGTGTGGAATATCTGGAAATAACAACATTTTTAGTGGATATTTGATATTTATAGCTGGGGAGAGTAAAATTGCTTTGTCAATTAATAACTTTTGGTGCCCTAACTTGAAGGAATTTACACCAGTCTATAACACAGCCAGTACAAATGTGAAACCTTACCCAAATTCACCATGAGAATGCCCACTTCTGGTTTAACCGCGGCAGGTTTAGGATATCCGAGTAACCCGCTCTGGAGAGGCGGGTCCATAATTCTAATATTTAAATGAGGCTCAGTTCCTCAGTTTTTGGGAGCCATTTGAGTATAACAGCTGCGGGCCGGGTTTCCCACAGCTCTGGTAAAGGGAGGTGGGAGCTGCCGGGTCCAGCAGGTAAGTGCTATTCCAGCACTGCTTGTGGGCCAGGAGGAGCAGGAGTGCTACACCACTGCGCCCCCACCCCACCGGCCCCCCAAGAAAATCTTCAGCTGCGATTTGCCGACCCTCCACATCTAACCCGCAATCTCTCCCACTCCGCCCTGATCTCTCCCCTCCCCGCGATCTGTCCCCTCCCCGCGATCTCTCCCTCCTCGCCAACAATCTCTCCACCCACACATCTCTCCCTTCCCCGCGATCGGTCCCCTCCCCGTGATCTCTATTACCACCCGCAATCTCTCCCTCCTCACCCGCAATCTCTCCCTCCTCACCCGCAATCTCTCCCTCCTCACCCGCAAGCTCTCCCTCCTCACCCGCAAGCTCTCCCTCCTCACCCGCAAGCTCTCCCTCCTCACCCGCAATCTCTCCCTCCTCACCCGCAATCTCTCCCTCCTCTCCCGCAATCTCTCCCTCCTCACCCGCAATCTCTCCCTCCTCTCCCGCAATCTCTCCCTCCTCACCCTCAATCTCTCCCTCCTCACCCTCAATCTCTCCCTCCTCACCCTCAATCTCTCCCTCCTCATCCTCAATCTCCCCCTCCTCACCCTCAATCTCTCCCTCCTCACCCTCAATCTCTTCTTCCTCTCCCGCAATCTCTCCCCCTAACCCGCAATCTCTCCCTCCTCACCCTCAATCTCTCCCTCCTCACCCTCAATCTCCCCCTCCTCACCCTCAATCTCCCCCTCCTCACCCACAATCTCTCCCTCCTCTCCCGCAATCTCTCCCTCCTCTCCCGCAATCTCTCCCTCCTCTCCCGCAATCTCTCCCTCCTCTCCCGCAATCTCTCCCTCCTCTCCCGCAATCTCTCCCTCCTCACCCTCAATCTCTCCCTCCTCACCCTCAATCTCTCCCTCCTCATCCTCAATCTCCCCCTCCTCACCCTCAATCTCTCCCTCCTCACCCTCAATCTCTTCCTCCTCACCCTCAATCTCTCCCTCCTCACCGACAATCTCTCCCTCCTCACCCGCAATCTCTCCCTCCTCTCCCGCAATCTCTCCCTCCTCACCCTCAATCTCTCCCTCCTCACCCTCAATCTCTCCCTCCTCACCCTCAATCTCTCCCTCCTCATCCTCAATCTCCCCCTCCTCACCCTCAATCTCTCCCTCCTCACCCTCAATCTCTTCTTCCTCTCCCGCAATCTCTCCCCCTAACCCGCAATCTCTCCCTCCTCACCCTCAATCTCCCCCTCCTCACCCTCAATCTCCCCCTCCTCACCCTCAATCTCCCCCTCCTCTCCCGCAATCTCTCCCTCCTCTCCCGCAATCTCTCCCTCCTCTCCCGCAATCTCTCCCTCCTCTCCCGCAATCTCTCCCTCCTCTCCCGCAATCTCTCCCTCCTCTCCCGCAATCTCTCCCTCCTCTCCCGCAATCTCTCCCTCCTCACCCTCAATCTCTCCCTCCTCACCCTCAATCTCTCCCTCCTCATCCTCAATCTCCCCCTCCTCACCCTCAATCTCTCCCTCCTCACCCTCAATCTCTTCCTCCTCTCCCGCAATCTCTCCCCCTAACCCGCAATCTCTCCCTCCTCACCCTCAATCTCTCCCTCCTCACCCTCAATCTCCCCCTCCTCACCCTCAATCTCCCCCTCCTCACCCTCAATCTCCCCCTCCTCACCCACAATCTCTCCCTCCTCTCACGCAATCTCTCCCTCCTCACCCACAATTTCTCCCCCTAACCCGCAATCTCTCCCTCCTCACGCACAATCTCTCCCTCCTCACCCTCAATCTCTCCCTCCTCACCCACAATCTCTCCCTCCTCACCCTCAATCTCTCCCTCCTCACCCTCAATCTCTCCCTCCTCACCCGCAATCTCTCTCTCCTCACCCACAATCTCTCCCTCCTCACCCACAATCTCTCCCCCTAACCCGCAATCTCTCCTTCCTCACGCACAATCTCTCCCACCTTATCCGCAATCTCTCCCTCCTAACCCACAATCTCTCCCTCCTAACCCACAATCTCTCCCTCCTCACGCACAATCTCTCCCCCTAACCCGCAATCTCTCCCTCCTCACCCGCAATCTCTCCCTCCTCACGCACAATCTCTCCCACCTTATCCGCAATCTGTCCCTCCTAACCTGCAGTCTCTCCCTCCTTTCCCACAATCTCTCCCTCCTAACCTGCAATCTCTCCCTCCTCTCCTGCAATCTCTCCCTCCTCACGCGCAATCTCTCCCTCCTCTCCCGCAATCTCTCCCTCCTCTCCCGCAATCTCTCCCTCCTCTCCCGCAATCTCTCCCTCCTCTCCCGCAATCTCTCCCTCCTCACCCAGAATCTCTCCCTCCTCACCCAGAATCTCTCCCTCCTCACCCAGAATCTCTCCCTCCTCACCCGCAATCTCTCCCTCCTCACCCACAATCTCTCCCTCCTCACCCACAATATCTCCCCCCACAATCTCTCCTTCCTCACCCGCAATCTCTCCCTCCTCACCCACGATCTTTCCCTCACCCACGATCACTCCCCTCCCCGCGATCACTCTTACCCCCCGCAATCTCTCCCCCTGCGATCTCTCCCTTCCTCCCTCCTCACTGCCATGCCCGAAGCCCCCCGCACCCCCACTGACATAAATCGTGCCATTTATGTGGAAAGGACTTATGAAATATACCGAGCGGCCTGCTGTTGGCACTGTCCAGGGAGAGTATAAATACTTGGGCACGGGCCCAGCTTGCACAGGGACATTTTGTAAACAGGAACGAGTGAAGGATAACTAGACTTCCATGTTGTGAAACAGTCGATTAAAGCCTTGTTTAATACTCTGACCAAGTAAGTGCCTAGTAGTTTTCTTACGTCACCCACCATGCCTCGATCATTTCCATTTGCCGGTAGCTGTCCTCAGCGGTCCCTGACTGTGGCCTTCTAACGCTGGCTTTCCCACCTGGCAGCTAGCCAGCCTCTCGATCTGGCCAGCTGCCGGTGGGAAATGGAGTAAAAACAATGCTAATGAGGTCCTGCCGTTAAATTTGGCAAGACCTCTGCGATCCCGGCATTTCCGGGTTTCCCAGCTGCAAACACGCTCCCCCCACTCCCTCGCCCCACCTCACAGTAAATATCAGGGCCATTGTCTATGTCTACAAATCACTCCATGGCCTCACTCTTCTATACCTATGCAATGTCCTTGCCTTACATCCTTGCTTGCATCTCTGTGACTTACAGTGCATCCCCTCGTCCCTCTGCTATACTATCAGCGAGAGAACTTTCAACTGTCTTGTTCCCACAGTCTGGAATTTTCTCTCTACAACTTTCTGAACCTTCAGAAGCCCCATTATAAGCGACCTGTTTAACTGCACTGTTGACCACTAAGTTACCCCACTGTTGCTGTTCAGTCATGACCCAGCTCTGAAGTGTTTTGGAATGTTTTGCCATGTTAAAGGCATTGTATAAATATATGTTGTTAAAGAAAGATAGAAAGACTTGCATTTTTATAGCGCCTTTCACGACCACCGGACGTCTCAAAGCGCTTTACAGCCAATGAAGTACTTTTTGAAGTGGAGTCACTGTTGTAATGTGGGAAATGTGGCAGCCAATTTGCACACAGCAAGCTCCCACAAACAGCAATGTGATAATGACCAGATAATCTGTTTTAGTGATGTTGGTTGAGGGATAAATATTGGCCAGGACACCGGAAAGAGCAGACGGGGCCTTGGTTTAACGTCTCATCCGAAAGACGGCACCTCCAGCAGTGCAGCACTCCCTCAGCACTGCACTGGAGTGTCAGCCTAGCTTTATGTGCTCAAGTCCCTGGAGTTGCAGAAAGAACTTGCATTTATATAGCGCCTTTCATGTCCCCAACGTGTCTCAAAGTGCTTCACAGCCACTGAAGTACTTTTGAAGTGTAGTCACTGTTAAAATGCAGGCAAACATGCCAACCAATTTGTCCACAGCAAGGTCCCACAATCAGAAAAGAGTCAAATGACCAGATTCGCGGTTTTAGCGATGTTGGTTGAGAGATGAGTGTTGGCCAGGGCACCAGGAGAACTTCCTTCCTCTTCTTCAAATAGTACCATAGATCCTTTGCAGCCAATTGAACTGGTAGGCGGGGGCCCCATTTAACATCTCATCCAAAAGACAGTACCTCTGAGAGTGCAGCACTCCTTCAGTAGTACACTCGACTGTATACTCTCTGGAGTGGGGCTTGAACCTGCAATCTTCCCGCTTAGAGAAGCCAAAGTAATACCACTTCGCCACAGCTGACATATATATGCTGCTGTTTTTGCTGCTGTTGTTTTTCTCCTAGTTTAATTGTGATAATGGTGATCTTGATGGAGGGAAAGGGAATTCTGGTGGGTGTAACTATTCCACCAATTATCAGAGCATAATTGTTAAATTTTACCTCATACATCATCTAATTTTTTGTCATGTCATGATCAATTTTAATTTAAGGTTCAACGTTCCATGCAAAACTTTGTCATAGCTGAATCCGTTTCTTATTATTAAGAGAATTGAGTTGGGAACTTAGCTACACTGCCTTTAAACATAGGACTTCTCCCAACACAAGATTGGAACAATGTAATCAGCTGCATAGCCTCTTTTATGCTAATATAAAGGGGATTATCCTCAATGAGCAATCATTCAAGAACTGGCCTTAAGCCTAAATTAATTTTTAATTTTTGTTTATTATAGATCCAGACCATTGTGAGCCTGCGGCAGGCTTCTCTTTGACTTCTTTTATAAAAGTAACAGATGCTCTATTGGTTGCAATGTTTGTATCTTTGTATAATTTGTTCGAACGCTTTTGTTTAGTGCTCAGTTTGGCAGAATTCCATTTCATGTACATGTTCCTTTCAGCGTTCCTGCTATTTACTTCCCTCAGGAAATGTATTTAACACACAGCATTATAACAGAGATGAAGTATTTGCCTTCTCTATTATGATTTTCATCAACCTCCTGGATAACAGTGCTGATGATGATGTGGCAGCAGAAACCTAAAACTTTAATTGTGTATAACTATATCAATCCTTTGCAGGACTTTATCCATATTTCAAGGTGCATGCACCATTAATTATATTAATGAAACTGTTTTCTAAAGTGGAGAAAGTAAACCTATACGTTTCTCATGCTGATCATTATTGTGAAAAAAGTCGGTATGGTGCAAATCATGATCTCCTGTTTGGTACACTTGCCGACATTTCCACTAAAATTATCGACAGGGTGAATTTCATCCATATTAGTTCCTTATAACGGTGAAAGTCTAATAAAATCCAAGGAATTTGATTGCATTTAGCTACAAATTGATTTTTTAAAAATCTGTGAACTAACTAGATTGCAATAAGTAAACTATAGCTTTTATGTTGTACCAGAGATATACTATTAGTGATTTCTTAAAACCCTTCAAGGCCACTGTTCTCAGATGAGTCACCACTGCTCTCAGGGAACCCTGAGTGTTTACTGGTCTCCACTTTGTACGGTTCTTTCAATCGTAAATGGAGGGTCTACAAGAGTGGCCACAATTCTAATTCCTTCAGAATAATAATAAACTATTCCTGCCCCAAAACACTTTGGGGGCTAAATTCAGCCCTAAGAGGGCACGAACATGGCAATTCAGTGGGAGGTTAGCGGCGGCGCTGCGCCACTGGCGATGATGTCATCACCATGCGCAGCGCCCCAGCTGTAATATTGGGTGGCGCTCCCCCGAATTACCGCCGGACATGTCCGCCGGGCTGAGGGGGGCCTACCTGCGGGGCGGCGCTAGTTAAAGGGGAGGCCATGTTTGTTGCTGGCCACCGGCTAGCACCTGCCCCCGTTGCTGTCCCCGGCCCCCGTGAAGCCCCCCCGCGGGGTACCAGCTGCTCTCCGTGAGCCCGGCACTCCTCTTAAGTGCCGGGCTCATTTGCCGGCACGTCTGATCCCTGGCGTCCCAGCTGGACGCCAGGACGTGCTGTGCAAGGCCCCTCCCCTTTAATAAGGGGAGGAAGGTCTGCAGTACCGTGGCACGTAGCACTGTGATATTGGCTCGCAGCGCCCCAAGAGGGACGTGTGGTGTTTCCAGTAGCACCCCTCCTCCCTCTCGGGGTGCTACCTGGAAAAATCGGCCGCGGGGGTGCTAACTTTTTCGGAGCACTAAAATTAACGGGGCGCTACCCAATTTTTACCCCGTTCTGTTGTTCACATTACACCGTACAAATTTTTGGATCATTGCTTTAATTGTGATCATACGGTATTTTTATTGTATTATTTGTCTGGTAATTTCCCAAATATTTGCCAATAAATGTAAGTATATAAAAGTAAATATATAAGATTTATTTACAATGTGAATTTTGATTGATATTTAATAGTAACACCATCAACACTTAAGACTTTGCGTCAGAACAATCAATTTTCTTCATTTGGTAATGGAACATCAAAAGCCTTCAATTAACAAATGAGAGGGAAAATAAGATGCAGAAGAGGATTTGAAAAGAAAGAAAATAAAGAGTGAGAAAAAGAGAGAAAGAAAAACCTCCAAGATGAAACCTAGAGGTCAAGGAATGACGTTTGTGCTGCCTTCGCTTGGGGAGGGGGGGTCAGGGTGTTGCCTTTCCAGTTTAGTTTAGAGAGCAGTTACAACAATATTGCTGGAGCACAGAATACCTAGAGATATCAGCAATGACTCTCATTTGCACTTGAATCACTCTCGGGTGAAATACTTGGAAACTGAATTTAACTCTTAGGAAATGTAAATCCAACTGCATGCATCAGTGATCTACCAGCAGCTTGTCTCTTCAAGTGTGGGATTCAAATGATAAGTGAGCTGAAAGCATCTTTTTGTTGTGCTGCTTTCGTGCAACATCACTTCATTAATTTGAAATAGGAAGAATAGGCTTATTCCTTGGAAATAGAAAGGACCTGTTCCCATGTGTTGCTTTCTGAGAGATCAGTAAAAGAAGTGCAAAACTTGCATTTGGTTAATATTTTATCTATTATATTCTTTCCCGTCAAATCTTTTTGAAGTAGAGCGAAGAACCGTTTTGAAAGCTACTTATGCGCAGTTCCATTTAGATTATGGCAAGCAGAAATTGGACCAAACTATCAAACATACTTTTAAAATTAGAATTGTTGAACTCTCTACTGGTTGAAGAGTTGAATATTCAGTCTATGAATAAAATATCAGAGCAAGTCCTGGTTAGCATTCTCACTTGAGTCAGTAGGTGTCGGGTTCAACCCTGCTCCAGACAGCCCTGGCGAGTGGAAACTGGAGCTTCAGCTCTAAATTCTGGGTTGAAATCCAGCAGGGTCCTCGCATCCAGTGGGTGGGTGCCCTCCCTCATAATGGGTGGGTGCTCCCCCCTCATCAGTCAGTTATGAGACCCCCACAACCCTTCCGCTGCATAGGGCTAACCACCCAATCAGCTGGTATAATCTGGTTATGGAAGTTACCAGTGTGAAAGCTGGTAGTGGCAATATGTCCTCTTATCAGGATATGCCCCTTAGAAACTAAATAAAATATCCCAAACTATCTGCTGTTAACTCATTAAGCAATGCCTTTTTTCACTACTTTTCAAGGCCTAGAAATTCGGGCGTGCCCATTTTCATGAAACAGGTGAGCTGCGGAGAGTACATAAGAACATAAGAAATAGGAGCAGGAGTAGGCCAATCGGCCCCTCGAGCCTGCTCCACCATTCAATAAGATCATGGCTGATCTGATCCTAACCTCAAATCTTCTATCACTCTGCATCCACCCGAACCCATGTGATCTCCCGGGAGAGGCGAAAAACCAGATAAAGACCCAATGGCCAATTTGGGAGAAAAAAATCTGGGAAATTCCTCTCCGACCCATCTAGGCGATCGAAATTCTTCCAGGAGATCACTCTGTCCCTATATTTTCGACAGTACTTACCTTCTGTAAAGGCGATCTCCACCCCAGCCAGGAACAGGAATAAAACCATCTCCTGAAATCTAACAGAATTAGAACACAGTAGGAGCAGAACAAGGCTACACGGCCCCTGGGCCCGCTCCACTACCCACAGGGCCATGACCATTCCGAACCCAGACTCATGTCCAATTTCCTGCCCGTTCCCCGTAACCCTTAATTCCCTTTACTTCTAGGATACTATCTATTTCTGTTTTAAATTTATTTAATGATGTAGCTTCCACAGCTTTCTGGGGCAGCAAATTCCACAAACCTACCACCCTCTGAGTGAAGAAGTTTCTCCTCATCTCAGTTTTGAATGAGCAGCCCCTTATTTTAAGATTATGCCCCCTAGTTCTAGTTTCACCCATCATTGGGAACATCCTCACCGCATCCACCCGATCAAGCCCCTTCACAATCTTATATGTTTCAATAAGATCGCCTCTCATTCTTCTGAACTCCAATGAGTAGAGTCCCAATCTACTCAACCTCTCCTCATATGACCACCCCCTCATCCCCGGGATTAACCGAGTGAACCTTCTTTGTACTGACTCGAGAGCAAGTATGTCTTTTCTTAAGTATGGACACCAAAACTGTATGCAGTATTCCAGGTGCGGCCTCACCAATACCTTGTACAACTGCAGCAATACCTCCCTGTTTTTATATTCCAACCCCCTAGCAATAAAAGCCAACATTCCATTGGCCTTCTTAATCACTTGCTGCACCTGCATACTAACTTTTTGAGTTTCGTGCACCAGGACCCCCAGATCCCTTTGTACTACAGTACTTTCCAGTTTCTTGCCATTAAGATAATAACTTGCTCTATGATTTTTCCTGCCAAAGTGCATAACCTCACACTTTCCAGTATTGTATTCCATCTGCCAAATCTCTGCCCACTTACTTAGCCTGTCTATGTCCCTTTGCAGGTTTTTTATGTCCTCCTCACTCACTACTTTCCGTCCCATCTTTGTATCATCTGCAAACGTTGATATGTTACACTCGGTCCCCTCCTCCAAATCGTTAATATAGATTGTAAAGAGTTGGGGACCCAGCACTGACCCCTGCGGAACACCACTAGTTACTGGTTGCCAATCTGAGAACGAACCATTTATCCCAACTCTCTGCTTTCTGTTAGAGAGCCAATCCTCCACCCACGCCAGAATATTACCCCCAATCCCGTGATTTTTTATCTTGAGCAATAATCTTTTGTGTGGCACCTTGTCAAATGCCTTTTGGAAGTCTAAATACACTACGTCCACTGGTTCCCCTTTATCCACCCTGTATGTTACTTCCTCAAAAAACTCAAGCAAATTTGTTAAACATGACTTCCCCTTCATGAAACCATGCTGAGTTTGCCCTATTAAATTATGTTTATCCAAATGTCCCGTTACTGTCTCCTTAATAATGGACTCTAACATTTTACCAACCACAGATGTTAGGCTAACAGGTCTATAGTTTCCAGCCTTCTGCCTACTACCCTTTTTAAATAAGGGTGTTACATTAGCAGTTTTCCAATCTGCCGGGACCTTTGCTGAGTCCAGTGAGTTTTGGAAAATTATTACCAATGCATCCACAATCCCTACCGTTACATCCCTCAAGACCCTGGGATGCAAGCCATCAGGTCCAGGGGATTTATCCGCCTTGAGTCCCATTATTTTACCAAGTACCACTTCCTTAGTGATTTTAATTGTATTTAGTTCCTCCCCCCCTAGAGCCCCCTTTTTGTCCAGTGTTGGGATATTCTTAGTGTCCTCTACTGTAAAGACTGATACAAAATAATTGTTCAGTGTTTTTGCCATCTCCATGTTTCCCACCATTAATTTCCCGGTCTCATCCTCTAAGGGACCAACATTTACTTTAGCCACCCTTTTTCTTTTTATATAACTATAGAAACTTTTACTGTCTGTTTTTATATTTTTTGCTAATTTACTTTCATAATCTATCTTCCCTTTCTTAATCAATCTTTTTGTTATTTTTTGCTGTCTTTTAAAGACTTCCCAATCTTCCATCCTCCCACTAGATTTGGCTACCTTATATGCCCTTGTTTTTAGTCGGATACTATCCTTAATTACTTTACTTAGCCACGGATGGCTATCTTTTCTTTTACACCCTTTTTTCCTCAGTGGAATATATTTTTTTTGGAAGTTGTAAAATAACTCCTTAAATGTACACCACTGGTCATGTACCGTCTTACCCTTTAATCTATTTTCCCAATCCACTCTAATTAATTCCGCTCTCATACCTTCATAGTCTCCTTTATTCAAGCTCAGCACGCTTGTTTGAGATCCAACCTTCTCACCCTCTAATTGAATATGGAACTCAACCATGTTATGGTCACTCATTCCAAGGGGATCCTTTACTAGGACATTTTTAATTAATCCTGTCTCATTACACAGGACCAAATCTAAGGTTGCTTGCCCCCTGGTCGGTTCAGTTACATACTGCTCAAGAAACCCATCCCTAATACACTCAATGAACTCTTCCTCAAGGCTGCTCTGCCCAATTTGATTTGTCCAGTTAATATGATAATTAAAATCCCCCATAATTATAGCTGTTCCCTCATTACAAGCCTCAACTATTTCCTGATTAATACTCCGTCCAACAGAGTTGCAACTGTTCGGAGGCCTATAGACTACACCCACTAGTGTTTTTTTCCCCTTATTATTCCTTACCTCCACCCAAACTGTTTCACTATCCTGCTCCTTTGACCCAATATCATTTCTCTGTATTATAGTGATTCCTTCCTTTATTAACATAGCCACCCCACCTCCTCTCCCTTCCTGCCTGTCCTTCCTGATTGTTAAATAACCTGGTATGTTTAATTCCCAGTCATGGTCACCCTGCAGCCATGTTTCTGTAATGGCCACAAGATCATACCCAGAGTAAGGCCAGAATTTTTAATTGGAGGCAGTTAGGGAGCGGGGGTGCTGTAATGCAGTCGGGAAACCCGGGAGAACGGGTTTCCCTCACTCCCTGCCGAATGATTAGCATTTTGTATCTCTGTTTCCTGCCCGCAGCCAGCCAGAGGGAGAGGCTGTCAGGTGATAGGCCTGCGGCACTAGGTCACAGCGAGGAGGGAGGGAGGGATCGGGGGCGTGGGGTGTCGGAAGGCCGGGGATCTTCGGAGGGGGTCGGGGGCTGCAGATCTTCAGTGAGGTTGGGGGCTGAAGGATGGGGGGGGGGGGGGGGAGAGCCACAGGTTACTGATCAGAGGCTGGAGGGTGGGATCAGGCGCCAGGGATCGGTGGCCGGGGGGTGGATCGGAGATTGGAGGCCTCGTGGGGAGATCAGAAGGGTTGGGGCGGTATCTGATCACAGGGGGTTTGCAAGGCAGGAATGCCGGATCCAGCAGTCCTCGCCTTCCTATAGCTGGCAGGTTCCCTGAAGCCTGGGTAGCCCGACCGCCCGCAGTTAAATTTAAAATGGTAGATCATCATTAGGCACGGCGTCCTCATTATAATATTTAAAATGCCAACCCGCCTCCTGCAAGCGGGTTGGCTGCCCGCCCTGCCCCGCCTCTGTTAAAACAGGAAGTGGGCAGGTTGGAGATGGATTGGGGTCGGGATTCAGATTTTTAGCTCTTTAACCTCCCATCGGACCCCAACCTACCCATTTTTTGGAGTTAAAATTAGCCCTAAGTGTCCTGTTCCTGGGACTAGGGACAGGGTCACTGGCAAGGCTTGGAAGCTAAGCAGAGCCAGGCCTGGTTAGTACCTGGAGGGGTGACCATCAGGGAAGACCAGGTGCAGAAGGTCACGGAAGGAGCCCTGAGGAGGGGCGGTTGGTGAGAAGGTCACGGAAGGAGGAGCGGCTGGTGAGCAGGCCCGGGCGTTGGGCTGAAGATTGTCGGACAGGAGGAATGGTGGAAATGGAATGGCGGCGCGCACCGACACAGCGGCTTTGCTTCTCCCAGTCATGGGAGCTTGCAAGATCATTGTTCATGTACTTGTGCAATGACAATAAAGTTGAATTATTATTATTAACACTCCCAGCAAAGCATGTCTGTATATTGGGCCATTGCTAGCATCACAGCAGCTCTCAGGTAAGTGAGGAAGCGGTATCGTTAGTTGGGAAGCAGGGGTGGGTGTGTTCGGTATCTGGAGCGGCAGTAGCCCACATTCATTTAATGTGGGGTTGGGAGGAGTACTACTAGTCCTCACAGCTCCACATTCAGGTAAGTATATTTTTAAAAACTTGATTTGTTGGTTGCGGCCTTCAACCAAGGTTAGGTTAGGCCGACCTGTTAGGCCGCATGTAGGCCTGGTTTTTCTGAGTGCAGGTGGTGTAACCGGTTTTTGCGGTGGCCAATTTCCTATGGCCCCTGCCGCAATTGCCAATTATTGTAAGTGGTTTCGCCCCGCCCGTAGCGAGCACGCAAACCCCCTTACTACAAGTTCTGGACGATGGGGATTACGGAGGACAGATTTGAACATGGACAGCATTTTCGGGCTCACCCGTACAGTGTTTATTAAGGTTGACAAAAACCACTCCACTCGCATATAGTACGAGCAGTGTGAACACAACAGTACAGTTTAAAACAGTACAGCCCTGACTTGTCCAACAAGCCCCTGCCGTGCTGACTTACCACAGTCTAAAAACACCCTCCCATGAACTAAACGATCACAGGACCCTTCCAACGCTAAACCCCCTCTGGTTTGGTAGGAACATACAGGCATCCCCTCACACAGCTAAGTGATCTTGTGGGTGTGTAGGCTTGGCAATGCTCACCTAGATTGCCCTTTTGATTTTGCTTGCAGCTTCCTCCTGTACGTCTCAGCTACCTGGTTCCGTACCGGCCTTACGGCATGCGAGTCCCAGCCTTAGTCGAAGTCCGTCTCGGTTGGAAGAGCAAGGCTCGGCTCCTCTTGATGTTCCGTTGTGTGGCGGGCAGGAGAGACAGCTATCCAAACTTCTCTCTAAATATACCCCAATACACAGACCGCTGGCTGTGGGTTTAATGGGCACATGGCCTCAGGGAATGGTCCTCAAGCTTCCTTAATGGTTTTTGATCTCATTTCGATCTTCCAGCCGATTAACTTAACGAGTTCATCTAGACCAGAACAATGAGTCGTCAGCCTTGTTAATCAAGACTTGGGAGTGGGCCTCTCGGGCCATTGTTCCCAAGGACAGTTTGTTTCCATACGAATGAGTCATCTCCAGCTCGAGCGGTTTTTCACTGCTTCCCCCCCCTCCAAGCAGCCTGTCCCGTTTTTAATAGGGGTTAGAAATCCATGGGGTCTAAGCCGACTGCTTACAGTGGCCCTGGCATCGGCTGCCCCAGGGCAAACCAATCTTGCAGTGGGTTCTTCAAACAAGCATTAGGCCCCTTATTTGCATATGCATAGACTACTAGAAGAGCTACTGAAAAATAAACCTAGAACTAAACTAAGAACTAAAACTGAGACTGCGGACTGAATTTTATATCCTTAATTTCCAAAGAAACCTCTTCAATTCTATTGACCAATTTGAGTGACACGTGTGAGAAGAGTTCAGTTCTTCTAGTGTCAACCACCTCCCACAGGCATGTTGTTACCCCTGCTGACCTCCAAATCAATGAAGCACCAAGACGGGTAACTCATTTGCTCCCTAGCTTTTCAGATCCTTGTTAACAAAGAAGTCACATATGGGTCCAGATAAAGAACATTTGTGCTATCTTCAGGCCTATGCTTCTATCAGACTTCTATCCCTGGTAAGGATGGTTTTGTTTGTATAAGCCTTCATGGTTTAATTAGCATTAGGCCTTTCCTTTCCCAACATTCAGTCTGACTACTGACTCCACTTTGAAGACACATTTAAGGCATATTTTAGGGCATTTCTCCTACGAAAGAATGAGGTTTGAAGCTCCATCATTCAATGTGCAGATATATTTTAGAATTGGAGTTCAGCCACTGTACAAAATTGAAGTGGGAACAGCGCATTTTAATTCTTTATAGACCAATTTTTTATTCTAAGAGAACTGTCTTCACACTGAGTCATGAAGCTAAAACCGCATCCCGCATTATGACTCAGTGCTGCAGTATCTTCTATGATGGTGATTAGACAGCCCTCACACATTTAATTCTTCATCCTTTCTGTGGGGATTTTCACAATTATTAACATTCACTTCTGAAGTATAGTAAAAAAAAACACTTCACTTGATAAATTGAGGAATATTAAATTTCTCCTTACGTTTGTTATAGTCTTTATTAGAATAGATCAAAGAGCTATTTTTACATGAATTATCTAATAAAATATACTGGCAGTGTTATTTCCTGTTAATCAACTGAGAATTATTGCTTGACAAACTTGCAATGATCCCACGCTGAAGGACTAATGATAGAGAGGAGTTATGCGAGTGACTACATGAAATACCCTGGCCGGCCATAAGCACCATGACAACTATCATCAACTTAATTAAAGGGACCAAGAACATAATACTCATCCAAAAAAGCTCCATAGTTTGTGATTTTAAAAGAACAACTTATACCAGTGATCTTAAGATATCAATTTCACGGTTTAGTAATCAGTTATGAACTATTCAAACTTTATTTTCACGCTTTAATATTTAGTGAATTAATTGGCCCCGATATTAATGCAAAGACAGAGCGGGGTGGGGGGGAGGCGGGGGTGTGTGGGATGGGATTGCGTGTGCGAAACCCGGGAGTAAAGTTAGTGGGTCAGATTCTCCGATTTGACTTGATTGAATCATTACATTTTTCCGTCCGGGTTTTGTGTCTCCAAATTGCACAGCAGGTGTGATGCAGACCTACATTCACCCACAGGTCTGGTTTTCTTTTTGGTCCCTATAGCAAAACGCAAGGCAGAGGGAGAGGACTGGAGGTGGCCCACTACAAATTGTGCAGCTAACAGATGCAGAGGAGGATGTCATGGAAATAAGTGGCACATCTGCATCTCTCTCAATCACAGATGGAGAGACAGAGAACTGGCAGCTGGCTGGTGACAGAATTAAAAATATCTCTGACACACATGCTGACTGTATTTCATCAATAAAACCTATGAGAAGAGTGAGTAAGGTGATTGTCAAGATTGTTACTTTGCCACAACTAACACATATCCCTGTCTTTTGTCTTCCAGGGTCTTCACACATAGAGCAAGAGTTGCTGAAGATGCATGAGAACGTTTCTTCAGAGGACCTCATTCCTTCTGAAGGTGCACTGTCACAGGACGTATAGCCATGCACCAGCACAAATACTCGCACTTTGGTGGGTCCACTTGGACAGTTAGTTGGGTTTTCACCTGGTGATTCACACCTTACAAGTGAGCACGAGTAAACACTGCTGCAGGGACAGCTGTGGAGAGTCCGCGTCAGGAGTGGGGCGGTCGCAATCCTCTCCAAGCTTTGTTCAGCTGGACACAGATGCTGAACCCCGGGGGGCCTTCATTGAGAAGGAGAATGATAGAGGTGCATTAGCAACTTTGTGAGGTACTGATAGATGTGCCATGCACAATCTCCTCAATAGCAGAGAGGATGGAGGAGTCCAACTCAAACAGCAGTGGATTGGTGGTGCAGGTAATTGCGAAATTGTCGGCCATGGATGTAGTGTCCGTGTGTAGATAAAGACACTGAAGACAGGAGCTGGTTCATAGGTATTTACTAAGCAAGTCTGGGGGGGGGGGGTTTCTAAAGGATATACACAATACACAGGCTTATATAGCCCAAGTAGCAATTACCGGCATTACGCACACCTGGGGCTCTTAAAGGCACATACACCACAATTCCTCCCCTTCTAGCTAACTATTACATCATATTTTAAGTAATTATTAATTACATGTTATATGCAAAATAATATACATTGCTGTATTAATTAATTATAAGTTAGTCTCTCAGGAGGCTTCCTGACTCGGTCCGGATAACGCCTCGGGGGTGTAGTAGTTTCTGGTGGTGTAGTAGGTTCTTCTGGCAAGGCTGATTCGGCTTGAAGGCCAGTGTCGGGTTCATCGGGCTCCAGTATCACCGGATCGGAGGTAGATATGGGTATCTCTACTTCATCGTTAGATGTATAGAGTGGTGGTGTAGGTTGTCCCTTTTCGGATGACTTGATGATTTGGTCAGCATGGCGCCTTATTATGCTGTCTCCGATGTCCACGGTATACATCAGTGGTCCTAATCGTGTGCAGATAGTTCCAGGCTGCCATTTCTCGGTACGGTAGTTCCGGGCCAAAACCGGTTGGCCTATCTCGAAGGCCCTAGTTGGCCTTTCATTCATGCCCTGAAACTGCCGGTTCTCCACGTCCCTTCGGATGTTGGGCTTGACCAAATCCAGCCGGCATCTTAGGTTTCTATTGTAGAACATCATGGCGGGAGTTTGGTTAGTAACAAATGCGTTGCATTCCTATATGCAAATAAGAAGTTATCCACCTTGTGCTGAAGTTTTATGTCTTCATTACCCATGGCCTTGATGGCCTTCTTGAAGGTCTGGACAAACCTTTCAGCCAATCCATTGGTGGCGGGATGGTATGGGGCGGACGTGTAGTGCTTTACCCCATTGTTCTTTAAGAACTTTCTGAATTCTTCGGACACAAATTGCGGTCCATTATCAGAACATATCTGCTCCGGCAGTCCATTCCTGGCAAATATGGTCCTTAATACTGTGATGGTTTTTTCCGTGGTGGTGGAGGACATCTTTATTATCTCCGGCCACTTGGAGTGTGCATCAACTGCGATTAAGAACATTGAGTCCATAAATGGACCAGCAAAGTCGATGTGCACCCTTTGCCAGGGAGATGAGGGCCACTCCCATGGATGTAGAGGGGCCTGTGGCGGAGCATTTTGGACCTTCTGGCATCCTAGGCAGCTCTTGGTCATGTCTTCGATGTCTCCATCGATACCTGGCCACCATACAAACGCCCTAGCTAGGTTCTTCATTTTCACTCCACCCAGATGCCCCTCGTGAAGCTCCTTTAGCACTTTATCCTGGAGTTTGGGTGGAATCACCACTCTGGATCCACACATCAAGGTTCCTCGGCACACTGACAGCTGTTCTCTTCTTTGCGAGAATGCTGGCAACAGTGGTTCGCCATGTGCTGGCCATCCCTTCACTGTTAAATCGTAGACCCGTGAGAGAGTAGGGTCATTTCTTGTCTCCCTTTCAATGGCAGAATTTGTCACCGGTAGACATTCCACTATGGTAGAGTGGAATATCTCTACTGGGTCTACTGTAGGTGCCTCTTCTATCGTTGGCAACGGTAGGCGTGATAAACCGTCAGCATTCCCATGCTGTTTTGACCCTTTGTATTCAATGTTGTATTGGTGTGCCCCTAGAAAAAGGGACCACCTCTGTAGTCTTTGTGCCGTCATAATGGGGACACCTTTTTTAGGGTTGAATATGGAGATGAGGGGTTGATGGTCAGTCGGCAAGGTAAATTTTTGTCCGTGTAGGTAATGGTTGAATTTCTTCACTCCCCATACCAGGCTGAGTGCTTCCCTGTCTATCTGGGCATAGTTACGCTCAGCTGAGTTCAATGAGCGTGACGCAAAAGCTATCGGCCGTTCCGAGCCATCAGGGAATCTATGGGACAATACCGCTCCTATGCCGTAAGGGGATGCATCGCACGCCAGTCTGATTGGTAGTGATGGGTTGTAATGAGCCAAAATTTTCTCGGATGTGATTAAGTCTTTACATTTATGGAAGGCACGTTTACAGTCTTCGTTCCATTTCCAAATCACTCCTGTCTGTAGAAGATCATTAAGAGGGTGTAGAATAGTTGATAAGTTCGGTAAAAATTTATGATAGTAATTTATTAATCCCAGGAATGACCTTAATTGTGAAACATTTTCAGGTGCTGGGGCTTTTATAACTGCTTCAATTTTTTCAGGTGACTTATGCAACCCTTCCTTATTAATTATGTGGCCACAATATGATATCTGATTTTGGAAAAATTCGCACTTGGGGCGATTTGCTCGTAGGCCCCGTTCTTTCAGCCTAGTGAGCACCTGCTCCAAATTGGCAAGGTGCTCGTTGTCATTTTCTCCTGTTATAAGGATGTCGTCTAGGTAGCATTGAGTCCCCGGAATCCCTTGCAGGACTTGCTCCATAGATCTTTGCCAGATAGCTGGAGCTGATGCTATTCCAAAAACCAGTCGATTGTACTGGTACAGGCCTTTGTGTGTGTTTATTGTGAGATACTTTTTAGAGGTCTCCTCAACCTCCATCTGTAGATATGCCTGTGCCAAGTCAATTTTTGTGAAACGTTTCCCTCCGGATAGTGAGGCGAAAATATCTTCTATCCTCGGAAGAGGATACTGTACCGTGTGAAGGACCGGGTTTACAGTCACCTTAAAGTCCCCACAGATGTGAATTTTTTTCTGTTCCTCAGAGTTATTTTTCAATGTTTTTTTCATGACTGGAACGATGGGTGTTGCCCATTCGCTCCAATCTATTTTGGATAATACGCCTGCTTTTTCCAAATTCTTCAGCTCTGCCTCGACTGCCGGACGTATTGCGTATGGCACTGGTCTTGCCTTAAAATTTTTTGGAATTGCTGTATCTTCCACTTTTATTGAGGCGGTGATGCCTTTCAAGGTTCCTAGTTTCTCTTGAAACACTTCTTTGGCGTTGGCCAAGATGTCTTTTAATCGTTCAGGTATGATGTCATCATTGTTTTTTTCCTTACTGGTCACCGTCAGTGCCTGAATGGAGTGCCAGTCTAAACGTATCTTCCTTATCCATTCACGTCCCAACAACGGTGGACCACCATCTTGTAGAATGTATAAATACAACTTTTGTATTTCTTTGCCGTTGTATACCACAGGCACCCTTATTTTTCCTTTGGGGTAGACTTTCTGCCCCGTATATGTTTTTAAGATAATGGATGTGTCTTTTAGAGGTATATGCGAAAATAGCCTCTCGTAATCTCGTCGATTTATTACGGTTAGAGCTGATCCTGTATCTAGCTCCATTTTAACTGGGGACCCTGCTATTGTGAGGGTAACCCAAATGGTTTGGTAATCCTCTTTGGCAAGTACATTATGTAATTTGAGACAGCTTAGTCTCTTGTTTCCGGAGTCGCTATCGCTATTCTGGTCTTCGGAGCTATTGTCCGTCATCATTTGTACCTTCCTGTACTTTTCTTTATTCATTTTTTGTTTTCTGTCAGTGGATTTATTTTGTCCAGATTGGCATACCCGTGCAATGTGTCCAATCTTACCACATTGCCTGCATGCTTTGCCCTTGAACCAGCAGTCCCTCTGGTTATGGGTGGATCTGCCGCAGCGATAACATCTTTCGAACTCCTGTGTCATTTTATGGGTGCCGAAGTCCTGTGTCTCTTGTTGTATCTCTGCAGCTCCTTTTGCTGCTGCTTCGTATGATACAGCCATACTGAAAGCTTTGTCCAATGTTAAATCTTTTTCAGAAAGCAGTCTTTTTTGTGTTCCTTCACTTAAGAGACCGCAAACAAATTTGTCTCGAAGATAATCCGATAGTCCTGCTCCGAATTGGCAGTACTTTGATAGCTTTCTTAATTCGGTTAGGTAATCAGCATTACTTTCATTCTTGTGTTGATTTCTCTTGAAGAACTTGAATCGTTCCGCTATCAGCAGCGGTGTTGGGTTTAAATGCTCCTGCAGGATATCAACAATTTCTTTAAAAGTCTTGTCCTTTGGTTTGGCTGGAGTGATTAAATTTCGTAACAGCCCGTATGTCTTCGCGCCCATTAAGTTCAGAAGTACTGAAGCTTTTTTTTCATCTGTTATTCCATTTGCAGTGCAATAAACCTCTACTCTTTCCACGTATGTGGTCCAATCTTCTATTTCGCCATCAAAAGCCTCAATATTACCAGATTTAGGCATTTCAGAAAAGATATGGCGCTTCCCGCGCTTTTTTTTTCTCTCTGTAGCAACGATATGGCGCTTCCCGTGCTTTCCCGCCACTGCTACCGATAACAACGCTGTTTTACTGTGGTTTCCGTTTATTCACTGTTGGAGACTCGTTCCCGACGGAGGTCTAAACGCTGACCTGCTTGCCGCGCCGGCCGTCTCTCGAGTGCACCCTCCCAGTCTGTTATTGCTTGCCTCTGATTTCGCTGCCTGTCTCAGCTGTAGAGCCTGCCGCTGGAGCTCCAGCCTGACGCCCAGGAAGGATTAGCGCAGTACCTGTCACCAGCTTGGCCAGCTGGTGAAACCACAGTTTCTCTTACTTCCTTGAGTCTTCTGGACGCTGGAGGAATCGATGTCCTTGAGGTGCTGCCGAATTGCAGGTAAGTCCGTTTCCACTTCGTCGCCACTGTAGTGTCCGTGTGTAGATAAAGACACTGAAGACAGGAGTTGGTTCATAGGTATTTACTAAGCAAGTCTGGGGGGGGTGGTTTCTAAAGGATATACACAATACACAGGCTTATATAGCCCAAGTAGCAATTACCGGCATTACGCACACCTGGGGCTCTTAAAGGCACATACACCATAATTGCTCTTAAAGGCACATACACCACAATTGAGAAAGTGGCTGCCTCTGTGGAGCTTCAAGCCCAGCTCTCAAATGAGTCCATGCACTCCATGACCATGGCCATGCAGACTCTGGATGCCAACATGTCTGCCACCTTAAACAGGATGACAGATACCATGGCCTTATAACGTGCCACTGATCTTCACCAAGCTGATCAGCAGCAGTTTGGTAGGAGTGATTTGGCAGTGGCCCAGGAGAGGGGTAATGGCAAAAGGGGACATGGAAGTGGGAAATCCACTCAAAGCGCTCCCATTTCTCACCCGTTGCTGTTGCCACCCCTGCACACCCACCACCCCCCCCCACCCACCCCGCCCCCCAGCCAGTAGCCGACACGCTACCTTGCCTCCCGATGGCCGAATCTGCCCCTGCACAGGTTCAGGTGGAGCCCTCAGGGGCTCCAAAACTCAGAGGTCATAGGCCAAAAGCATCTTAGCAGTCAGGGCAGGGATCTGAGTAGCCTACCACAACCTCTGTTGAAGCCACACAGGATGTACCAGGGTAGGAAGTGTAAGTTAAAGCAATTGTAATTCACCAAGGGTATACACATGGGTGTTTGACAAAGTGATATGTCATTAATTTTCCTTTTTTTATAATGCCACATAAAATTTATTGATTAGCACCACTTCCATGTCTTGACCATTATTGCGTCCCGAGTGCCAACAAGCCTTTTCACTTGATTCATGATGAGTGTGAATACATGACAGGACACATTGGGCAGATGTGCAATGGTTTTATGCATGGTTGAAGGACTGTTTTGTGCAAAGGGAGGGGTAAGGGTGAGATTGGCAGGGGTTGGTGGTGGTGGTGACTTTCATTTGTTATTTGTTTCAATCAGAATAATTAACTATGTCAGCCATGGCTCAGTTGGTAGCACTCTCACCTCTGGTGCAGAAGGTTGTGGGTTTAAGTCCCACTCCAGAGACTTGAGCACTAAAGTCTAGGCTGACACTCCAGTGCAGCACTGAGGGAGTGCTACACTGTCGGAGCTGCCGTCTTTCAGGTGAGATGTTAAATCGAGGCCACATTTTCTCTCTCAGGTGGATGTAAAAGATCCTATGGCACTATTTCAAAGAGGATCTGGGGAGTTATCCCTGGTGTCCTGGCCAATATTTATCCATCAATCAACATCACAAAAATAGAATATTTGGTCATTATCACATTGCTGTTTGTGGGACCTTGATGTGTGCAAATTGGTTGCCGTGTTTCCTACATTACAACAGTGACTCCACTTCAAAAGTATTTCATTAGCTGTAAAGCGCTTTGGGACATCCTAAGTTCACAAAAGGCGCTGTATAAATGCAAATTTTTCTTTCTTTCTTTTTAGCTAGGAGGGCATCCCAGGCAGCAATGTACATGGCTGGTCTGGCGATGGATACCCCAACTTCATATTCCTCTTCTTCCTCTTCTTCCTGTTCTTCTTCAAGATCTTCTCATCAGAAGATGCCTGATGAGCGTCTTGGTCGTCCTCCACCTTTAATCCTCTCTGCTGCGCAATGTAGAGCAGGACGCAGCACACCACAATCATTCTGGACACCCTCGCTGACGAGTACTGAAGGGCACCTCCAGACCAATCTAGGTACCTGAAGTGCATCTCCAATATGCCAAGGTTTGCTCAGTGACACACCTGGTGGTAATGTGGCTCTCATTGTAGCGTTCCTGCTCCTCATTCGTGGGGTTTCTCACAGGTGTCATGAGCCAAGTTTGAAGAGGGTATACCTTGTCTCTTAGAGCCAGCCCTTAAGTCTGGTTTCTGGAACGAAAAAGCCTGGAATGTTGGACTGTCACAGTATGAATACATCATGACAGCTCCTGGGAAATCTGGCGCACACGTGCATGAACCTCTTCTTGTGGTTGCACACCAGCTGTGCATTGATGGAATAAATTCCCTTGCAGTTGATAAAAACTCCTGGTTGCTCTGGTGGTCCGCAGATTGCCACATGTGTGCAATCGATGGCAGCCTGTACCTGTGGGAAACCAGCCAGAGAGGCGACTGCGAGTGCCTATTCATTATGGCTATTATCGTCACAGGGGAAGTTGACATAAGTCGTCGCCCTGGCAAATAACCCATCAGTGACCTGCCGTATACATTTATGGGCAGCCAACTGAGAGATCCTCGAGATATCTCCAGTGGTGCACTGGAAGGAGCTAGAGGCAAAGAAATTGAGGGCGGTGGTGACTTTGACAGCAACGGGCTACGGGTGGCCACCAGGTCCAGCAGGGAGCAGCTCTTCTTGAAGGAGGCCACAGATGTCAGCAACTATCTGCCATGTCAATCTGAGCCTGTGGAATCAATGCTCTTCAGATGGGTCTAGGAAGCTAAGCCTCTGTCGGTAGACCCCCCTCATGTGGGTAGTGCCTCCTGCGACCTCGGCCCCTCTGTTAGTCTTCTCTCTCCTGTTCTGCACCTCTCTCCTGTGCAACTCTCTCCTGTGCACCTACTGTTCCCACCACAGCATGGCGTCGCTGCTGTAGATGGTGATTGACTTCCTTGGTGCCCCCCATCCTGCAGGTGGCCGTTTGAAAGCCTCCAATCTTCTCAAAAACCTCATGCTAACAAGAACTCTCTGCTAAACGTTTGCCAGAGGGAACTGACAAAGCAGCTGTAAGCACTGAGCCTTTATTGAGATCAGACAATCTGAAGTTTAATGACCCTCATGAAGTGTACCTCAAATTCACCTGTTTTTCACTGGCGAATTTCCTGAGGCCCGGGAAACCCATGCTGGAGGCGTTAAATTCAAAAGACTGTTTAATTCAATTGAAAATCGCTTCTCATTTGATTGAAGTGACTGGAGCTAGCAATTCACAACATAAGGATAGTAAGATAAAGAATAAGCCATTCAACATATCAAGCTCATCCCTCTAGCACCCTAATTCCCCCAGCCTACCATCCAGCTGCATTTTGAATCGCTATAATGCCCTTATCTCTACCACCTCGCCTGGTAGATAATTCCAAACATGTATCACTCTTTGAGTAAAGAAACAATTTTCATATATCTGTTTTACATTTGGTTTTCTCTAGATTAAATTTATGTCCTCTGGTCCTGCTAGCCTGACTTACTTTGAAGTAATGTTCTAAGTTTACCTTGATTTTATATAACTCAGTGAGCTGCTTTGATAACTTTCTTTCCTCTAGACTGTAAAGTTTGAACTTCTCTAATCTTTCCTCACAGCTCATACTCTTCACCCTTGGGCTCAGACTTATTGTGGTTATCTCTCAACTACATATGATTGGTTCTTTTACTATCAAACCACACTGTTCTTATCACTGTTTAATCTGAGAGATCGCAGAAAGCAGCTTGAGTGGGCTTAGCATTAAGTTGAGTCATAGAAGTTTACAGCACAGAAGGAGGCCATTCGGCCCAACATGTCTGCGCAGGCTGAAAAAGAGCTATCCAGCCTAATCCCACTTTCCAGCTCTTGGTCCGTAGCCCTGTAAGTTACGGCACTTCAAGTGCATATCCAAGTACGTTTTCAATGTGATGAGGGGCACTGCCTCTACCACCCTTTCAGGCAGTGAGTTCCAGACCCCCACCACTCTCTGGGTGAACAAGTTCCTCCTCAACTCCCCTCTAATCCTTCTACCGATTACTTTAAATCTATGCCCCCTGGTTATTGACCTCGCCTTCCTATCCACTCTATCTAGGCCCCTCATAATTCTATACACCTCAACTAAATCTCCCCACAGCCTCCTCTGCTCCAAAGAAAACAACCCCAGCCTATCCAATCTTCCCTCATAGATAAATTTCTCCAGTCCTGGCAACATCCTCGTAAATCTCCTCTGTACCCCTTTTATTGCAATCACATCTTTCCTGTAAGGTGGTAACCAGAACATTACGCAGTACTCTAGCTGTGGCCTAGCTAGTGTTTTGTACAGTTCTAGCATAACCTTCCTGCCCTTATATTCTATGCCTCAGCTAATAAAGGAAAGTATCCTGTATGCTTTCTTAACCACCTTATCTACCTGTCCTGCTACCTTCAGGGATCTGTAGACATGTACTCCAAGCTCCCTCTGTTCCTCTACACTTCTCAGTATCCTACCATTTATTGTGTATTCCCTTAAGAAAATAAGAACATAAGAAATAGAAGCAGGAGTAGGCCATTCGGCCCCTCGAGCCTGCTCCGCCATTCAATAAGATCATGGCTGATCTTCTACCTCAACTCCACTTTCCTGCACTATCCCCAGATCCCTTGATTCCCTTAATATCCAAAAATCTATCTGTCTTGAATATACTCAACGACAGGCTCCAAAGCCCTCTGGGGTCGAGAATTCCAAAGATTCACCACCCTCTGAGTGAAGAAATTTCTCCTCATCTCAGTTCTAAATGGCCGACCCCTTATTCTGAGACTGTGACCCCTGGTTCTAGACTCCCCAGCCAGGGGAAACATCCTCCCTGCATCTACCCTGTCAAGCCCTGCAAGAATTTTGTATGTTTCAATGAGATCACCTCTCATTCTTCTAAACTCTAGAGAATATAGGCCTAGTCTACTCAATCTCTCCTCATAGGACAACCCCCCATCCCAGGAATCAGTCTGGTGAACCTTCGTTGCACTCCCTCTATGGCAAGTATATCCTTCCTTAAGTAAGGAGACCAAAACTGTACACAGTACTCCAGGTGTGGTCTCACCAGGGCCCTATATGAGTGCAGTAAGACATCTTGGGGGAGAAATTGGGTATAGCCCCATTTGAGGCGCTAGTTCTGGCGAAGCGCAAAGCCTAATGCCAGTTGCGATTTAGCGTCATCTGGCGCGATATTGGGTTGCAGCGCCGCTAAAGGTGATTGCAGCGCTAAATCAGGCGCTGCACGCTACTCTTAAGGTGCTAACCTGGCGGCGCAACCCAATTTCGCCGCGGCGGGGCGCAGCGAGGGTGCTGTCAATAACCACTTTCCCTGAGACACAGTGGCGCTGACCAGCTCTTAAAGGGGCAGGTCAATTGCCATCACCAGACACACTCACTGCCTTGTAGGCCTTCAAAGCGGTGGAAGCCTACCTGTGGTGCACCAGCCTAGCAAGACATGGAAAGGGTGAGGCAGAGGGCGGAACGACTCACTGATGGGGCATTGGATGCTTTGGTTGGCGCAGTGGAATCAAGGCCAAGGAAGATAGTCGGAATGTGATTTATGTTTTGGACAGTCTCCCGGGTGTGAGAGGCAGTTATGTGTCAGTGTATTAGTTTTGCTTTCTGTTGCCATAGCTTTCTCATGTTTGAAGGAACCACATTTTGTTTAATGAAACACTTTCTTCATTTACAATGGCCATGCCTACTATTTACATGCATCTTGCCCTTCACAGGCTTAGGGGTATCAGATCGGTTCCATTCCTGTTCTTGGAATGGCAGCAAGCATTCCGTGAGAGGGGCCTAGAAGCTACTTCTGATCAGCCTCTGACGCGCAGCCTGAGAAGAGCCACTCGTGTAGAAGTTCAGGCCAGTAGGCATCTTCTCAGCCACCGACAGAGGTGTCCTGCACCTTATCTGAGGCTGCAGATCTGGCTGAAGCAGCTGGCACAGCTCAGTCACCACCTCCTTTCTAAATTGCAGCCTTCTGACACACTGCTCCTCCGGCATGTTCATGTAGGAAAACTGCTGTCAGAAAACCCTGCCAGCGTAAGGTCTGCTGTGGCGACGTCTGTTAGCCCTCCTCCGTCTGGCCATGCCCGCCCCCCTCTCCCAGCGTCTCAGTGCCCTTTCCAGATGATTCAGCAGCAGGACGTTCCCCTCCAATGCAGCCCCCATAATAAGTGCCCACAGGAAGGTTCCCTATTGTCAAGGCTCACCAACAGCAAGGTGATGGTCAGAAGGCTGAAGATCGTCTGCCTGCGCTGACTCAGTGGTCAAATGGCTCTCAGTGTGCAGCTCAGCAACTCTTTGTAGCTCTCGAGGAAGTTGTGCTCCAAAAATGGCTGCCGCTTTTAAACCACACCAGTCCCCTTTAAATAACGCTCCTCCAGCCCGAGAGCAACTTGGTAAGGTCCAGGTAAGCTGTCACTATTAGTGCCAGGCGCTACGGAGGGGGGCGCCACTGAATTTCCGGTCCGGGGCGCCCAAAAGGCATTGCACACACAAATGACGTCATAATCAGCCTGCGCCCATGAGTGGGCGCTAAGATTTAGCGCCGGCGCTGAATGCATGCTCAATATGGGGCGAGGCGCTAGGCGCCTTGCGCCCGCCCGGAAATTGGGTAGCGCCCCACTTCTCGGCCTCTTTAGGCGTTAATCGGTGGCGCTAACAACCGAATTTCTCCCCCCTTTACTCTTATACTCAAATCCTCTTATAATAAAGGCCAACATACCGTTTACTTTCCTAATTGCTTGCTGTACCTGCATGTTAACTTTCAGTGATTTGTGTACAAGGACACCCAGGTCCCTCTGAACACCAACATTTCCCAATCTCTCACCATTTAAACAATACTCTGCTTTTCTATTTTTCCTACCAAAGTGGATAACTTCACATTTCTCCACATTATATTCCATTTGCCATGTTCTTTCCGACTCACTTAGCCTGTCTATATCCCCTTGAAGCCTCTTTGCAGCCTCCTCACAGCTTACATTCCACCTAGCTTTGTATCATCAGCAAAATTGGATCTGTTACATTTGGTCCCCTCATCCAAATCATAGATTGTGAATAGTTGAGGCCCAAGTGCTGATCCTTGTGGTGCTCCACTAGTTATAGCCTGCCAACCCGAAAATGACCCGTTTATTCCTACTCTCTGTTTTCTGTCCATTAACCAATCCTCAATCCATGCTAGTATATTAACCCCAATCCCATGAGCCCTAATTTTGTTTAATAACCTCTTGTGTGGCACCTTATCGAATGCCTTCTGAAAATCCAAATACACCACATCCACTGGATTCCCCCTTATCTATTCTGCCAGTTACAACCTCAAAAAATTCTAACAGATTCGTCAAACATGATTTCCCTTTCATAAATCCATGTTAACCCTGCCCTATCCTATTATTATTTTCCAAGTGCCCTGTTACCACACCTTTGGAGTGGGCCTTTGGCGTAGCGGTAGCATCCCCGGCGCTGGGCCAGAAGGCGTAGGGTTTCGAACCCCGCTCCAGACAGTCCCGGCAAGTGGAGTCGGAGTTCCGGCTCTAAATTCTGGGTTGACATCCAGCGGGATACTTGCGTCCATGGGTGTGGGTGGCCCCCCCCCTCGTATGGGTTGTGGGAGCCCGTAAAACCCTCCCGCCATAGGACTAACCACCCTAATGGCTGGTACGAAGATGGTTACAGTCACGGAAGGGGCGTTAATTGCGGCCAGAAATCCTTCCACCACTTCATACCGTTCCCCAAAGGGAACAGTGTGAAGATACGTACGACGACCACGTCTTTCATAATAGATTCTAGCATTTTCCCTACTACTGATGTCAGGTTAACTGGTCTGTAGTTCCCCATTTTCTCTCTCCCTCCTTGCCTTGTTAGCCCTCCCCAAATGCATTAACTCACATTTCTCCGGATAGAATTCCATTTGTCACTTTTCAGCCCACCTGACCAGTCCATTGATATCTTCCTGCAGTCTTGAAGTGGAGCTTGATTCACAAAATTCTATTTTGTTGACTTCAGACCAAGTGAAGAAATTTCTTGTCTTCTAGCACTGTCAAAACATTCTTTTGGAACCAAAAATGACCCCAGCCATCCAAGTTCACATTGGTCAAAAGTAAAGCCACAGATTATTCTTCAAAAATCTCCTCCCTTCAATTGCCTAAATAAGCATAAAGGCATAATCCTCTCTGTCCCTGCCCTCTTATAGAACCAGACAAAAAGGGACACAGCTTATAAAATAAAATATTTTACATGGGTTCCATATTATTTTCAATCCAGGAACATTTATTAGTGTAAAAAAATATATAGATAGTCCTCACAAGATTTTCTGTCAAGTTAAAGAAAAAAAGTTTCTCCATGAGAAACATAGGGAAGAAATTTTGGAAACATAACTGTTGACTAAATGAAATTTTCAATAGCCCAGATTTTCCTGGGGACTTGTGCCATTGTAATGGTGCACCTACATCATAGGAACCCTTGAACGGAGCAAAAGAAAGAGGAAATTATGGAGTAATTGACTTATGCTATTAATTATGCCACTCCATATTTTCCGGGGATTTTTGCACTGCTCCGCCGTTACCCTCACCAAGAACAGTTAGAAGGTAATTATCAGAGCTCTGCCCCCATTAAAATCAATGGTGATCAGAACTAAGCTGTAGCAATTTCCATCCCTTCCTCAAAGCTGGCTCCTTGATGCAGGGTGGGAGTCATGCTGGGAGCCCGCTGAAATTATTTTAATGAGCCTGACCCCAGGAAATCTTCCTTCAGAGACATAGGCATGGGATGGAATTCCCACCCTGCTGAAGTTGTTACGGATGCAAAACAATCTTAAAGTGCTGGATACTTCTGAACTTCAGCCTAAAACTGACAGACACCTTCCAATCTAAAAAGTTCCCTGACTAAACAACAATTAAACTCTGACCAGGCCTATGATTACTTACTATTAGACCCTATACTTAATGGGTCACAAACCCATCACAGAATAATATATTGGCCCAAATTTGGCGGTGGGTAATAACAGCAAGCTGTCAGCGTTCGCCGTCATTACCCCTGACCATAACTTCAGTTAGCACACGCGCAGCTAAACGCATAAATCCTGAAGTTGCGGTCAGTCGTTCACTGGTCTGACACAGGCTGTGCTATGGAACCTCCTCCACCCCCCCATAGCCATCAATCTGTGAAATCAGTGGAGCTGATGAAAAATTAAGCTTTTCCACGTTAATATCAGTGTTAAATACCCCATTAAATGTTAAGACTGATTGGAATAGGTATAACTGGGGTTTTAACAACGTATTGACTGTTAAACAACAGTTCTGGCCCTGAAAAATGAATTTTATATTTAGAGAATGTCAAATTTCTCCATTATGATAAAAATTACAAGATTTTAAAAAATATATATATTTTTCAAAGTTTGTTCATGATATTTCAGCTTCTACCTTAACTCCCATGTCTATGTCCCAATCTTTATTTCGCTCTCTGTAACTTTTTTAAAAAGTGCAGTTAATCACCACTTTTCATTTCCTGGTTTGCTGTCTGTGAGAATTCTTCAATGTGATTGGCTGCTTAGACAGCTTGATGACATCACTGATTCTCTACGCTCGGAATCCCCTATTGACAGCACTACCATCAATTACACATCAAGGAAGCTAAAGCTCTCACCACAGAGATCGCGAGATCTCTGTGGGCAGCTTACTTCAAGGTCAGTAGCAATTGCAGTTGCATCGCCGCTGACCACAAATTATGGGCCAAAAGGTACTACAGGATACAACACTCCAGTCAGTTGAGTTACCACCAACAATACCACTTGTGTATTAAAAAAACAACATATCCACTAGTATATTTAAAAAAAGATTCCAATTTTTTAAATATATTTTTTCAGTGATTACTGTTAGTTATAAATCCCTTCTGATTCAGGATATTGCTGTTTACAATCAGTAGCATTCATTAAAAGCTAAATCCATAGTAATTACTTACCAGCCAACAGGTAAAAATCTTTTAACACATCTGCTATATGGTCAGCTAATCATGTTTGACATTGTAATAAAACCAATGCGCTTTTTGGAAAATGAAAAAAAGCTCAAAAACCCTAAGGTTATTATGGTATTATGTGTAAATTTAACAAAAGGTTTTGCTAAATTTGCATTATTTTCTTCCATATTGATATCAACATATTCACATATTCAGAGATATTCAATTACGTATAGGTCAAGTTCACAATTTTTGAAAGCTATCCAGCGAAATTACATTCAGAGGAATCAATAAGGGAATTTTTAAATATCACAGTTAGTGGTGCAAATTAAATCTAATGTTGTCCAATTCACAAAATCTAGTTCACAGAATGGCTCAGATAGGTTAGAGTTGAAGAGAGATTGTTCCAGAGTAAAATTAAGAGATCAGTTTAGGCTGATGAGTGGCTGCTGTAATTAAAAACTTGGATACATTTAGGTTTTTGCTGCTTTTAAAACGATCAAACCAGATGGCCAACTCTACATCCTGTTGTCAACCCAACTGATGTAGTAAAAGCTTTGAGAAACATAGTGGCCCTGAAATCCCTCAGAAGTTCCAGCATCCTCCTGCTGTAACCCCAGCAGAACCCTCAAAAAATGGTGTTGATCCAGTTGCGCTTGGTCTTTGCCCTTTTCTAGAGTTTCCTAGATGCCTTGTAAGGGGTGGAATCGCCGTTCATTCCTTATAAAACGAATGATGGCTGGGGGGTGGGGAGCCAATGGCTGGACTCCCGACACTAGGAGTTCTAGCTCCACAGGCTCAGTCAGGACCCAGCATTTGTGTGGTAGATGGGATTCCCAGTGAGGAGACTGAGTCCAAAGAAGCAGCCTACATCTCCAAAGAATAGACATTAAAAAGAATAAAATTCACATATCAGCCTCTTTGCACAAGAGGAATATGGATGGGGGGGCCTGGGATTGCAATCCGAGGAATTTGTGTCCAATATGTCTTATCTGGAACAAAAAAACAATCATATTCACATCAACCATTTACAATGTACACAAGCCCACTTCAGAAAGGTGTCAGTATGGCTCACTGTCATTTACTTTGAGTGTCTTGCACTAGGAAGTATCCCATAATGCTTTGTAGTATATTTACAACATGTTAGAATATCCTATTGTCAATCAGTACTGTTACATAACAACCGTTTGTAACAGTAGTCTTTAGGAATGCAATTACTTCACATGTGACAATTGATGCAATACAATTAAAGTCATGACACGCTTTCTACTTTACAAGTTATGATATAGACACTAAAGATCTTTCTTATCATCAAAATGCATTGATTCAAATGCTAATTAATAGTTTTGCATTCTGAATCCTAGTTATTACTGAATAAAAGTAAAAATCTGAAATATAGTGATTGAGACAACAGGCTACCTGGCAAGACTGAGATCTTTATGCTCGAGTTATATTGGTGTATGGTTACATGGTTGGGTGAACACATTTTATCTGCTATAACATTTGTAATAACTGTTATCCTGGACAGAACTAGCTTACAGAAGGCAGACTACAACTATAGTTTTTAGTTCACTGGGATGTTTACATATTATTATACCTCTCATGCCAGAATTCTATCATCTAAAATCCTTCAAACTCTGACGTAAAGTGAAGTTAACCTTTATTATAAAAACACTTACCCTCTCTGAAGTCACAAGCAGGCTATTTCATTTCAAAATTTGGAAGTTGATCTGGTCTTTTGCTTTCCCTGTATTTTTTTTTAAAGTCTGTTTTGATATTCAAATTATCCCAGTAATGAAACTTTGACCTCCATATGGTACTGAAGCATGTTGCTGTTTTAATGAATGCAGATCTCCACTTCTCTACATCTGCTGTGAGGGTGGCACATCCTTGCCCTCTCCTCTGCCTCCCTCATATTCTGTGAATGACCCAATCGACATCATCATTAATACTAACTAATTCTCACCGGCTGACGGTATCTGACCTGATGTGTGGGAAGAACAAAGCAGATGATGCAGGGGGTGAGATCTAAGGGGATTTGAACAGAGGAACATGGGCCTGGATCATGCTACAGAGACCCATGGGTGTCTTTATCCTTATCCTTATCAAACTCTTCTCCTCATCTTCTTCGTGGCTGCAGTGTGTACCATCTACAAGATGCACTGTAGCAACTCGCCAAGGCTTCTTCGGCAGCACCTCCCAAACCCGCTACCTCTTCCACCTAGAATGACAAGGGCAGCAGGTGCATGGGAACACCACCAACTCCAAGTTCCCCTCAAAGTCACACAGCATCCTGACTTAGAAGTATATCGCCGATCCTTCATCGTCACTGGGTCAAAATCCTGGAACTCCCTACCTAACGGCACTGTGGGAGTACCTTCACCACACAGACTGCAGCGGTACAAGAAGGCGGCTCACCACCACCTTCTCAAGGGCAATTAGGGACGGGCAATAAATGCTGGCCTTGCCAGCAATGCCCACATCCCATAAACGAATAAAAACATTAAAAAAATTAAAAAGAATTAAGACAGAGAAGGGTGTGGAAACTTCTAATTATCTACCATGTCACAGGAATGCCATGGTGACTGTCTAGGTGTGCTGCCACTAAACTGCAGCCAGAACGGTCCCTCCGATCTGACCATCTCCCATGGCAAAAGCTCCATGGCTGCAATTCATAGGGGATCAATTCTTTAATGTTGGGATTCCTCCTCTGATCCTCTGCCTCTGGGGGGCATTGTGGACAAATTTCTTCTGTGACAAGAAAAGTTATTGGGGAAGAAATTGGGCTCTGTAGTAACGGTTTTTTAGGCACTACGTGGCCTTCTAACACTCAAATAGTGTCCAAGATGCTTGCGCACACTTTTTTATTTGTTCAAAGGATGTGGGCATCGGTGGTAAGGCCAGCATTTATTGCCCATCTCTAACTGCCCTTGAGAGGGTGGTGGTTAGCCACCTTCTTGAACCACTGCAGTCTGAGTGGTGAAGGTACTCCCACAATGCTATTAGGAAGAGAGTTCCAGGATTTTGATCCAGCAACGATGAAGGATGGTGTGTGGCTTGGAGGGCAACTTGGAGGTGGTGATGTTTCCATGCGCCTGCTGCCCTTGTCCTTCTAGGTGGTAGAGGCCGTGGGTTTGGGAGGTTGAAGAAGCCTTGGCGAGTTTCTGCAGTGCATCTTGTAGACGGTACACACTGCAGCCATGGTGTGCCGGTGGTGGAGGGAGTGAATGTTTAAGGTGGTGGATGGGGTGCCAATCAAGTGGGCTGCTTTGTCCTGGATGGTGTCAAGCTTCTTGAGTGTTGTTGGAGCTGCACTCATCCAGGCAAGTGGAGAGTATTCTATCTCACTCCTTGTAGATGGTGGAAAGGCTTTGGGGAGTCATGATGTGAGACACTCGCCGCAGAATACCCAGCCTCTGACCTGCTCTTGTTGCCACCATATTTGTGTGGCTGGTCCAGTTAAGTTTCTGTTCAATGTTGATCCCCAGGATCTTGATGGTGGGGGATTCGGTGATGGTAATGCCATTGAATGTCAAGGGGAGGTGGTTAGATTCTCGCTTGTTGGAGATAGCAATTGCCTGGCTCTTGTGTAGCATGAATATTACTTGCCACTTATCAGCCCAAGCCTGAATGTCATCCAAGTCTTGTTGCATGCGGGCATGGATTGCTTCATTATTTGAGGAGTTGCAAATGGAACTGAACACTGTGCAGTCATCAGCGAATATCCCCATTTCTGACCTTATGATCTAGGGAAGGTCATTGATGAAGCAACTGAAGATGGTTGGGCCTAGGACACTGCCCTGAGGAACTCCTATAGCGATGTCCTAGGGCTGAGATGATTGGCCTCCAACAACCACAGCCATCTTCCTTTGTGCTAGGTATGACTCCAGCCAGTGGAGAGTATTCCCCTGATTGCCATTGACTTCAATTTTACTAGTGCTCCTTGATATCACACTAGGTCAAATGCTGCCTTGATGTCAAGGGCAGTCACTCTCACCTCACCTCTAGAATTCAGCTTTTTTATCCATATTTGAACCAAGACTGTAATGAGGTCTGGAGTGGAGTGGTCCTGGCAGGACCCAAATTAAGCATTGGTGAGCAGGTTATTGCTGAGTAAGTGCCACTTGATAGCACTGTCGACAACACCTTCCATCACTTTACTGATGATTGAGAGTAGACTGATGGAGTGGAAATTGGCCGGATTTGATTTGTCCTGCTTTTTGTGGATAGGGCATATAACTGGGCAGTTTTCCACGTTGTCGGGTAGATGCCAGTGTTGTAGCTGTATTGGAACAGCTTCCAACAGGAAGTGCACTGGACACCATCTTGGTAAAGGGGCGCGCACCTAACAACTGCCAATGTTGACCTGAACACCAGGAGAATTCCCCTGCTCTTCTTCAACAAGGGAAGCACTGGATACTTTATGCCCATCCAAGATGGTAGATGGGGTCTCCGATAATGTCACTTGCACTTTCTCAGTAATGCTCTGAAATGCCAATCTTATGTGCTTAAGTCTTTGAAGTGGGACTTGAACCCACAACCTTCTGACTCAAAGGCAAGACTGCTACCCCTAAGCCAAGACTGACACCTTGACTAACAAGGCTGATATTCAAGGAGAGATTTTCTTGGCACTGCGCCAAGGTGCACTGGATTGCCTGGGTGCAGTGGATATCAGAAAATTAGATGGGCTGGAGCACACTCTTGTACAGGAACCTACTCAGTTTTACTCCTGTTAATTTGATTTTTTAATATTTGCAGCACCTATGTGCACTGGACTACCTAGGTACAGACCCTGGAAAATCTCCACTATAGGTTCATTGGTATTAAGACTCAGTCTGAATGACTCTGTTGGAAAAATAATTGCAATGATTTTAATATTCTAGGCACATTACAATAGATAACCCTAACACTATTAGCATCAAATAGAGGTTAACAAATGCTGAAGTACTATCAGGTTAAACATAAATGCTAGTATCTTTCTTATTATGTTCTTTTGTATTGTTAGAATTTAAGCCAAAAACACAATACATCTGTTTCACTTTCGTGATACTTTTAAAAGCGCACTAATATTGAAACAGAGGTGATGAATTTGGTTGCAATAGATTTCATTTAAAATTGGTTCTTTTGCAAAAACCTAAGTGTCATTCTGGCGTTCTTGCTTTTCATCAATAAACTTGTCTAAATTGCTAAACGCTTTTTACAACATCTAAATAAAGACACATTCCTATTTTTCTCTTGCTATTCTTTGAAAAAAAATTAAATGTAAGTGTAAAGTGAGGAACACAATCTTATATTCAACATTTACTTTTTACAGAGGAAAATCTATCTGTACAATAATTTCCTCTGTTCTCATATTTGAGAAAATATTGTATTTAGTTCTGATTTCTTGTGTGTCAAAAACATATGCCTAACCATTTTTTTAATAATGAATATTGTCAGTTCTTTCCATCTTTGACAAGACAACAGGCTAATGGGTTTCTTGGCAAAAGTGGATTTTTAAACCAATGCAAAGCATATGCTGATGCCTGTCCAATTCAGAGCCACTCTCAATTTATGTCCTAAGAGTATATTCTCAGTAACAACAACTTGCATTTTTATAGCACTACACATATACAGAAATAAATCTCAGGGCTGAGGACAAAGGTGAGCACTGAGCAGTAGGGAGAGGGGAACAGACAGATTTGGAGGTCAATGGGAAGAATTTTTAGGAGACTTTGAAATATGGGATTGAAGTGGAAAGATGGAGGTGTTAAAGAAGAATTTACAGGAGCCATGGGCATGATGACTAACTGACTGGCCTTCAATGGAGCAGTGGGAGATGGAGTAAGCCCCTGTCTGAGGAGCAGATGTACAGTTATGTATCAACCTACCAAACCTGGTCCAATATCTTCAAAAAAACACACAACTAAAAAAAGCATACAATTGAAAAATAACCCTGGATGAATCCTATAACCAAGGCCACTGCTTCAAGGTGCCTGAATAATTTAGATTATTTTTTATCACATTGGATTTCAGGCATTTTAGTGGTGCTTTGTGTCACATTCCACAATTCAGTTTGTTCTTCTGTGAAAACTGAAACCCAGCGGCCTTATATGACATACAAAAATAAGTGCAGCGGGACATGAACTTGTCATGATTTAAGCTGCAGCTGTACACAAAATTGCATCAGTTGCACTATAGAGAAAAAATAAAGTAAACATTTTGCCGTGGTGGATTTAAAACATTTTGAACAAGGAGCTGCATGCAATCTGATACTTTGAATGACATAATTTAATTTATTTTACACACGCAGACATCCATATCTCTGGAAATATTGTAAATCCAGCCGAAATTAACCACTTCAACCAGTTCAGCATAAAGATGCCATATTCTCTCTTCCAACTGCAGATGATATTATTCAATTTTTAAAAAAATCGGCAATGCATTTTATCTTGTGCGGCAAAATTTAATCATTATATAATAATCATAGAGACTGATAGGAAATTTAAGCCAGAGGAATGTATAACCATATCATTGGCATAATAAAGTGGACGGCATAATCAATTTTTAAAAAGCAATAGACTGGCCAGCTAAATTAATTAAATGTTATTAACTAATTAAGAAGTCATTATTTGGTACTGCAATAACATATATTGCAGAAGTGCTATAAATAACATGTTGAAAACAATAAGAATGAAAGCTTTATTTAATGTTTAAAATCTCAGCCTACACTAGTTAGCTTTACCCAGGATAAATTAACTATCATGTTCACTTTATATCAGCTTTGAATAAGCCAACAATGTAGCTAATGGACACAATCTTTGTTGACTCATTTACATGAAATTGGAGGACTGGGCAATGTTAGATGCATAATGCTAATTGAAAGGGTAAGACATTGTCAGTGATCATCAACCAGTGGCAGATGGTTCTAAAGAAAAATGGGAGTAAGAGAGGTGTTACTGAGGGAGATACTGGACTTTAATCCACCTGCACAACTTGCGCTTAATGCTGGCAGCAAGATATCTTAAAAAGGAAATGAAAGTGTAGACCATCCCTTATAGACAGACATATTAACAAGGAATATGTGTGGATTTGAGACCAATAAGTGTACTTCAAATTCCATATCAGTCTCAGGGATTTATTAAAGGAAAAGTTGATGTTGCTCATACACACTGCACTCTTACCATTCAAAATAAAACATGGCCTCGAAGTTATGCTGGCAGAAATTGGCAATTTAACCTTTAATACATTCAAATAAAATTCCTTTGTCTGCTATTTTAATGAAGATAGCAGAAAAATAAATTTCATATGCATGCATTCAACTTTTCTACGCTAATAGCTCATAACATAATTTCGAGGCCGATGGTTGTTATTTTCAGTCTGACAGGTATAAAAACATGTTAGATGGATTTGATAGTTTGTGCTTCATTTTTGGCTCCACACATTTTAAATGCTGCTGCTGTGAATAAATATAACCATCTGATCAATTGTTCATTAACTCTGTTCAAATCCTTGCAAATGAGCTGCTTGACCTGTGCAACTGGCTTATTATTGCTTGAATTTTTACTCAAAATTCCACAGAAATGCCTGATTGATTCCAGAGAATAGACAGGCTGTAGTGCATGAATTGGAACACAACAAAACAAACTACACTAGCAATATATAAATAATCAACGTACATAGGGAATATTATCAATTACACCAAAACTTCAAAGTGAAACATGTTAATCTAAATCTGTTGAAAGTATTAAGCTATTGTCCAATTATGTTTTATGCACAGACAATGTAAAGTCTTAATCATGTTTGATTATGCAGTTTTACTTACTTTGATTGTGTTGTTCCTTCTATCTGGCTCCTGATGTTTTTAGTCCACTGGTCAAAAGCAGTATGGGAACACTGCTTCTCGTTAAACCATGACACAGAGGCAAAGGCTCAAACTAGTGAAAGAGGAATTGAGGACTAATAGACAGTTACTCTTCACATAAAAAATGATCAGCACATGAAATGGACTTGCACACAGGGTAGTGGGGTCTTGGAAAATGTCAGATGATGTGCTAGGGAGAATTTAAATGTATTGTGAATGGATGTGCGAGGATGGACTGAGTGGCATGCCTCATCTGTATCCATTTTATAATCTCATCAGTTAAATCCAAATGGAGAAATCTGGCTTGACATTAACATTGGCTAAAGAAACATTGATGCCATGTCCACCAATTTTCAGTTGGGACTATTGTTAAGTCTGTGTGTTCCAGTTATGGTTAATATGAATCACTGCACACAGACCACAAGAATAACTTTAACAGGTCTTTACTCGTCGAAGGTCAGGCTGAACTACCCAGCAAATTACTACACAGCACTTATATACCGGTGTGGTCACCACCGGTATTACCGTATACAGCAGCCAGAGAAAGTAGTACATCTCTTAAGGTGGAACAGGTTTAAGTTCTCTTAAGGTGGAACAAGTTACATACACCACAATCCTCCCTTTTTAGCTTAACAGTTATATCCCCATTTAACATAACATAATAACATATATACATATACAACTTCATGTAGAAACAGTTCAAAGGTTCAGTCTCTCAGGAGGCCTCCTGATTCGAGTTGGATAATGCCTTTCAGGGGTCTCTGATTCTTGTTGCTGAGGTGACTCCTCTAGTTGGTCTCTTATGTCTTGGGCATCATCATCAGGTACATTCACTGCCGAGGTAGATGCTTCAGGTTCACTAACTTCTTCCACGGTTGTCTCTGTCGTAACCATGGGTTCGACCCTTGTTCTCGATTCTACCAGTTGGTCAGCATGACGCCGTATTACATTTTTACCAACATCTACCGTGTACATCAGGGGTCCTTGTCTGGCCCGAATTGTTCCGGATTGCCATTTCTCGTTTCCATAGTCCCTGGCCAACACTGGTTGTCCTACCTCGAAACTCCGAGTGGTCTTGTTATTTATATGCTGGAACTGTTTGTTTTCAACTTCCCTCCGCACATTTGGTTTTAACAAGTCCAACCTGGACCGCAACCTCCTGTTATAAAACATCATGGCAGGACTTTGGTTTGTCACTGCATGAGCGGCGTTTCGATATGCCAGTAGAAACTTGTCCACCTTATGTTGTAGTGGAATCTGATCTTCGCTCATGGCCTTTATTGCCTTTTTGAATGTTTGTACAAATCTCTCGGCCAACCCATTTGTAGCCAGATGATATGGGGCAGAGGTATAGGCCTAGAAATTGGGTTTTGGCTTAGCCAGGGCTTTAGCGCCGGAAGTTAGTGCCGGCGCTAAGTCCCCTGCGCGCGCCACAAATTCAGTGGCGTCGCGCCCAAATGGCTGCCGGCGCTACTGAAGGGTCTTTGCGGCGGTACATCGGCGCTAACTGCCGTTTCGCGCCGCAATTCCGGCGCTGCGGCACCCGATGCGGTGCGGCAGGCTGGGGACGTGCAGGCCTCCTCCTCCCGTTAAGGAGGAGCTGCCTGCACCCGGCCGCGGCCCACGCAAATCAGCTTAAAAATGAGCCCGGCACCTCGGACAAGTGCCGGGCTTGCATCTGTTCCGGGGGGGGGAGGGGGGAGAAGTCCGGGGAGGGAGCTGCGGGCAGGCGGCCGGCGGGAAAGTGGCCGGCCGCCGCGGGGCCTTTAATGCGCCGGCGCAAACTGAAGTAAGGCACCTCTGCCAGAACGTTGCTTGCGGCTGCCACGGGCGAGGCGGCCGCAACTCAATTTCGGAGTTCGGGCGGGTTACCACGGCAACCGGGACGCTGCGCACACCGATGACGTCATCGGTGCCGGCGCAGCGCTACCGGTGCAACGCCGATTTAGGGCCCCAGGGAATTTTTAAACTGGCCATAACTCTGGCGCTAGTCCCTCTAGCGCCTCAAAAGCGGCGCTAAGGCTAGTGAATTTCTAGGCCACAATGTTTCACCCCATTCTTCTTTAAGAATTTTTGGAATTCTTCTGACACGAACTGTGGTCCGTTGTCGGAACATATTTGTTCTGGCAATCCGCTCCTTGCGAATATCGTTCTTAACACCGCAATTGTCTTTTCTGAAGTAGTGGTAGTCATCTTGATCACTTCTGGCCATTTAGAATGTGCGTCCACCGCAATTAGAAACATGGAGTCCATGAATGGACCAGCAAAATCAATATGTACGCATTGCCATGGGGCTGAAGGCCATTCCCATGGATGCAGCGGTGCAATCGGAGGTGCATTTTGCACTTTTTGGCACCCTGAGCAGCTTTTCGTCAGCTCCTCTATCTGTTGGTCGATACCCGGCCACCACACATAAGCCCTAGCAAGGCTTTTCATCTTGACTCCCCCCAGATGACCTTCATGCAGTTCCTTTAGAACTCTTTCCCTTAACTTAGGAGGAATAATCACTCTCGTTCCATACATCAATGTTCCTTGACAGACGGACAGCTGGTCTCGTCTTGCCGAGAATGCCGGTAACAGAGAATCACCATGTGGTGGCCATCCCTTCACTGTCACCTCGTAGACTCGGGACAGTGTCGGGTCGTTCCTGGTTTCTCTTTCAATACTTGCATTGGTGACTGGTAAACACTCGATGATGGTCGAGTGAAATAACTCAACAGGGTCAACCTTCGTTGTCTCCTCTTCTTCAGGTAGTGGCAGGCGCGACAGCCCATCAGCATTACCATGCTGCTTTGTACCTTTGAATTCTATCTGATATTGATGTGCCCCTAGGAAAAGGGACCATCTCTGGAGTCTCTGTGCTGTCATCACCGACACACCCTTCTTAGGGTTAAAAATGGATACCAACGGCTGATGGTCTGTCAGAAGCGTAAACTTTTGGCCCTGCAGGTAACGATTAAACTTCTTTACTCCCCACACAAGGCTGAGAGCCTCCCTATCTATCTGAGCATAGTTGCGCTCAGCGGAGGTCAATGATCTGGATGCGAACGCGACTGGCCTCTCTGTGCCATTTGGCAACTTGTGTGAGAGTACTGCCCCAATACCATATGGAGAAGCATCACAAGCCAAACGAATAGGCAGTGTTGGGTTGAAGTGAGCCAACACTTCCTCTGAGGTTATCAATTCCTTGCTTTTGCGAAAGGCCTTCTTACAGTCCTCGCTCCACTCCCATGGTACTCCCTTCTGCAAAAGAGCGTTCAGCGGGTGCAGTACCGTGGATAAATTTGGCAGAAACTTATGGTAATAGTTAATCAATCCTAGGAACGACCTCAACTGAGATACATTAACCGGAGCGGGAGCCTTCACAACCGCTTCGATCTTGTCAGGAGACTTATGAAGTCCCTCCTGGTCAATGACATGGCCACAGTACGAGATCCGCTTCTGAAAGAACTCACATTTCTGCCGATTAACTCAAAGTCCATATTCTTTCAATCTGATGAGCACCAGTTCCAAATTTGCGAGGTGTTCCTCGTCACCCTCTCCTGTAATCAGAATATCGTCCAGGTAACATTGTGTGCCTGGAATTCCCTGTACTACCTGCTCCATGGCCCTCTGCCAAATTGCTGGAGCCGATGCCACTCCAAAAACCAGTCTATTATACCGGTACAAGCCTCTATGCGTGTTGATCGTGAGGTACTGGCGTGACTCTTCCTCAACTTCCATCTGTAAGTACGCCTGCGCCAGGTCTATCTTGGTGAAGTGTTTCCCGCCCGACAATGAAGCGAAGATATCCTCAATCCGCGGAAGCGGATACTGCACCGTGTGAAGCACCGGATTAACAGTGATCTTGAAATCTCCACAGATGCGAACCTTCCCTGGTTCTCCCAGCTTGTTGCTCGAAGGACGTTTCATCACGGGAACAATGGGCGTAGCCCACTCACTCCAGTCTACCTTAGACAGTACTCCTGAACATTCTAGCGCTTCCAGCTCCGCTTCCACTGCAGGTCGTATCGCATAGGGTACCGGTCTGGCTTTGAAAAATTTTGGTTGTGCATGTTCTTCAATCTTGATGTTTGCCGTAATTCCTCTCAGTGTTCCCAGTCCCTGCTGGAACACCTCTTTAGCATCGTCCAATATTCTGGACAATCGTTTAGGTTTGACATCTGTTTCCCTGGCATCTACCGTTAGTGCTTTTAAGGAATGCCAGTCCATATTCATTTTTCTAATCCACTCCCGTCCCAGTAGTGGTGGACCTCCTTCAGGTAGCACATATAAGTCCATTCCTCGGCTTTCTTTGCCCTTGTGGACCACCTTTACCTCTATCTTTCCGATGGGGTATACTCTTTGCCCCGTGTATGTTTTCAATACAATCTCCGTACCCCGTAGGGGAATATGTTGGAATAACCTTTTGTAATCTTTCTTATTCATGACCATCAATGCCGATCCAGTGTCCAATTCCATCTTCACTTGGACTCCTGCTATCTGAAGTGTGACCCAAATTGTCTGGAGGTCTGCTTCCTTGCCAATGTTGTGTACTCTTAAGCTACCCAGTTCATTACTGCTGGCGTCTGAATCTGACTTCTGTTTGTTCGAACTGTTCTCTGTCACCTTGTGTACCTTTCTGTACTTTCCCTGTGGTGACTTTTTGTTGCTGGTCTTCTCTCCTGACCGGCATACTTTAGCTATGTGACCAAGCCTGCCACATTTTCTGCATTCCTTATTTTTGAACCAGCACTGGTTCTGATCGTGCGTTGTCTTTCCACAACGATAACATTTTACTGTACCCAAGACCATTTGATTTGTGCTGAGTTCCGGTGACCGTAGCTGCATTACCGCCGTGCCTCTCGCTGCGGCTTCGTGCGATGCTGCCATTTCAACAGCATTATCAAGCGTCAGCTCATTCTCCTCAAGCAGTCGCTTTTGTGTCTCTTCTTTTAACAATCCACACACAAATTTATCTCTTAGCGCATCTGTTAGTCCTGTTCCAAACTGACAGTACTTTGCTAGCTTACGCAATTCAATTAAAAATTCAGCATTGCTTTCATCTTTCAGCTGCTTTCTGCTGTAAAATTTAAATCGTTCTGCTAGCATCAGCGGCGTGGGGCTTAAATGATTTTTCAGGACGGTAACAATATCCGCGAAAGTCTTATCCGCCGGTTTCTCTGGTGATAGAAGGTGTTTCAATTGCCCGTATGTCTTCGCACCCATTAAGTTTAATAAGGTTAGTGCTTTATCCTCATCTGATATCTTATTTGCTTTACAATAAACTTCTATGCGTTCTACATACGTGGCCCAATCTTCAACATCGGCATCAAAATCGTTGATGTTACCACGCTTAGGCATCCTTGCAATCTTCTTGAGAAACAAAAAAAAAATTTCTTTTATTTTTTTTTCTTTTATTTTAAAATGGCGGTTTCCCGCACTTGTCTTCTTCCCCCGCCTACGAAAATGGCGGCTTCCCGCGTTTGCCTTTCTCCCCCGCTGGCTGTAATGGCGATTGCCATATTGCTGCCATTCGCGCCTCCCCAGCGGTTCTCAATTCGTGCCTCCCAGCCCCTCTTGCAGTCCGGTCCTTTCCACCGGCTGCGGCTGCGTTCTCCGTGTTTTTTTTAAATTTTCTCCCGCGCCTTACGCTGTCCCGGTCGCTGCGCCTCGCGGCCTCGGTAGCTGCCCAGCCTTTTTCACCGGTCGCGGTCGAGCTCTCTCTCGACGCTTTTGCGTCTCCCAGCCCGCTTGCAGCCCGGTCTTTTACACCGGCTGCGTTTGCATTCACCGCGGCTCCCGTGCCTTACGCTGCCCCAGTCTCAGCGCCTCTGGCCCCGACTTCTGTCCGGCTCTTTCCCCCGGCCGTGGTCGAGTTCTCCGCCCTTATATCCTCCGTTTTCCCTCCCCTACTCCACAGCCAACGTGGCCGACTTGCTGCTCGTCGCTGATCGGCTTACCCACCACCGTGGTAGAAGGGATGATCACTGCCTGTCGCTGATGGAAGGCTTCGTGTCAGGATTCTTCCTTTGCTCTTCAGACCCGAGTCTTTTCTCAGCAGGATGATGAGGGCGGATGCCTCTTCTCGACACCCGTTAAACTGCCTTGGATGTATCTCTGCCGCAGGGTAAGATCGTACTCATCGCCACTGTTAAGTCTGTGTGTTCCAGTTATGGTTAATATGAATCACTGCACACAGACCACAAGAATAACTTTAACAGGTCTTTACTCGTCGAAGGTCAGGCTGAACTACCCAGCAAATTACTACACAGCACTTATATACCGGTGTGGTCACCACCGGTATTACCGTATACAGCAGCCAGAGAAAGTAGTACATCTCTTAAGGTGGAACAGGTTTAAGTTCTCTTAAGGTGGAACAAGTTACATACACCACAACTATGAGGGTGAAATTCCTCTGTTCGATAATTTTACCAAAGAAAAATGTCAGCATGAGTATAGGATTTCCCATTTTGTCCTGATGACAACTTTTTTTCACTAAAATTATCAGCAGGTGAAATTATACCCCTTAAATCAGTGTAAAAATGATTGAAGTCAAAAAAATAGTTTCCTATGCGCCAAACTACCACATAATATAAGAGTTCTGTCTCATTATTAAAATATTCTATTGGGCTTTCTATAAAAATATTAATTATTCACACAGACTTGCCCTATACAGAAACTCAGAATTATTGATCTAATTAACAGAATGAGCTAAAACTTCTTTATGCCTCGAACTACTCATTATATTGCTGTTCCATTTGCTGCAGCTGTGAAGGGCAAAATACCTAACAAACTTTAGAAAACCTTCGGCGGATTCCTAATAACCAATCATAATCTAACAAACACTACCAATGGCAAGTAGTTAATTAGATATCATGGCACGTTTGTCCTCTGCTGAAGGAACATGGTGATGTGGGGAATAACAATGGAGGTGAAAGTGGTCTTCGGCAATAGCACAAAACAGGCAATAGTGAATTGGCAGCCCATTTCACCCCCGGCCCGATTTATCTTTTTCATTCAGGGGTATAAAACGGGTTGCTGATTCATTAGTAGCCATTCTGCACTATGCTAAAGACAAACCAAAGACCAATTTCAGCCCCAATGTGTTTCTATGGTTTTCCATTTTATTCGGCAATAAGGTACAGGCAGCGACCTATGGAATTCTATTTCCCAATATAAGGAGGAGCTGGCCAATGTACATCCAGACAAGCAAGACTTGCAAGATTCCAGAAGTAGCTTGCAGTTCATTCTATAGGTTAGTGCAACCAATAAGGAGGTCACATTGCAATCAACTTTATTGTATTCTAATTCAATTTACGGGTTGCTTCAGCTGTCATTAAATATAGCTTACAGAGTTATCAGACATTTAGCATTTCATCCAGACTAGTCTCATTCAAGCTGATGGCCACCTTGAGGTTTAAAGCAACCTTGGGAAACAGGTCATTTAAACTGATAGCAAAAGCTATGCTGCTCTCCAGTAATGTGGCAGAAGACTTTAGTGTGCAGTATAAGTGGCACTGTAATCTATCATCTCTGATTCATAGAGAGCAAAATTAAACTTCAGCAGGGGCGCAAAAAGTGGATCAGATGTCCGTATACTTCCCGTGTGATTCTCCTAGGATAAATTGGACAGAGAGTCGAAAAGGCGGCTGATCTGCTTCTGCCAGTTTAGTGCCCCCAACAAAGTTGAATTTCACCCGCATAATCTCTCATTTCGTATTGGGTGTGTCTTTTCCCTCCTATAATCATTCCAACAGCAGAATGATCCAGGGGCACAAATTTAACCAACTGTGCACAAACTGAGACTGAATACATGGATCTCATGGGGGAAAAATTCAGTTGGTTTGCGCCTCCCGTTAGCGCCTTAAGAGGGCGCAAATGGGGCGCAAAGCAACTCGCGCCCGGGCGTGGCAATGTCTGCGCCGCTCGCGAAATTGACCAGGCATTTTGCGGCGGCGCTAAACAATACCGCCCGATCTCCTGCGCACACAGATCTTGACATCACTCGAGCGTGCAACGCCCTTGCGACGCCCCTGACCGGATATTGAGTGGCGCCCCCTCCTTTCCCCCTGGCGCAAGCAATGACAGGTAGACTGGAACATTTCCCAGTCGCTGTGGGGCTGGTGGGGACGCTATTTAAAGGAGGCCTCTTCCTGGATTTTTCTGTGGTAGACATTTTTGCACCACTCGTACTGACAGATAGAGAGATTCTGAGAGAGAGAAGGGGGGACTTCTGCATAGAGTCAATGCTGTGTGAAGTAGTTTTGGCTACTGAGCATCACTTTGCAGGTACATTTGTTTTGGACCTTCATTACTTTGATTGTCAAGAGACTCTGGGGGCTGCAATGATTCGGGGCGTCGTCCTGCGCCTGCAGATTCGGAGGCCACAGAGACGCAGAGAGAGTGGCAATAATGGCCAGATGGAGGAGGACCAACAGGCCTCTATACAGGAGACCTTACCCTCCCAGTGTATTTCGCCAACTATTCTCCTACATTAATATGTCTGAGGAGCAGTGTTTGTGAAGCTGCCCTTCAGCAAGCAGGTGGTCACTGAGCTCTGCCACCTGCTGCAGCCAGATCTGCAGCCTCTACTGAGGACCAGGATATCTCTGTCGGTGGCAGTGAAGAACACAGTGGCTCTGAACTTTTATGCCACCGGCTCCTTTCAAGCAGCTACTGGGGACATCGCCAATATCTCCCAGTTCACGGTCCATTGCTGCATCCATCAGGTCACAAATGCCCTCTATAAAAGGAGACGACAGTACATCTCTTTCCCAATCACCCGGGCCAAACAGCATGAATGCGCATTGGGCTTTGCGAGGATAGCGGGCTTCCACATGGTGCAGGGCGCCATTGACTGCACGCATGTGGCATTGCGTGCACTGCATGAGAATGCAGAGGATTTCCGCAACCGAAAGGGATTCCACTCCTTAAATGTTCAGTTGGTCTGTGACCACAGACAGCTGATACTCGCTGTCAATGCCCGCTATCCTGGCAGCAGCCACGATGCAATCATCTTGCGCCAGACTGCTGTGGCAGAACTTTTCCAGGCACCGCATCACCCAAGTGGTTGGCTCCTCGGGGACATGGGTTATCCACTGTGCACCTGGCTGATGACACCGCACCGTACCCCCAACACCCCTGCTGAGCTGCGGTACAATGAGAGCCATCTCGCCACCAGGAACATCATTGAGCACACAATCGGCGTGCTCAAGCAACGGTTCCGCTGTCTGGACCACTCAGGAGGAGCCCTGCAATACTCGCCTGAGCGAGTCTCCCTCTTCATAGTTGTGTGCTGCATGCTGCATAACCTGGCAATCCTCAGGACCCAGCCAATGCCAGCAGGCCTTGGAGTACCACCAGAGGAGCAGGAGGAAGTGGAGGAGGAAGAGGAGGAGGATGATCATCAGCAGCACCAAGGCGGGAGGGAGGCCCACAATGTGGAAACTGGAAGGGCTGTCTGTCAACGGTTGATAGCAAGCCGCTTCTAGGCCCCTGCTGAGGAAATGGCTTCTGCCATTGAGAACAACATGAATGAAACCAACCCGCAACCCCTAAGCCGGCCAAGGCAGCAATGATTCCAAAGACCAAACATGTAAATTTTGAATACAAAATCTTATTTATTTAACAAACTCTGTGTGTGTCATTTCTTCATGACAAACTAATAGAAAGAAACACAAAAAAACAGTCATTAACATAACTGGTTCTCACAACCTGGAGATAATGTCCAAAACACTAAACAAAAGTTTGAACACGAATCGTGGCCTTTAATAAAAAATTGACCAGTATTTTGTCACACCTCCTACTTTTTGCCCTTTGAGGGTAATCTCCTTTCCTTGCGCACTTCCCCCCCTTCCCATCCTACTGCTCCTCCGTAATGGGGCCCCAGAAGGCTGCTGATTGTCAGAACCTGAGACTACAGATGCCCTTGAAGGACGGCCTCGACCAGCTCTGGGCCTGGAGGGCCCGGCTGTAGACTGCACCAACTCTGCATGGGCAGCAGCAGTCTGGCCCACAGGCGGTGGCAAGTGCAATGGGGAAGTGACAGTGGTGGCAGCAGGAATGCAGTCATCTTGAGAAAGGACAGCAACTCCCTGCTCGACCGACACACTGGCACTCCCACTGGGCAGCACTTCAGCATCCAGAGCAATCTGCTGGAGCACAGATTGCTGGCCTGCTGCGGTGCATTGAGAGCCCCGGGGAAATGTGTCTGAACCAGCGGTGATGGCAGCAGTCAGTGCTTGCGTGGCCTCAATCTGAGTCTGCATGAGAGCAGTCTGAGATGGGTTCATGGCAGCCAGTGACTGAACTGCAGCACTAAGCTTTAGCATGGCATCCACCTGCGCTACAGCGAAGTGCTCCACACTCCTTGCCAGTGATTAAATGCATTCGGGCACCCTTCCCACTGCATCCATGAGCTAAATATGCATGTCCACCACCTGGGTGTTCATTTCAGCAATGAGCCACTCCTCCTCTGCGTCCAGTGCAGCAGGACTCGCTGGCCTACTCTCTCTCCGGGGAGAAGGCCCCCGAGCTTCCCTACCCCCATCGCGTTGCTGCAGTCCACTGGGTCCTGGAGCTTCACACTCATCAGACCCTTCCCCCTTGCTCCCCTCCAGGGAAGGCATGTTCCCAGTGTGGGCATGGGCTTCCTCGGGAGAGGGTGGCACTGATGCTCCGGCTTCATCTTCCTCCTCGCCTGCAGCTTCACTCCCACTGGCATCTTGAGGGCCTGTCTCCTCAGCTGGTGAATCACCATCTGAAAGCAGGGAGGTACAAGAGTGGCTTTAGCGTGAGTGGGCAGTAAGGGAGGAATGAGTGCAGCGATTTAATAAGTTGGATTGAAAGTGTCAAAGGCTGGTGTTGTGAGGGACAAGTGGAAGGAGAGAGGACAAAAAGGGGATGACCTTACCATTGCTGTCCAGAACGGGGTCGGCTTCTCCAGTGGCGATGGGACCAATCACCCGGCTTGCCACAATCCTGTGGACGCGTGCCTCAAGATCGCTGAGGGGTTGGAGCTGAGGCTGCCCTCCACCCGTCCGTTGCTGCTGTCTCCTATTATGAGATAGCTTGGCCTGCAAGAAAAAGGACAGCGTCTGAGTAAATATACAGCCATGGTCTTGCCTGATGTGCCTCCCATAATTGAATAGCCCTTACTGCAAAGTGTGGAATGTGCATGTGTGTTTGATGAGAGTGCCATAGGTGTTGGATGAGTGTTGGGCATTGGGGCTTTTAAGACCCTCTGGCAAAAGAGTGAGGTTGAGATGGAGGGATGGAGAGGTATTGAAAAAAAGCCACTCATCCTGACGACCCGAGTGAGGTCGTTGAGCTTTTTTCTACATTGAGTATGGGTCCTGGGTACCATGCTCTTGGAGGAGACGCTCTGAGCCACCTCTCTCCACACTCTTCTGTACTCGCGCGGCAAAGGCCTCCTGCCACTCTCAGGGAAGAGTATAGATCTTCTGTGCTCCACCGTGCCAATTGGAGCATCCAAGGCCCGCTCGCTGAAGTGCTGAGCTCGTTCTCTCACCCTCTCCATAGTCCGTGGCTGGAAAATGTAGCCACAGGTCTCTCCAGGCCGAGATTCAAGGTTCCAATGAGCAGGGTGTGGCTGGAGAGCAAGATTGACCCTCCCCTTTAAGAACTGCCCGGCGCCAGTGTGTCTGTGTTCAATCGCCAACTGACAACACCTGTGCTGCGCCCGCGCTCTGAGTTAGCGCCTCGCTCCTCGGCCTTTGCACCTTAAGACAGGTTTAGTGCTCCAATCACCTCCCGGGTGATAAAAGCCAAGTTTGCAGTCGGAGGCGATAATTCGCGCCAGGCGCTAAACTAGTGACGCCCCAAACGGGCCGATACTGAATTTTTCTCCCCATGGGTTTAAAGCGCAATGTCAACCAAATATATTATATCACACATGCTTCTTATTAGACAAATTTGTCCTAAATATTGTTGCTTCCAATTTCCATTGCATTGCATACAGTTGGTTAAAGCTTATAGAATCTTTCCAAAATATATTTAAGGAAACCAGTATTACAGAACAGCATGATGCCTTTGAGTAGCTTTCCAAAAATCATCTTGTTCAGAACGAGATGTAGTTTGATTTCAAGAATGATTCCCATTTAGAAATATTGGGGTGACTTCAATGGAAAGGAAAATCGGATGGCGTTTATAACGAGCGGTCAATCCGATACCACTCATTTGTGCTGCCACCGAATTTGAATTTCAGCCCCATGGGTGGAGAAATTCAACTCATGCACTTTCCAGTGCAAAATACGCAGCACGATTTGAATGCACGTCAGAAGACGTAAGCCTGAGGCCTGTTTGACATTCGGCTTCGAGCCTCCTCTGCATGAAACCTGGCGAGCCGTGGATGCCAATCAGGCATCCCAATGTAGCTTGCCAGTTGCGGCCATAGGAATTTCAGCTGGCTTTGAGACTGAGCAGGTTGGTTCTTGGACAGCCTTGATTGGACATGTTGAACATCAAGTCTGCCAGAACTCTTAGGTACTTTCAACCTATTCCTTAGCTACTGCAACACTATTTATGGGGTCATAGGGCTAGATTTTCAGTATAGACAGTTTTGGGGCGCTAACCTTAGCGCCCGCCCGAAGTTAGCGCCCGCCCCAAAGTAGCGCCCCGTTGCCGGAAATTCAGCGGCTTCGCCCTAAGAGGTTGGTGGAGCGCTAAAAGAGGCGTTCCACTACTATCTTTAGGCGCTAAGCCGGCGGTGCAGAGCGCAACACCCGAGCTCGGGCGCAGCGCACGGCAGACACTCTGGTGCCAGTGAGCTCTTAAAGGGGAAGGGTGCATGTGTTTTTTTCAAAGGCAGAGTCTGGGGGGGAAGGGAGGAGGAGGATGAGGATGAGGATGAGGAGGAGGAGGAGGAGGAGGAGGTGGCCAGAAACATAAATACACCGTTCACAACAACACACTGGATCCTTCCACACAACACATGCAGACTGCCTTTTATAGTGCAGGAGGAGTGCCCTTTAATTTGCGCTCCCCAGGGTGTGTTGCGTTCCATTTTACAAACGCTCTGGACGCCAGCCGCACAATGGGGCGGTCCGACTGAAGTTTGCATTCGGGGCGGCCAAAGGGCGTTGCACGAGGATGTGACGTCATTTTCTGCGCGCGCATCCGGGCGGCCGCTAAACTTTGCGCCGGCGCTAACGGGCAACTTAATTTGGGGCGGGGCGCAAACTGCGCTGCGCCCGGGCGCTACACGCATAGCGCCCGAAAATCACTTCTCTTAAGGCTCTAACTGCTGGCGCAAGCAACTGAAAATCTAGCCCATAGAGTCATAGGCCTAGAAATTAGGTTTGCCTCCGCCAGGGCTTTTGCGCCTGAAATTTTACGCCCGCGATAATTGCCGCTGCGCCCGCCAAAAATTCAGCTGCCCCGTGCCCAGACGGCTGCGGGCGCTAATGGAGGGTTTCAGCGCCTCGCTATGGGCGCTGAATGCAGGTTTGCGGCGCTAATCCCCCGCTGCGGCACCCGATGCGGTGCGGCAGGCTGGGGTACTGCAGGCCTCGTCCTTCTGTTAAGGAGGAGCTGCCTGCAGCCGACCGCTGACCGGTCGATTCGCCCGACAAATGAGCCCGGCACATCGGAGAAGTGCCGGGCTCGCGGGCCACACACATCAGTGCCGCGGGGGGGTGGTGGAGGAGTCCGGGGAGGGAGGTGCGGGCAGGCAGCCGCCGGGAAAGCGGCCGGCCGCCGCTCCACCTTAATGCGCCGGCGCTACGTGCTGCAACATCCCGTTGAACAATCGTTGGTTGCGGTTGCCACGGGCGAGGCGGCCGCAACTGAATTTGGGCGTCCGGCCGCGTTACCACGGCAACCGGGACGCTGCGCACACCGATGACGTCATCGGTGCTGGCGCAGCGCTACCGGCTAACGCCGATGGTAGGGCCCAACGCAATTTCGATCGCGGCTATAATTCCAGCGCAAGGCCCTCTAACGCCTCTAATTGGGCGCTAACCCCACCGAATTTCTAGGCCATAGAGTCTATGGCCTAGAAATTAGGTTTGCCTCCGCCAGGGCTTTTGCGCCCGAAATTTTGCGCCCGCGATAATTGCCGCTGCGCCCGCCAAAAATTCAGCTGCCCCGTGCCCAGACGGCTGCGGGCGCTAATGGAGGGTTTCAGCGCCTCGCTATGGGCGCTGAATGCAGGTTTGCGGCGCTAATCCCCCGCTGCGGCACCCGATGCGGTGCGGCAGGCTGGGGTACTGCAGGCCTCCTCCTTCTGTTAAGGAGGAGCTGCCTGCAGCCGACCGCTGACCGGTCGATTCGCCTGACAAATGAGCCCGGCACCTCGTAGAAGTGCCGGGCTCGCGGGCCACACACATCAGTGCCGCGGGGGGGTGGTGGAGGAGTCCGGGGAGGGAGGTGCGGGCAGGCGGCCGCCGGGAAAGCGGCCGGCCGTCGCTCCACCTTAATGCGCCGGCGCTACGTGCTGCAACATCCCGTTGAACAATCGTTGGTTGCGGCTGCCACGGGCGAGGCAGCCGCAACTGAATTTGGGCGTCCGGCCGCGTTACCACGGCAACCGGGACGCTGCGCACACCGATGACGTCATCGGTGCCGGCGCAGCGCTACCGGCTAACGCCGATGGTAGGGCCCAACGCAATTTCGATCGCGGCTATAATTCCGGCGCAAGGCCCTCTAACGCCTCTAATTGGGCGCTAACCCCACCGAATTTCTAGGCCATAGAGTTATACAGCACGGATAGAGGCCCTTCGGCCCATCGTGTCCGCGCCGGCCATCAAGCCCTGTCTAATCTAATCCCATATTCCAGCATTTGGTCCGTAGCCTTGTATGCTATGGCATTTCAAGTGCTCATCCAAATGCTTCTTAAATGTTGTGAGGGTTCCTGCCTCCACAACCCTTTCAGGCAGTGAGTTCCAGACTCCAACCACCCTCTGGGTGAAAAAGTTCTTTCTCAAATCCCCTCTAAACCTCCCGCCCTTTACCTTGAATCTATGCCCCCTAGTTATTGACCCCTCTACTAAGGGAAAAAGCTCCTCAGCATCCATCCTATCTATGCCCCTCATAATTTTGTACACCTCAATCATGTCCCCCCTCAGCCTCCTCTGCTCCAAGGAAAACAAACCCAATCTGCCCAGTCTCTCTTCATAGCTGAAGTGCTCCAGCCCTGGTAACATCCTGGTGAACCTCCTCTGCACCCTCTCTAACGCGATCACATCCTTCCTGTAGTGTGGCGACCAGAACTGCACACAGTATTCCAGCTGTGGCCTAACCAGTGTTTTATACAGCTCCATCATAACCTACTTGCTCTTATATTCAATGCCTCGGCTAATGAAGGCAAGTATCCCATATGCCTTTTTTACCACCTTATCCGCCTTCAGGGATCTGTGCACTTGCACACCCAGATCCCTCTGATCCTCCGTCTTGCCTAGGGTCTTTCCATTCATTGTGTATTCCCTTGCCTTGTTAGTCCCCCCAAAGTGCATCACCTCGCACTTTTCCGGGTTAAATTCCATCTGCCACTGTTCCGCCCATCAGACCAACCCATCTATATCGTCCTGCAGACTGAGGCTACCCTCCTCGCTATTTACCACCCTACCAATTTTTGTATCATCCGCGAACTTACTGATCATACCTTTTACATTCATATCCAAGTCATTAATGTAGACCACAAACAGCAAGGGACCCAGCACCGATCCCTGTGGTACCCCACTGGCCACAGGCTTCCAGTCACAAAAACAACCTTCGACCATCACCCTCTGCCTTCTGCCACTAAGCCAGTTTTGTATCCAATGTGCCAAGGCACCCTGGATTATCGAAGGCCTTACTGAAATCCATGCATACCACATCCACTGCGTTACCCTCATCCACACACCTAGTCACCCCCTCAAAAAATTCAATCAAATTAGTCAGACATGATCTTCCCTTGACAAAGCCATGTTGACTATCCCTGATTAATCCTTGCCTCTCCAAGTGGAGACTAATTTTGTCCCTCAGAATTTTTTCCAATAATTTTCCTACCACTGATGTTAGGCTCACTGGCCTGTAGTTCCCCGGTTTTTCCCTACTTCCCTTCTTGAATAATGGTACTACATTAGTGGTTTTCCAGTCCTCCAGTCCTCTGGCACATCCCCTGTGGCCAGAGAGGTCCTGAATATATGTGTTAGAGCCCCCGCAATCTCTTCCTTTGCCTCACACAGCAGCCTGGGATACATTTCATCCGGGCCTGGGGATTTATCCATTTTTATGTGTTACCCATTTTTCCTTCTTACATTTAATACTACACACTTGACGTGGGTTGTAACTTCCCCAAAGAGGTCTAGCTGGTTTGTCAGGCAGGATCTTTTTCTTCTAAAGTTATGTTAACTGTTATTTCCTAGGTTATTAATATAGATATAATTGTCCTTGCCTCACAAATTACCTCCCTCATCTGTCTCAGTGCTCTGGGATAAATACTTCAATGGAAATTAACATTGGGAGAGATGTATAATGGGCAGCTAACTAGATATCACCCATTTTACACTATCACAAAAAGTCAAAATTACCCCCGTAGAGTTTAGAGCATTGAATCATGACATAATTGTGTAAGAAACTAATTAGTCCTAGGTCTAGATACATCAGCATGAATGTGATTGATTCATGTGGTCAATTTCTGTTTCAGGTTTTAATGCAGTTACTATTGAGTGAGGGAAAAACTAGTTGGATGAGTGAAACTATATCAGCTATAATCCTTAATGTAAATGCATTGAAATACTATGGTTAAAAAAAATCAGAATACAAATCAAAATAATTACAGTGAACATCAACAACAAAGCTGTTTATGTTAAAAAGAAAATTTCCCTGATTGGTCACCCACAGAGTGTTAAAGTTACTGTAACTCGGCCTCCAACACTGTTCCAATGACTCTCAATGTAAGCTCCATATGGAAAGCATTTCAAACGGTGTTCAGCAGAGTCCAGAAAAAATATATTCTGCTAAAAAACAAGATAAACACTAATGAGACACCATAGATGAATAAAGAATAAGGGAAACAGTGAGGGTAAGGAAAGAGGCATATACTAAGCATACACATGGGCAGCAGGGGAGAGCATGACAAGGGAGAATATGAAGAAATTAGGAGAGAAATCAAAAAAAAAATTAGGAAGGCAAAGAGGAACTATGAAATTAAATTATCAAGGAACATAAAACAAATTTGTAAAATATTCTTCAGGCATATCAATAAAAAAAGGAAAGTCGGGATGAGATAGGGCCACTAAGGGATGGACAGGATAAAATCATGGACAGCGATAGCGAAATGGCAGAAATATTAAATCAAAGATGTGCAGGTTAGGTTGATTGGCTATGATAAATTGACCCTTAGTGTTAGGGGGATTGAATGGGGATATGTGTTGGTGTAGGGGTTACGGGGATTGGGTGGGATATGTGTCGGTGCAGGCTCGATGGGCCGAAATGGCCTCTATCTGCACTGTGGGGTTTCTGTGATCTGTGATCTGTGATCTGTGATTACTTTGCTTCAGTATTTACCAGGGCGACATATCAGGTGGACATGACATCAGATGATGAGATTAGAAATTAGGGGCTAGATTTTCAGTTGCTTGCGCCAGCAGTTAGCGCCTTAAGAGAAGTGATTTCCGGGCGCTATGCGTGTAGCGCCCGGGCGCAGCGCAGTTTGCGCCCCGCCCCAAATTAAGTTGCCCGTTAGCGCCGGCGCAAAGTTTAGCGCCCGCCCGGATGCGCGCGCAGAAAATGACGTCACATCCTCGTGCAACGCCCTTTGGCCGCCCCGATTGCAAACTTCAGTCGGACCGCCCCATTGTGCGGCGGGCGGCCGGAGCGTTTGGAAAAAGGAACGCAACACAACCAGCGCGGGCCCCGGGGGGCGCTAATTAAAGGGAACGTCCTCTCCAGTATAAAGGCCATCCTTTTTTCAGAAAACAGTCTTGTGCAACGCATTTCTGGAGACACAACAAGGAGGATAGCTAACTGGTTTCAAGCAGCAAGAGCCAGGTATTTTTGGACTCAGGCAACAGCGCTGCAAGTGGCCATTTGGAAATTAGAGTGTTTGCCAGGATTTGATGGGGGTTGCATGGGGTGCCAACGCGGAGCTGCAGCTCCATGTCCGTAGGGCTCGCAGACGCATTGTGAGAGGGGCAGCCCTGGCTAGAGGCAGAGGGGGCTACAGGCGTCGGCCACGTAGGCCTTACCCAGTCAGGCTATACCGCCAGCAGCGCTCCTACCTAAACATGAGTGCCGCGCGATGTGTTAAAAGGCTCCGATTCCGAAAGGGGGTGATTGCAGAGATCTGCCACCTGCTTCGCCGAGATCTGCGGCCAAAGCTCAGGTGCAGGACGTCTCTGTCGGTGGAAGTGAAGGTGACAGTGGCATTGAACTTCTATGCCACCGGCTCCTTCCAATACGCTGCTGGGGACATAGCAAACATCTCCCAGTACGGCGCGCATCGCTGCATCCGCCAGGTGACCGAAGCACTGTTCAGAAGGAGAAGCCAATTCATCTCCTTCCCCATGGCCCTGGAGAGCCAGCATCAGCGCGCATTGGGATTTTCCAGACTCGGGGAATTCCCCTTGGTGCAGGGCGCCATTGACTGTACGCATGTGGCTTTGCGGGCCCCTCTGGAGCATGGCGAGCAGTATCGCAACAGGAAGGGCTACCATTCTCTGAATGTGCAGCTGGTCTGTGACCACAAGCAGCGCATCATGGCAGTCAATGCCAGCTTCCCAGGCAGCAGCCACGATGCCTTTATCCTGCGGCAGAGTACTGTGCATGACATGTTCGAGGCACAGCCTCCCCCAAGAGGATGGCTACTCGGGGACAAAGGCTATCCTTTGTGCACCTGGCTCATGACCCCGCTCCGCGCGCCCAGGACCGCTGCTGAAGAGGCCTACAACGAGAGCCATCAAACCACCCGCAACATCATCGAGCTAACTATTGGGGTCCTCAAGCAGCGGTTCCGCTGCCTTGATCGCTCCGGAGGAGCTCTCCAGTATTCGCCGGACCGGGTCTCCCAATTTGTGGTGGTTTGCTGCATGCTACACAACCTGGCTATCCGCAGGACTCAGGCACTGCCACCTGACGTTGGACCAGCACCTCAGGAGGAGGAGCAGGAGGAGCATGAGGAGGAGGAGGAGGAGGAGGAGGAGGAGCAGGAGTACGTTCCCAGGAGGGAGCGACCAGGGCCAAGGGCCGCACGACGCCACCTTATTACACGGTACTTCTAAGCCCCCTGTCAGGGAATGGCCAGGGGCCATGAGGGAAGATGAATGCAGCCGCTCCGCAAGCCCTCAGCCGGCGAAGCCAACAAACACTAAGAAGAACAACCATGGAGACTGCATGAATAAAGATAATTTTTTATTAAACAAAAATGAAAAGCCCTTCCCACATGAATCCCCAAAAACAATAAACGGGCCCCACAAAAAGCCCAACAAACGACTCACTCCCACAAACTGGGGAGGAGCCACTCCACCTTTATTGAAACCGGGCCTCAACGTCGGCCTAACGCAAAAAAAAAGCCCTCCAAAAGCACAACCATGGGCAAAATAAAGATGGCCACCGCCATATTAAAGGAAAGCTGGCCACACCCTCTACTGAGTGGCCCGCGAGGGCGAGACCTTGGCCAGCATTTTGCCTCCCCTGCCCTGCCTGCTGCTCCTTCGCAAGCTCTGCCCAGTGGCTGCTGCGAGGCTGGGGGAAGGCGCCTGAGGCTCAGATGCCCTTCCGCCAGATGCCGCTGGGGGGCGGCCTACACGGCGTTTGGGCCTCGAGGGGCCGTCTCCTGAGTGGCGCACCTGAGCCTGGCCACCATCAGCTGCAGCCGCTTGCCCTTGACGCCCCAGAGGGGGAATGGCGGCGACGGATGGCGCAATGTGGGCCAGCTGGCGCCTGGGATGCGCTGGCTGGTGCTGTGGCGCGGTGGCACTCGGCCGGGCCCGCACTGCAGGATCCGCAGCAATCAGCCGACGGCCGGCTTGCTGGGATGGTCCAGCGCGGCGCCTGCCCTGGCGATGCCTGCCTGAGACAGCGCGTGTGGCAGCAGTGAGTGGCCCTGTGGTCCTGGTGTGCGCGCGCATCACATCCGCCAGGGTCTTGACGGCATCAGTTAGCATGCGGCCAGTCGCGGCAGTTGCTGCCCCGAACTCGCGCACACTGGTCGCCAGCGACTCGATGGCCTCAGGCATGCGCCCCACCACGCTCATGAGCTCCGTGTGGCGCCGGTCCGAGTCGTCGGCCATCTGATCGAGCTTCCGCACCTCCTCCGAAGTGAAGGTGTCCGGACTGGAGTCGCGACTCTCCCGCTGGGGAGGAGGGGGCCGAACTAGGGGACCCTTGCCGCGTTGGTGACGGCGAGTGTGCCGAGCAGCAGCACTCCCCTCTGATCCTTCCCCCCTTTGGGGGGAAGGCCGCGGGCCACGCGCACGGCTGCTGGGTGGCTGGACGCCACTGGTCCCAGAAGCTGCATTGCCCTGCGACAGTTCCTCCAGGCACTCGTCCAGTGAGGAGGTGTCAAGCATTTCCTCCTCTCCTGCGGGACGTGACTGTTCCCCCGAAGGTCCGGCTTGCTCCTCCTCCTCCTCCTGGTTGGAGGTGCTGTCACTGGCAGCCTCAGGGTCCTGGTCGTCACCAGCTGAAAGCAGGAATGCACAAGAGTAGCTTCAGAGTGAGGAGACGGCGTCAGCGAGGGAGTTAGGACTGGTGGGATTCAGCGCATTGGTGGGACAGTGGCAAAGGAGGTAGCTCGGATGGGCCAGTGCGACGCGAGAGGGCCAAAAGGCGAGGTCCTTACCATTGCCGGGCAGTGGAGGGTCGGATACACCGCACGCTGTGGGGACAATCACACGGGCTCCCATGAGCACACACACGCGCTCCTCCAGCCGAGTGAGCTTCTGCAGCTTGGCGCGGCCACCCCTGGCACGGGCCTGGCGATTAAACGCTACTTTAGCCTGCAAGAGAAAGGACGGGCTGTAAGTGCGCAGTGAAGCCCTGATGTAGTGTGCACTGCCTCCCATGGTGGAATAGCTTGGACAGAGTGAAGCCCTGATGTAGTGTGCACTGCCTCCCATGGTGGAATAGCTTGGACAGAGTGAAGCCCTGATGTAGTGTGCACTGCCTCCCATGGTGGAATAGCTTGGACAGAGTGAAGCCCTGATGTAGTGTGCACTGCCTCCCATGGTGGAATAGCTTGGACAGAGTGAAGCCCTGATGTAGTGTGCACTGCCTCCCATGGTGGAATAGCTTGGACAGAGTGAAGCCCTGATGTAGTGTGCACTGCCTCCCATGGTGGAATAGCTTGGACAGAGTGAAGCCCTGATGTAGTGTGCACTGCCTCCCATGGTGGAATAGCTTGGCCAAAGTGTAGAGTGCCGAATGGCCATTTGATGCTCATGACTGTCCCAATGCTGCTGGCTGAGGGCTGGCCAAAAGGACTTTCAGGTCCCTTTGCCCATCATGTCAGGTGTACATGCAAGAATGAGGAGGAGACTGGAAAGGCTACTCACCCTCACAATCCTGGTCAGATCGTTGTATTTCTTACGGCATTGTTTGTGGGTCCTGGGGGCCTCGCCGGTGAACGTCACCCTCTGGGCGATCTGCTTCCAGGCTTTGGTGTAGTCGTGGTGGGTTGGATTCCTCCCACTCTCTGGGAACAAGATCTTGCGCCTCACCTCCAGAGCTGTGACCATTATGTCCAGATCACCCTCTGAGAAGCGCAGGGCACGCTGACGGGCCTTCTCTGGCGTTGCCATGACTCCCTGGGGCTGAGCAGCAGTGTTGAGGCCTCTTTGCAAGGCTGCAGTGTGCAGGGCGTGGCAGCAGACCAATTCGTCCCTTCCCCCTTTAAGAGCTGGTCGGCACCACGGGGTCTGCTGTCAGTGCAAAAATGACCGCACCCGTGCTGCGCCCCGCCTGGGCGCTATCCCTCTGGACCGCCGGCTTAGCGCCTAAAGAGAGTAGTGGAACGCCTCTTTTAGCGCTCCACCAACCTCTTAGGGCGAAGCCACTGAATTCCCGGCAACGGGGCGCTACTTTGGGGCGGGCGCTAACTTCGGGCGGGCGCTAAAGCTAGCGCCCCAAAACTGCCTATACTGAAAATCTAGCCCTAGATAACTGCATTTAATATAAAAAGAGGAGAAATATTAAATAAACTAATCAAACTCAAAGAGGATAAAACCCCTGGTCCAGATGGATTACATCCGCATATTTTTAAAAGAATCTAGGGAAGAGATGTCAGAGGCATTACTACACATAATTAATAACTCGTTAGAAAAAGGTGTCGTGCCAGAGGATTGGCAGATAGCTAATGTAATACCTATATTTATGAAGGGGGATAGAACATGTCCAGGGAACTATAGTCCAGTCAGATTAACATCGGGGGTAGAAAAAAAATGGAATCCCTACTAAAGAAGAAAATAGAACATCTAGGAACCAAAAATATCATAATGAATAGTCAGCATGCATTTGAAAAGGGAAAGTCTTGCTTAAACAACTGTTAGATCTCTTAATTTCAGTGGACCACACTAATCTGAGGTCAACGCACTAAAATAAAAGATTTTGAGTCCGGTGGTAGTTTTTAAATAGTCGATTTATTGCAGCACTGACTTACACTGTTTGACTTCCTTTGTTCGACTAACAAGCATGTTCAAAATGGCTGGTTCTTATACAGCATCAGATTACAGCAAATGCACCCGCCCCTTTACTACCATTGGCTCAGCAGCATGCATGCAGAGCTATGGTTGGTTCAGCTAAATCGGCCGATGTGACGTTACCACACTGTGATTGGATCTCTGGTTCATCACCCCATTTCTTTGTTCTAATGTTAAGCTAAATAAGCCGATGTGATGTTACCACACTGTGATTGGATCTCTGGTTCATCACCCCATTTCTTTGTTCTACAGTTCGAGCAGCACGTGGTTGACTGTTTCTGTGGCTGTTTAAGCACAATCATATTAAAATCTATGTTATTAAAAAAAATATATATATATATATCCCCTAACAACAACCTAATTGAATTTTTTGAAGAGGTAACAGAGAGACTAGACAAGGGTAAATGTAATTTATCTAGATTTTCAAAAGGCCTTCGATATGGTAATAAGGTCAAAGAATGTGAAGTCAGGGGGGATCGCGGGAGGGTTGGTCGACGGGGGGTGTCTGGTCAGCCGGGGATCAGGAATCTGCAGGGTGGTGTTCGGCTGGACTCCGGGGGGATGGAGGATCAGTGGGGGGGGGTCGGTTGGGGCATTGGGAAGGAAGAGAGGATCGGGCCGGCCACCGGAGGATTAGGGCCTGCCTCAGCATCATCGGTGGGGTGGGGGTGGATATCAGAGGCCTGGGGGGGTTGTTCGGAGGCCTCATTGGGGGTGGGGGGGTCTCTGATCACGGGGAGTGAGTTAGGCTGAAGGGATTATTACTAGTCCTAGCCCCTTTAGGGCTAGCCCAGATCAAGTGTATTCCCCAGACATTCACTTTCAACTAAAATTTGAGGTAGCCGAATCTATCATCCCATTTGAAAGTTAAATTTTTATACGCTTTTTTCAGTGGCATGTCCTTTGAAGTTTTCTGCTGATGTAAGCTAATTATCTCTAGTCATTTTTCTGCTGACCCCTGCTATTTTTAGTCAGTTCAGCTGGTAGCATTAAGAATTATGTCTCTATCTTTAGGTGTTCGAAGCTTATCATAAAAAATGGTGTGGAGCAGGTGCATCTATTTGATGTCATTCTTACCAAGGTCTTCCGTTTGTATCTTTTTATGATGTATAAAAAATTCACTCGACCGGGTGCACCATTGTCTTCTTAGTTACCTCAGTTGGTTGCAACACAGATTTGTGTCTCCTGTGTTTCATTTGATGTCATTTTTACGAAGGCATATGTTTCTTAATTCTTTTATGTGCCTGTTTCCAAAGTGTAATTTAAAACACCTTAATTGGGTATACCATTGTGTTCTTTCCAAAGCTTCAGACTATCAGGAACCTCCAACCTCCTGTTTCAACAAGGTTATTGATTCAGTGTCAACAACTTATCTTACCTCAATAGCCTGAATGCTGTTCACAGTTTCTCCATTGTTAGGCTTTTAGATTTTCAAGCTCAGTTTGTCATGTTTTAATAAAGTCAGAATTCTTTTATAGAATGGTGTATTTTTCTGAATAGGTATATTGCTTATTCCTTCACACCCCCCTCTTGACCAAAAATGAGCTCAAAACATTAGGCAGAGTTTGGTCAATGTTACCAATAAGGTTACAATAGCACATTAATTTCATGAGGTTCACAAAAGCCTAATCATGTGCTACATAAAAAATTCCTTTTAAGTCATCCTAGGACAATGTTTTGCCTTATTTTAAATTGAACACAATTTAAAAGGATGATAGGTACATTGTCATGCAATTAGCAAAACAACATGTACTTAGAATGTCCAATTGGCAGATGTACGTTCCATAGAGGTGAGTTATTCATACGAGTCATTTGGAACTAGCTGAAGCTTGACACGCTGTTCCTTCGATCCGGCATGTGGACAGATTCTTGTTTTCGTAAAGGCCTTGCCAGGCGCTCAGTTGATTCGTTCTTCATCCGCAGTGTTTTCCTCCTTCATTGAAGTAACTTGTTGATCTTCCTTTGTTTCGGTTGTTGCTTTTCGCGAATCCAATTCCTGAGGCGTTGCCAAGCATCGTGTGGAGGTTTGACTGACCGTCGTCAGTAATTCGATCACATCCATTTCCTGTGTCATGCTCCAAGCTGGGTCTTGAGAGATAGTGTACGACTGCACCTTGTATTGTTCCTCCATTTCGGTATCCCGCAGGACATCTTTTGAGATTGTCTATGGAGACAGTTTTAAGAATATGCTTGCCATTCGGCTGATTAATATGTATTTTAACTGTTCTTTCGTTAATAACAGAGTGTATTTGAACAGGTTTTGTCCACTTCGGTCTTAAACCAGGTTTTTGCTTGAACTTCTTTTCCTGTACCCATTCTCCTACTAGGGGTTGCCATGCTTTGTTTGTCAATTTTTTCTGCCTATTTGTCTTCCTTATCCTCTGATCAATTTGATGAATCTCCTCTGTTACTTCTTTTTTTAAATCTAACTGTCACTGTCGGGTCAAGGACTCAGAGAGTGTAGAGGCAATAAAAGAACTATGGGTAAGCGATGTATGCATCTCAAACCCATACATCAGATAATATGGAGTTTTAGGGGACACTGTCCCTGATGCAGACGCGGGCACATTATTAAGTGATAGCTGCACCTCCGGAATGATGGCCGTCCACTTATTTCCCCTGATTCTCAACAGTTTGACCAATAGCTTTTTTACTTCCTGGTTTTTACATTCCACCAGCCCTGCTGATTGCAGATGACTTGGCGTGCTGTGCTCTAACCCAATCCCCCTTCGTTCGCAGTAGTCTTTGAAGACCTTGGGGACAAAGGCTCCGCCTTTAACAGAGTGTAAGATTTTGGGTGCACCAGCTACAGTAATTATGTCAGTAATAGCATGGGCAAGTGCATTTTCTGAAACAGTTTTTGTGGGGAAGTGCATCCATCTACACAAACGAGAACATGTCTGTATCCCAAAGACGGGGGAAGTGGTCCAATAAAGTCAATAAACAATTTTCCCATTGGCTCATCAGCTTTCACAGGAGCCAATGGCGGTGGCTTAATTAGTGATGACTTATTGGTTAAATAGCATGGCTCACAATTTGCCACGTATGTTTTACAGGCCTTAAGCATGCCTGGCCACCAATATAAGGGAGTCAATTTGCAGAATGTTGTTCTGGCACCACAATGTGCTTGAACTATGCCCTCGTGAGCTACTTTCACAAGCTGTTCTCATTTGTGTCTCGGGGGTACTTCTCGGCTTCCCTTGGGCAACTTAACTAGCACAATACCCGTAGGGGTTTCCGAGTAAAAGTACTTTGGTGGATATCCTGGTGGATTCTCTTTTGTTGGGTCTAATAGCTGAATCAGTTCCTCGTCCTGATTAGCTGCCTGTTCTGCCCTAGTGATTACACTAATATTGGCAGGCCCCTCTTGAGGGGGTGTCATGCAGACCGAACGTTTTGCTTGTTTATCTGCAAGACTGTTTCCTTTTGAGTGTACTGTTCCAGTGGTATGCCCAATTACATGAATCACCTGACAATTCTGTTTCTCCATTCTCAAACGGAGAATGTCTTCCCACAATGATTTATGTTTTATGGGTTTACCCTTATGATTGGTAAAATCTGTTTGTTCCCAGAAAACTAGATCTTGGTTGTATCCTCTTTTATAGTAGTCACTATCCGTACAGATTAGTGTGGGTTTAATAGGGTCTGCCTTTTCTAAAGCATACCGTAATGCTGCGGCTTCAGCATATTGCGCTGTCTTATGGCCAAGGGGTATGGACAGTAATTCTTCTGGATAAAAAGAAAAGGAATCTTGAAAAGTCCCTACTACTATCCCCATTCCAGCTGAGGATTGTTGGGATGTCCCTTTTTTAATCGTCATTGATGATCCATCAAAAATTATTACTTGGTCTTGTGGAGGTACAGGGATAGGATTATTTCCCTAATAAAGCAATCATTTGAATTTTCTAATAAAAAGACTTGGCCAATTCTGACAGGGTTTGCCATTTTGTCAGGACCTAACCTCGGTTAGGGTTTAATATAAACTTTATAAAACATTTCTAGACCTCAATGGTATATTGAGGGAGTTCTGATTTAAGTTCTACAAGGCCTGATCAGGGACTTGTTGTCTCTAGAGACTTAAATCTGGGTCTTAGTACCACTGTCAGTAAAACACTCCTTCTATACTTAATAATCTACAAGATGGATATAGACATAAATATAAGTATAGGTTCTGTATCAACTCGTTAACACACACGTTGGGCGCCAACTGAAGGGGTTATTACTAGTCCTAGCTCCTTTAGGGCTACCCCAGATCAGGCGTATTCCCCAGACATTCACTTTCAACTAAAGTTTGAAGTAGCCGAATCCTAAAGACGCTTAATTGGGTCTAAAGGTCCAGACTATCTCTCCCTAAAGGAAAGGAACAACCTGAAGATGTTACCATCCTCCAGATAGCACTTTTAATAAGTTTAGCTAGACTGTAACCTTCCGGATATTATGAGGGTCTGGAAAACTCCTCCAGAATTCTGCAACTCCTCACCAAGGAGCGTACAGAGATAGAGTTCGCGAGTTTGATACAGAAGTATTATGTGAGACAATTCTAAAAATATATATAGATTTATTGAAGAACCGACATGTAATTTACAGTTGGTGATTCAATCGCAACATTAACAGTTCCAAATACAAAAAGCTTGCAATTCTATTATCAGAGATCCTTATTCTCAAATCTTACCTTCGCTCGTTTTACAGCTCTTAGTTTATTCCAGGATTTCCACCAAATACTTGATCCCCGAGATACAAAGAGTTGAAGACTTACAGAGCTAGCTCTGAAGCCAAGAATCGCTTTGCCCCTTTACAGCGAATCTATCATCCCATTTGAAAGTTACATTTTTATACCCTTATTTCAGTGGCATGTCCTTTGAAGTTGTCTGCTGATGTAAGCTAATTATCTCTAGTCATTTTTCTGCTGACCCCTGCTATTTTTACAGTCAGTTCAGCTGGTAGCATTAAGAATTATGGCCTAGAAATTCAGTATAGCCACTTTTGGGGCGGTAAAGTCGGACGGGCGCTAAAGTTTGCGCCCGGCGCAAAGTCGATGGCACTTCGCCGATATTCAGTAGCTTCGCCCTAAGAGGTTGCTTGAGCGCTAAAACTGGCGTTGCACGCCTATCTTTAGGCGCTAAGCCGGCGGTGCAGAGGGATAGCGCCGAGGCCGGGTGCAGCGCAGGTGCGGTCATTTCTTGATTGACAGCAGACACCGTGGCGCCAGCCAGCTCTTAAAGGGGAAAGGGTCGACTTGCTCTGCTGCAACGGCCTGCACACTGCAGCCTTCCAGCTAGGCCTGAACACTGCTGGTGATCAGAAGGAGCCATGGCAACGGTACAGAAGGCCCGTGAGCGTGCCCTGCGCTTCTCAGCCCATGACTTGAAGGTGATGGTGAGGGCCTTGGAGAAGAGACAGCACATCTTGTTCCCGGACACTGGCAGGAAGCCTCCCACCAGCGTCTATAGGAAAGCCTGGAGGGAGGTCGCCCGCTGGGTGTCGGCCACCGGCGATGCCCCCAGGGACAATGTCCAATGCCGGAAGAAGTTTAATGACCTGACCAGGATTGTCAGGGTGAGTACCCTTTACAGTCTCCTCCTCATCCTTGCATGTACACCTGACATGATGGGCAAAGGGACCTGAAAGCCCTAATGGCCAGCCCTCAGCCAGCAGCTATGGGACAGTCATGAGCATCAATTGCACATTCTGCACTTTACACCATGGGAGGCAGCGCACACCACATCAGGGCTACACACTGGCCAAGCTATTCCACCATGGGAGGCAGCGCACACCACATCAGGGCTACACACTGGCCAAGCTATTCCACCATGGGAGGCAGCGCACACCACATCAGGGCTACACACTGGCCAAGCTATTCCACCATGGGAGGCAGCGCACACCACATCAGGGCTACACACTGGCCAAACTATTCCACCATGGGAGGCAGTGCACACCACATCAGGGCTACACACCGTACTTACAGGCCGTCCTTTCTCTTGCAGGCAAAACTTGCCAACAACCGAAGGCACCAGGAGCAGACCGGGGGAGGCCGCCCCCAGATCCAGGAGCTCACTCCCCTGGAGGAGCGCGTGAGTCGCCTCATGGGACCCCGGGTGATTGGGCCCGTCGCCTGTGGAGATGCCGACCCTCTTCTGGGCCACAATAGTATGGACATCACCTTTTGGACCTCTCTCGTTGCACTTGCGCATCCGATCTACCTCCTTTGCCATTGTCCAACCAATGCGCTGAATGCCGCCAGTCATGCCTCCCTCGCTGACGCCCTCTCCTCACTCTAAAGCTACTCTTGTGCCTTCCTGCTTTCAGCTGGTGACGAGGAGCTCCCTGAAGCTGCCAGTGACAGCCCCTCCGAGGAGGAGGAGGAGGAGGAACAGGAAGGCGGACCATCAGGGCAGCAGTCAGGTGCGGCTGCAGATGCCGAAGTAGTGGACACGTCTTCCCTGGAGGAGAGCCTGGAGGAAGTGTCGGAGGGGAGTGGAGCTGCTGGGACCAGTGGCGTCCAGCAACCCAGGAGGGCAGCGGTTGGTCCGCGGCCTTCCCCCCAGAGGGGGGAAGGATCGGAGCGGAGTGCAGTTGCTGGGCCCAGTCGCCGCCGGCAACGTGGCAAGGGTCGGCCAGCTCTGCCCCCTGCTGCCCAGCGGGAGAGTCCGGACTCCAGTCTGGCCACCTTCAACTCAGAGGAGGTGCGCCACCTCGATCAAATGGCCCAGGATTCGGATCGCCGGCACACCAAGCTGATGGGGGTAGTGGCACGGATGCCTGAGGCCATTGAGTCCCTGGCTAGTAGTGTGCGCGAGTTCGGGGCCTCACATGCCGCGAGTGGCCAGCTGATCAGTGATGCCGTCCAGACAGTGGCTGCTCTGTTGCGGTCGCAGACCAGGGCAACAGGGGCACTGACTGCTGCCACACGCGCTGCGTCAGCCAGGCATCGCCTGGACACCCGCCGCGCTGCAGCAGCACAGCGGGCTGCCCTTCGGCAGATTGGTGCGCATGCTGCAGTGCGGGCCCGTGCGAGTGCCAGAGTGGCACATCACCAGCCAGGGCTGACCATCCGCCAGATTGCACACATTCCTCCAGCCATCACCGCCACTCCCCCAGTGGCGCCTCAACGGCAAGCGGCTGCGAATGATGTTGGCCAGGCACAGCTGTGCCAATCACCAGCCGGCCCCTCGAGGGGCAAACCCCGTCTAGGCTGCCCCCCAAGGGCATCTGCCGGAAGGACATCTAACCCTCAGGAGCCTTTCCCCAGCCTCGCAGCAGCCACTGGGCAGAGCTTGCGGAGGAGCAGCAGGCCGGGCAGGGACCCCAAAAGGCTCGACAAGGTCTCGCCCTCGCGGCCCAAGAAGTAGACGGTGTGGCCAAGTGTTATTTTATATGGCGATGCCTATGTTTCTTTTGGCCATGGTTGTTTTGTTTCTGGGGATGTTTTTTGGGTTAAGGCCGAGGATGAAGGCCATTTTTGAACAAAAGTTCAGTTATTCCTCCCCAGGTTGTGGGAGTGAGTCATTTGATGTACTGTTTTTTGGGGCCGTTTAATGTTTCTGGGTTTCATGTGTGAAGGGGTTTCATTGGTCTAAAATAAAGATTTCTCTTTATTCAGACAGTGTCCATGTTTGTTGCTGTAAGTGTTTGTTGCCTTCGCCGGCTGAGGGCTTGCGGAGCGGCTGCGTTCATGTTCCTTCATGGCCACAAGGCATTCCCTGACAGGGGGCTTAGAAGTGATGTTCAATAAGCCGCCGACGGACGGCCCTTGGACCTTCTCGCTCCCTCCTGGGATGGTACTCCTCCTCCTCCTGCTCCTCCTCCTCATGTTCCTCCTGCTCCTCCTCCCGAGGTGGTGGTCCAACGTGAGGTGGCAATGCCTGAGTCCTGCAGAGAGCCAGGTTGTGCATCATGCAGCAAACAACGACGAATTGGGACACTCGGTCCGGGGAATACTGCAGAGATCCGCCGGAACGATCCAGCCAGCGGAACCGCTGCTTGAGGACGCCAATTGTTTGCTCGATTATGTTCCTGCTCGCTTGATGACTCTCGTTGTATGCCTCTTCAGCAGGGGTCCTGGGCGCGCGGAGCGGGGTCATGAGCCAGGTACACAAAGGATAGCCTTTGTCCCCGAGAAGCCATCCTCTTGAGGGAGGCTGTGCCTCGAACATGTCACGCACAGTTGTCTGCCGCAGGATAAAGGCATCGTGGCTGCTGCCTGGAAAGCGGGCATTGACAGCTAGGATGCGTTGCTTGTGGTCACACACCAGCTGCACATTGAGGGAATGGTAGCCCTTCCGGTTGCGGTAATCCTCGGCATGCTCCACAGGTGCCCGCAAAGCCACATGCGTACAGTCAATGGCGCCCTGCACCAAGGGGAAGGCCGCGAATCTTGCAAATCCCAGTGCACGCTGATGCTGCCTCTCCAGGGCCATGGGGAAGGAGATGAATTGGCGTCTCCTTCTGAAAAGGGCATCGGTCACCTGGCGGATGCAGCAATGCATGGCGAACTGGGATATGTTAGCTATGTCCCCAGCAGCAGATTGGAAGGAGCCGGTGGCATAGAATTTCAAGGCCACCGTCACCTTCGCCTCCACCGACAGAGACGTCCTGCTCCTGAGCTTTGGACGCAGATCTCTGCGAAGCAGATGGCAGATCTCTGCAACCACCTCCTTTCGGAATCTCAGCCTTTTTACACATCTCGCGCCACTCATGTTGAGGTAGGTGCGCTGCTGGCGGTATGCCCTGACTGGGTAAGGCCTACGTTGCCGATGCCTGTTGCCCCCTCTGCGTCTAGCCAGGGCTGCCCCTCTCACACCGCGTCTGTGAGCCCTACGGAAATGACGCTGAAACTCAGCGTTGGCACCCCATGCAGCCCCCATAATATGCTGCCAAACAGTCAAATATACAAGAGGCCACTTGCAACGCTCTGGCCTGAAGCCAAAAATACCTGAGCTAGTGTTGGCCCAAACCAGAAAGCTGTCTTCCTTGGTCTCTCTCCAGAAATCCGTTGCACAAGAGTGTTTGCTGCAAAATGCCTGCCCTTTATAGTGCAGGGTAAGTGCCCTTTAATTTATGCTCCCCGGGTCCCACGTGGGCTCTGTTGCGTTCCACTAAACAAGCGTGCGGGCCGCCGGCCGCACAATGGGGCGGTCCCACTGAAGTTCTGGATCGGGGCGCGCAAAGGGCGTTGCACGAGGATATGACGTCATTTTCTGCGCGCGCAGGTGAGCGCACGCTAAACTTTGCGCCGGCGCTAAATGTCTACTTAATTTGGGGCGAGGCGCAGATCGCGCTGCGCCCGGATGCTACACGCATAGCGCCCGAAATTCACTTCTCTTAAGGCGCTAATGGCTGGCGCAAGCAACTGAATTTCTAGGCCTATGTCTCTACCTTTAGGTGTTCGAAGCTTATCATAAAAATTGGTGTGGAGCAGGTGCATCTATTTGAAGTCATTCTTAGCAAGGTCTTCTGTTTGTATCTTTTTACGACGTATAAAAAACCACCTCAACCGGGTGCAGCATTGTCTTCTTAGTTATCTCAGCTGGTTGCAACACAGACTCATGTCTCCCGTGTTTCATTTGATGTCATTTTTATGAAGGCATATGTTTCTTAATTCTTTTATGTGCCTGTTTCCAAAGTGTAACTTAAAACACCATAACTGGGTATATCATTGTGTTCTTTCCAAAGCTTCAGACTATCAGGAACCTCCAACCTCCTGTTTCAACAAGGTTATTGATTCAGTGTCAACAACTTATCTTATCTCAATAGCCTGAATGCTGTTCACAGCTTCTCCATTGTTAGGTTTTTAGATTTTCAAGCCCAGTTTGTCATGTTTGAATAAAGTCAGAATTCTTTTATAGAATGGTATATTTTCCTTCACAAGGCAGGGACTCTGGATCCAGGAGGTAGGTATAAAGCTACTTAAGGAAGTGGCCCTAGAAATAGTAGATGCATTGCTGGTCATCTTCCAAAATTCGATAGAATCTGGAATAGTTCCCATGGATTGGAGGGTAGCTAATGTAACCCCACTATTTAAAAAAGGTGGTAGAGAGAAAACGGAGAATTACAGACCGGTAGGCCTGACATTGGTATTGGAGAAAATGCTGGAGTCCATTATAAAAGATGTAATAGCAGAGCACTTGGAAAACAGTGACAGGTTCAGACAAAGTCAACATGGATTTACAAAAGGTAAATCATGCTTGACTAATCTACTGGAATTTTTTGAGGATGTAACTGGTAAAATAGCTAAGGGAGAACCAATGGATGTGGTGTATTTGGACTTTCAGAAGGCTTTTGATAGGGTCCCGCATAAGAGATTGGCATGCAAAGTTAAAGCACATGGGATTGGGGGTAAGGTACTGACTTGGATAGAGAACTGGTTAGCAGACAGGAAGCAAAGAGTTGGAATAAACAGGTCTTTTTCTGAGTGGCAGGCAGTGACTAGTGGGGTACCGCAGGGATCGGTGCTAGGACCCCAGCTATTCACAATATATATTAATGATCTAGACGAGGGAACTAGATGTAATATCTCCAAGTTTGTAGATGACACAAAGCTGGGTGGGCGTGTGTGCTGTGAGGAGGATACAGAGAAACTCCAGTATGATATGGAGAGGTTGGGTGATTGGGCAGATGTATCGCAGATGCAGCATAATGTGGATAAATGTGAGGTTATCCACTTTGGTGGCAAAAACAGGAAGACAGATTATTATCTGAACGGCAATAGGTTGGGAAAAGGGGAAGTGCAACGAGACCTGGGTGTCCTTGTGCACCAGTCGCTGAAGGTAAGCATGCAGGTGCAGCAGGCAGTTAAGAAGGCAAATGATATGTTGGCCTTCATAGCGAAATGATTCGAGTACAGGAACAAAGATGTCTTGCTACAGTTGTACAGGGCCTTGGTGAGACCACACCTTGAAAATTGTGTGCAGTTTTGGTCGCCTTATCTGAGGAAGGATGTTCTTGCCATGGAGGGAGTGCAGCAAAAATTCACCGGACTGATACCTGGAATGGCAGGAATGAAGTATGAGGAGAGACTGTTCGATTAGGCTTATATTCGCTAGAGTTTAGAAGAATGAGAGGGGATCTCATTGAAACTTATAAAATTCTAACAGGACTAGACAGACTAGATGCAGGAAGGATGTTCCCAATGGCAGGGGAGTCCAGAACCAGGGGTCACAGTCTAAGGATAAGGGGAAAGCCATTTAGGACTGAGATGAGGAGGAATTTCTTCACCCAGAGAGTGGTGAACCTGTGGAATTCTCTACCACAGAGGGCAGTTGAGGCCAACTTATTAAATATATTCAAGAAGGAGTTAGATATATTTCTTAAGGCTAAAGGGATCAAGGGATATGGGGAGAAGGCAGGGACAGGGTACTGAATTTGGATGATCAGCCATGATCTCATTAAATGGCGGAACAGGCTCGAGGGGCCGAATGGCCTACTCCTGCTCCTATCTTCTAGGTTTCTATGTGTCTTATCTCCTGGAAGCAGCAGTTCCCACCTCGGTTTAACTGCCGGGTTTCACGAATTGTGTGAAACCTGTCCACAGGCAGTTAAAACCGAAATGGAGGGGGAAAAAGAGGCTTCCAGCTTCATTACAATATTTAAATTAAGGTAACGTCCCCTGGCAGCGGGTTGGCTGCCCACCCCCTGTCCCGCCTCCAGCAAAACCAGAAGTGAGCGGGTTGGAGGCGGGATCAGATTGGGAATCCCACTTTTAACAATTTAACTGCCCCCACGCTCCAAACCCTGCTGTTGTTTTAGGGGAAAATTCCGGCCAATTTTTAAATTTGCGGATGACACCAAATTGCAGGGGGATAGGCAATACTGAGGAGGACTGCAACAAATTACAAGAAGACATTAATAAACTTGCAGAATGGGCAGAATTGGCAATTTGGTGGGGCCTGTTAGGGACAAAGAAGGTGATGTATGCTTAGAGGCGCAGGGCAAGGCTAGAATACTCAATGAGTACTCTGTATCAGTGTTTACTAAGGAGGTGGATGCTGACAAAATATCAGTAGAAGTGGAAAAGGTAGAAGCAATGGAAGGGGTGAAAATTGATAGACAGGATGTACTAGAAAGGCTGGGTATGCTTAGAGTGGATAAGTCGTCTGGTCCAGAATACTAGCATCCCAGGTTGCTAAGGGAATTGAGGGAGGAGATAGCGGAAGGGCTTGCCATAATTTTCCAATCTTCCCTAGATGCGGGGGAGGTGCCTGAGGATTGGAAAGTGGTAAATGTGACACCATTATTCAACAAAGTGGGTAAGGACAATCCTAGTAACTACAGGCCGGTCAGTTTAACATCAGTGGTGGGTAAAGTTTTAAAAACAATAATCAAGGAAAAAATTGGAGAGGTTAAAGCTAATTAAGGAGAGCCAACATGGATTTGTAAAAGGCAGATCGTGTTTGACTAATCTAATTGATTTTTTTGATGAAGTAACAGGGAGGATTGATGAAGGGAATGCAATGGATGTTGTCTACATGGATTTTCAGAAGGCAAAGTACCACATGGGAGGCTGGTTAACAAAACGGAGGCTCATGGAATAGGTGGGTCAGTGGCAGCTTGGATAAGGAACTGGCTTAAGGACAGAAAGCAGCGAGTTGTGGTAAATGCTGTTTTTCAGATTGGAGGATGGTAGACAGTGGTGTTCCCCAGGGGTCAGAGCTGTAGAGCTGAGTGATAGGTGCAAGTGTGAACAGCTAAGTATGAGAGATGAGCGTAAAGTGTTGGAAAAAGTTTCCTTACCTTTGCTTCTTTCTGCAGGCTTCAACCTTTGAGGATCCGGAGGTGCCTCATCTCAACGGCAAAGATGACAGAATGGCTGCTGCATTCTCAGATGCAGCAGCCACCTGCTTTCTGCTGAGGAGAGAGGTCTTGGTGAGCCTGTGTGCAAGGGCTCACCTTAGAACAAGATTGTCAGTGTTTGACAGCTTCTGAAAGCTGTCAAATGCTGACAATTCATCTGTCAAAATTTTTCGACAGATGAAGCGTCATACGCTGATGTCATCTGTCACCGGCTTTCCCTTAATTGGCCGAGCGGGCTTAACAAGGCCAATCAAGGGAAAATAGCGTGGGTTGGTCAGACGTCGCTGGGAGCAGGATTGAAACCCGGAAACCAGAAGTCCCGCCTCCAGCACATCTCCATTGAGACAATCCAGCCCTGTGACCCCAAAATTAAAAACATGATAAATGTGAGGTATTACATTTTGGTAAGAAAAATAGGGAGGTCACATATTACATGGAAAATAAGATTCTAAGTGGGGTAGAAGAGCAAACGGATCTCGGAGTACAAATACACAAATCACTTAAAAGTAGCGACGCAGGTTAATAAGGCCATAAAAAAGCAAACCAAGCACTAAGGTTTATTTCTAGAGGGATAAAATTGAAAAGTAGAGAAGTTATGCTGAACTTGTGCTTAGACCAGACTTGGAGTCCTATGTACAATTCTGGTCGCCATATTATAAAAAGAGTATAGAGACACTGGAAAGGGTACAGAGAAGATTTACAAGGATCATACCAGAAATGCGAGGGTATACATATCAGGAAAGGATGAACAGGCTGGGTCTCTTTTCTCTTGAAAAGAGAAGGCTGAGGGGTGACCTAATAGAGGTCTTTAAAATTATGAAAGGTTTTGGTAGAGTGGATACAGAGAGAATGTTTCCACTTGTGGGGAAGAGCAAAACTAGAGGCCATCAATATAAGATAGTCACCAAGAAATCAAATAGGGAATTCAGAAGAAACTTCTTTACCCAGAGAGTGGTGAGAATGTGGAACTCGTTAACATAGGTGGTGGTTGGTGAATAGTGTAGTGCATTTAAGGAGAGACTAGAGGGTTGTGCTGATAGATTTAGATGAGGAAAGATGAGAGGAGGCTCGAGTAGAGCATAAATGCTGGTATAGACTGGTTGGGCCGAATGGCCTGTTTCTGTGCCATATATCCTATGCAATCCTATGTAAGCTCGAGGAACAGCCTTCCGGACTCAACACTGAGTTCAACAATTTCAGATCAAACCTCATTTTTTCGGAAGGCAGCTGTTGCTGATGATTCTGATATTCCCATTTCCACCTCCTCTAAACCCATCTTTTGTTTCTTTACTTGTCCCATTACCATCTCCTTTCACCTTGCACCATCATCCCTTTTGTCATTTAATCTCTCCTGCCTTCCATCCTATCACAGACCTTCTCTTTTGCTCTTTCTTCCCCTCCCCACTTTCCCTACCCCTGCTGTAGTGTATGTACCCGTCTACCTTTAAGGGAACTATTGAATGTAACCGTTCACCTTTAAGAGAACTACTTTAGGTGTGGCACTATTTGTTTGGCTTCTGTATACTGTAATACCGATAGTGACCACACCAGTATATAAGTGTTGTGGCAGGATTGCTGGGGCAGATTCGCCCGGACCTTCGAATAGTAAAGACCTGTTTGTTTGTTACTTCTGAAGTCTGTGTATTTATTAACTGCACAACCCACAGACTTTACAGTGGCGACGAGTCCGATCGTACCCTGCGGCAAGACTACCAAAGCAAGAAGAGCGTCGAAGAGAGGCAACTGCCCTCGTCGTGCTGCTGGAAGAAAACACGAGGCTGCAGCAGGAGAAAGGTGGAAGACTTTAGCAACAAAAGCTTCCGTCTGCAACAGGCACTGACTACCCTTCTACCACGGTACAGAGTGAGCCGATCAGCAGGGAACAAGGCGGCCGAAGAGACTGTGAGTAGGGGAAGGTGTAGAGAATATCCGGAGGATAAGGGCAGAGCACTCGACCTCGGTCGAGGGGGAGCTGAGCCGGTCAGAAGTCGGGTCCAACGGCGTCGGGTGACAGGCGGACCGCGATCGGCGGGAAAAGCCGGGCAGCGCCGCAGCCACGAAGCGCTGAGACTGGGAGTAGGCGCGGGAAGAGAAACCCAGCCGCAGCCGGGGAGGGAAACACCGGTCTGCGAGAGGGCTGGGAGGCGAACAGGAACCGTGCGGGTGGGAGAGAGAGACAGAGCCGAGCAAGGGGAGAGAGACTGCGCGAGAGCCAGTCCAGCGGCTGAGCTGTCCTCCACCAACGGGGTACCCAGAGCCGGTAGAACCGAACGTGCGGGAGAGGGAGAGACAGAGCCGAGCAAGGGGAGAGAGACTGTGCGAGAGCCAGTCCAGCGGCTGAACTGTTCTCCACCAACGGGGTACCCAGGGCCGGTAGCACCGAACGTGCGGGAGAGAGAGCGACAGAGCCGGGTACGGAGAGAGAGACTGCGCGAGAGCCAGTCCAGCGGCTGCACTGTCCTCCGTTAACGGGGTGTACCCAGCGCCGGTAGAGCCGTGCGGGCGGGAGGAAAAGACAGAGCCGAGTAAGGGGAGCTGTGCGGAAGCCAGCCAGTGGCTGAACCTGTCCGCTGTGGGGGAAGCGTACCCCTTCCACCGGGAAGAAACGCGGGAAGCCGCCATTAGGCGGAGAAGACGCCAGAAGCGGGAAACCGCCATTGAAGTGGGCGGGGCGAGAAAGGAAGAGCGGGAAACCACCGTTTTCGCGGGAAAACCGCCATCTTAACTGACATACCGCCATTGAAGTGGGCGGGGAGAGAAGGAAAGAGCGGGAAACCGCCGATTTCGCGGGAAAACCGCCATCTTAGAAACAAACAAATAAATAAGAATACTTAAAGAAATACTGGTGCTGCTCCCAAGGGAAGAAAGATGCCTAAGCGAGGGAATATTAACGACTTTAATTCTGAAATAGAAGACTGGGCCACGTACGTGGAACGCATAGAGATCTATTGCGAAGCCAACAAAATAGAGGAAGACGACAAGGCGATAACATTGCTAAACTCGATGGGGGCAAAAACATACGGGCTCTTGAAGCATCTAATAGCACCAAATAAACCAGCGGATCAGACCTTCGAAGAGATTGTGGCTGTGCTGAAGGACCACTTGAACCCCATACCGTTGATGCTGGCTGAACGATTCAAATTCTACGCAAGAACGCAGAGGAAAGACGAAAGCAATGCAGAATACTTGGTCGAACTGCGTAGGCTAGCGAAATACTGCCAGTTCGGAGGGAATCTGACAGAAGCGCTGCGGGACAAGTTCGTATGCGGATTGTCCAAAGAAGGGACGCAGAAGCGACTACTGGAAGAGAACGACCTCACACTGGACAGGGCTGTCCTTATAGCTGCATCGCACGAAGCCGCAGCGAAAGGAACGGCGGAAATGCAACTAAAGGCGGCGGCGCTCGGGGTGGACCAAATTACTTCAAGCACAACAAAATGCTACCGTTGTGGGAAGGCAACGCATGATCAGAATCAATGCTGGTTTAAGAACCAAGAGTGTAGGAAATGTGGCAAACTGGGTCACATCGCGAAGGTATGCCGGTCCGGGAAAAAGACCAACAATCAAAGGAAGCCACCACAAGAAAAGTACAACAAGGTACACAAGGTGGCTGAGAAGAGTTCAGACGAACAGAATTCAGACTCAGACCCAAACAACCAGGAGCTGGGTAGTCTGAGAATCCACAATGTGGGTAAAGAAACGGATCTACAGACCATCTGGGTCATACTAAAAATAGCTGGAGTCCAAGTAAGAATGGAGCTGGACACTGGATCAGCTCTATCAGTCATCAACCGAAGGGACTACCACCGGCTATTCTCTCACATACCTTTAAGAAATACCAAGTTCGTATTACAGACATACACGGGGCATAATGTATACCTCGTGGGGAAAATAAGAGTCAAGGTGAGAGATAGGGGTAAAGAACACCCAAGAATGAACTTGTATGTATTACCTGAGGGAGGACCACCACTTCTAGGATGGGAGTGGATTAAGAAAATAGACATGGAAGGGCATTACCTAAAAGCCATAATGAGGGAGGACTCGGTGCAAGCTATTAGCTCAGATTCTGAAATGGATGATGATAAGACCAATTCGAATATGGAAGACAAGGCAAAAAGGGACTTGCCGACGATGGGGAAGAAAACAAAGACATGCAGAAGGACTTATGGTACCAAGAAGAATAAAGCTGCAGAGCAGAACTCCAGGTTGACAGAGAATTCTGAGCCTGTTCAAGCAAAGGATTCATCCACGACGGAAGAACACCGAGCTCGGACGCAAACTTATGTCAAAGTACGACAACAATTAGAACAGTTGAGTGACCGTCTCGTACAAGAGATGAAAAAGATGGAAAAGTTCTGGGACACCGAATGGGAGAACCTGGAAAGACAACAGAGACAGCTAGCTCAAGCAGTGAGCGACCATAGAGCCATCGTGGCCAAATACCAATCACATTCCCCTGATGCTGTTCAGGAACTAGAATATTTACAGAATGAACCAAAGGAAGAGGAATCTTCAGGAAGCCAGGATTTTATTCCAGTTCTTCTCTACGACTCCTTACAAGCAGAGTGTGAGAAGTTGAAAGAACAGTATGAACAGGCCCAGGCTACAATTCTGGAGGGGGTTAACTCGGCAGCCTCCGAAAAGCTAGTTTCAGTAGAAGCATATGAACAACTAAAGGTTGAACATGAGCAAGAAGTCCAAAGGCTGCAGGAAATTCTTGATGAGCTCAAGGCCAAGACAGACTCATCGGTAGAAGTTCCATCCATAGATGAGAAATTAGAGGTGAAAAACATGGCAGAGCATGAAAGACAGGATGTCCAAGAACTCATAAAAACATTGAAGGACACCCAAGACAAATATGAGGCGGCAATGACCGAGGTTCAACAACTTGAAGAACAGATTCAACCGGGAATCCTTTCAATGGAAGAAAAGGAAGCTGTAAGAAACTCAGAGACTGTAAGAATGGTCCCTGAACATGAACTAGAAAGCATCAGGGCGCAACTTTTCCGAGCGCTGAAAGCCAAAGTTCAAGAGGAACGTAAGGTGGAAGTATTGGAGAAAGAGGTGGATGAAATGGAGAAGACTCTGATCCACCGTGTTCCCAGGGAAGAGTTAACGGTCAGCCAACTCCTTCATATGCTGAAGGACAAGACTCTGCAAGGAGAACAATCTGAACACGAGCTTCAATCTTCAGGGGGAACGACTCTCAAAAGTCACGGAGATAGCTGAGGTGGCAACACAAATTTTACAAGGATGCCAAAAGTATGTTGAATCACGTCAAGGTGAACAGAAGAATGTGGAAACCGTTACTTCAGTAGAAGGTTTAAATAGCCTGATAACGCAATTCCCGATGGAAGGGAAGGTATTGAACTCACAAATGAGGTCCGTCGTGAAGGAATGGCAGATAACCCAGGAAGAGCGGGATGAATATGAATGCATGAAGAAGGCTTTTCAAGAAAGATGTCTAGGGAAGAAACCACCGTCAGCTAACGTCCAGACGGGTGAGGAGGAAGAAGAAGGCTCTCTCGCTGGCCTAACTCAGGACGAACCCGAATATTACCATGACCTGTTGAGTGACACTGAATATTACGAGGATGTGGTCTGCCCAGCTTGTGATGAAAACTCCCAAAGTGCTGAAATTCGGATGAAGCACTTAAGGTCTAAGGAACATAGAGAGTTGGTGGCGCTACAGCTGGCAGCCGAGAAAGGAGCTCCGAGAGTTTCAAAAAGGCAGAAAAGAAAAAGAAGAAGCAGACGATAATAACTGTCTAAAATATTAGCACTTCTACCATTCCAGGCAGGACATTACGAAAGGAGCTAAATTAGTTGAAAAACTGGAAAATGTCAAGACAGCCAGTTGGTTGTAAAAGTCCGCACTGCTGGTTCAACAGGACGAAAGTTCAAGCTGTTACGTCAAGAAAAAGGCTATGGAGGAGTCACGCTAGCCAGGTGAACCAGCTACACCAAAGAAATGTTGTTCGGAACGAGTCAAGATCAGAGACTGAATCTATGAACTGTTTCCGCAGAGACTGAACCTGTGAACTGTTCCCACCGAGATTATATCTGTAAATTGTTTTATATGACATTGACTCCACCGAGATTATATCTGTAATTTGTTTTATAGGAAGTTGAAGATATGTATGTTTAACGGGGACTCTGTAAGTAATAAGCTAAAAAAGGAGGATTGTAGTGTATGTACCCGTCTACCTTTAAGGGAACTATTGAATGTAACCGTTCACCTTTAAGAGAACTACTTTAGGTGTGGCACTATTTGTTTGGCTTCTGTATACTGTAATACCGATAGTGACCACACCAGTATATAAGTGTTGTGGCAGGATTGCTGGGGCAGATTCGCCCGGACCTTCGAATAGTAAAGACCTGTTTGTTTGTTACTTCTGAAGTCTGTGTATTTATTAACTGCACAACCCACAGACTTTACACCTGCACTTACTTAAAACCTGTTAAATCTTCAACTTTTTCCAGTTCTCAAGAAAGGTCATCTACCTGAAACGTTAACTCTGTTTCTCTCTCCACAGATGCTGCCTGACCTGCTGAGTATTTCTAGCATTTTCTGTTTTTATTTAAGCATTTTTTGGTCTCCCAGAAACTTTTATAGTTGGAGGACAAGGCAGTGATAATCAGTTAGCAGTGGCTACAAGGAATGCTCCACTTGGAAATAATGTGCCGCACAAGTTGAGGCAGTCCATTTAACTCTAAGAACAAAGCACAATGACTCAAACAAACCTTGACATTTGTTATGCACCCCAAGAAATTGGTGGAGAAGAAAAACGATGACTTGTTAACTGACAGCAAAATCTCTTAAAGTTTCAAAGAGAAAGGACATTGCTGCATCTGGACCTTTATAGAACTGCTGAAGAGCCTGAGAAAATTTGATAGAATTGAGAAGCAGTTAACGAACAAAGAATGTTCTACTTTCTTCAGTACCTGGCATGATAATCGATAATGGCTCTGCTACATTTTTTCATAGCTCAAAAGAAACAAAAATATTATTACCAAATATTATTACCACAAAATTTCATCTTTATATATAATACAAAGAGCAATACATTCAATCCTACTTGCCTGAGGCCTGGAATGTAATGAAAAAGGAACAGAGAAACACATGTCATGGTCCTTCTTAGATATGATCCAAGCGAGTCAATTTAATCAAAGCAGAGGAAGATGGTACGTGTGTAAGCCCGAAGCCCTATTGAATATTCCAATGCTTTCCTGACCGGCCTCCCACCTTGCACCCTTTGTAAATTTGAGCTCATCCCAAACTCTGCTGCCTGAATCTTAACTCACACAAACTCCTGTCCACCCCAGTGCTCATTGGCTCCCGAGCCAATAAAGCCTTGATTTTAAAATCCTCATCCTTGTTTTCACATCCCTCCATGGCTTTGCCACTCCCTATCTCTGTAACCTCCTCCAGCCTTACGTCCCTCCAAGATATCTGGCCTCTTGTGCATCCCTGATTTTCATCGCTTTACCATTGGTGGCTTTGCCGTTAGCTGCCTAGGCCCTAAGCTCTGAAAATCCTTCTCTAAGCCTTTCTGCCTCTTTACCCCTCCCTCCTCTTTTAAGATGCTCCTTAAAACCTACCTCTTTGACCAAGCTTTTGATCACTTGTCCTAATAACTCTTATAAAAAAACAGAAAATGCTGGAAATACTCAGCAGGTCAGGCAGCATCTGTGGAGAGAGAAACAGAGATAATGTTTCAGGTCGATAACTTTTTGTCAGGTCATCGACCTGAACGTTAATTCTGTTTCTCTCTCCACAGATGCTGCCTGACCTGCTGAGTATTTCCAGCATTTTCTGTTTTTATTTCAGATTTCCAGCATCCGCAGTATTTATGCTTTTTTACAAATGGCCCAGAAATTCGGGTCGGGGGCTTCCCGCGGGTGCAAGCCCCCGATCTGCACTTACCTTGCACGCCGGCCGTTGAGCTGTGGGCTCCCGTGGAATTCCTGTTAGATCCGTGGTTCAGTGGATAAAGAATTACACGGATGCTGTACATAAACAAACAACAGGTCTTGGAGGAGGGACATCTCTAGACTGGTGTACAGAGGCATGCGCACAGCTTATATACCGGTGTGGTTACTGCTGGTACTACAGTATACAGGAGCTGTAAAAAGTAGTTCTGACTTAAAGCACATACACTACAATTCCTCCCTTTTTAGATTAATAATACCCCCTTAATATTCAAATAACAATTACATTTTTACATGTACATTCAATAACAAAATGTCCATTTATAGATTCAGTCTTTGGGGCGGCTTCCTGACCCTTTCGGGATAGCGCCTTTCCGGAGGTTCTTGTTCTTGGTGCAGAGGTGATTCTGACCCCTTTTCATCGGGTAGTTCATCGGGTTCCACTGCTACTGGCTCTGAAGTAGACACCGGTGTGTCGGGTTCATCCCCAGGTACTCAAGACATGGGGTTGACGCCTTCCTGTGACGCTAAGATCTGATCGACGTGGCGTCTCACAATGTTCTCCCCGACATCCACTGTGTACCTTAATGGCCCCTGCCTTGTACATATCGTTCCGGGTTGCCACTTCTCTGTTCGATAGTCACGGGCCAAGACTGGTTGCCCTACATTGAAGCTCCTTGTCGGCTTCTCGTTGATGTGCTGGAATTGTTTGTCCTCAACATTTCTTCGCACATTTGGTCTGAGCAAGTCCAGACAAGATCTCAACCTTCGGTTAAAGAACATCATGGCTGGGGTTTGGTTGGTAACTGCATGTGTCGCGTTTCGGTAGGCTAATAAGAAATTGTCCATCTTATGCTGTAGTGGAATTTCCTCGTCGCACATGGCCTTTATCGCCTTCTTAAAGGTTTGTATGAACCTCTCAGCCAATCCATTGGTGGCTGGATGATACGGGGCGGATGTGTAATGCCTTACCCCATTCCTTTTCATGAATTTTTGGAACTCGTCGGACACAAACTGTGGTCCATTATCAGAGCAGATCTGCTGTGGCAAACCGTTTCTGGCAAATATGGTCCGCAGGACTGCAATCGTTTTCTCTGCAGTGGTTGAAGACATCCTTATCAGCTCAGGCCACTTCGAATGAGCATCCACTGCTATTAAGAACATTGAGTCCATGAATGGACCAGCGAAATCAATGTGCACCCGTTGCCATGGAGAGGAGGGCCACTCCCATGGGTGTAGAGGGGCATGTGGTGGTGCATTTTGGACCTTCTGGCATCCTAAGCAGCTCTTAGTTAGGTCTTCGATTTGTTGATCGATTCCCGGCCACCACACATAAGCCCTAGTAAGGCTTTTCATTTTCATTCCCCCCAGATGACCTTCATGTAGCTCCTTTAGCACTCTCTCCCTTAACTTGGGTGGAATCACCACTCTGGATCCACACATCACTGTCCCCTAGCATACTGACAGCTGTTCTCGTCTGGATGAGAATGCTGGCAACAGTGAGTCGCCATGTGTTGGCCATCCCCTCACCGTCAATTCATATACCCGTGACAGCGTTGGATCATTGCGGGTCTCCTCTATATCCGCGTTTGTTACTGGCAATCATTCAATTATCGACTAATAAAATATCTCGATAGGGTCCACTGCTGGTGCTTCCTCCACCGTAGGCAGCGGCAGGCGCGATAGCCCATCAGCGTTCCTATGCTGTCTCGTGCCTTTATATTCTATTTCATATTGATTCGCCCCTAGAAACAGGGGCCATCTTTGTAACCGCTGTGCAGTCATTACTGGCATGCCCTTCTTAGGATTAAAGATGGAGACAAGTGGTTGGTGGTCAGTCAGCAAGGTGAACTTCTGCCCATGCAGATAATGGTTGAATTTTTTTACTCCCCATACTAGGCTGAGGGCCTCCCTGTCAATCTGGGCGTAGTTGCGCTCGGCTGAGGTTAGTGACCGAGACGCAAAGGCCACTGGCCTCTCCAACCCGTCTGGGAATTTGTGCGACAGCACTGCTCCAATGCCGTAGGGTGATGCATCACATGCCAAACGAATTGGTAGTGCTGGGTTGAAATGGGTCAACACCTCTTTTGATGTGATCAATTCTTTACACTTCTGGAAAGCTCGTCTACGTTCGTCATCCCACTCCCATGGTACCCCTGTTTGCAGTAGGGTGTTCAGCGGGTGTAGTACCGTAGACAAATTTGGTAAGAACTTGTGGTAATAGTTTACCAGCCCGAGGAACGACCTCAGTTGTGACACATTTTCCAGTGCTGGAGCCTTGACTACTGCCTCAATCTTGTCAGGGGACTTATGTAACCCCTCTTCATCGATGACGTGGCCGCAATACGAGATCTGTTTCTGGAAAAACTCGCACTTGTGGCGATTAGCTCGTAGCCCATATTCCTTTAATCTGGCGAGCACCTTCTCCAAGTTAGCGAGGTGATCACCGTCATTTTCGCCCGTGACCAAGATGTCGTCCAAATAACACTGGGTCCCTGGAATCCCTTGCAGGACCTGATCCATCACCCTTTGCCAGATAGCCGGAGCCGAGGCTACTCCAAACACCAGCCGGTTGTATTGATAGAGACCTTTATGGGTGTTGATCGTAAGGTAATGTTTCAAAGCTTCTTCTACCTCCATTTGCAAGTATGCCTGGGCTAGATCAATTTTGGTGAAGCATTTACCACCAGATAGCGAGGCGAAAATATCCTCAATTCGTGGAAGCGGATATTGCACCGTGTGAAGGACTGGGTTCACTGTCACCTTAAAATCCCCACAGATGCGGACCTTCTTTGGTTCCCCAGGCGTATTACTCAACGACCTCTTCATTACAGGGACGATGGGCGTAGCCCACTCGCTCCAGTCCACTTTGGACAGTACTCCTGAATGTTCCAACCCTACCAGCTCTGCTTCAACCGCTGGTCTGATCGCATAAGGCACTGGTCTGGCCTTCAGAAACTTTGGGCTTGCATTATCCTCTATTTTAATTGTTGCTGTTATTCCTTTTAGTGTTCCTAGTCCCTCCTGGAACACTTCTTTTGCATCAGTTAGCATCTTTGACAGTCGTCCAGGTGTGATGTCGTCATCCTTTTTGGCCTCCACCTTCAGTGCCTGTATGGAATGCCAATCTAAATGTATCTTCCGGATCCATTCACATCCAAGCAGTGGTGGTCCTCCATTTGGCAATACATATATATCCATTTTAGGTATTTCCTGACCTTTATATGTCACTTTCACCCTTATTTTTCCTTTGGGGTAGACTTTTTGCCCCGTATATGTCTTCAAGACAATCTCTGTAGCTTTCAAGGGTATGTGTGAAAATAGCCGCTTGTAGTCTCTTTGATTTATGACTGTTAGAGCTGACCCTGTGTCCAATTCCATTTCCACTTGGACTCCGTCTATCTTGAGTGTAACCCAGATAGTCTGGTGATCCTCCATTTCGGCTACATTATGTAGTTTCAGACAACCCAGCTCCTTGCTTCCGGAGTCTGTGTCACTTTTCTATTCGTCTGAACCACTGTCCATCACCTGGTGTACCTTTTTGTACTTCTCCTGTGGAGATTTCTTACTGTTAGTTTTCTTCCCAGACCTGCAGACTCTTGCTATGTGTCCTGCTTTCCCACACTGTCTGCACACTTGGTCCTTGAACCAACAATCTTTCTGGTCATGTGTTGTTCTGCTGCAGCGATAGCACTTCCCTGTTCCATAGGTCATTTCGTTGGTGCCGTATTCTTGCGGTCTCCATTGTATCTCTGCAGCGCCCCTTGCGGCTGCTTCGTGTGATACTGCCATATTGAAAGCTTTCTCCAGCGTAAGGTCCTTTTCTGATAGAAGCCGTTTCTGGGTTCCTTCATTTTGTAGCCCACACACAAACTTGTCCCTTAACGTGTCTGCTAGTCCTGCTCCAAACTGGCAGTATTTCGATAGCTTGCGCAGTTCCGTTAGGTACTCAGCATTGCTTTCGTCTTTGTGTTGGTTCCTTTTATGGAACTTAAATCATTCTGCTATCAGCAGCGGTGTGGGGTTTAAGTGGTCCTCTAGGATTTCTACTATGCTTTCAAAATTCTTGTTTACCGGCTTCTCTGGGGTTATTAGATTTCGCAGTAACCCATAAGTTTTTGCACCCATGGAATTTAACAGAACCAGTGCTTTATTAGCATCTGGCACTTCATTCGCCCTGCAGTACACCTCAATACGTTCCACATATGTCGCCCAATCTTCGACTTCATTGCCGAACGTAGAGGTACTGCCACTCTTCGGAATCCTTGGTTGTGCGTTAACTATCCCCAATGGCGCCTCCCGCGCTTCCCCTTCTTCTCCGCTGGCACAAAATGGCATCTCCCGCCCTTTCCTTCCTTCCCGCGCTCGCCCATCTTCTCCGCTGCGGCTTCGCAAAATGGCGTCTCCCGCGCTCTTCCTTCTTCTCCGCGGCTCAATGGCGCCTCCTGCGCTCTCCCTGCTTCTCCGAGGCTCAATGGCGTCTCCCCTTGCTTTGCCCCGCGGACTCTGATTAGCCCGTGATCCCTGGCTGTGCTCTGCGCGTTCTTCTCTTGATATTTGTCGACGCCACTCAGTCTAGAACCCGGCTGTTTCTTACCCTCTCTCTCTCCGGTTTGCAGTATTTTTCCTCGACGCCGCTCGGTGATCAACCCCCAGCTGCGCCCTGCTCTCTTCACCCTCTTTCTTACCCCATCGACGCTGCCCGGCTCTCTCTCTCTGCCGTCGGTCGGCTCCAGCCGCCGCTGCTCGGGAAGGGTCTGCTCTGGACCTGTCGTCGGTCTCTTATTTTACGTTGTGGCTGGGGAACCAAGCCCGGCTCTCCACAGCCTCCCCAGCGAAGTTGGATCTCTGCCTGACTGCTGGGCGGTTGCTCATGGTCGACGCCCGTGTTCCTGGACTCGACTATTTTTTTATTTTTTTTATGTTGCTGTTAGATTCGCATCAACACTCGTTGCCACTGTTAGATCCCTGGTTCAGTGGATAATAATTACATGGATGCTGTACATAAACAAACAACAGGTCTTTACTGGAGGAGGGTCAGCTCTAGACTGGAGTACAGAGGCATGCGCACAGCTTATATACTGGTGTGGTTACTGCCGGTACTACAGTATACAGGAGCTGTAAAAAGTAGTACTGACTTAAAGCACATACACTACAGAATCGAATCTTGAATCATAGAATCATAGAACATTACAACACGGAAGGAGACCATTTTGGCTCATCGTGTCCATGCCGGCCAACAAAGAGCTATCCAGCCTAATCCCACTTCCCAGCTCTTGGTGCGTAGCCCTGCAGGTTAGAGCATCCCAAGTGCACATCCAAGCACTTTTTAAATGTGGTTAGGGTTCCTGCTTCTACCACCCTTTCAGGCAGTGAGTTCCAGACCCCCACAACCCTCTGGGTGAAGAAATTTCCCCTCAAATCCCCTCTAAACTTTCCAGCAATTAATTTAAATCTGAGCCCCCTGGTTTTTGACCCCTATGCTAAGGGATATAGGTCCTTTCTATCCACTTTATCTATGCCCCTCATAATTTTATACACCTCAGTAAGGTCTCCCCTCAGCCTCCTCTGTTCTAAGGAAAACAGACCCAGCCTATCCAGTCTTTCCTCATAGCTAAGATTCTCTACTCCCAGCAACAACCTTGTAAATCTCCTCTGTACCCTATCTAGTGCAATCATATCTTTCCTATACTCTAGCTGAGGCCTAACTAGTGTTTCATACAGTTGAAGCATAACCCCCCTGCTCTTGTATTCTATGCCACGGCTAATAAAGGCAAGCATTCCGTATGCCTTCTTAACCACCTTATCTACTTGGCCTGCTACCTTCAGGGATCTGTGGACATGCACTCCAAGGTCTCTTTGTTCCTCTGCACCATTCAGTGTCCTACCATTTAATGTGTATTCCCTTTCCTTGTTAGCCCTCCCCAAATGCATTACTTCACACTTCTCCGGATTGAATTCCATTTGCCACTGTTCTGCCTACCTGACCAATTTATTGATATCTTCCTGCAGCCTACAGCTTCCTTCTTCAGTATCAACCACACAGCCAATTTTAGTATCATCTGCAAACTTCTTAATCATACCCGCTATGTTCAAGTCTAGATCATTGATATATACCACAAAAAGCAAGGGACCTAGTACTGAGCCCTGCGGAACCCCACTGGAAACAGCCTTCCAGTCACAAAAACACCCACCAACCATTACCCTCTGCTTCCTGTCTCCGAGCCAGTTTTGAATCCAACTTGACACTTTACCCTGGATTCCATGGGCTTTTAACTTCGTGATCAGTCTGCCATGTGGAACCTTATCAAAAGCCTTGCTAAAATCCATATAAACTACATCAAATGCACTACCCTCATCTACCCTCCTTGTTAGCTCCTCAAAAAATTCAATCAAGTTTGTCAGACACAACCTTCCCTTACCAAGTCCGTGCTGACTATTCTTGATTAATCCGTGTCTTTCTAAATGAAGATTTATCCTGTCCTTCAGAATTCTTTCCAATAATTTTCTCACCACCAATTAGACTGACTGGCCTGTAATTACTCGATCTATACTTTTCTCCCTTTTTAAACAAGGGTACCACATTAGCAGTCCTCCAGCACCACACCTGAAGCCAGAGAGGATTGGAAAATGATGTTCAGGACCTCTGCTATTTCCTCTTTTGCTTCGTTTAACAGCCTGGGATATATTTAATCCGGGCCTGGGGATTTATCCACTTTTAAAGTTGCTAAACCCCTTAATACTTCCTCTCTCAATATGTTTATTTCATCTAATATTTCACACTCCTCACCCCGGATAGCAATGTCTGCTTCGCCCCCTCCTTTGTGAAAACAGATGCAAAGTATTCATTAAGAAGCCTACCGACGTCTCCTGCCTCCACACACAGATTACCCTCATGATCTCTAATAGGCCCCATCCTTTCTTTAGTTATCCTCTTACTCTTAATATATTTGTAAAACATCTTTCGGTTTTCCGTGATTTTACTTGCCAAGAATTTTTCATGCTCTCTCTTTGCTTTTCTAATATCCTTTTTAATTGCACCCCTGCACTTTCTGTACTCCTCTAAAGATTCTGGAATATTTAGCCCTCGGTATCTGTCATACGCCTCCCTTTTTTCTTTATCCTACCCTGTATGTTCCTAGACATCCAGGGGGCTCTAGATTTGTTAGTCCCACCTTTTTTCTTTAAGGGCATATATTTGGTCTGAACCCTCCGGATCTCCTCCTTGAATGCCTCCCACTGCTCTGACACTGGTTTTCCTTCAAGTAGCTGTTTCCAGTCCACTGTGGCTAAATCCCCTCTGAGCTTAGCAAAATTGCTTTACCCCAATTTAGAATTTTTATTCTTAGTCTATCCTTGTCCTTTTCCATAACTACCTTAAATCTAACAGAATTATGGTCACTAGCACCAAAATGCTCCCCCACTGATACGCCTTCTACCTGCCCAGCTTCATTCCCTAAAACTAAGTCCAGAACCGTCCGCTCCCTTGTTGGGCTTGCTACATACTGGCTAAAAAAGTTCTCCTGGATGCATTTTAGGAATTCCGCACCCTCTATACCCTTCACACTAATTTTATCCCAGTTAATATTGGGGTAGTTGAAATCCCCTACTATTACTGCCTATAGTTTTTACACTTCGCAGAAATTTGTCTACATATTTGCTCTTCTATCTCCCTCTCACTGTTTGGGGGTCTATACTACACTCCCAGCAGTGTGATCGCCCCTGTTTTTTTTTTCAATTCGACCCATATGGTCTTGTTTGATGATCTCTTCAACATATCATCCCTCCTCATAGCTGTAATAGTTTCTTTAATCAATAACTCGCGCCCCCCTCCCTTTTTACCTCCCTCTCTATCCCGTCTGAAAATCCTGTACCCAGGAATGTTAAGCTGCCATACCTGCCCCTCTTTCAGCCACGTCTCTGTAATAGCTATAATATCATAGTCCCAAGTATCTACCTGTGCCCTCAGCTTATCTGCCTTGTTCGCTATACTTCTTGCATTGATGTATATACCATTATTTAGTACAGGCAAACCTCCTTGTTGACTACTATCTAGCCCTTGATTCCTCTGTCCTTCCAATTTACTTTCTACATTTTTGTTTTCCAATTCCAGTTTTTCTTCCCTCCCTATTGACTCTATACTTAGGTTCCCATCCCCCAGCCAAGCTAGTTTAAACGCTCCCCAACAGCACTAGCAAATCCTCCCGCGAGGATATTGGTCCCGTTCCCATTGAGGTGCAACCCGTCTGGCTTGTAGACGTCCCACCTCCCCCAGAAATGCCTCCAATTCCTCAGGAATCTAAAGCCCTCCCTCCTACACCATCTCTCCAGCCACGCATTCATCTGCTCTATCTTCCAATTTCTGTACTCACTAACATGTGACACTGCTAGTAATCTGGAGATTATTACCTTTGAGGTCCTGCTTTTTAACTTCTTTCCTAGCTCCCTAAACGCTGCCTGCAGGACCTCATCCCTCTTCCTACCTATGTCGTTGGTACCGATATGGACCACGACCTCTGGCTGTTCACCCTCCCCCCTCAGAATGCCCTGCAGCTGTTCTGTGACATCCTTGACCCTAGAACCAGGGAGGCAACATACCATCCTGGAGTCACGTCTGCGCCCGCAGAAATGCCTGTCTGCTCCCCTAACTATTGAATCCCCTATCACTATTGCTCTCCCTCTCCTCTTCCCCCCCGCCTGTGGAGCTGAGCCTTCCATGGTGCTGTGGACTTGGCTCTGGCTGCACTCCCCAAAGGAACCAAATCCCTCACCAGTACTCAGCACCGAATACTGATTGGTGAGCAAGATGCACTCCGGGGACTCCTGCACTATCTGCCTGGTCCTCCTCTTCTGTCTGGCAGTCACCCATTCCCTCTCTGCCTGCATACTCTTAAGCTGCGGGGTGACCACCTCCCGAAATGTGCTATCCACATAGCTCTCAGCCTCGCGGATGCACAGCAGTGACTGCAGCCGCCGCTCAAGCTCCATAGCCTGGTGCTCGAGCTGCTGTAGCTGGCGACACTTCCCGCACATGTGGTCGTTCAGACCACAGGAGGTGTCCAGGACTTCCCACATATCACAGGATGTGCATTCCACGGGTGTGAGCTGCCCTGCCATACCTCTAATTAACAGACTATTTACTAACCTAGCTGAAATAAACTTAAAAACTTTAAGAAAGCCAAGTAAAAACACGTACCAGATACTCAACAATCAGCCCCCTCCCCTTGTGCCGATGTCACTTTTGACTTCTGATGTCACTCTGAAAATTCTGCCGGTGCTGAGTTGGTACCGCTGCCACCGCCTCGCCGCTCCTCCCAGGTCCGCACTGCCGCCGCTGCTGCTGCTGCTGCTCTGGGGCCTACCTGCGCCTCAGGCACTCTTTATACTGCCGGTGCCGCCGCCTCGCCGCTCCTCCCAGGTCTGCACTGCCGCCGCTGTTGACTGTTTTTGCTTGAATCACTAACCTTTGAAGTGAATTCCGCAGCCTTTCTGCTATAAGAAGGTTTCTCCTGCCCTCTGTTCTAAATCTCTTCAATCTATGGCCCAAGTTTTAGATCCTTCAACTACTAGAAATGGGCAGCTTCTGTCTAATCTGTCCCATCCTTTCATAAGTTTGAACACTTCTATCCTATCGCTCCATAATCTATGTTGTTTTACCAGAAAAAGACTTACTTTTTCAAGTCTTTCTTCATATTTGTATTTCCTCATACCAGGCAGCATCTGAGTGAATCTGTGTTGTACCCTCTCTGAAGCCTCATTATCCTTCCTATAGTGTGTAGCCCAGTAATGCATGAAGTACTCTAACTGAGATCTTGTTAAGGTTTTATATAGGTTCATCAGTACCTCTTTGCCTTTATACTATACACCTCTGGTGATAAAACCTAGAATACCATAAGCTTTTTGTTACACCCTTGTCAACCTCAGGGTGCTGCCTATAATATCCTGTGAACCTGTTCCCCCAAAATACTTCTGCTCTTCCACAGCACCAAGCCCACTTCCATTCAGAGTATAACTGCTGCTTTTTTTTACCAAAATGCATCACCTCACACTTACTGGCATCTGCCACTTTTTAGCGCAACCTCCATCTTATCAATATCCCTTTGCAGCTCCTATTTTGGTATCATCTGCAAAGTTTGATACCACTCCCTGCAGACCTATAGCCAAATCATTGATAAACATAGTGAATCGAAGTGGCCCAGAACTAAATTCTGTGGGATATGATTACTCACTCCCAATCACTCTGAAAAGCTGCCCTTAACTTTTATTCTGTTTTCTCCCTTCTAACCAATTTTTAATCCAGTTTCTAGTCACCAACCCCCAAATCTATGCCCTTTAATCTTCTCTAGCAATCTCCCATGTGGTACCTTGTCAAAGGCTTTCCTAAAGTCCATGTGCACAACATCCACTGCATTATCCCCAACTATAATGTCTGCTACCTCTTCAAAGAAGAGGTTTGTCAAACACGATCATTCCTTTTGAAATCCATGCTGGCTACTTCTACTTTCTCTTAATCTAGATATGTGGTAATCTAATCTTTAATTAAAAACTATCCCCACCACAGATGTTAAGTTAACTGTAATTACCTGCATTTGATCTGCCTCCCTTTTTAAAAATGGATACTACATTGGCCGCTGTCCAGGTTTCTGCACACACCCACACTCATATTAATAATATATTATATGGTCCCTGCGGATGCATTATTATATTGCCTCTTGAACTATGATGCTATTGAACAATAACTAAAATGGGAAACAATGATTATCATGATTATTAACAGTTTCATATATCATTATGGTTTATAGTGCAGTACCAAATGCAAGCCTGCAAAATAAGTAATAAACAAATTCTCTACAGACTAGAGAATTCAGAAATTTATTTTAACATTGCAGAATCTTTACAAGACTGCTTGAGGATTTATGGTTTGAGTCCAGTTTTCAAAGACAACAAAGTGTTGCATTTAGAATGATAAAATGCCAGAGAAGGTTATATAAAAGGGACAGGAAATTAGAGGCAGAAATACTTTTTACATAATGTGCCTTCCCTTTGATACATCCTGCAGTGTTTGTTTCAAACTGTGTTATACCTTTGAAGAGGAATTCTCCTCTAAAGGGCTCCTCTTTGGATCCCAGTTGACCTGCATTTCATGGAGGCAGATGCACTTTACTGATGCCAAGTACAGAAATCCCTATGGAGAGCATCACAGTGAGTCACACAGTTTCACATGGTCTGTATAGCTACAGATTAAGAAGGAGTTATATTTTCATTTTTTAAGTGAACACCAGAGTACCGTGTCTGTTTATGAGGTAAACTTCGAAAAGAAAACCATTTCCCTGTACAGTTTCCTTCCCATAAGCGTTCAGAGCATTGTATACACAAAACTTTATAACATGTGAAAGAAAATGTTTTGCCTTACATGGACCTGGGCAAATATCATCTGATTGTCCACAGTTATACTATCAGACATTTATTCTAATGCATTCTTAGTACTGCTATCTAAACCTCTCTAAATGTACCAAGAAATGCAACCTGGGATTGTCAAGGAATTGGGCTCTACTGGAAGTTTATATTAATTAAGATGTGGAGATGCCGGAGTTGGACTGGGGTGGACAAATGTAAGAAGTCACACAACACCAGGTTATAGTCCAACAGCTTTATTTGAAATCACAAGCTTTCGGAGCGCTGCTCCTTCTTCAGGTGAAGTGGAGAAATGCATAAAGACACAGCTTATATAGTCAGAGAATCATGTCAGATGTTTACAGGTAACCTTTCCAACTGCCATTTATCACACCTCAGCAGAGAGATAATCACAGCAGTCAAAGGTGTGAATGGTGTCCAAACAGGTCAGTCAGGGAAACATTACATCAAAGAACAATGAGGTGGGGTCACAAGGGGTCAAATATTGCAGATGCTGGGGTCTGTATGAAAAACAAAAAAACAGACAAAAAACATTTTTTTTGGCTGGAAATCACAGCAGGTCCGGCCGCATCTGTGTAGAGAGAACAAGCCAATGTCGACTCGAGTCTGGATGACCCTGCGTCAGGTGGGGTTACATGTAGCGTGACATGAACCCAAGATCTCTGTTGAGGCCGTCCTCATGGGTGCGGAGCTTGGCTATCAGTTTCTGCTCGACGATTTTGCGTTGTCGTGTGTCTCGAAGGCCGCCTTGGAGAATGCTTACCCGAAGATCGGAGGCTGAATGTCCTTGACTGCTGAAGTGTTCCCCGACTGGGAGGGAACACTCCTGCCTGGTGATTGTTGCGCTTCTCCACTTCACCTGAAGAAGGAGCAGCGCTCCGAAAGCTTGTGATTTCAAATAAAGCTGTTGGACTATAACCTGGTGTTGTGTGACTTCTTATATTAATTAAGAAAGAGAAGAAAGTTTCGCAGGACAATTTTAACTCTGTGCTTAGCATAAATCGGGTGGATGGGCAGTTAAAATTGCCTGGGAAACCCATCCACCGACATATTGCTCTCTTCCTGCAGGTATCGATTTTAACCTGTTCTTCTGTGCAGGTGAGAAGGACATTTGTGGAGTCCTTCTTTAAATATGCAGATCAGGCTCCAATGACATCATATTTTAGCTGCTGGCCTGAGTGGGGGAACGGTTGTGGCTTTCCCAGCAGGTCAATCTAGCAGGAAGTGGAGCTGGGACTAAAAGAAGCCCAAAGAGGTAAGTCATTTTAACTTTTTTTCATTTTCCTTATGGGACCAGTAGGAGCAGGAGTGGTCCTCCAGGCCCCACAAGGAGAGTTTAGGCCTCCCCTGCCCTGGACTCCCTGGGCTCCCCCACCTCCTAAAGGCCATTGTGAAACCCCTTCCCCAAGGCTTAACTAAGTACCGAGTGACATGAATCAGTCATTCATGAAAGAAAGACTTATGAAATAATACTGAGCAGCCTGCAGGTGGCGCTGTCCAGGGAGAGTATAAATACTCGGGCACAGGCCCAGCTTGCGCAGGACATTCTTAACAGGAACTAGTGAAGGACGCAACTAGACCTCCATGTTGTAAAACAGTTGATTAAAGCTTTGTTTAACGCTTAGACCAAGTGCCTAGTAGTTTTCTTACGTCACTGAGAACCGTTCCTACAGTCTCCAGCAGCAGCCTGGTGTCGCCCAACATTGCACTCCCATCTGCTGGTCTGCTGCAGCTTCCCGCTGGAATTGGGCGGGAAACTGACCAGGGGGCATGCGGATGAGGCCCAGGAGTTAAAATCCTCCAGGCAGGGTAATTTTAACCTCCAAGAACAGATGGCTTTGGTTTGTATGAGAAATTAAAATTTGAAAAATTTCAAACACGACCCCAACCCACCTCGAACCAGTGCACTTCCGGTTTAAACGGAGGCAGGACAGGGACAGATGACCAATCCACTCTCAGGCGGTCAGTCAGTCAGTAAAAGCTTGTAAGGAGGCTTTGCGCCTCCATTTTTACAGGCTTTTTATTTTTAACCAATTTCAGCCAGGTTTCCCGGGTCTCGGGAAACAGGCAGGTAAAAGAAGGCGAGAAGGGCTGGATCCATAATGTAAGTGCATTTACAGCACTGCTTGTGGGCCAGGAGGAGCTAGAGTGTTTCCTCCAGGCTCAACAACCCTATCCAGCTCTACGATCGTCGACTCGCCCCGATCTCCCCTCCCCATAATCTCCACCTCCACGCCCTCCCCCCCTCCACGTGATCTCTCCCCCGACCACATCTCTCCCCACCCGACCACGAGCCTCCTCTGACCGCGATCTCTCTCTTTCCCTCCCTACCTGCTATCTGGTCCTTGACTGCAGCCCTGTGCCACAGGCTTTCCCACCCAAGAGACAGCCAGCCTGTCAATCAAGCTGTCTGTCGGGCGGGAAACCTGCAGAAATACATCCTGTAATTAATATCTGCATGACATCCGGGAAACCCATACTTTCGGGTTTCCCGTCCAGAACTCCTCCCCCCCGCCACCACGCGCCCTCCCCACCTCCCTATAAATATTGGGACCAGCTTCTCTGTGTCCATGCTATCGAATCCGTTTATCATTTTAAACATGTTAATTAGATCGCTCCTCAACCTTGTAAACATAACGTAATACAACCCAAGTTTATGCAACTTGTCCTCATAATTTACCCCTTTTAGCCCCCGTATCATTTTGGTAAATCTGTGCTGTACCCCGTCTAAGGCCAATAAACCCTTCCTGAGGTGCGGTGGCCAGAACTGAACTCAATAGATGGGATCTGACCAAGGCTCTGTACAACTAAAGCATAACTTCCACCCCTTTGCATTCCAACCACCTTGAGATAAAGGCTAACATTCTATTAGCCTTTTTGATTACTTTTTGACCCTGTGCACTAGCTTTTAGTGATTTATGTACCTGGACACCTAAATTCCTCTGCTCCTCCACAGTTTCTAGTCTCTCGTCATTTAGAAAATATTCTGATTTGTCTTTCAAGATTCCAAAATGATTAAGAGCTGGAACTCAGAGAGAACTCAAGAAAAACAGAGGAAGTGAAATAAGGAATTCCTTTGTGCTATGTGTTATGTATTGTGTGTTCTATTGTGTGTTCTCCTCCCACCTGTGGTGGCGCTGTCACAGGAGATAAATGGTTGGGTGTTCTCTGTTAAGTTTTAGCTCTCTTTGTTCGGAACTTCCCAGAACTTCCTTTCCTTCCAATAAAGCACTTCGGCCTAGAAATTCAGTGGGCTTTGCGCCCAGTTACTGCCCAAAGAGGGCTTCTACGCCAGTCTGCAAACTTCGGGCGAACTTCATTGACGCGCTAATTGCGGCGGTAGCCGTTAGCGCTGCACCACCACCGATGACGTCATCGGTGTGCGCAGCGCCCCGGTACCGCCCCGACACCGGCCCGACCCCCATCTTCAGTAGCGGCCGCCTCTTCCGTGGCGGCCGCTAATAACATTCGGAGACCGGGTCCGTACAGCAGCCTTAGTGGGGCGCTTTAAGGTGGAGGTGCAGCCGGCCGCTTTTTCGGCGGCCGCCTGCCCGCACCTCCTTCCCCGGCCTCCTCCACCCCCCCCACCCCGCGGCATTGCCAGCTGGTTTCCGGGAGCCCGGCACTTCTCCGTTGTGCCGGGCTCTTTTGCCGGCACTCGCGATCGGGGCTCCGGCTGCTGCAGGCACCTCCCCCTTAAGAGAGGGAGGAAGGCCTGCAGTACCGCAGCCTGCCGCTCCGCTGCGGGTGGCGCTGCGACCACTAGCGCGCCGATATTCAGTTTCAGCGCCCCAAGCGGGGGCGGCCACACCCTTGAACAGCGGCCGTCCTCGACTTTGGGCGCTGAAACTGAATATCGGCTGGGCGCGAGTGGCTCTGCGCCCAGCGGTAAATTCTGGCCGCCAGCAAGCTGGCGGGGCTATAGCTAATTTCTAGGCCTTCATGTTTGAATCTCTGAGTTCTGAGTCCTAAATTGTGTCTAGGTAGAAAGGTACCGACACAACAAGTGGCAACGAGGAGCGGATGAATCTGCGTACGTTACGGGTGCAGTGAGTAAACAGAAAATTTAATTTGAAATGTGAGATGGCTACTATATTAGGAAACATCAGTGATTTTGATGAAAATGTGGAGCAATGGAGCGCATATACGGAACGTTTTGACTATTTTGTATTGGCGAATGCGGTGGCAAATGAAAAGGTCGTGCCTACCTTTTTGAGTGTAATCGGGCCGAAAACTTTCAATTTACTTTGCAGCCTCGTGCAGCCAGATAAGCCAGGAACTAAAACATATAAGCAACTAGTGGAAATTCTTGGAGCACATTTTTCACCAAAACCTCTGGTTATTGCTGAGAGATTTAGATTTCACAAACAGAATCAAGAGGAGGGGGAATCAGTGACGATGTTTATTGCTGCTTTAAAAAGGTTGTCGGAACACTGCCAGTTCAAGGAGGTGCTGAATGACACCATTAGAGACAGACTTGTGTGTGGTCTGCAAAATGCAGCCACACAGAAGCGCCTTCTTACTGAGGACAACCTTACTCTTGAAAAGGCCATTGAAGTTAGTGTCTCCATGGAGATGGCGGAAAAGGGGGCTCACCAGTTGAGTTCAACAGGGAGAGTTCACAAGGTGTCGTCTGAGCCTAAAGGTGCGCGGAACGGCACATGTTACCGTTGTGGGAAAACGGGCCATCACGCTAATGACTGCTGGTGTACGGAGCTGGAATGCCGAAATTGTGGCAAAAAGGGTCACATTGAACGCGCCTGTAGAGGTAAAAAAAAGAACAGACAGAGCTGGGAAGCATGGAAGCAAAATGTCTATATTTGGACAAGAGAGGAAAAAGAGTGTTCATTCAGTGCAGTATGATGGAACAAGCAAAACAGAGGGGAGCGACACCTCTGAGGAGGAAGAGGTGCACATACTGACGGTTGCAGGTGGTTCAAATGGCTACTGGGTGTCACCACTGGTGGAGGGACAATCAGTGCGGATGGAGGTGGACACAGGCGCCGCTGTGTCCCTTGTTTCAGACACTGTCTACAACAAAATGCTAAAGCATCTTACCCTTCAGCCAACAAACATTGTGCTAAAGACGTATACTGGTGAACCTGTGGCCATGAGGTGACAGTTAAATTGAACGGACAGACTGCAAAACTGCCACTATATGTGGTAAAGGGAAATTACCCATCGCTACTGGGACATGTGTGGCTAGAGAAAATCACGCTGGACTGGCCTGCAGTCCGCATGATGTCAAAAGGGGAGTCAGGTCTGACTGCAGTGTTAAACAAACATGCAGAACTCTTCAATGGGGAACTTGGGAGCATGAAAAAGATCAGCGTGAGACTGGACATTAAACCTGACAGCAAGCTGAAGTTTCACAAAGCCCGACCTGTACCCTATGCAATTAGGCCAAAAGTTGAGGCTAACTTGGAGGCCTTAGTCGAGAATGGAGTCCTGGAGCCTGTGAGCGTGAGCAAATGGGCCACACCCATTGTTCCTGTCCTGAAAAAGGATGGATCTGTTCGAATCTGTGGGGCTTTTAAAGTGACTATTAACCCGGTGCTGTCTGTGGAACAGTACCCTCTTCCCCTCATTGATGATCTTTTTACGGGCCTGGCCGGAGGGCAAAAGTTCAGCAAAATAGACTTATGCCAGGCTTATCTACAAATGCATGTCGATGACAAATCAAAGGAGCTGCTGACAATTGTGACACACAAGGGGCTATACAGGTACTGCCGCCTTCCGTTTGGAATTACATCGGCCCCTGCTCTATTCCAAAGGGCAATGGATCAGATTTTGAGTGGACTGCCAGGAGTCCAGTGCTACCTGGACGACATCCTTGTCACTGGGACAAATGAGGAGGATCATCTTCTGAACTTGGATGCGTCACTACAACGACTAAAAGAGTACGGACTCAGAGTTTGTAAAGACAAATGTGAATTCTTTCAGTCTTCAGTTGAGTACCTGGGGCATGTGATTGACGCTACTGGCCTGCATAAGGCGCCGCCAAAGGTCAAGGCGATCGTGGAGGCCCCAGCACCCCAGAATGTGAGCCAGTTACGTTCATTTCTGGGGCTACTTAACTACTATGGGAAGTTTATTCCAGACTTAGCAACATTGCTGAAGCCGTTACATCAGTTGCTATGTCAAGGCAAAACATGGAAATGGACTGAACTGTGCAACGAAGCTTTCGCCCAAGCAAAGAAAGCATTGCTGAATTCGGAGGTCCTGACACACTTCGACCCAAAGCTACCCGTGCAGCTAGCATGTGATGCATCACCATATGGTGTGTGAGCAGTCATATCCCACATCATGCCTTCGGGTGAAGAGAAACCTATCACCTTCGCATCACGCACCTTGAACAAGGCCGAGAGTAACTATGCGCAGATCGAGCGCGAGGCCTTGGGAATCGTTTTTGGAATTCGAAAATTTCATCAGTACCTGTTTGGGAGAAGGTTCACACTCCTGACGGACCACCGTCCATTGACTTCAATCTTCGGGCCCCACACCGGAATTCCGTCTCTCGCTGCAAGCAGGATGCAAAGGTGGGCTTTACTGTTGTCAGGACACACATACGACATCAAATATCGCAAATCAGACTTGCACGGCAACGCAGACGGGGCTAGATTTTCAGTTGCTTGCGCCAGCAGTTAGCGCCTTAAGAGAAGTGATTTTCGGGCGCTATGCGTGTAGCGCCCGGGCGCAGCGCAGTTTGCGCCCCGCCCCAAATTAAGTTGCCCGTTAGCGCCGGCGCAAAGTTTAGCGGCCGCCCGGATGCGCGCGCAGAAAATGACGTCACATCCTCGTGCAACGCCCTTTGGCCGCCCCGAATACAAACTTCAGTCGGACCGCCCCATTGTGCGGCTGGCGTCCAGAGCGTTTGTAAAATGGAACGCAACACACCCTGGGGAGCGCAAATTAAAGGGCACTCCTCCTGCACTATAAAAGGCAGTCTGCATGTGTTGTGTGGAAGGATCCAGTGTGTTGTTGTGAACGGTGTATCTATGTTTCCGGCCACCACCACCACCACCACCACCACCTCCTCCTCCTCCTCCTCCTCCTCCTCCTCCTCCTCCTCCTAAAATAACACATGCACCCTTCCCCTTTAAGAGCTCACTGGCACCAGAGTGTCTGCCGTGCGCTGCGCCCGAGCTCGGGTGTTGCGCTCTGCACCGCCGGCTTAGCGCCTAAAGATAGTAGTGGAACGCCTCTTTTAGCGCTCCACCAACCTCTTAGGGCGAAGCCACTGAATTTCCGGCAACGGGGCGCTACTTTGGGGCGGGCGCTAACTTCGGGCGGGCGCTAAGGTTAGCGCCCCAAAACTGTCTATACTGAAAGTCTAGCCCACGGTCTCTCGAGGCTACCCTTGCCTGTTACTCCCCCAGAGCCTCGTCAGATAGACATCTTCGACTTTAGACAAGTGGAGGGAGCACCTGTCACTGCAGCTCAGGTGCGAAGGTACACCCGCAACGATCCAGTCCTGTCTGAGGTAATGGACGATGTCATTCGAGGGAGAGCGATAGGAGATTCTCCTAGTTTGAAAACTTACGTTTCAAAAAGAAATGAGCGCTCCGTCCAGGCAGGTTGTCTTCTTTGGGGATGCCGTGTCATCATTCCGCCACCTCTGAGGGAACCTATACTGCAACAACTTCATACAGGCCACAGTGGGATGGTTCGGATGAAGGAAATGACAAGAAGCTACTTCTGGTGGCCAGGTCTCGATGGGAATATTGAGGAGAAAGCCAAAACATGTTCCCCATGTCAAAGGGTCCGGAATGTTCCACAGCTGGCAACCCTACACCCCTGGGATTGGCCTGCAGAAGTGTGGCAGCGAGTACATGTGGACTTCGCCGGTCCTTTCGAAGGGAAGATGTTTATGGTGGTTGTGGACGCTCGTAGCAAGTGGCCGGAGGTCGCTGTGATGAGGTCTACCACGGCAGAGAAAATAATTGAGAAACTTGGTGAGATGTTCAGCCATTGTGGCTCGCCAGAACAACTCGTAAGTGACAACGGTCCACAATTTGTATCACAGGAGTTTGCAACCTTCCTGCATGTGAATGGTGTCCAACACATCAGGTCTGTGCCCTATCATCCCTCTACTAACGGCCAGGCAGAAAGGTTTGTGCAAACTTTAAAGCATGCCTTGAAGGCATCGCAAGGTCAGGGCTCAATCCACCAACGTCTGAACAGCTCCCTGTTGTCCTACAGGAACGAGCCGCATGCCACAACCAAAACTTCCCCCGCTTCACTCATGATGAAGAGGCAGTTGCGGACAAGTTTTGACTTACTCAAACCTCCAAGGGCAGAACAGGTTGTCCATTGTCAACAACAAGCTCAAGTTGAAAAGAGAGAGAAAAGAGCCAAGAAGAGACGGTTTCATCTGGGAGAGCACGTCCTAGCTCGAAACTACAACACTGGACCGAAATGGGTTCCTGCTACGGTGATCGCGCAGACAGGCCCTGTGTCTTACACGGTTGAGACTGCTGAGGACGTCGTCTGGAGAAGACACACAGATCAACTGTTGCTAGGAGCAGAGACAGCCACAGAGGCTCCAACGGCTGGTTGGCCTGAACTGTTTCCGGATGATACCGCAAACCAGCATCCTTTGCCACAGTGCTGTTCTCCAACACAGGAAGTCAAAGAGACTGTTCCACCTGTGCAAACTCCTGACTTTCAACTGACACAGGCACCTTCTCCATCCAGGCCTGTGCCAATGCCTACTGCTGTGGAAGCCAGCGATGACCGCCGGTATCCTGTCAGAGAGCGGCGGCCTCCAAGACGCTTGGATCTGTAGGCTTAGTGACTTACCCACAAGACTGGGGCAGAATAAACCCCAGGGTAAAGTCAGGGTTTGAGGCAGTCTACCTCTACCCTAGGTTCGTTGAGTGCATTGAAAGTAACTTACCTGTTGAGGAATAATGTGGGCCTTCCATTTAAGAGGGGAGGAAATGTTATGTATTGTGTGTTCTATTGTGTGTTCTCCTCCCACCTGTGGTGGCGCTGTCACAGGAGATAAATGGTTGGGTGTTCTCTGTTAAGTTTAAGCTCTCTTTGTTCGGAACTTCCCAGAACTTCCTTTCTATTACGTCCGTGAATGATTGAGACACGGACAGCAGGAGTTGAACAAAACAAGTCTTTACTGATGGAAGTCAATAGTGAAACTGAAAACAACAGAGGCTCACTAGCACCTTTTATACAGGGGTGGACGCTGCCGGTACTGCAGTCTGAGACCAGTTATTCTCTTAAAGGTACATACACAACAATTCCTCCCCTTTTAGATAAACAGCACATAACATTCATTTAACAACTAAATGATAACTAATTACAATCACAATTACGGTTGCTAGATACATTGGTTAAGTTTAAGCAATTATAAGTTCAGTCTTTGAGGAGGCTTCCTGATTCTGTCTGGATAACGCCTCTTTGGGGTATCGGGTTCTTCCGGCAATGTTGAGTCGGGATCAATGTCGTTGTTTGGTTCATCTGCTTCCAATATTACCGGTTCTGCGGTAGCTGCAATTGGAACGTCGATTTCATTACCAGGTGTATCAGATCGTGGTGTGGAGTTGACGTTTTCCAGTGACTCTAGAATCTGGTCAGCATGGCGTCTTACAATGCTCTCCCCAACGTCCACGGTATACATGAGAGGTCCTTGTCGTGTACAAATCGTTCCTGGCTGCCATTTCTCAGTGCGGTAGTCCCGGGCCAAAACTGGTTGACCTATCTTAAAACTCCTGGTCGGCCTTTCATTCATATTCTGAAACTGCCTGTTCTCCACATCTCTTCGGACGTTTGGCTTAACCAAATCCAAGCGGCATCGTAGTCTTCGATTGAAGAACATCATGGCTGGAGTTTGGTTGGTAACCGCATGTGTCGCATTCCGGTAGGCAAACAAGAAGTTGTCCACCTTGTGTTGTAGGGGTATATCTTCATTACACATTGCCTTGATAGCCTTCTTGAATGTTTGGACAAACCTCTCGGCCAATCCATTAGTGGCTGGATGATATGGGGCAGATGTGTAATGCTTAACACCATTGTTCTTTAAGAACCTCCAGAAATCTTCAGACACAAACTGTGGTCCATTGTCAGAGCAAATCTGTTCAGGCAGCCCATTCCTGGCGAATATGGTTCGTAAAACTGTGATAGTATTTTCCGTGGTGGTTGAGGACATTTTTATTACCTCTGGCCACTTTGAATGTGCATCCACCGCAATTAAAAACATCGAGTCCATGAAGGGACCAGCAAAATCAATGTGCACCCTTTGCCATGGAGATGAGGGCCACTCCCATGGATGCAGAGGAGCTTGTGGTGGGGCGCTTTGGACCTTCTGGCATCCTGCACAGCTCTTGGTCATCTCTTCGATTTCTCTATCGATTCCCGGCCACCACACAAACGCTCTGGCTAAGTTCTTCATTTTTACCCCACCCAGATGACCCTCATTGAGCACTCTATCTGTCAACTTAGGTGGAATTACTACTCTGGATCCACACATCAAGGTCCCTCTGCACACTGACAGCTGTTCTCTTCTCGGCGAGAATGCTGGCAGCAGTGGTTCGCCATGTGCTGGCCATCCCTTCACCGTTAAATCATAGACCCGTGATAGTGTCGGGTCATTCCGTGTTTCCTTTTCTATGTTTGCATTCGTCACAGGGAAACATTCGACTATGGTCGAGTGGAATAACTCCATTGGATCCACTGCAAGGTCTTCTTCTTCCACCATCGGCAATGGTAGGCGTGACAATCCATCAGCATTTCCATGCTGTTTAGTTCCTTTGCACTCGATGTCATATTGGTGTGCCCCTAGGAAAAGGGACCACCTCTGCAGCCGTTGTGCTGTCATTATCGGTACGCCCTTCTGAGGGTTGAAAATGGAGACAAGAGGTTGATGATCGGTTAGTAGAGTAAATTTCTGACCGTGCAGGTAGTGATTGAACTTCTTCACCCCCCACACTAGGCTGAGGGCCTCTCTGTCAATCTGGGCGTAGTTACGCTCGGCAGAAGGTAGCGAGCGTGACGCAAAAGCTATCGGCCTCTCTAAACCATCAAGGAATTTATGTGACAGTACCGCCCCAATGCCGTAGGGAGACGCATCACACGCCAGTCTGATCGGCAGTGCTGGGTTGTAGTGAGCCAATACTTCCCTTGAAGTGATTAAGCCCTTACTCTTCTGAAAGGCCCGCTTACAATCATCGCTCCATTTCCCGTTCGTAGCAGGGCGTTCAGTGGGTGCAGAATTGTCGACAAATTCGGCAAAAACTTATGGTAGTAATTCACCAATCCGAGGAATGACCTCAGTTGCAACACATTTTCAGGCGCTGGGGCCTTAACAACCGCTTCAATTTTGTCAGGGGACTTATGTAACCCCTCTTCATCAATCACGTGGCCACAATACGATATCTGTTTCTTAAAAAATTCGCACTTGGGGCGGTTGGCTCGCAGCCCATGTTCCCGTAGTCTAGTGAGCACCTGTTCTAGGTTGTTAAGGTGTTCACTGTCATCTTCACCTGTCACAAGGATGTCGTCCAAGTAACACTGAGTCCCCGGAATCCCTTGCAGGACTTGTTCCATCGCTCTTTGCCATATCGCCGGAGCCGATGCTACTCCGAATACCAATCGATGATACTGGTAAAGACCTTTGTGAGTGTTTATCCTGAGATACTTCCTAGAGGACTCTTTAACCTCCATCTGCAAATATGCTTGTGCTAGGTCAATTTTTGTAAAACGCTTCCCTCCAGACAGTGAGGCGAAGATGTCTTCTATCCTTGGAAGAGGATATTGTACTGTGTGAAGGACTGGGTTCACCGTCACCTTGAAATCCCTACAGATGCGAATCTTCCTTGGCTCCCCGGACTTATTGCTTAACGTTTTCTTCATGACAGGAACGATGGGTGTCGCCCACTCGCTCCAGTTGACCTTAGTCAACACGCCTGCCTTCTCCAGATTCTCCAGCTCTGCCTCGATGGCTGAGCGAATTGCATATGGTGCCGGTCTTGCTTTGAAAAACTTGGGAACTGCATTCTCTTCTATTTTTATCGAGGCGGTTACGCCTTTAAGCGTGCCCAGTTCTTGTTGAAATACCTCTTTGGCGTTAGCTAAGATTGTTGACAATCGTCCAGGAGTGACGTCTTCATCTTTTTTACCGTCCACCGTCATTGCATGAATGGAGTGCCAATCTAAGTTTATCTTCCTGATCCATTCCCATCCCAATAACGGTGGTCCACCATTTGGCAGTATGTAGAGATACAATTTCCGTATTTTCTTGCCGTTGTATTCGACAGGCACCCTTATTTTTCCTCTAGGGTATACTTTTTGCCCCGTATACGTCGTCAAGACGATGGATGTCTCTCTCAAGGGTATGTGTGAAAATAGCCGCTCGTAGTCTCGTCGATTCATGACGGTTAGCGCTGATCCTGTATCCAATTCCATTTTAACTTGGGACCCTGCTATCGTGAGGGTGACCCAAATGGTTCGGTGATCCTCTTTTGCGATTACATTGTGAAGTTTGAGACAGCTTAGTCTCCTGTTCCCGGATTCACTATCGCTCATCTGGTCTTCGGAACTACTGTCCGTCATCTTTTGTACTTTCTTGTACGGTTCCTTAGTAGCCTTTTTGTTGTCGCTGGTCTTCTTCCCAGACCTGCAAACTCGTGCAATGTGTCCCATCTTCCCGCATTGCCTGCATATTTTGTCTTTGGACCAGCAGTCCTTCTGGTCATGGTTAGTTCTGCCGCAGCGATAACATTTTGCAAATCCCCGTGTCATTTCGTGGGTGCCGTATTCCTGTGGTTTTTGTTGAATTTCTGCAGCTCCCTGGCTGCTGCTTCATACGATACTGCCACGCTGAAAGCCTGATCTAGCGTCAGCTCTTTCTCTGAGAGTAACTTCTTCTGTGTTCCTTCACTCAGGAGTCCACAGACAAATTTGTCCCGTAGGGTATCTGCCAGTCCTGCTCCGAACTGGCAGTGCTTTGATAGCTTGCGTAGTTCCGTAAGGTACTTAGCATTGCTCTCATCTTTATGCTGAGTTCTCCTGTGGAATTTAAATCTTTCTGCTATCAACAGCGGTGCAGGGTTTAGGTGTTCCTGTAGGACAGCAACAATTTCATTAAAACTCTTCACCTTCGGTTTGGCTGGAGTAATCAGGTCCCGCAATAGGCCATACGTTCTAGCGCCCATTAAGTTTAGCAATATCGATGCCTTTTTCTCCTCTGCTATTTCGTTTGCCTCGAAATATACCTCGACTCTTTCCACATACGTGGTCCAGTCCTCTATTGTATTATCAAAAGCAGTGATACAGCCAGTCTTTGGCATCTTGCAAATCTAAAATGGCGCCTCCCGCGCTTTGCCTTCTTCCCCGATTGAACAAAATGGTGCCTCCCGCGCTTTGCCTTCTTCCCCGCTGATTAAGATGGCGCCTCCCGCGCTTTGCCTTCTTACCCGCTGTTGTTAGCGCTGCTTTCCACGGTTCCCGTTGTAACCTGCAGCTCCTCGCGGTTTCTTGCGCGTTTAATATTTCTTTTTTTATCATTTTCCCGTCGTGGAACAACCCTGTGGGACTCTTGCCTCCCTCTTCGCGGGTCTATATGCAGCCCGGCTTCGTAGCACCGGCCGCGCCCTGTGTGCTCCACCCTCTCTCTCTCTTCTTCCCGACAACGCTGCTCAGCCCCGTTGCAAACCACCCGCTCGAGTTCGCGACCGCCGCAGCCCAGGAATGATCAGTGCACTACCTGCCACCAGCCCGATTAGCTGAAGCACCGTCGACAGGAACCAGGCCCCGCTTCCGACAGCTTCTCCAGCAATCTTCAACTCCGCAAACACAGGGGCGGATGCCCACGGTCGATGCCCGTTTCTACTGCCTCTTACTTTCTTTTCTTTCTGGCCTCGACCTCTGCTCACTTCGCTTTAGGAATGGATCCCAGGAGGTGGTGCAGACTGTAGGTAGGTTCGTATCTGCTCGTCGCCAGTATTACGTCCGTGAATGATTGAGACACGGACAGCAGGAGTTGAACAAAACAAGTCTTTACTGATGGAAGTCAATAGTGAAACTGAAAACAACAGAGGCTCACTAGTGCCTTTTATACAGGGGTGGTCACTGCCGGTACTGCAGTCTGAGACCAGTTATTCTCTTAAAGGTACATACACAACACTTTCCTTCCAATAAAGCACTTCATGTTTGAATCTCTGAGTTCTGAGTCCTAAATTGTGTCTAGGTAGAAAGGTACCGACACAACACTATGGAAGACAAATGCATCTGAGGCATTGAATCCTGGTGTAGTAGGAAGTGTTTGTGTGGCTGGGATGGTTGGAGTGATTCAGAATAGCAAAAAACATGCTTTTAGATTGCTACCTTGTATTATATCGGAAGATGTTTTTGCTGTTCCTGCACTATGTTAACAGAAGTTAGAAACTTGTGACACCAAAGATGTCCTTGAATTTGTTGGAAGATAAGCTATAAAATAGTTACCTTGAGAGCAACATTTGACAGAAACAGCTACAGGCTATCAATAAAGATTCTTTCATTTAAGAATATAGAGATCTGTGAACCAAGTTTAACTCAGTGGTTTGGTTCAGGTGAAACCTGTAAACTTGTGAACCCCAAACCAAACTGAGCCAAAGGCAGCTTTTAATAATAAAAAGTAACCAAGGAACAACTATTGAAAATTTGGAAGCAGCAAATACTCTTAAGATAACAATCCTTTAAAGTAGGTCTCAGGATATTGCCTCCTTATTTTGAAAATCTGCAAATGATAGACTATCATTCAAAGCAAATGATTTTATATGTATAACAGCATACACGTTTTTGTTTTCTTTCATACACTGTTACAGCAAATATTATGAAAATAAATAACTATCAAGTAGTTGGAATGTTTCTGTTTTTAGTAGAGTAACATATCAAGGTTATGGTAATAGATTTTGCTGGGCGAAGTTCACTGGTAATATGATCTTTGGGAACCATGCAAAAACATGTTATAGTGAAGGACATATATTCAGATCATCTCTCTATTGGTGAGTAATCCATGAATAATGCATTTATATCAGACTGCACGGCATATTAATAAGCATGGGTTGCTGTATCAAGTGAAAATTGGAAATTTACAGGGTCTGAGTACAGTAAATGAATGCAGCATTATGGAATATTGTTATCATCTTCATAGATAATGTCTAATTTTCTAGCATTTAAAATCTTGTCTGATGATGCTATACAAGCTTTCGCTTCTGAATCCGTGGGTAAATTAATTTATTTCAGTGTACACCTGAGAACTTAATTGGCTATTGTCAGTTGAGGACAGAACTTAAAACATCCCTCCAAGTAAAAGTGCTGTGCACTGACAGTAAATATTTGTCTATAACCCCTGTAAGAGCCAGGCTACACCTTAAGGGTTGGAAATGTCAACATTGATCACTAAGCTGAGAGGTTTCTCTGCCAACTTCATGAGGGCTGTAAGATAGCTGCTGCAAATGGTTATAATGAATATTGCCATTCTGAACCAGTGATAAGGTATGTCACAAAAATGCTGGGAACATTTCAAATGACAAACTGACATACTTGGAACTGAAACTCAGGTTACAATGAAATGGCCTGCATTTCCTAGGTCAATTTACAATGCAGCTGGGAGACCCCAATACAGTTATGTTGTTTGATTACTGCAACGTGTATTTCCAGGTACATAAACAAGCAGTACCCCCCGCACGCACACACCACACACCCAAAGGTGCCGGCCCAAGGCCTGATCAAATTTGGGCCTTAGGGTCTGTAACATTCGTGTGTAATTGAGACACGGACTGCAGAGTTGGTTATAACAGGTGTTTACTGAATGGAGACAAAACTGGAACTACTATACAAAGTTACTGCACAGGCTTATATACAGGGGTGGTCACTACTGGTACTGCAGTATACAGGGGCTGCAGAATATAGTTCCTTCTTCAAGGTACATACACTACAATTCCTCCCCTTTTAGCTAAACAGTACATAACATTCGATTAATAATTAAATAACATATTTACAATTACAGTTGCTATATACATTAGCTGAAGTTAATCAATTATAAATTCAGTCTTTGAGGAGGCTTCCTGATTCTGTCCGGATAACGCCTCTTTGGGGTATCAGGTTCTTCTGGCAAAGTTGATTCGGGATCAACGTCGTTGTTTGATTCGTCTGCTTCCAATATCACCGATTCTGAGGTAGATGCAATTGGTACTTCGGTTTCATCACCAGGTGTATAGGGTCATGGTGTAGATTTGACGTTTTCCAGTGACTCTAGAATCTGGCCAGCATGGCGTCTTACAATGCTCTCTCCAACGTCCACGGTATACATTAGAGGTCCTTGTCATGTGCAGATCATTCCTGGCTGCCATTTCTCTGTGCGGTAGTCCCGGGCCCTAACTGGTTGACCTATCTTAAAACTCCTGGTTGGCCTTTCATTCATATTCTGAAACTGCCTGTTCTCCACATCTCTTCTGATGTTTGGCTTAACCAAATCCAAGCGGCATCTTAGTCTTCGATTGAAGAACATCATGGCTGGAGTTTGGTTGGTAACCGCATGTGTCGCATTCCGGTAGGCAAACAAGAAGTTATCCACCTTGTGTTGTAGGGGTATGTCTTCATTACACATTGCCTTGATAGCCTTCTTGAATGTTTGAACGAACCTCTCAGCCAATCCATTGGTGGCTGGATGATATGGGGCGGATGTGTAATGCTTAACACCATTGTTCTTTAAGAACCTCCAGAACTCTTCAGACACAAACTGTGGTCCATTGTCGGAGCAAATCTGTTCAGGCAGCCCATTTCTGGCAAATATGGTTCGTAAGACTGTGATAGTTTTTTCTGTGGTGGTTGAGGACATTTTTGTTACCTCTGGCCACTTTGAATGTGCATCCACCGCAATTAAAAACATCGAGTCCATAAATGGACCAGCCAAATCAATGTGTACCCTTTGCCATGGAGATGAGGGCCACTCCCATGGATGTAGTGGGGCTTGTGGTGGGGCGTTTTGGACCTTCTGGCATCCTGTACAGCTCTTGGTCATCTCTTCGATTTCTCTATCGATTCCCGGCCACCACACAAACGCTCTGGCTAAGTTCTTCATTTTTACCCCTCCCAGATGACCCTCATGAAGCTCATTGAGCACTCTATCCTTCAATTTGGGTGGAATTACTACTCTGGATCCACACATCAAGGTTCCTCGGCACACTGACAGCTGTTCTCTTCTCGGCGAGAATGCTGGCAACAGTGGTTCGCCGTGTGCTGGCCATCCCTTCACCGTTAAATCATAGACCCTGGAGAGTGTCGGGTCATTTCGTGTTTCCTTTTCGATGTTTGCGTTCGTCACAGGTAGACACTCGACTATGGTCGAGTGGAATATCTCCACAGGATCCACTGCAGGTGCTTCTTCCACCGTCGGCAACGGTAGGTGCGACAATCCATCAGCATTCCCATGCTGTTTAGTTCCTTTGTACTCAATGTCATATTGGTGTGCCCCTAGGAAAAGGGACCACCTCTGTAGCCGTTGTGCTGTCATTATCGGGATGCCCTTCTTAGGGTTGAAAATGGAGACAAGAGGTTGATGATCAGTTAGTAGAGTAAATTTCTGTCCGTGCAGGTAGTGATTGAACTTCTTCACCCCCCACACCAGGCTGAGGGCCTCTCTGTCAATCTGGGCATAGTTACGCTCGGCTGCAGTTAACGAGCGTGACGCAAAAGCTATCGGCCTCTCTAAACCATCAAGGGATTTATGTGACAGTACCGCTCCAACGCCGTAGGGAGACGCATCACACGCCAGTCTTATCGGTAGTGATGGGTTGTAGTGAGCCAATACTTCTCTTGAAGTGATCAGGCCTTTACACTTTTGAAAGGCTTGTTCACATTCATCGCTCCATTTCTATGCTACTCCAGTTTGTAGCAGGGCATTCAGTGGGTGCAGAATTGTGGACAAATTCGGCAAAAACTTATGGTAGTAATTCACCAATCCGAGGAATGACCTCAGTTGCAACACATTTTCAGGCGCTGGAGCCTTAACTACCGCTTCAATTTTGCCAGGGGACTTATGTAACCCCTCTTCATCAATCACGTGGCCACAATACGATATTTGTTTCTTAAAAAACTCGCACTTGGGGCGATTGGCTCGTAGCCCATGTTCTCTTAGTCTAGTGAGCACCTGCTCTAGGTTGGCAAGGTGTTCACTGTCATTTTCACCTGTCACTAGGATGCCGTCCAAGTAACACTGAGTCCCCGGAATCCCTTGCAGGACTTGTTCCATCGCTCTTTGCCACATAGCTGGAGCTGATGCTACTCCGAATACCAGTCGATTATACTGGTAAAGACCTTTGTGAGTGTTTATCGTGAGATATTTCCTAGAGGATTCTTCAACCTCCATCTGCAAATATGCTTGCGCTAGGTCAATTTTTGTAAAACTTTTCCCTCCAGATAGTGAGGCGAAAATATCTTCTATCCTCGGAAGAGGATACTGTACTGTGTGAAGGACTGGGTTCACAGTCACCTTGAAGTCCCCACAGATGCAAACCTTCCTTGGCTCCTCAGACTTATTGTTTAACGTTTTCTTCATGACAGGAACGATGGGTGTCGCCCACTCGCTCCAGTCTACCTTAGTTAACACGCCTGCATTCTCTAGATTCTCCAGCTCTGCCTTGACGGCTGGGCGAATTGCATACGGTACCGGTCTTGCTTTGAAAAACTTGGGAATTGCATTCTCTTCTATTTTTATCGAGGTGGTTACGCCTTTAAGAGTTCCCAGTTCTTGTTGAAATACCTCTTTAGCGTTAGCCAAGATTTTTGACAATCGTCCAGGTGTGACGTCGTCATCCTTTTTACCAGCCACTGTCAGTGCCTGAATGGAGTGCCAGTCTAAACTTATCTTTCTGATCCATTCACGTCCCAATAACGGTGGTCCACCATCTTGCAGTATGTACAGATGCAATTTCTGTATTTCCTTGCCGTTGTATTCGACAGGCACCCTTATTTTCCCTCTGGGGTATACTTTCTGCCCCGTATATGTCTTCAAGACAATGGATGTGTCTTTCAAGGGTGCCGTATTCCTGTGGCTTTTGCTGTATTACCGCAGCTCCCCTTGCTGCTGCTTCGTACGATACTGCCATGCTGAAAGCCTTATCTAGCATCAGCTCTTTCTCTGAGAGTAACCTCTTCTGGGTTCCTTCACTCAGGAGTCCACAGACAAATTTGTCCCGTAGGGTATCTGCCAGTCCTGCTCCGAACTGTCAGTGCTTTGATAGCTTGCGTAGTTCCGTAATCAGCATTGCTCTCATCTTTATGCTGATTTCTCTTGTGGAATTTAAATCTTTCTGCTATCAGCAGCGGTGTAGGATTTAGGTGTTCCTGTAGGATATCAACAATTTCGTTAAAACTCTTCGCCATCGGTTTGACTGGAGTGATCAGGTTCCGCAATAGGCCGTACGTTCTTGCGCCCATTAAGTTTAGTAGTACCGATGCCTTTTTCTCATCGGCTACTTCATTTGCCTTGCAATATACTTCGACTCTTTCCACATATGTGGTCCAGTCTTCTATTGCATTATCAAAGGCAGTGATATTGCCAGTCTTCGGCATCTTGGAGATCTAAGATGGCGCCTCCCGCGCTTTGCCTTCTTCCCCGATTGAACAAAATGGCACCTCCCGCGTTTTGCCTTCTTCCCCGCTGGATTAAGATGGCGCCTCCCGCGCTTTCTGTCTTTTCCGCTGCTGCTAGCGCTGTTGCTGGTGTTTTTATGCCTTGATGGCGATGCCCTATGGTCTTCGTGCACTTCCCCCCCGCGCTGCTGCCAATGCCGCTCTCCGCTGTCCCCGTGGCAAACTGCAGCTCCTCGCGGCTTTCTGCGCTTCCAATTTCTTTTATTTTAATTACTTTTCCCGTCATCAGAGCAGACCCTATGGGACACTTCCCTCCCTCTTCTCGGGTCTGTACGCTGCCTGGCTTCGTAGCACCGGCCGCGCCCTGTGTGCTCCACCCTCTCTCTCTCTCTCCTCTTCCCGACAACGCTGCTCGGCCCCGTTGAAAAGCCACCCGATCGAGCTCTAGCCCGCCGCAGCCCAGGGAGGATCAGTGTACTACCTGCCACCAGCCCGATTAGCTGGAACACCATAGATTGGATAACCAAGCCCAGCTCTCGACAGCCTCTCCTGCAAATCCTCGAATTCGATGAATCAGAGGGCGGTTGCCCACGGTCGATGCCCGTTTCTTCTGTTTTTTTTTTCTTCCTTCTGGCCTCGACCTCTGACAACTTCGCTTCAGGGATGGATCCCCGTGAGGTGGTGCAGAACTGTAGGTAAGTTCGGATCTGTTCGTCGCCAGTGTAACGTCCGTGTGTAATTGAGACACGGACTGCAGAGTTGGTTATAACAGGTGTTTACTGAATGGAGACAAAACTGGAACTACTATACAAAGTTACTGCACAGGCTTATATACAGGGGTGGTCACTACTGGTACTGCAGTATACAGGGGCTGCAGAATACAGTTCCTTCTTCAAGGTACATACACTACAGGGTCCACCTACAAGAAAACGGCAAGCTACAGATGCCAATCAGGCATTATGATGCAGCTCGCCAGTCGGGGCCTTAGTCATTTCACCTGGCTCCGATGCCAAGCCAGCCTGCAGGTAGATCTTGAGGAGGGGTAGGTAACTGCTCCTCCTGGCTCCACAGAAATTAAATTGAAAAAGGTTTCCTTACCTTTTTTGTGGGTGGCCTCTAGTGATCAGTTTAAGGATTGCTTGTTAGGCCGCTAATGACCTGGAACAACTGGATAGAGCATGTGCAGTGCTTGCTCCTCCTAGTTGATGACCAATTTTGCATATGGGCCCTTAAGCTGGCACTAGCATCCCTATTTGCAAATTCAAGGTGCTAACATAGAAACATAGAAACATAGAAACTAGGAGCAGGAGTAGGCCATTCGGCCCTTCGAGCCTGCCCCGCCATTCAACGAGATCATGGCTGATCATCCAAACCCTAGCACCCGGTCCCTACACCGACTGCAGTCGCCTGTTTCAGGCAGGCACCCTGCATGCTTGAAAGTCGACAGCTTCCAATTTGGCAGCTGACACACTTCCGGGGAGATCAGAGATCGTGACCAAAATTTGTCCCTCCAACCTTAATTTCTCATCCCAAAAATTGGGTCAAATGAGATCGAATTTCTCTCTCCAGCACACTCTTCACCCTCTTAAAGCAACGCTTGCTTAATTTGCTTAACTCTCCTTCTAAATGCTCACTGGTTAAAGAGGCACTGACTCGAGATCTTATGGTACCCTGTCTCCCACCACAGTAATTACTTACATGCACAACCCTGAAACCCCTTCCTTCACTTTAACAGCCTCATACATCCACATCTCTTACTTTACTTCTCCTATGCTACTTGACCCGCACTCCTCAACTGCTAGTATTACCCTCATTCACTCTATTTTCTTACAGGACATATTAGCACACAAAGGTAGGCCATTGGAAAGAGCATGATCAATTTTAAATTCCTTAGCCCCTTCAAGGAGAAGACCATGGACCTTGTGGGGAGGCACTCAGTATCTTGCTGTGGGAGATAGCAAGGTCAGCAACAGTGTGCCGGCACCAGGTTACAGACTGCACACTTACAGATTTACTGCGGCATCCCTGTGAAGCACCACACAAACACAACCATTCTCTGTCTCCTTAATCCCCAGGGGCTGATGCTCGCCCATTCTTAGCTTCTACCCTCCTTTTCTGCAGATCTACAACAGCAATGGCAGCACAGGATGATGAAGAAGATGTTAGATTCGAATTTGGAGAAACCCCAGATGGAGACGGAATTGAGGACAAGTTCAGAATTTATTAAAACAATTAAGAGAAACTTGTGCACAAGGGAGAGCCGCCCAGCTTCCTCAAGCTTGGGGTGCACTCACAAAGGACAAGCAGATGTTCATTCAAGTTATACAATTCTATAAGCAACGCCCACCTACTGCAGAATGGGGGCGTATACGTACAAACAGTGTCACAACAGTTACTCTTTATTGGTTTATGTGGTTAGTCACTCAACTGTCAGGCCCACCCCTTGAACTCAGATACTCTCTGACCATGTCAGTCACAGATGTTAGTGTTTTATCCTACTCCCCACATTCCTGCTGTTATCTCTTCCCCATTGTAGGCATAGTTTATTGTTTGAGAAAACCTGTTTTATCCTTAACTGTCGAACAAGCAGGGTGACTACAAGGCCACAGTGATTCATGTATTCTGCGACTAGTACAATGTTGGTTGTTAATTTGTACCCTTATCTCCTTGGAGGACAGGCCGTGTTTAGACAATGGCTTTACTGAGGTGCTGTGAACACACGTTCCGAAGTTTGATTAGTGCAGTGGCATCTCGTAGTCTGCAAATGTGCTTGTTTCTGTAAGGGGTTTTAGATCGCAAAGGTTTCTCTCTCGAGAGGCCTCTCTCTCTTGCACAGTAAAACCGTGAGTGGTTCGACCCGCCCCTTAGATTCTGTACTCTGGACTTTGGGGCAGGAACTATAATGTAGAGAAAACTCTTATAGACCAAGTTTAATGAAACGGAATGGAATTTTATTGCATAATGTAAAACAAATCAAATGCAAGCAAATAAGAGGGTACATGGGAGGGAAAAACATAAACAAATCATAACGACACAATACTAACTAAGGCAAATACAGGCATATTATACTCTACAAAGATCATCATGAAATGGGGAAACACACGGAACATCGAGGGACAACAACTCATGTTAATTATACCCTTAAATGTCCACCTCCTTAAACCTATCTAGATCCAATTATGAAGGGTCAGAAACATGCTCACCAATCCAACTAGGAAGTGTAAGGTTTTGAAACAGGTCTGCGTTTTGATCCCTTCAGGCGTCCTGTCTCCTCGTGGTGGGCGCTGCGGGCTGTGCCACACTGCTCTCTTCCTCGATGTGAAGGTCACGAGCAGGCCGGATCTCAGCGGGCCTGGACACCAGTGTGGAGGACGACCATCTGTTTGACCATTTTCATATAGGTTTCTTAGGACTACGGTCCTTGGTCTCGTCAAACGGCCCGGGGTAGGTCGATGATCTCCCGATGTTTTACCCCGGGGCGGGATGCCGGCTCGAACCATCTTCTTCCCTTTCTTCAAGCGATGATGTCACCGATACGATGGTAGCACCACGATGGCTGTCTTTGTTTCTACCCCCTGGTTCCCCAGATATACTTCTCAGGAGAAGCCTCTTTCTCCCACCCAAATCAGGTTAGTCTTTGTTTAACTTTTGGCAGGCTTATCGCACAGCGGGGTAGTTATTATATTTTAAAATACTTTGGGATTGCCGGTAAAGGGCCATCTCTGGTCTGGAATGACCTTCATTGTTTTTAATGTCCTGGTGATGTCTTTAACGGGTCCTTGATGCTCTTCTCATCAATATGAAACTGTTTCCTTTTGTCTGGGTAAACATTTAGATGGCCTTTATCTACAGGCCAATCTTGACTGGATCTGCATCCAATCTATATGTATATGTGGGTGTCTGGTTTCGTTCTCTCAGAAACGGCTTCCAGAACTTACTGTGGGCTGAATCCACAAAGCTGTCTGAGGACTGCAGGACCATTTTAAAGTGTCCCAATAAGTTGGTCACGGGGTCTGGCGGCCATTTTGAATGCCCCTTTTTCCTAGGCTTCTTTTAAAACAGTCTTTAAAATCATGGCCTCTTCTGCCATTCGACCCTTTATAATATAAAGTTCAATTTTGCGAATGCTACATTTCCTTGCATTTTACGATTCCCTTATTACTTCTATTTGTCTTTGATGCTTGATATTCGACCTTGCTTGCCTTTCTGCTATCTGTTCCCAGCTGCATGTTGTCAGTCTCTGTTCTAAGAATTAATTAAAACCCATCCTTGATTCTAACAGCTATTTCTTACAATTCCTTTCTTTGAGAGGGGTAACATAGTCAAGTATCCCAGATTCATTGGGAACAAGCTGGACCTTTCAGTCCCCCCTTCCAACACCCAGTAAGTACCCTTGAAGCGGGGTTGGAGAGTGTGCTCTCTACGCTACAATAGTGTGATAAGCTGGTGGGTTTATAGTATGTCAGAAATGCATATAGGTTTTCCCAGATCAAATAGCATGAATGATGATGGTTTTCCTGTAACCCCCCCCAATTTATTCTATACTCCCCCCCCCCCCGCCCAGGCCTTTGGCTGTTCCAGGTAGGCCGCACATTTGTTGCATATGGTCTGGTATGAATCCTGTCGGGGTGGCCACCCGTCGAGGCACCAGATATGCATCAGATGAGTAAAGTTAATATTTAGGCATTCCCCGATTCATTATACGATTGCTTCATTATTCATACACTTGGTTTTCCCAACAAGTTGTTAAAGTCATCATCTGAAACACTTGGAGAAGGAGCAGTACAAGCATTAGCAGTTTTAACCACTTGTTTTGCAATTTGTTTCGCCCGAGTCCATTTACATTTCCTGCATGTCATACATAATAAGGTCAGGACAATTACTAACTGCACCATGACTAATACATGTGAAATCAGTCGGATCCATGGATGGATCTGTATATTTAGTCCCCAGTCTATCCTTTCTCCTCCGCCCGATGCTCCTATTGCTGCATCATATGATCTGGCAGTAATGGCCCTGATCTGATCCCTTACTTAAATTCAATTCACTGTTCCGGTGTTCCAATTCTGCCCCGCCTAGGATATCCTCTGTTTCTTCTATCTTTCCTGATGTTACCCTGTCTGGGGTCTCCTCTACGTGGCTTCGGATCTTCTCTTTCAGTGTGCTCAATTAATTTGTTCGTGCTGGTTGGTCATGGGCATGAGTACCCAATTGGCTTATGTATCAAAGTCTTACTACATAGGTTACATATATCAAATACACTACCATTACAAGTTGGAGAACTACCAGAGCATGTGAAATAATATGAACCTAAGGGTGTGCTGATGTATTAAGCCCAATATCCCACCAGTGTGAGTTGTCCCCTATGCTGTCAATTTCAATATCCATTCTCGAGTCGTCTTGCTCCAAAACATAAAAATGCTTTAGGGAGGAGTTCAGTCACATCACGAGCTCACTGAAACCCTCAAACAACAGGGGAGCGTCGTACCCGAATTGTGCCACATAATTGTGCAGCTCCTACTTAAGTATCTTATTTACTGTCAATTTCACTTGAGCATAGGTTTTGATATTGAGTAAAACGTGTTGGTTGATGGGACAGGTCCTGTTAGATCCGTAAAGCATGGCAATTGCGGTAGTAGTGACACAGGAGGCACCACCAAAAATCACCTCATACTGGATTCATACTGGTTTTTCCCACGCTCTGTTACCTACAAAATACAATTATTACAGTCACAGTTAAATTAGGTCTTACAATCATTTCAAGCGACATTACAGTTTAACATATAGTCAACAAATCATGGACTTAAAAGATTCTCCAGATCTCTCTTTTATTCGTATCCATCTTGTGGATAATTCTTACTAAACATGATTGCTCCTTAGCCCTCAATTGTCCCAATCAAAATTCTATCTAACTCTCCACTTCAACTTCAATTTAAAACCCTCTAACAAGTGCCAGTGTATTTAATTCTATTCTGATTGTTTCATTAATTAGATAGTTTCTCAATGGAGTATGTGTCAATGCTTTAAAGGTTGCCTCGCTCTCCTGAGCCACATTAACTATTTCATGTCTTGCTGTTGTCAAGTAACTGAGCATGTCTGAGACCCATTCTTCAGTGCAAATTCAACATACATTCCGGATGGTAATTACCTCATACGTAATGAATCACATTTGCACACTCATACCGGTATCTCAATATCGTACCACATGTGCCATCCGATACAAGCCTTTCTCGGGCTTTCAGGTGATCTTATCAAAAGATTGTGGTCATCTGGAGATCTTTGCTCATATTCCTCTGCAAGGTCCCGATGTCTGGGGTAGTGGCCAGACTATCAAATTCAGTTTTCTTAAAAGTTCATTAAAGGCAGGGACACAAATATCTCCAAGAGAAAGCTATCAATTTACTATTCTTAACTACACTTTCCTGACTTTCACTAGAAAATTTTGAAAATTCCCATTCAGTAGTATAATTCTCCTATTTCAATTTAAACCCTCAATCACTTTCCTCTCTCCATTTTACACATCCCATTAATTATCATTCATATCTCATTCATGAGCCCTGGAGGAACTTTGCTGTTCAGTACAATATTTAAGATTGAAAACATATCAAACATTCTCACTTGGTCCAAGTTATTAACACTTTTTATTTATCATTATTTTAGAGGATCTTTTATTTTCCCAAAAGTAACCCAATATATAGCGCCTGAGTCCATTTTGTTATTACAAAATTATCCCAAATTCCAAACAGCAGTACAGTTGAACTGACAGGTTTTGTCAATGTTCAATTTCATTTCTATCAATTTATCTTCCATTTCCAATTTCAGAAACAAGTGATTCTCAGACTAGGTGGCTTACACAGTGTTTTAACATTAGAGACAGAAATGCTGCAATTAGTTTTCAAGACAACTTCCATATAACAAAAGAAAGAAGATAATCCATTGTGACTTTGCTTAGAGCCCAAGGGGTTAATTTATCAAATCATAATTTTCCTTCTGTCACTGTGGGGAAATATTAACTTAAAATTAAGTAACTTAAATGTAATAATGTCCTATATCTTTAAATTTAATTCAGTAATACTAAAGTTGTTGCCTGGTGAACTTAAACAGCTGTCAGTGGAAAGGGTTAACTACTTTGCAGGTTTTTAAGAAGGTGGAGCAAAACATTATCAGGCGCATGCAATTGCGTCACTTCACGTAAATTAAAAAAAAGACTTTCCCGATCGAAAAAGACAGTTGTGTTTTCACACTTTAACTAAACACGATCACTTGGGCTTCATTGGTCAGATTCCCTTTCTCAGTTGCCCGCTTGGCTGCCTCGTCTGTCCGTGCATTACCCTGTTGGTGTCGGTCAGTAATCTTCTTGTGTGCTTTAATTTTTATTATTGCGCACTCTTGGGGTAGGACAGAGGCTCCTACTAATTCCTTGATTATACTCTCATGTCTAATGGGTCCTCCTCCTGATGTCATATATCCTCGCCTACTCCAGGCTACCATGTAATCATGCACCACCCTAAAGGCATATCGACTATCTGTATATATGTTTACACTTTTTCCTTCAGCTAACCTCAGGGCTTCGGTAAGAACCAGCAATTCTGCTACCTGAGCTGATAGGCTTCCTTCTAGCCAAACTTACCTTTTAACCTGTCCGTTGCCATCTACCACTGCCCATCCTGTTCGTGGTGTCCCGTCTATATATCGCCAGGACCCATCCACATATAGATCCATATCTGCTTCCTCGAGCGGGGCTTCACTAACATGACTATTTTCCCCTTCTCTTCCTGTCATGTTACACTGATGTTCCTCTCCTTCCATTATAATCCACCCTGCGGGATTGTTACTGTTGTCTTTAACTATTGTTACTGTGCCATTGGGGGGTTATGAGCATCGCCTCCCATGTGGCCCTACGCGCATCTGATACGGTTCTTAGTCTTCCTGTGTTAAACAACTCTACTAGGGTATGCTGGGTATGTAGAATAATTTGTCCTGATATCATTATTGGTTCACTAACTCTGATGGCCCACGCAGCGCAGTTGAGGGCAGCAACGCATCTGGACAATCTGCAGCTACAGGCTGCTGCTTAGCAGAGTGGTACGCTACCGGCCTTTGTCTATCCCCATGCACCTGGGTTACTACCGCATTGTAATGATCCTTACTTGTGGTAATTATAGATGTGGAATGGCCTATTCTGGTCTGGTAATCCCAGGGCAGGAGCACTTATGAGGGCTTGTTTAACTTTACAAATGCTGTTTCTTGGTCGGTGCCCCAGTCCACCAGCTCCTGGGATGGTTTCCCCCCTTTGATCAAATCCTGTATAGGCTGGGCCATTTCTGCATATTCTGGGATAAAGTTCCAGCAATAATTAAATAGCCTTAGAACCTGCCTGACCCCTTTCACAGTTCCTGGCCTCGGCATCGTTCTAATAGCCTCCTTTCTGTCTTCGGGCACTTGTCTCTTCCCTTGTGTTATTATGTATCCTAGGTAGGTTACTTCGTCCTTCCCTACCTGTACCTTTCTAGGGTTTACCTTTAGTCCCACATTCTGTAGGGCTCCCAGTACTGTAGTTAATTAAATATTGTAGAGGGACCTGCCACTATCGGATATTCTCACGGAGTGGAGTTATCTAATTCAATGCGGTCTACACAAATTTACACCAACCAGAATTTCACCGTGGCCACAATGAAAGTCTGGTTTTAATAGGTTAATTAACCTCATAATTCCAATTTAATCCAGATCAAATTTTTTTAAACTAACCAGTATCACTTGGAAAAGAAAGAAAGAATCCACATTAACAAAGAAACAATCACTCATGCCTTGTAAACATTCAAATTCATTTTCTTCCAGACACATTGGCAAATGTAACTTCAAGGCTGAAGCTTATCTTTTGTAAAACAATGAACAGATAAAACAAAACAAAATAGTACATTCTTGCAGAAAACAGTAAATTACATCATATTTCTTATTGTCTTTCCTTCAGATGTCTTTCCAAAATACTGCAAAATCATTGAATATAACTGGAGAAAAATTAGTTTTTCACATTTAAACAAATCAAATCAAACTGCTTTAGAAGATTTCACCATAGCAACCACGACTCCAAGGTTAAATCTTAGACCGAAACTTAGGGAGAAAAATTCGGTATCGCCCCAATTGGGGCGCCATTATTGGCGGTGTGCAAAGTTTAGCGCCTGGCGCTAATTATCGCCTCCGACAGCAAACTTGGCTTTTATCGCTCCTGGAGGTGATTGGTGCGCTAAATCAGGCGCTACACACCTCTCTTAAGGCGCTAAGCCCGAGGAGTGAGGCGCTACCTCAGAGGGCGGGCGCAGCGCAGGTGCTGTCAGTTAGCGATGGAACACAGACACACTGGCACCGGTCAGTTCTTACAGGGGAGGGTCGATCTTGCTCTGCAGCCACACCCTGCTCATTGGAGCCTTGAATCTCGGCCTGGGCAGACCTGTGGCTAAATCTTGCAGCCAAGGACAATGGAAAGGGCCAGGGAGAGCTTCAGTGAGTGGGTCTTGGAGGCTCTGGTTGATGCGGTGGAGCGCAGAAGATCTATTCTGTACCCAGAGAGTGGCAGGAGGCCTTTGCCACACGAGTATAGAAGAGTGTGGAGGGAGCTGGCTCAGAGAGTCTGCTCAAGCAGCATGGTGCCTAGGACCCATCTCCAATGTAGGAAAAAGTTCAACAACCTCACTCAGGTCGTCAGGGTGAGTGCCTTTTTTTCAAAACCTCTCCATCCCTCCTTCTCAACCTCACTTTATGGCCAGAGGTTTTTTAAAGCCCCAATGCCCAACACTCATCCAACACCTATGGCCCTTTCATCAAACACACGCACATTCCACACTTTGCATACAGCAAGGGCTAATCTACAATGGCAGGCATTTCAGGCAAGACCATGGCTGCATACAGTAAGGGCTATTCAACTATGGCAGGCATTTCAGGCAAGACCATGGCTGCATATAGTAAGGGCTATTCAACTATGGCAGGCATTTCAGGCAAGACCACGGCTGCATACAGTAAGGGCTATTCAACTATGGCAGGCATTTCAGGCAAGACCATGGCTGTATATTTACTCAGACACTGTCCTTTTTCTTGCAGGCCAAGCTGTCTCATAATAGGAGACAGCAGCAATGGACGGGTGGAGGGCGGCCTCAGCTGCAACCCCTCAGCGATCTTGAGGTGCGCGTCCAGAGGATTGTGGCAAGCCAGGTGATTGGACCTGTCGCCACTGGAGACGCCGACCCCGTTCTGGACAGCAATGGTAAGGTCATCACCTTTTTGTCCTCTCTCCTTCCACTTGTTCCTCACAACACCAGCCTTTGACACTTTCAATCCAAATTACTAAATCACTGCACTCATGCCTCCCTTGCTGCCACCCTGTCCTCACGCTAAAACCACTCTTGTACCTCCCTGCTTTCAGATGGTGATTCACCAGGTGAGGAGATGGGCCCTCAAGCTACCAGTGGGAGTGAAGCTGAAGGCGAGGAGGAAGAGGAAGCCGGAGCATCAGCGCCACCTCTCCTGAGGAAGCCCATGCCGACACTGGGAACATGCCTTCCCTGGAAGGGAGTAGGGGGGAATGGTCTGATGAGGGTGAAGCTCCAGGACCCAGCGGGCTGCAGCAACACGATGGGGGTAGGGAATCTCGGGGGCCTTCTCCCCGGAGGGAGAGTATGGCTTCGAGTCCTGCTGCACTGGATGCAGAGGAGGAGTGGGTCCTCGCTGAAATGAGCGCCCAGGTGGAGCACAGGCACACTAAGCTCCTGGCTGCAGTGGGAAGGGTGCGTGAATCCATTGAATCACTGGCAAGGAGTGTGGAGCACTTCGGTGTAGCACAGGTGGCTGCCACGCAAATGCTTAGTGCTGCAATGCAGTCAGTGGCTGGTCTCATGCAGACGCAGATTGAGGCCATGCGAGCACTGACTGCTGCCACCCTCACTGGATCGGGCACATTTCCCCGGGTCTCTCACCGTGCCGCATCAGGCCAGCAATCTGTGCTCCATCAGATTGCTCCAGCTGCTGAAGCGCTGCCCCCAAGTGGGAGTGCCAGTGTGTCGGTCGAGCAGGGAGTTGCTGTCCTCTCTCAAGATGACAGCATTCCTGCTGCCTGGCACTTCTCCACTGCAGTTGCCACCGCCTGTAGGACAGACTGCTGCCGCCCATGCAGACTTGGTGCAGTCTTCAGCCAGGCCCTCCAGGCCCAGAGCTGGTCGAGGCCGTCCTTCAAGGGCATCTGCAGTCTCAGGTTGTGACAATCAGCAACCTTCCACCAGCCTTGCTGCAGCCACTGGGGTCCCATTACGGAGGAGCTGCAGGGTGGGAAGGGGGGAATTTCACAAGGGAAGGAGATCACCCTCGAAGGGCAAAAAGTAGGAGGTGTGACAAAATGTTTTTCATTGTTTTACTAAAGGCCGAGGTTCATGGTCAAATTTTTGTAACTGTTTTGGACATTGGGCCAGAAATTCCAGGCCAGAAGCATGTGTGCGCTCGGGGTACTCACGCTTCTGGCCGTTGGAAATGCCGGCGTTCAGCAGGAACAGCGCATGCGGGGAACGCCGGCATTTCCAGACCTCGAGCGCGTGCGACTGCACAGGCAGCGCTTGCGCAGTGAACTTCGTGGATTTCATTCATGAAATCCGTGAGGGTAAGTCCTCAGAACTTACACTGAAAAAAAGCAAGTGTAAAGTGGTTCATTGGCTGCGGAGGAAGATATACTTTATCGTGGAGCTTTTGAAATGCAATATTTTTGTTTGGGAAAGGGAGGGAAGTTATTTTAAGAAATTTTAAATAAGTTTTAAAGTTAAAAATTTTTTTTTTTTAAAGGGTTTTCAGAACGGTAGGTAGAAGGAGCAATTGTGGCTGTGTGAATGGAATGTGAGAATGAGTTATGTATGTATGTCCACATATATTCCTTTACGTATATGTATGTATGTTTTATATTCCTTTACTATGAGTGTATGTTTTTAATTATGATTTTCCAATAAGTTACTTTCTCTGAAAGTCATAATTAAATAATACATTCATACACATAAGTAAAGGAATATATACATAACACGCAAAGGAATATATACAGACATACATACTTTCAGAAGCTCCACGATAAGAAATATCTTCCTCCGCAGCCTCTGTAGCAACTGTACCCATGCTTTTTTCATGTGTAAGTTGTAATGACTGGACCTCACTGAAAGCATTAATGAAAGCGGCGAATTATACTGCGCACGCGCTGCATGTGCAGTCGCACGCGTTCTGCCTCTGAACCCCTTCGTTCAGAGGACAGGAAATGCCGGTTTTCCCCACATGCACTGTGCATGCTGAAAACCGGCATTTCATCCGGCCAGATGCGTAAGTACCCCGACCGTACTAGCGCATTTGGAAGGGAATTATTGGGCCAACATTTTACATGTCAATAAAATAAAAAATTTAACACTTGCACCACTTGCCCCCTCGCACCTGCGACTGAGGGTCCAAGGAGGTGCATTGCGCAAGAGGTCATCATCGGACGTATCCTCACACTGTTCCCTTTGGGGAACTGTATGAAGTGGTGGAAGGATTTATGGCCGTGATTAACGCTCATTCCGTGACCGTAACCATCTTTGAACCAGCCATTAGGGTGGTTAGTCCTATGGTGGGAGGGTTTTACGGGCTCCCACAACCCATCTGAGGGGGGGGGGGGGCGGCCACCAACACCCACGGACGCAAGTATCCCGCTGGATGTCCACCCAGAATTTAAAGTTGGAGCTCCGACTCCACTTGCCGGGACTGTCTGGAGTGGGGCTCAAAACCCTACTCCTTCTGGCCCAGCGGCGGGGATGCTTACTGCTACGCAAAAGGCCCACTCCGCACAAAAGGTGACACCCATACGTTTCCTGCGCCTTTTCCCTCCCCGTGACTGGAGCCCTATGCTGCCATTTCACGTTGCTAATCGGATTGGGCCTTTGTCATAGCGGTAGGATCCCTGCCGCTGGGCCAGATCAGGGTAGGGTTTCGAACCCCGCTCCAGACAGTCCCGGCAAGTGGAGTCGGAGCTGTGCTACAAGCCCGCCAAAAGTTAAACAAAGACTAACCTTGATTTGGCGGGAGATAAGGGCCTCCATGGAAAAGTATAACTGGAGAGCTGGGGAGTCATCTTTAGAAGCTGCGGAGTTGGGAGGCAGCTTCATCAGGTGGCGATTCAGGTAGCCATTGAGGAGCATCAGCTTCATTGGTGCAGAGTTCGAGTGGAGACGATCAAGGAGAGGATCGGGTTCGGAGGATCGAGATTCGAGTTCGGAGAGAAGCTCGAGAGGGAGGGAGAGGTTCGAGAGGGGAGATCAAGTCAGCATCCAGCCCCGGGGTAACTGTCAGGAGATCATCGACCAACCCCGGGACGTTGACGAGACAAGAAGAAACCCATGTGATAATGATAAAACAGATGGCCTCTCTCCACACCGATGTCCAGGCCTGCTAACATCCAGCCTGTCCGAGTCCATTACCTCGAGGGAGGAAAGAGTGTGTCGCAGCCCGCTGCGTTCCGCTGACCACGTGGAGACAGGACGCCTGAGAGGACCAAAACGCAGGCTTCAAAACCTCTGTTTTCTAACTGGGATTGGTGAGCATGTTTCTGGCCCCTCGTAATCTAATCTAGCTAGGCTTAGGGGGTGGGCATTTTAGGGGATAATTAACAATGAGTTGTTGTCCCTCGATGTTCCGTGTGTTTCCCTATTTCATGATGAACCTCATAAAGTATAATATGTCTGTGGATATATTGGTTAGTACTGTATTATGATTTGTTTTTCCCTCCCATGTACCTTATTGGCTTACTTTCAATTTTTCCTTATGCAATAAAATTTCATTTCGTTTCATTAAACCTGGTCTATAGAGTATTCTCTGCATTGCAGTTCCTGCCTCAAAGTCCAGTGTATAGAACCTAAGGGGTGAGTGGGTTGAACCACTCGGTAAATTACTGTGCAAGAGAGAGAGGACTCTAGAGCGAGAGAGAGAGAAACCTCGGCGATCGAAAACCCCTTACAGAAAATGGCGACCGCGGCAGGACACTGGCAGCAGGATTGCAATGTATTAGACCCAGGTTTAAATGGACGAAATGTTATGGATGAGAGGATAGCGGATTATGTTTTTGGTAAGGTAAATCTCACTAAGCAGTGGATTTCCGATCTCTTACTGGATGGGCGTCCGGTAGACGCAGCCGTCAGGTGGACAGAGAGTAAAGAACATAAAAAGTCAGTGGAGAAGGCAGTGTGGCTGGTGTGCTACAAAAGACAAGTCCAGATTTTGGACAGAGTCGTTGCTGCGCAGGCAGCCAAGATCAAAACCCAGGCTTCAGAAATAGAGGAAAAGGCCATGGGTGGGGAAAAGCTGATCGCAGCGCTTCACGCGCTGAATCAGGAACGCCAAACGATAGCCAGCCAACATCAGGCTAAAGTAGAGTACCTGGAATGTCAGGTCACGGAAGCAAAGTTTCATGAAGCGAGAATACGGGAGAAAAACGCCCGCCTCGCACAACAGCTAAGAGCACAGGAGGAGAGAGTAGTAGAGGTTAAGGCAGCTTACAAGCTGGCCATTGAGAACGGGTTTGAGAGCGCAGACCACGGCCCCTGCCAGAAAGCATTAGAAGACCTAAGAATGGCCCTGGCGAAGGCAAAAGGCATGGTATGCCTCGTAAGCCCAAAAGGAAGTCACATAGACTTCCTGAAGGAATCCAAAAGACCGATTCCACGCGAAGTAGTTGTGGCACCAGCCACTGAACCCTCAGCACCACCAAGCTATAGTGAGGTTTGGCCCAAAGGGGGGGTGGTAGAAGGGGAGGAAGCGGAGGTAGAACCAGAAGAAGAACAACCCCCGATAGTAAAGCCGGAGCCGGCACCAATGTGTCCTACTCGGCACCAGAGGTACAGTCCCGTCGACACAAATGGCGCTGACGGACCCCTCCTGAACCAGATCATGTTGCCCCACGGTGCCCAACAACTCAGAGCGATGGTGAGCCACCTTCCAAAACTCTCTGAGGAGGGAGATCCCTCGGTCCATTTCAGGGAGATAGAACAGACAGCCAGTGTATCGGCGCAGCTGTCCGGGCATGCCTGAACGGGCCGCAATGAACAATGTCCAGCGGGTTCATTGGCTCCGCTGCCTGGTTGCCAACAGCTTACCACAGATACAGGCCCAAGCCAAATCTTGGTTTGACCCCCAAGGTCCCGGTACCACAGAGGAGACTGCTCCAACAGCTCACCATTGCATACAAGAATTGCAGGAGTCAGGAGGCACCTCCCTCTAAGGGAAAAGTGCATGAGGCAAAACCCGCAGCCCCAAGCAAAAGGGAATGGCATCAGGAGGGGAATCGCCCTCCCCAGGCCAAGCTTAATTGCTACGGGTGTGGGAAGGATGGACATTGGCGCAGGGACTGTAAAAATCCGTGGAAGGATAATAAGGGAAGATCTCCCGCAGCCCAAGCCCAAGCCCAGACCGCCGCCCCAGAAAAGGGAACCGGTGCAGCTATGGATCCCGCTGCAATAGAGTCAATTTTAGAGACAATGCGGTCTCTTATGATCTCGCAGGGGAGGGTAGCAGCCACCACCGGTCCTGTCATTCTCGCAAACCCGACCGTTTCACCCCAATGACTAGAGCCAGTGCAGCCCGTCTACCTGTGTTCATTGCGATATGATGTATGGAGGCGACCCCTTGTGGAAATGGAGGTAGAGAAGGAAAGGGGGACCTATCTGTTGGATACGGGGGCATCGTGCACCGTGATCCACACAGCTAACCCTACCACCTCACCTCTGTCCACCGGGGTTCCATGTATTCTGTCGGGCTTCATGGGCAAAGAACAGGCTGGCGCATTCTCCATCCCTCTCTCCATTCATTTAGGACCACTCCGCACCACGTGGAAGTGTATACTGATGAAGTGGGAGGTGGGGGGTGGAAAGGGGATCCTTGGGTCCAATTTCTTAGTAGAACACGGGATTCTCGTGGATCTTAGAAATCACTGTCTCTGGGGAGCGAGTGCGGGTAAGAGAGGCGAGGTAGTCATCATTCCAGGGAAGGAAGGGAGAGGGACCCTATGTACCGTGAAGCCAAAAGAGGGCTATGACCTCGAGCCCCTGGTCGCCAGTATCCCACAGGATCTGCAGGCATTTGTGTCAGACCACCTGACTACGTTTGCCACTCACAAACACGATTGCGGGAGGGTCACCGGGTTTGAGGTCAGAGTAGACGGGGACCCCATGGCCCGACCCCAAAAACAGTACAACTTCCCCAGGGAAGCGAAGCCCGACATGGAGACAGCAATGTCTTCACTGGTGCAGCAGGGCGTGTTGAGGCCGATAGCCACCCACGTGAACTCTCCTTTGTGGCCGGTGAAGAAACCGGACAATTCATGGAGAGCCACGGTGGATTACAGAGTCCTCAATAGCAACATCCCAGCCTGAGCGCCGACGGTAGCAGCAGTTGCCGACTTGATAGGGAGTATTCCAGCATCCACGACCACGTTCACGGTGCTGGATATTTCCAATGGGTTTTGGTCCATCCCTTTAAGGAGGGAGGATCAGTACAAGTTTGCCTTTACTTTTAAAGGACAACAGTACACCTGGAACTGCTTGCCACAGGGTTTCCATAACAGCCCCAGCGTTTTCCATCAATGTATGGCAGGGAGCTTAAAGGAGTTCAGCCAGCCCAATCAGCTAGTGCAGTATGTGGACGACCTGCTCCTGTTCACAGATTCCAGAGAGGAGCACGGCCACTATTGGCCGAGCTATTGGAGCTGTTAGGCAGAAAGGGTTTCAAGGTGAACCCAAAGAAGGCACGGATCGGCCAGCAGGAAGTAAAATTCCTGGATCTGACTATCCGCACTGGAGAGAGAGCCATAGACAAGGCTAGATGGGAATCGTGCAAGATCTACCGATCCCCACCACCGTATCGGGTGTGAGGTCCTTTCTGGGACTGACCGGGTACTGCAGAGACTTCATTGAGGACTATGCAGCCACAGCAGCCCCGCTGCTCCAACTCCTACACAAAGGAGTGGAATGGTCCTGGGATGAGGGTTGCCAGGCAGCATTTGAAAAACTCAAGGGGGACTTGCAGACCGCGCCAACTCTGGGGGCCATAGATGGGGGAAAGGAGTTTTTCCTGGAGGTAGCGGCTAGCGGGGATAGCCTGAGCGCTGTACTGCTCCAAGAACGACACAACAGGCTAAGGCCGGTGGTTTACTCCTCCAGGGTGTTCACAGATGTGGAAAGGAGTTTTTCCAATTGCGAGCGGCATCTTTTGGCCACGCATTGGGCTGTGAAAAGGTCTTTGATCTTCACAGGCACCTCTCCCATCACTCTCCTCACCCATCACACACCCACTCGGATGTTTCTGGATGGAAGGATCAAGGATGGGACAGTAAGCAGTGCCTGCATTGCGCGCTGGACCCTCCTCCTTTCTCAGATGGATCTGAAAGTGAAGGGTTTCTGCGAGCCCAAGCTTGCGGCCAACATGGTATATCCCGGAACAGCCCATTGGTGTTCCGTAGAAGGGGTATGGGAAGTGAACGTAGGTTTACGGGCCGGGATAGATCCCACGGGCCGCGAGATCTACGTAGACAGTTCCAGCACGGTACCCGCTGGCGAACGACTCACAGGGTGTGGCGTTTATGACCCCGCGGCAAACATTGCCCTGGCGATTAAGCTCCCCGGCACAATGAGCGCCTAGCAGGCTGAACTGTCCGTGGTGGCGTACGTGGTTACCCACCCCGAGATCTTCCCCACCCCATACACGATTTGCTCGGACAGCATGTTCACATGCAACTCGTGTACGGAGTACCTGGCCATTTGGTCTCGCCGTGGATATACCTCTGCGGACGGGCGACCCTTGACCGTAAAGCCCCTATTAAAAAACATCATGGCAGCAGTGGGGGAGGAAGGGGAAGTCTTTATCCACAAGGTGAAGGCCCATTCCTCCACGGAACCCTGCAACCAGGGTAACCAGCAAGCGGATACGCTAGCCAGGGAAGGTGCCCGCACCGGCATTTTCTGGGGTCCCTATGGGTCCAAACCTGTGGCAGTAATCCGAGGCAGAGATGGGACTCAGGGGACCACAGGGGTAACTCTGCCCCCAGACCCCAAGACCGTCCAAACCCTAGATCCCGCCCTAAAAACAATTCTCAATGCCATCACTGAGGGCAAGGAAGTAGAAGGTCCGTACGGCACAGCAGCCCTCTCCACCAAGGAAGGCATGCTGTTCCGAGAGGAACAGTGGGTTGTGCCACAGCAACACCGGAGGTAATTCCTTCAACTGGCCCATGAGGGTCCAGGAGCGGGGCACCCCGGGCCTGAGGTCACTTGGCAATGGGTAGAACAGGCGGGGTGGTGGCCGGGACTTCGGGACGATGTCCGCGAGTTCTGTGCTAATTGTCTTGTTTGCGCCGCAAACAACCCAGACCCCCAGAAAAGGAAGGTGCCCATGGGACACATCAGGAGAGTAGAGGGACCATGGCAGTCGATACAGGTCGACTACATCGGGCCCTGCCCACCACCCAGGGAGGCTATAAGTATTGCCTTGTCCTGGTGGATGTGTTCACCAAATGGGTAGAAGCCTTCCCATGCAAAACAGCCACGGCACTTAGTACTGCCAGGATCTTGGTCCGGGAAGTGTTCTCGCAGTGGGGACTACCACGATTTGTGGAGTCTGACCAAGGGAGTCATTTCACCAGCCAAGTGATGCAGAACACTCTCATGCTCATAGGCATTGAAGGGAAGTAGCACGTGGCCCACAATCCTCAGTCATCCGGGATTGTGGAGCGCATGAACCGCACCCTCAAAGTGAAACTGAGGAAAGAGACGATGGACTCGCCCCAGAAATGGGCGGAGGTCCTGCCTCTAGTCCTCATGGGGATCCGGGCTAGCCAGTCTAAAAGTACGGGGTACTCCCCGCACGAATGAATGACTGGGAGAGTCATGCGGACCCCCACCCATGTACTAGCCCCGGTGCTCACTGAAGGTCAGCTCCGAGAGGTAAATCGGGACAAGTTTGCCCAGACCCTTTTTGAGCGCCTGAAACAGATTTATGGGCAAGCGGCTGGGAACATGGGAAAGCAGCTTCAGGGCAACTGGTTGCTGCTCGAAACCCGTAAGACACAGAAGTGGGAAGTTAGAGATCAGGTCATGGTGAGAAACTATGCCCGAGTGGCTGTTAGATCCGGGTATCTTAATGTTGTGTCCTTCAATAATCAGACAAAGACTGCAGGGAACGATCAACAGGTGTTTACTGAATGAGGGTTCAAACTGCAACTGACTGTACAGAGCGTTACTCAGGGTTTATATACAGGTGTGGTCACTGCCAGTGCTGAAATTAGTTCTCCCCCTTAAAGGTACATACATTACAGTGGCGAGTTTAGAACCACTGTACATGGGGCCCTACAGTATTGTAGACAAAGCCAGCCCCATGGTTTACGCAGTGAAGTTGCCCCGGCGCACTTAATGGTTTCACGTAAATCAGTGCAAACTATTTAAGCCGGGCAAAAGGGCCAACAACCGAAGCCAGGTCTGAGGGTAAAAATCCTCAGCCTGAGGCGTGCAAAGAGTCACAGACCACACAGGCTGGAACCGCAGCCTGCTTGAGGGGAGGAGCTATCCCGCCCACCTGGGAGGTTTCCCCATTGGCCTGGGACTCGGACGGGGAGGAGCCCGAAGACCAAGGCCCTCCCCCGTGTAGTGTATGTAACCTGTACCACCTTAAGAGACTACCTTAAGGTGATGAACTACTTTCTGATGGCTCCTGTATATTGTAGTACCGGTGGTGACCACACCGGTATATAAACCCTGTGGAGCAGTTTGTATTTCAGTTCAGCCCTGACCCTCAATTACTAAAGACCTGTTTAAGTATTCTGTTGTCTGTGTCCAATTATTCAGCATAACTACATTTGGAAAACACAGACTCAACAGTGGCGACGAGTCTGATCGTACCTAGCAGCAGTTTTGCATCCAAGGAAGCTTCGTCCTCAGAACGGGCGTCGAAAAGGGGCATCCGCCCTCATCATCCTGCTGAGCACCGCATCGCACGGGAGGCATCGAGAACCCGGTTTGGATTTGCTGGCCACGAAGTCCACCATCAGCAACAGGCAGTGATCATCCCTTCTACGACAGCGGCGGGTAAGCCCGATCTAGCGACACGGAGAGAAAGTTGGCCGAGTTGTCAGTGGGGGAAGGGGAGGGAAACCGAAGAAAAGGGCGGAGAACATGACCGCAGCCGGTGAAAAGGGCCGGACTGCAATCGGGCAGAGACGCGCAGTAGCCAGAAAAGCGTTAATGTCCACGAGGACCGCGGGAGTGGCGGGGAACAAGAGCAGCAGCGTCGGGGGAAATAAGGACCGCTGGGAGGCGAGAACAGCAACAGCGCAGTAATCGCCATTTTAGTCGGCGGGGGAAGAAGATAAGCGCGGGAAAAGCCGCCAAGCGCGGGAAGCCGCCATTTTGGAAAAATAAATAAAATAAAGGAAACTCAACAAGATGCCAAAAACGGGTAACATCACTGCTTTTGATAGCGATGTAGAAGATTGGGCCACTTATGTGGAACGCATTGAAGTTTACTGTACAGCGAATGAGGTACCGGCGGATAAGAAAGCACTAACCATATTAAACTCGATGGGTGCGAAGACGTATGGGTTATTAAGGCACCTTGTAACACCAGATAAACCGGTAGGAAAGAGTTTCGCTGAGATTGTTACTATCCTGCAAGAGCATTTAAACCCCACGCCGCTGCTGATAGCGGAACGATTTAAATTTTACAAAAGAATTCAGCTTAAAGAGGAAAGCAACGCTGAATTCTTAATCAAACTGCGCAAGTTATCAAAGTACTGTCAGTTCGGTACAGGACTAGCAGACGCTCTGAGAGATAAATTCATGTGTGGGCTACTAAAGGAAGGAACCCAGAAGCGACTGCTAGAGGAAAAGGATCTTACGCTGGACAAAGCTTTCAGCATTGCAGCATCGCACGAGGCAGCAGCACGAGGCACTGCGGAAATGCAGCAAAGGCCATCGGAATTCAGCACCAATGAAATAGCATTGGGTGCAGCAAAGTGTTATCGTTACGGAAGGACAACGCATGATCAGAACCAGTGCTGGTTCAAAGATAAGGAATGCAGGAAATGTGGCAGACTTGGTCACATAGCGAAAGTATGCCGGTCAGGAAAGAAGACCAGCAACAAAAAGTCGCCGCAGGAGAAGTACAAGAAAGTACACAAGGTGACAGAGAACAGTTCGGATGAACAAAAGACGGATTCAGACTCCAGCAGTAAGGAACTGGGTTGTCTAAAAATACATAATGTGGGTAACACAGCAGACCACCAAACTATCTGGGTCATGCTTCGGATAGCAGGAGTCCAAGTGAAGATGGAATTGGACACTGGATCGGCATTGATGGTCACGAATAAGCAAGAGTACAAAAGGTTATTCTCACACATTCCCCTGAGGGATACGGAGATTGTATTGAAAACATACACGGGACAAAGAGTATACCCCATCGGAAAGATAAAGGTAAAGGTGGTCTACAATGGTAAAGAAAGTCAGGGAATGGACTTGTATGTGTTACCTGAGGGAGGTCCACCACTACTGGGACGGGAATGGATCCGGAGAATAAATATGGACTGGCATTCCTTACAAGCACTAACTGTAGATTCCTGTAAAGAGGACGATGCCAAACCTAACCGACTGTCCAAAATATTGGACGATGCTAAGGAGGTGTTCCAACAGGGACTGGGAACACTGAAAGGAATTACGGCAAACATCAACGTTGAAGAACATGCAAATCCAACATTTTTCAAAGCCAGACCGGTACCTTATGCGATACGACCTGCTGTGGAAGCAGAGCAGGAAGGGCTAGAACATTCAGGAGTACTGTCAAAGGTGGACTGGAGCGAATGGGCCACGCCCATTGTTCCCGTCATGAAGCGTTCGTTGAGCAACAAGCCGGGGGAACCTGGGAAGGTTCGCATCTGTGGCGATTTCAAGATCACTGTTAATCCGATTCTTCACACGGTGCAATATCTGCTTCCGCGGATTGAGGATATCTTCGCTTCGCTGTCTGGCGGGAAACACTTCACCAAGATAGACCTGGCGCAGGCGTACTTACAGATGGAAGTTGATGAAGCGTCACGCCAGTATCTCACGATCAACACACATAAGGGCTTATATCGGTATAATAGACTGGTTTTTGGAGTGGCATCGGCTCCAGCGATTTGGCAAAGGGCCATGGAGCAGGTTTTACAGGGAATTCCAGGCACACAATGCTACCTGGACGACATCCTGATTACAGGAGATGATGATAAGGAACACCTCGCGAATTTGGAGCAGGTGCTCACCAGATTGAAAGAATATGGACTCGGAGTTAATCGCCAGAAATGTGAGTTCTTTCAGAAGCGAATCTCGTACTGCGGTCACGTCATTGACCAGGAGGGGCTTCATAAGTCACCTGACAAGATCGAAGCTGTTGTGAAAGCTCCCGCTCCGGAAAATGTATCCCAGTTGAGGTCGTTCCTTGGGTTGATTAACTATTACCACAAGTTTCTTCCAAATTTATCCACGGTGTTACACCCGCTGAACACTCTTTTGCAAATGGGAGTACCATGGAAGTGGAGCGAGGACTGTAAGCGGGCTTTTCAAAAAAGCAAGGCACTGATCACCTCTAAGGAAGTGTTGGCTCACTTTAACCCAACGCTGCCTATTCGTTTAGCTTGTGATGCTTCTCCATATGGTATCGGGGCAGTGCTCTCACATAAGTTGCCAAATGGCTTGGAAAGGCCAGTCGCATTCGCATCCAGATCATTGACCTCCGCTGAGCGCAACTATGCTCAGATAGATAGGGAGGCTCTCAGCCTCGTGTGGGGAGTTAAGACATTTAACCATTACCTGCAAGGCCAAAGGTTTACGCTGCTGACAGATCACCAGCCGTTGGTTTCCATCTTTAACCCTAAGAAGGGTGTTCCGGTTATGACGGCGCAGAGGCTTCAGAGATGGTCCCTTTTCCTAGGGGCACATCAATATGATATCGAATTCAAAGGTACAAAGCAACATGGTAATGCTGATGGGCTGTCGCGCCTGCCACTACCTACAGTGGAAGAGGCACCGGCAGTTGACCCTGTCGAGATATTTCACTCGACCATCATGGGAACCTAGGTAGTGGAAAAGAGGGAAGTCATATGAAGTTAGAAATAGATGGTAGAAAGGTGAGAAGCAATAAGCAAAGGAGAGAAACACAAAGGGCCAAACTAATTCATAATGAGAGTGTGAAAAAAGCAAGCCTGAAGGCTTTGTATCTTAATGCTAGAAGCATTAGGAACAAGGTGGATGAATTAGTTGTGGAAATAGAGGTAAACAAGTATGATTTGATTGGGATTACAGAAACGTGGCTGCAGGGTGGGCAAGGCTGGGAACTTAACATCCAGGGATATACAATATTTAGGAAGGATCGGCAAAAAGGTAGGGGAGGTGGGGTAGCATTGCTGGTAAAGGAGGGGATTAATGCAATGGAAAGGAAGGATATTAACTCGGATGAAACGGAATCTGTATGGGTAGAAATGAGAAATAGCAAGGGGAGGAAAACGTTAGTGGGTGTGATATATAGGCCTCCAAATAGTAATATGGAGGTGAGGGAAGGCATAAAAAGGGAAATTAGAGAAGCGTGCGATAAGAGCACAGCTGTCATCATGGGTGACTTTAATTTACATATTGATTGGACTACCCAAATTAGTAAAAATTCTGAGGAGGAGGAATTCCTGGAATGTTTTCGGGACGGTTATCTGGACCAATATGTCGAGGAGCCGACTCGAGATCAGGCCATTTTAGACTGGGTATTGTGCAATGAGAAGGGACTTATCAGCAATCTTCTTGTACGAGGCCCCTTGGGTCAGAGCGATCATAATATGATCGAGCTCTCAGTCGAGATGGAGAGTGAGGAAATTGAATCAGAGACTAAGGTCCAGAACTTAAATAAAGGGAATTACGAGGGTATGAGACGGGAATTGGGTAAGATTGATTGGGTGGTGTTTCTGGGGGGATTGACAGTGGATAGACAATGGCAAGCATTCAAAGATAGAATGGAAGAATTCCAGAACATGTTTATACTGGTTTGGCATAAAAATAAACCTAAAAAGGTGACTCAACCGTGGATAACGAGGGAAATTAGGGACAGCATAAAATCAAAAAAAAGGGCATATCAACTAGCAAAAAAAAGCACCAGACCGGAAGATTGGGGGCAGTACAGGATACAGCAAAAGAGGACAAAGGGATTAATCAGGAAGGGGAAAATAGAATACGAAAGTAAACTTGCAGCAAACATAAAGACAGACTGCAAAAGCTTTTATCGGTATATCAGGAGGAAAAGACTGGTAAAATCCCAAGTCGGTCCCTTGCAGTCCGATTCGGGAGAATATATAATGGAGAATAAGGAAATGGCAGACCAATTAAACTCATACTTTGGTTCTGTATTCACAAAGGAGGACACAAATAACCTCCCAGGAATATCGGCAAACATAGGGACTAATGAGAGGGAGGAGCTGACAGAAATTAGTATCTCTAGGGATATGGTGTTGGGTAAGTTGAGGGGACTGAAGGCCGATAAATCCCCGGGGCCTGATAAACTACATCCTAGGGTACTTAAGGAGGTGGCCCTGGAGATAGCAGATGCTCTAAGGATCATCTTCCGGAACTCCATTGACTCGGGAACAGTACCCGTGGATTGGAGGGTAGCTAATGTTACCCCAATATTTAAAAAGGGGGGTAGAGAGAAAGCAGGGAATTATAGACCAGTAAGCCTTACATCGGTTGTGGGCAAAATGCTAGAGTCCATTATTAAGGATAAAATAGCGGAGCACTTGACAAATGGGGAAAGGATCGGACAGAGTCAACATGGATTTACAAAGGGTAAATCGTGTTTGACTAATCTGCTGGAATTTTTTGAGGAAGTAACTGGTAAAATAGATGGGGGAGAGCCAGTGGATGTGGTGTACCTTGACTTCCAGAAAGCCTTCGATAAGGTTCCACACAAAAGATTATCATGCAAAATTAAGGCTCATGGGATTGGGGGCAAAGTATTAACGTGGATAGAGAACTGGCTGGCGGATAGAAAACAGAGAGTTGGAATAAACGGCTCGTTTTCGGAGTGGCAGGCAGTGACCAGCGGGGTGCCGCAAGGATCTGTCCTGGGACCCCAGCTGTTCACAATATATATAAATGATCTGGATCAGGGAATTGGATGCAATATTTCCAAATTCGCTGACGACACTAAACTAGGAGGAGGGGTGGGCTCTGATGAGGATGTCAGGAGGCTACAGTGCGATTTGGACAGGTTGGGGGACTGGGCGGATACGTGGCAGATGCACTATAATGTGGATAAATGCGAGGTTATCCACTTTGGGGGTAAAAACAGGAGGGTGGATTATTATCTAAATGGCAATAGATTGGGAGATGGGGAAGTGCAGAGGGACCTGGGTGTTCTTGTGCACCAGTCACTGAAGGAGAGCATGCAGGTGCAACAGGCGATTAAGAAGGCAAATGGTATGTTGGCCTTCATATCAAGGGGGTTCGAGTATAGGAATAGGGATACCTTACTACAGCTGTACAAGGTGCTGGTGAGACCACATCTGGAGTATTGTGTACAGTTTTGGTCGCCCCATCTGCGGAAGGATGTTCTTGCCATGGAAAGAGTGCAGCGGCGATTCACCAGGCTGATACCTGGAATGGCGGGAATGACCTACGAGGAGAGATTGAATAGTTTGGGCTTGTACTCACTGGAGTTTAGAAGATTGAGAGGGGATCTCATCGAAACATATAAAATTATGGCAGGCCTGGACAGGCTGAATTCAGAGAGAATGTTTCCAATGGCAGGGGAGCACAGAACCAGGGGCCACAGTCTAAAAATAGCGGGCAAATCATTTAAAACAGAGATGAGGAAGAATTTCTTCACTCAAAGAGTGGTGAGCCTGTGGAATTCCCTGCCACAGAGGGCTGTGAAGGCTAATTCAATAAATATTTTCAAGAGAGAATTGGATATATTTCTGAAGGCTAAGGGGATTAAGGGTTACGGAGAAAAGGCGGGGATGGGGTACTGAACTGATAAGATCAGCTATGATCTCAGACGAAGATCAGCCATGATCTCATTGAATGGCGGAGCAGGCTCGAAGGGCCGAATGGCCTACTCCTGTTCCTATCTCTATGTTTCTATGTTTCTATGAATGCTTACCAGTCACCAATGCGAGTATTGAGAGAGAGACCAGAAACGACCCGACACTGTCTTGGGTCTACGATTTGACAGTGAAGGGATGGCCAACACATGGCGAACCACTGTTACCGGCATTCTCAGCCAGACGAGAGCAGCTGTCCGTCTGTCAAGGAACATTGATGTATGGAACAAGGGTGATTATTCCTCCTAAATTAAGGGAGAGAGTTCTGAAGGAACTGCATGAAGGTCATCTGGGGGGAGTCAAGATGAAAGGCCTTGCTAGGGCTTATGTGTGGTGGCCAGGTATCGACAAACAAATAGAGGATCTGACTAAAAGCTGCTCAGGGTGCCAAAAAGTTCAAAATGCACCTCCAATTGCACCGCTGCATCCGTGGGAATGGCCTTCAACCCCATGGCAACGTGTGCATATCGACTTTGCAGGTCCATTCATGGATTCCATGTTTTTGATAGCGGTAGACGCACATTCTAAATGGCCAGAAGTGATTAAGATGTCGACCACTACCTCTGAAAAGACGATCGCAGTTCTAAGAACCATATTTGCAAGGAATGGGCTGCCGGAACAAATATGTTCAGACAACGGACCACAGTTCGTGTCAGAAGAATTCCAGAAATTCATGAAGAAGAATGGGGTGAAACACTATACATCTGCCCCATATCATCCGGCTACAAATGGGTTGGCCGAGAGATTTGTACAAACGTTCAAAAAGGCGATAAAGGCCATGAGCGAAGACCATATTCCACTACAACACAAGGTGGACAATTTCCTGATGGCATATCGAAACGCCACGCATGCAGTGACAAATCAAAGCCCTGCCATAATGTTCTATAACAGGAGGTTGCGGTCCCGATTGGATTTGTTAAAACCCAATGTGCGTAGGGAAGTCGAAAACAAACAATTCCAGCACGTAAATAACAAGGGCACTCGGAGTTTCGAAATAGGACAACCAGTGTTGGCCAGGGACTATAGGAATGATAAATGGCAATCCGGAACAATTCATGCCCGACAAGGACCCTTGATGTACATGGTAGACGTTGGTGAGAACGTAATACGACGTCATGCTGACCAACTTGTGGAATCGAGAACAAGGGTCGACCCCATGTCTACGGCAGAGACACCAGTTGAAGAAGTTATTGAGCCGGTAGCATCTACCTCAGACTCGAACGTACATGATGATGTTCAATCCATAAGAGATCAAATGGATGAGTCACCCCAGCAACGAGAACCAGAGACCCCTGAAAGGCATTATCCGGCCCGGATCAGGAGGCCTCCTCAGAGACTGAATCTTTGAACAGTTTTGTATGAAAGTTGTATATATGTTATCCATGTTATGTTTAAATTGGGGCGTACACTGTTAAGCTAAAAGGGGAGGAATTGTAGTGTATGTAACCTGTACCATTAAGAGACTACCTTAAGGTGATGAACTACTTTCTGATGGCTCCTGTATATTGTAGTAACGGTGGTGACCACACCGGTATATAAACCCTGTGGAGCAGTTTGTATTTCAGTTCAGCCCTGACCCTCAATTACTAAAGACCTGTTTAAGTATTCTGTTGTCTGTGTCCAGTTATTCAGCATAACTACATTTGGAAAACACAGACTCAACACCCCGGACCCGAGCACAGTTAGGGGGGAGCCCGAACAGCTAGGCCCTGCCCCTGACACGACTCTGGAGGAGGTGGAGTCGGAGGACGGAGGTCCCGCCCTCGACTCAAGCGTAGGGGAGGTAGAACTTGGGGGCGGAGATTCTCCACCTGTAGGGACAGGTAGGGAGGAGTCGTCTGCCACAGACCCAAATCCCAAAGGGGCAGAGTCTGAGGGAAGAGAGCCGAAGCCGGCAGTCATGGAGGAGCCACGGGCTGTGAGGGCTAAAATCCCAACCAAAGGTCCACTCGCAAAGGGAGCCTTGCCCGAAGTACCCCCTCGCAGGTCATCTCGGACGCTTCAGCCAATAAAACCCTGGCCAGATTCCCCCTACTTCAGCAGACACCGATTTGGGAAATCCCTAGAAAGACGCAGTCCCCAATTGGCAGCAAAAGGCTGCGGGGGACTCAAGCTACAGGTCAGTGCGGCCCCGCCACAGGGAGCAGTGAGCTGCAGTCCGAACAGAGATTAGGCAGGCCGCCCGGGGACGGGCGGCGCTGTACATAAGTTTAGTTAAGTTTAAGTTTGGTTAAGTATAAGGTGTGTAAATTTTAAGGTGATGGGTGTTATAAGGAATAGTTTTAGAATCTGCCCAGCATGTGTGTTTGTTTTGGATCGAGGTCGAAAGACCCGATCATGCCTTTACCTAGGCCAGAATCTCTCGGGAGCCTGGCTGTATCGTTTAATCTGTTGCAGGAACCAAAGGCACTATGGAAGGGATTCTCATCGTGTTCACGGTGATCGGGTGTAGCTTGGCCTATCTGGGCTACACCAAGGACTCCATCGTATATGGATGTTCCGGGGACACAGCCCCCATCGCGACTGATGGGACAGGAGTAGGGGACGTTGAAGAAACAGCTACCTACGTCCACGAAGGGAGGTGGCCAGGATGGCTGGGGTCGAACTCTACGGAATACTCCAGCCAGTCCGGATTTGCATACAGAGAGACTTCTCTAATGTGTCCCAGGGTGAGGATCATCGCGCCCAGAGTCAGCATCACCGTCGGAAGGAAGATTTGTTTGGTATGCCATGGAATGGACATGTTCCTTTGGACAGATGGTGGTGGCTCCGGAAGCTGAGCAAGACCATGAGGAACTCCACGGTCGAGTGGGAGCGACTGGATAACAATACCCATCGGACTATTACGGGGACTCATGGGGGATTGAGTGTCTGTTGGGACAAATGGTGGGAACCAGATGAGGGGATTTACATCTGTATGTGGGGTTCAGAACGCGTCTGCCCCACAGGCGTCTCCATCTTTTTCCAAAGACAGTGGCAGGATGCTGGGAAAGGGATGAGGTGAGACGTCAGCACACGGGCGTGCGGAGTCCCATACTCTCAGATCCCGGTGAATGCCACTGAGCTCATCACCCGTCCCCGCCAGCCCCTGCCCACGATTCCGGTAGCCAAAGCCCGCAAGGAAGGGTGCCCCGCCACTACCAAGGGACCCGGGAATGGACTGGTATTGGTACCCACAGGTCAGGTGCTATACCAAGGGGTGCACTACGCGGTGGCCTCGGTGATTTTAAACCTCACCGAGGTGGGATTGCCAGCGTGGTGCCCCAAGGAAACGGAGCAATTGTATCAGGTCCTGTTAACAAGCATGTTCAGACAGTTTTATGAGTTCGACTTTGCCAATGTCGACAGAGCCGAATTGTACACCACACCACATGAGGTCTTGGACAGGGTAGGGAGACAAAGAAGGGGTACAGTCAATGATATTTTTACCACCTTCAGCACAGGGACTTCCGTCATCAACACTCTAGATGACGTGGAGCTGCAGACCTAGATCAATGGTTTAAAAACACGTTTAAGAAAGATACTGATGGACGAGAATAAGGTAGTGGGTTCTGAGTTATAAGAGGACCAGGCCATGACACTACACTTAAAAGAAATCATAGCTGAGCTGGAGAAACACGCTAAAATGGTAAATGCTCTCATCAGAGAGGATCGGAATGCATCAGGTCAGGCTGCGCAGATCGAAGCGTGCGTGCTGTACGGGGCGTGGTTACTGGGCGAGGGCCGCAGTAACCTGGAGGATTTAAAACAAGGTTTGGTCCCCTCCTGGATCGGCAATAAGCACCTCGCAGCCCTCCACCCTTTTGAGAATGCATTAAGTCCGTGCCAGCTCAGACCAGCTTCAGAGGCCTACCCAGTCCCAGTGGACTGTGGACGGTCTAATCACACCATTATGGGTATAGTGGTAAGAATGCCGGTTATGGGAAAGACAGCTAAACCCGCCCCGGTATACAGGGTGGAGAACATTGGAGTCATTCAAGGGGGTGCACACATTCGCTACACAGCGGTCCCACCTTACGTCATTCGATGGGAGCATGCAATGACGGGTACCGACCTCTCGGGGTGCCAGAGCCGGGGAGCACACATCATCCTATGTCCCCAGCACTTGAATGCCTATTCGAAACCACAGTGCAGGTTCAGAACTGCTGGCGCGAAGCCTATAAATTGCACCATGGAGGCAATGGCACAAGGGCATGTGCCCCCGTAGGTGGCATATATAGGAGGTGGGACATACAGTGTCACCACTGCAGCGCCCCACTATCAACATGGACAGCATGGCTGGTGTCCGGTCAGTGACAGCAGTTTCTGCTTCAAACCCAAGGCAGAAGTTCAAGTGGCCCAAGAGCGAATTGTCCCTATTCCTGAACCTTCCACTGTTCACCTCACTGTCAAAGAAAATTTCACCGATCTGCAATGATTCGTTGCACATTCTGGCTATATCATTCCCCCTCTCCCTGAACACCTCACCAAGGTACTAAAAGCTGTTGCTGTTTCACAGAAACATTTTTACACGCTGGAGCAGAAGACATTGGAAATAGGGGCAGACATATTAGATATAGTGACCCCACAGTGGTGGGACCTGTTCACTAATATAGAAGCCCCCTCATGGATTAGGATAGCCTCCCACATCCTCGTAGCGTGTCAGATTTTTATTGTGATTTATTTACTGTTTGTACATTGTAAGAGGGACAAACGTTTCCAGAAGTATGAGAACAGAGGAGAATGGAGGGAGCATTATGTGCAGGTAGACGAGGAGACACCCGTTTAATTTTGCTGCTATGCATAGAGTTAAAGTTTCCCTCCCTCCTCTATTTTTGATAGTATTCATGTGTGATTTTGTGTGTATTTTTCTTTCTTTACTATTTTATTGAAGTTTATTATGTGTGTTGTTATTAATAAAAGATAATGGCCTAGAAATTCAGTTGGTTGCGCCAGCGATTAGCACCTAATGAGCCCGAGATTTGGGGCGCTACCCAATGTTCGGGCAGGCGCAATGAGGATAGCAACAACTCCCATATTGACTATCATTTAGCGCCTGCGCTAACTGTTAGCGCGCGCCCGCGTGCGCAGGCACATCATGACATCATTTCAGTGTGCAACGCCCTTTTGGCACCCCTGACCGGATATTCGGTGGCGCCCAGAACCTTTCTGCCTGGCGCTATTAGTGACAGTTCGAAGGAACGTTCCCAGGCCCTTCTCGGAGGACAGCTCTAGTATAAAAGCTGCAGCCACTTGGCCTGTTCATTCTGATCGTTGCTGGAGAGAGTTGGTGAGCTACTGTTGCACAGGATTTATCGGATTTAGCCTTCGAATACTTGGGACCTTCAGCCCTGTTCAGAGCAGTTGGAGCGCTAGACATTACAGTGTGTTGCCCGTCTGGCATAGCAATGGGAGCTGCTTTGGAGGGGAACATCCTCATGGCCGGACACTTTGAAGGGGCACAGAGACGGCAGGAGAGAGGGCCGGGATTGGCAAGAAGGAGGAGGGGCAATGGAGGTCGGCCACTCCGAAGATACGCTGAGAGGGTTTTCAGGCAGCAGGTGTCATACCTTACCATGTCGGAGGAGCAGTGTCTGCGAAGGCTCCGATTTGGTAAGGAGGTTGTGACTGAGCTGTGCCACCTGCTTGCTGAGGATCTGCAGCCGCGTCTACGGTGCAGGACCTCTCTGTCGGTGGCCGTCAAAGTGACTGTTGCCCTCAACTTTTACGCCACCGGATCCTTTCAGTCAGCCATTGGGGACATAGCGAATATATCTCAATTTGCAGTGCATTGTTGCATTCAGCAAGTGACAGCTGCCCTCTATAGAAGAAGGCGTCAATTAATCACCTTCCCTCTGACCCTGGAGAAGCAGGCGGAGCGCGCGCAGGGCTTCGCTGCTATTGCGGACTTCCCCATGGTGCAGGGGGCCATTGATTGCACACACGTGGCTTTGCGGGCGCCATTACTGAATCCTGAGGAGTTCCACAACCGCAAGGGGTTCCACTCCCTCAATGTCCAGCTGGTCTGTGACCACCGCCAGATGGTCATGGCAGTCAACGCGCAATGCCCTGGGAGCAGCCACGATGCGTTCATCCTGCGGCAGACCTCAGTTTCTGACCTTTTTGAGGGGCCGGCTCACCCACGAGGCTGGCTTCTTGGCGACAAGGGCTATCCTCTCTGGCCATGGCTCATGACCCCACTCCGTTTGCCTGCCACCCCGGCAGAAGAGCTTTACAATAGCAGCCAACAGGCGACCAGGAACATTGTGGAGCACACTATTGGTGTGCTCAAACAGCGTTTCCGCTGTCTGGACCATTCGGGGTGAGCCCTGCAGTACTCGCCGGAGCAAGTGGGTCGCATCGTCGTCGTCTGCTGCATGCTCCACAACTTGGCCATTCGACGAACCCAGCCAATGCCAGCTGCCCCTCAAGGTCCAGCAGAGCAGGCGGACGAGGAGGAGGAGGAGGAGGAGGAGGTAGAGCAGGCGGACGAGGAGGAGGAGGAGGAGCATGCGGACGAGGAGGAGGAGGAGGAGGAAGATGGGAGGGCTCCTGAAACTGGAAGGGCCGTCCGTCAGAGGCTCATAAGGACTCGGTTCGAGGCCCCTCTGACGGAATGATGGGTCTCATTCGTCCTGCGCACTTCTGATCATTCAAAGCCTATGAAGGCCACCATGAGTGTAAATAGTTACGAGTACCATTGTAAATAAAAAAAAATCTTTATTTTCAACAAAGTGCTTCCTTCCAGCATAACAACGTCATGTCAACAGAAACCATAACTAACAAAATAACAGTTAACTCTCTGGCAAAGCCACAAAACTAAACAAACCATCACCAACAATCAGAACAGGTGAGGGCGTCCTTGAATTTGGGGAAAGAAACGTCTCAGCACCTCCCTCTACTGCTTGCCCCTTGATGGAGACCGACTTCTCTTTCGTGGTCGGCCCCTTCCCTCCCTGCTGCTCCTCCGTAGTTGAACCCCAGTGGCATGTCAAGGATGGGGGACGCCTGGTGACTGTCTGCAAGCGCAAAAGCCCCTGAGGGATGGCCTGGGTGACCTCTGGGCTTGGAGGGTGCGGAGGCTGGCTGCTTGATCTGGCCATGGCTGGAAGCAGTGTGCACTGCAGGTGGTGGCAGCTGCACTGCAGACGTTCCAGCGGTGGCATGAGCAATGGTCACCTGCCGAGAGAGGACACCTGCACCATGGTCGGATGACACACTGGCTCTCGGAGGGGACCGGCTCCGCTCTACCGCCACAAGCGACTGCTCCACTGATTCCTGGCCTCATGTGGTATTGGAAGGGCCCGGGGTGATCCTAGCTGATGCAGATAGGGTGGCAGCAGTGAGAGTTAGTGTTGCCTCAATCTGGGTCTGGACGAGGCCAGCAAGTGATTGTGTGGCAGCAGTGAGGACCTGTGTGGCAGGTGCCAGTGCTTTGGAGAAGCCCTGGACAGTTCTCTCCATTGCTTCGGACAAGGCCGGAGCAGTCCGTTCCACTGCCTCGGACAAGCCCTGGACAGTGTCATGGTGCCGTGCATTCACGGGGCCGTTTTGCTAGGGTTTCGGTAGTGGACCAAAGTGCAGGAACCCTATCCAAGGACTCGAGACCAGGTAGAACTCGAAAGATGCTTCACTTGGTACTCGAAAACACAGAGACATGGTAACACTCGAAAGGAGATTCACTTGAGACTCGAAAACACAGAGAAACTCGAGAACGCCTGCAAGTAACAGCTCTTGCTGTGTCTCTGGCATTCTCGAGTTTCTCTGTGTTTTCGAGTCTCAAGTGAATCTCCTTTCGAGTGTTACCATGTCTCTGTGTTTTCAAGTATCAAGTGAAGCATCTTTCGAGTTCTACCTGGTCTCGAGTCCTTGGATAGGGTTCCTGCACTTGGATCCACTACCGAAACCCTAGCAAAACGGCCCCGTGAATGCACGGCCCCGTGACAGACAGACCTTTCCAGGGATTGTCCGAAGCTCTGAACAGTCCTTTCTATAGCGGCCTCGAAGCCCTGGACAGTCCTCTCCATTGCTGCCCCGAAGCCCTGGACAGTCCTCTCCATTGCAGCGCCAAAGTCCAGCACACTCTTTGCCAGCGTTTCTATCGACTGAGGCATCCTCCCCGCTGCAGTCATAAGCTCAGTGTGCCTGAGCCAGGCCTGGGTGCTCATTTCAGCCAGGCTACGCACCTCCTCTGCACTCTGTGCAGCAGTCATCACTCCCTGCCTCGCCCTTCGGGGAGTCGATGCCTGAACTTGCTTACCCCCCTTGCGTTGATGCAGGCCGCTTGTTCCGGCAACTGGCTCCTCATCAGAGCCCCCCCCCTCCCCTCCAGGGAGCTACTATCCCCAGTCTGCAGATATGTTGGCTCCTCTGCGGCTGGAACGGATGGTGCGGCTTCCTTCTGATCCTCGCCTCCGGAGGCACTGGCACTGGCAGCTTCAGGGCCCGGATCCCGAGCTGGTGATGCAGCATCTGAAAGCGGGGAGGTGGAAGAGTGGCTTTAGCAAAAGGACAGGTTGGCAGCAAGGCATGCCAGATTGTGGCAAGGCTATGACATGGCTCCACAGTGAGAAAGCATGCTGGCGGGGGGACCAAGTGGAAGAAGACAGCTGAAAAAGGTGAGATCCTTACCATCGCTGTCGGCAATGGGGTCAGCAGCTGCAGTGGTAACAGGACCACTCAGACGTCCTCCAAGAATCTGGTGCACTCTCTCCTCGAGATCCGTCAGAGTGACCACTTGTGGAGGCCCTCCACCGGTTCGAAGCTGGTCCTTGCGAATCGTCGCCAGCTTGGACTGCAGGGGAAAGAAGGGGAAGTTCTGTTACATGACACCCTGTGTGATCATCTCATGCCCCCGATGGTGCAAGAGCCCTTACATGACGCCCTGAGTGATCATCTCATGCCCCCCATGGTGCAAGAGCTTTACATGACGCCTTGAGTCAAATGTGCATGTGTGTGCCCAGAAAGGGCCATGGGTGCTTGCTGACACATGGCCATTGGGGCATCGCGCACCCTGTAGCCATGAAGTCAGGTGTAGATGGAGGGAATCAGAAGTTTGCATAAGCACCACACCCTCACGACCCGAGTGAGGTCGTTGAATTTCTTCCTGCACTGAACAGGGCTCTTGGTCGCCATGCTGCTGGAGTTGACCCTCTGACAAACATCCCTCCAAGCTCGGCGGTATTCCTTTTGATTCGGCCTCTTGCCATTGTCAGGATAGAGAACATCTCGACGGCGCTCCACTGCAGCCACCAACTGCTCCAGAGCCTCAGTGCTGAAGCGCTCTGCTCTCTGTCTCACCTTCTCCATCTTGACCAGGTTTTTTGCGCCAGAGAAGGGCGTGCGCCGATTCTGAGGCCTACAGGGCAATGAGTGTGGAAGCTGAGGCTGACTGACCCACCCCTTTAAGAGCCGGCCGGCGCCTGGAAGTCTCGTGGTTATCGATAATTGAGATCACCTGCGCTGCGCCCGTCTGCGCCGATATTGGGTAGCGCCGGAAGTTTTGCGCCTTAGGAGGCCCGTGCAACGTCTGAATTCGTGCCTCAATCACCTTTGGGGGCGATGCAACCCAATATCGCGTCAGGCGGCGATATGTTTCGTCTGGCTATAAACTTTGCGCAGCGCCAGTTCTAACGCCTCAAGCGGGGCTATACCCAATTTCTAGGCCATTATGTATGAACCAGGTGGTGTAGGGGTATTAGGCCCCCCTCCACGCCTGGAAATGTGTGTCAGATTTTAACTCCAATGTATTGCCATCTATAGATGCTTAATGTACACTGTGGGTTCTCTGAAATGGGAAATGCATGTGTCGTGGGGTCGTAGATAGGTAAATACAGGGGATGGTTTGATTATGGAGAGTCAGAAAATTTTGCTCACCCAGAATTATGATACTTCAAGCAAGTTATAATATTGTGGTAAACCACCGTTTGTATTCCACTGTGTACATGCCTGGACATGCCTCGGCTGACTCCTCCCACAAGTCCTAGTATAAAGGTGACTGCTCCCCAGCCCTTTGTATTTCTGGACCGGTCGACCACTCGAGGCAGACCTTCATTCTTTTGTTAATAAAAGCCTTTAGTTACTCTCTTAACTCTCAGTCTTTTATGAGTAATTGATAGCGCATCAATTATCATCAGGGGGGGACTGTAGAATTTGCAAAATTGAACATTGTCCTATAAGGGTCTATTGGCAGAAAAGGCCTTAATTTTAAAGACTGTTTTAAAAGTAGCCCAGAAAAAGGGGCACACAAAATGGCCGCCAGACCCCGTGACCAGCTTTTTGGGACATTTTGAAATGGTTCCTGCAGTCCACAGACAGCTTTTGTGGATTCAGCCCACAGTAAGTTCTGGAACACAGTTTCAGAGAAAACAAAACCAGACAGTACCCCATACATATAGATTGGATGCAGATCCGATCAGATCGGCCTGTAGATAAAGGCCATCTAAATGTTTACCCAGACGAAGGGAAACAGCTTCATATTCAAAGGAGAAATGTCAAGACCCATTAAAGACAATACAAGATCATTCCAGACCAGAGATGGCAGTTACCGGCCATCCCGAAGGTATTTTAAACACAAAGACTACCCCGCTGTGCTACAAGCCCGCCAAAAGTTAAACAAAGACTAACCTTGATTTGGCGGGAGATAAGGGCCTCCATGGACAAGTATAACTGGAGACCTGGGGAGTCATCTTTGGACTGCGGAGTTGGGAGGCAGCTTCATCAGGTGGCGATTGAGGTAGCCATTGAGGAGCATCAGCTTCATTGGTGCAGAGTTCGAGTGGAGATGATCGAGGAGAGGGTCGGGTTCAGAGGATCGAGATTCGAGTTCGGAGAGAAGCTCGAGAGGGAGAGAGAGGTTCAAGAGGGGAGATCAAGTCAGCATCCAGCCCCGGGGTAACTGTCAGGAGATCATCGACCAACCCCGGGACGTTGACGAGACGAGAAGAAACCCATGTGATAATGGTAAAACAGATGGCCTCTCTCCACACCGATGTCCAGGCCTGCTAACATCCAGCCTGTCCGAGTCCATTACCTCGAGGGAGGAAAGAGTGTATCGCAGCCCGCTGCGTTCCGCTGACCACGTGGAGACAGGACGCCTGAGAGGACCAAAACGCAGGCTTCAAAACCTCTGTTTTCTAACTGGGATTGGTGAGCATGTTTCTGGCCCCTCGTAATCTAATCTAGCTAGGCTTAGTGGGTGGGCATTTTAGGGGATAATTAACAATGAGTTGTTGTCCCTCGATGTTCCGTGTGTTTCCCTATTTCATGATGAACCTTGTAAAGTATAATATGCCTGTGGATATATTGGTTAGTACTGTATTATGATTTGTTTTTCCCTCCCATGCACCTTATTGGCTTACTTTCAATTTTTCCTTATGCAATAAAATTTCATTTCGTTTCATTAAACTTGGTCTATAGAGTATTCTCTGCATTGTAGTTCCTGCCTCAAAGTCCAGTGTATAGAACCTAAGGGGTGAGTGGGTCGAACCACTCGGTGAATTACTGTGCAAGAGAGAGAGGCCTCTAGAGCGAGAGAGAGAGAGACCTCGGCGATCGAAAACCCCTTACACACCTGGCTATGTTTCTCTCTTAACCCGTTGTGGTTTTTTTTGAGACAGACTTTCCGGAATAAAGTTTATCATTTTTTTTTAAGGGGACTCGGTCTCCTTTGATCAAACATTCCATCAATTATACCTGTACTTCCTCCGCACAGGCACCTCTGTTTAACTTAGTCTTATATGCATTAACACAACTGTTACTAGCCATTTGGTGATTTTATTAACAGACCTCTAACATCAATAACTATCGGTGCGCAATTCACGGGCACTCCCCACTCCCCACGGGGTTTATCCCTCCTCAAAAGCAGCAGCTGATCAGGAAGCTACATTTGAGGTCCCATCTATTACACAATTGTTACGTATATTCTTATACTCTGTCTTATACTTTATCGGCACAAATGTATCACCTTATACTCTAAATCAGAAATATACATTTATGTCCAATCAATTCCATCAGTCTGCGGTCTCCATGAGGAATAATTTACTATGTGGGTAATTTAACACTGATTGGCCCATACACGATTTTTAGTCCCCCTGGTGAACGAGCGAGTCCGTGTTCCTCCTAGAAGCCTTACTCTGACTTCTTTCCTTAGGCAACGCCGTGGTTCTCGCTTCAGCCATCAATTCCAGTGCTTAACTCCTATGGTCCTTACCTGCAGCAGCCCACTTCTGACACCAACTGTTAGATTCGAATTTGGAGAAACCCCAGATGGAGACAGAATTGAGGACAAGTTCAGAATTTATTAAAACAACTAAGAGAAACTTGTGCACAAGGGAGAGCCACCCAGCTTCCTCAAGCTCGGGGTGCACTCACAAAGGACAAGCATATGTTCATTCAAGTTATACAATTCTATAAGCAACGCCCACCTACTACAGAATGGGGGCGTATACGTACAAACAGTGTCACAACAGTTACTCTTTATTGGTTTATGTGGTTAGTCACTCAACTGTCGGGCCCACCCCTTGAACTCAGGTACCCTCTGACCATGTCAGTCACATATGTTAGTGTTTTATCCTACTCCCCACATTCCTGCTGTTATCTCTTCCCTGTTGTAGGCATAGTTTATTGTTTGAGAATACCTGTTTTAGCCTTAACTGTCGAACAAGCAGGGTGACTACAAGGCCACAGTGATTCATGTATTCTGCGACTAGTACAATGTTGGTTGTTAATTTGTACCCTTATCTCCTTGGAGGACAGGCTGTGTTTAGACAATGGCTTTACTGAGGCGCTGTGAGCACAAGCTCCAAAGTTTGATTAGTGAAGTGGCGTCTCGTAGTCTGCAAATGTGCTTGTTTCCTTGCATTTTATGATTCCCTTATCACTTCTATTTGTCTTTGATGCTTGACATTCGACCTTGCTTGCCTTTCTGCTATCTGTTCCCAGCTGCATGTTGTCAGTCTCTGTTCTAAGAATGAATTAAAACCCATCCTTGATTCTAACAGCTATTTCTTACAATTCCTTTCTTTGAGAGGGGTAACATAGTCAAGTATCCCAGAATTCATTGGGAACAAGCTGGACCTTTCAATGATGATGATGAGGACCAAACAACCAGGAATGCTGCTGCATGATACTGCCACCTCTTAGGACAATGCATGCCAGGCCTCCAGCCCTCCCCCCCTTATAGTACTATACTATTGGAGCGTTGGAGACAACACCAAGCAACCAAGGAGCAAGCTGCCATGCGACAAGGGCCTTCTCAGTCCCATGAGTCTTTTGTACAGCACGAGCAGCCAACCTCTTCTGCCAGCCTGGCGCTTGGGTAGCATTTAGAAGATGCACAAGAATAGATGTCCATAGGGAATGGGAGTTCAAAACTCTGCTGATGGTCCTACCCTATGAGAAGCAATCAGAAGCAAGTACAGGTGCCTGTAAGAAGAATGTTAACAATTGCTTTAAAGATTGTCTCATATCTGCAGAAATCAGAATTTAAAGATCTTCAGCATCTTCCGTTTCAGGAGCTCCTTACTGCTGCCTTGAATAGCTGCTGTGCCTCACTGAACTGTGTCGAACTTACCCCGGCCGCAGCGGTAGTTCAACTCCAGGAAACGTAGAGGTGCTTCACCACTGGCTCTCACTTTGACATATTGGGGCCAGGAGCAACTTGGCAGTCAGATCACAGCAGGGGAAGCCATTTAAACATGGAGGTTGGACAGAAATGGCTTCCACCTGACTTTCCTTGCAAAGAAAAAGTCGTTCACATCTTCACAGTACAATAAGTGCAGTGAAAACGATGAGGAAATTTGTCCTCTATGTTCCAATCCTCCTGTCGGGTTTCTGCCATATGTGTCTTTTGTAGTGCTACTCTGAGTGTGCCTTATATCTTCACATCATGTAATAATATGGAAAATACAGTGTGGCTGTAATTAATTACATCTGCCCACCAAATAATGGCTCATTTTGACTAATTGTTGCAAAACTACTACTGCACACTCTTGACAGAAAATCAGAACCGCCCTTAACACTGCTAAAATAAGATTTTATGTCGACATTTGGATTTTTGACATGCAATCACATGGCATCAAATTTTCCATCTGATACAAAATCACCCTGACTGTCTGAAATGTCATGTTCTCACTTGTCAGTACTGATGGCATTCACACAACAGGTAATGTTGTATGTCTCTCCGAAGTGAAATAATATTGTCTTGTTATATGTCAAAGTGCTATCTTCAGGTGCTCATTTTTTTCATGCCTTATCTATCCCCATAAGATGGACTTGGATTCAAACAGTTTTACAAGATGTGAATAATAATAACAATAATGTACATGGATTATAGATCGTATGGGAACTGTCATTGCGCAATAGGGGAGTTAGTTCTGATTCATCTGTTATGTTATATGTTTTCTTTCTGAATTTATATGCAACTTAAAACTTTGAAGAAATTGATTAAACAGAACCTCTCCCATACTAGACTGATTTATCCGCACATGTAGTGCATGCTGAACATGTCGATTTTCAGTGTTATGCATGGATGAAGTGGGAGCATTGGGATATGGTTAACCCTAATTACTTATTCACTGTGATCGCCCAACATGCAACCTATCAGTCACTGGGAGCATGCAGGTTTGGGGGTGGATTATCCTCAATTTCTGCAGCTACTTAAAGGGTTTTAGCAGCCTGAAAAGTTGGGACAGCTGTAGTGGGAGGTTGAGAGTGGATGGTGTAATCCTGTTGGGATAGTTGTGGCTTTAAACTTCGAGCTGCAACTTCATGTGATGTCTCTGCAACAGTTGATGGCACCTCTAACAATGAAAAGACTTTCCAGAGTTTTCCTGCTGTAAATGATTCCTCAATCCTTTGAGGGGGCCTAACTGGAGTGGGAGTTGTGACTGGCATGTGAAAGACGCCAACCCATTTAATTCAAATACAAACATCTAAGGTGTAGTGTATGTACCTTTAAGGGGGAGAACTGCTTTTTACAGCTCCTGTATCCTGTAGTACCGGCAGTGACCACACCTGTATATAAGCCCTGAGTGGTGCTCTGTACAGTCAGTTGCAGTTTGAACTTCATCCAGTAAACACCTGTTGATCGTTCCCTGCAGTCTTTGTCTGATTATTGAAAGGACACAACATTAAGATACCCGGATCTAACATTGGCGACGAGAAGATTCGAACCTACCTGCAACTCTGCATAAGGAGGTCGAGTCCAGAAGCACGGGCATCGCAGGGGAGGCTGTCGAGAGCCAGGCTTGGCCTTCCAGCCATGGTGGTCCAGCGAAACGGGCTGGCAACAGATACTGCACAGACCCTTCCCGGACAGCGGCGGCTAGAGCCGACCGAGCGGCAGAGAAAGGGCCGAGCAGCGTCGACGGGGGAGAGAGAGAGGGCAGAGCGCACGGGGCGCAGCCGGTGTTCAAGGGCCGAGCAGCGTCAATGAGAGAGAGCAGAGCGCAGCCGGTGTTCGGGACCGAGCGGCGTCAACGGGGGAGAGAGGCGAGAGAGAGCAGAGCGCAGCCGGTGTTCAGGGGCCGAGCAGCATCAACGGGGGAGAGAGGCGCGCAGGAAAACGTGAGGCGCTGCCATTGCCATGAGGACCACAGAGAATGGCATTGGCAGCAGTGCAGGAGCAATGTGCGAGGCCCACAGGGTGTCGCCATTTGCCAGGAGGACCGCCGAGAGCGGCGTTGGTAGCAGCGCGGGAGACGCCATTTTAAGCTGTTGCGGGGAAGACAGGAAAGCGCGGGAGATGCCATTTTAAGCCGCAGCAGGGAAGAAAGGAAGGCGTGGGAGATGCCATTTTAAGCCAGTCTAACCACACCCAAATATGCCAAAGAGTGGCAGCATCACAGCGTTCGACAATGAAGTCGAAGATTGGACGACATATGTCGAACGCATTGAAGTATACTGCAAGGTGAATGAAGTGCCAGATGACAAGAAAGCGCTGGTATTGTTGAATTCAATGGGTGCAAAAACGTATGGCTTACTACGAAACCTAGTAACCCCAGAGAGGCCAGTAGAAAAGGATTTTGAAAACATAGTGTCAATCCTACAGGACCACTTAAACCCCACACCGCTGCTGATAGCAGAAAGATTTAAGTTTCACAGAGGAACCAGCATAAAGATGAAAGTAATGCTGAGTATTTAACGGAACTGCGCAAGCTATCGAAACACTGCCAGTTTGGAACGGGACTAGCAGATACTTTAAGGGACAAGTTTGTGTGTGGGCTTCAAAGTGAAGGAACCCAGAAACGGCTTCTATCAGAAAAGGATCTTACGCTGGACAAGGCTTTCAGCATTGCAGTATCATATGAAGAAGCCGCACGGGGCGCTGCAGAGATACAACGGAGACCGCAAAATTATGGCACAAATGAAATGTCATACGGAACAGTGACGTGCTATCGCTGCAGCAGAGTGATAGCAGCAGTAATGATTGCTGGTTCAAGGAAAAAGTGTGCAGACAGTGTGGAAAAGCAGGACACACAGCAAGAGTCTGCAGGTCGGGAAAGAAAACCAGCAGCAAGAAATCTCCACAGGAGAAGTACAAGAAGGTACATAAGGTGACGGAGAGTAGTTCAGACGAACAGAAGAGTGATACAAACTCCGGAAGCAAAGAGCTGGGTTGTCTGAAACTACATAATGTGATCAAAACGGAGGATCACCAAACTATCTGGGTCACGCTCAAGATAGCAGGAGTCCAAGTGAAAATGGAATTGGACACAGGATCAGCCCTAACAGTCATAAATCGAAGGGACTACAAGCGGCTATTCTCACATATACCCTTGAGAGATACAAAGATTGTCTTGAAGACGTACACGGGGCAAAAAGTCTACCCTAAAGGAAAAATAAGGGTGAACGTTATATATAATGGCAAGGAAACACCAAAAATGGAGCTATATGTATTGTCAGATGGAGGACCACCACTACTAGGACGTGAATGCATCCGGAAGATACAGCTAGATTGGCATTCCATACAAGCACTGACTGTAGATGCCAAAAAGGATGACGACGTCACACCTGGACGACTGTCAAAAATGCTAACTGACGCACAAGAAGTGTTCCAGCAGGAACTCGGAACACTAAAAGGCATAACAGCGACGATCAAAATAGAGGAAAATGCAAGCCCAAAGTTTTTTAAGGCCAGACCGGTACCTTATGCGATCCGCCCAGCCGTCAAAGCAGAGCTGGAAGGTTTGGAACGTTCAGGAGTACTGTCCAAGGTGGACTGGAGCGAGTGGACTACACCCATCGTTCCTGTAATGAAGAGGTCATTGAGTAATACGCCTGGGGAACCAAAGAAGGTTCGCATCTGTGGGGGCTTTAAGGTGACAGTGAACCCAACCCTTCACACTGTACAATATCCGCTTCCGCGGATTGAAGATATTTTCGCCTCGATATCTGGAGGTAAATGCTTCACTAAGATTGATCTGGCCCAGGCGTACCTGCAAATGGAGGTAGAAGAAGCCTCGAAACAGTACTTCACGATCAACACTCATAAAGGTCTCTACCAATACAACCGGCTGGTGTTTGGGGTAGCATCAGCTCCGGCTATTTGGCAAAGGGCAATGGAACAAGTCCTGCAAGGGATTCCAGGGACCCAGTGTTATTTGGACGACATCCTGGTCACGGGCAAAAATGACAGTGATCACCTCGCCAAACTGGAGCAGGTGCTCACTAGATTGAAGGAATATGGGCTCCGAGCTAATCGCCACAAATGCGAGTTTTTCCAGGAGCAGATCTCGTATTGTGGCCACGTTATTCATAAAGAGGGGTTACATAAGTCCCCTGAAAAGATTGAGGCAGTAGTCAAGGCTCCAGCACCGGAAAATGTGTCACAACTGAGGTCGTTCCTCGGGCTGGTGAACTACTACCATAAGTTCTTGCCGAATTTGTCTACCGTACTACACCCACTGAACACCCTACTGCAAACGGGGGTACCATGGAAGTGGAGTGACGAATGTAAACAAGCTTTCCAGAAGAGCAAAGCATTGATCACATCGAAAGAGGTGTTGGCTCATTTCAACCCAGCACTACCAATTCGGTTGGCGTGTGATGCATCACCCTATGACATTGGAGCGGTGCTTTCGCACAAATTCCCGGACGGCTCGGAGAGGCCAGTAGCCTTTGCGTCTCGGTCACTAACCTCAGCCGAGCGTAACTATGCCCAGATTGACAGGGAGGCCCTCAGCCTAGTGTGGGGAGTGAAAAAGTTCAATCACTATCTGCACGGGCAGAAGTTCACCTTGCTGACTGACCACCAACCACTTGTCTCCATCTTTAATCCAAAGAAGGGCGTTCCGGTGATGACTGCGCAACGGCTGCAAAGATGGTCCCTTTTTCTAGGTGCGCACAAATATGATATCGAGTATAAGGGCACGAAACAGCATGGAAACGCTGATGAGCTATCACGCTTGCCACTGCCTACTGCGGAGGAAGCACCAGCAGTGGATCCTGTTGAAATATTTCATTCGACTATAATTGAATGCTTGCCAGTAACTAACGCTGGTATAGAGAAGGAGACCCGAAATGACCCGACACTGTCTTGGGTATATGATTTGACAGTGAAGGGATGGCCAGCACATGGTGACTCACTGTTGCCAGCATTCTCATCCAGAAGAGAACAGCTGTCAGTATGCCAGGGGACCTTGATGTGTGGATCTCGAGTGGTAATTCCACCCAAGTTAAGGGAGAGAGTGCTCAATGAGCTTCACGAAGGTCATCTGGGAGGGGTGAAAATGAAAAGCCTTGCTAGGGCTTATGTGTGGTGGCCGGGGATCGATCAGCAAATCGAGGACCTGACAAAGAGCTGCTCAGGATGCCAGAAGGTCCAAAATGCTCCACCACATGCCCCTCTACACCCATGGGAGTGGCCCTCATCTCCATGGCAACGGGTGCATATTGACTTTGCTGGTCCATTCATGGACTCAATGTTTTTAATAGCCGTGGATGCGCACTCGAAATGGCCTGAGGTGATCAAATGTCCTCCACCACCACGGAGAAAACTATTGCAGTCCTACGGACCATTTTTGCCAGGAACGGCTTGCCAGAGCAGATTTGCTCTGATAACGGACCACAGTTTGTGTCCGAAGAGTTTCGAAGATTTATGAAAAGGAATGGGGTAAGGCATTACACATCCGCCCCGTATCATCCAGCCACAAATGGATTGGCTGAGAGGTTCGTACAAACCTTTAAAAAAGCAGTAAAGGCCATGCGCGATGACGACATTCCACTGCAGCATAAGGTGGACAATTTCCTGTTCGCCTACAGAAATGCGACACATGCAGTCACCAACCAGGCCCCGGCCATGATGTTCTTTAACCGAAGGTTGAGATCTCGTCTGGATTTGCTCAGACCAAATGTACGAAGAGATGTTGAGAATAAGCAATTCCAGCACATCAATGAGAAGCCGACAAGAAGCTTCAATGTAGGGCAACCAGTCTTAGCCCTCGACTACCGAACAGAGAAATGGCAACCAGGAACGATATGCACACGGCAGGGGCCACTAATGTACACAGTGGATGTTGGGGAGAACATTGTGAGACGCCATGCTGACCAGATCCTAGAGTCACAGGAACGAGTCAACCCCATGTCTCGGCCATACGTACCTGGTGAGGAACCCGACGTACAGGTCGCATCTACCTCAGAAACAATAGCATTGGAAGCTGATGAATCAACTGACGACAGGGTGTTAGAATCGCCTCCGCACCAAGAGCGAGACACTCGGGAAATGCGTTATCCAGAAAGAATCAGGAAGTCTCCCCAAAGACTGAATTTATAAATAGACTATTTCCAGTTAATGTTGCATGTTAAAAGTGTTAATTGTAATTAGTTTGATATTTAATTGTTAAATGAGTGTTATGGTACTGTTAATCTAAAAGGGGAGGAATTGTAGTGTATGTACCTTTAACGGGGAGAACTACTTTTTACAGCTCCTGTATCCTGTAGTACCGGCAGTGACCACACCTGTATATAAGCCCTGAGTGGCGCTCTGTACAGTCAGTTGCAGTTTGAACTTCATCCAGTAAACACCTGTTGATCGTTCCCTGCAGTCTTTGTCTGATTATTGAAAGGACACAACATTAAGATACCCGGATCTAACATAAGGGACTTGTTCAAATTTATCATATTAAAAGAATTATTAAAATATATCATATCATAATATATCATATCATCAATAAGTACTCTCACCTCTGAGTTCAAGTCCCGCTCCAGAGATATGAACACATAATCCAGATTGACATTTCAACACAGTACTGAAGGAGTGCTGTACTTTCCAAGATGCCATCTTTCAAATGAGACATTAAACCAATGAGACATCTGCCCTCTCAGGTGGACATAAAAGATCTCATGGCACTATTTCCAAGAAGAGAAATGGAGTTCTCCTCAGTGTCCTGGCCAATATTTATCCCTCAACAAACATCACTAAAACAAATTATCTGGTCATTATGATATTGCTGTTTGTGGGACCTTGTTGTGCAAAAACTGGCTGCCGCGTTTCCTACATTACAACAATGGCTACACTTCAGAAGTACTTCACTGGCTGTAAAGTGCTTTGGGACATCCTGAGGTTGAGCAAGGTGCTATATAAATGCAAGTCTTTCTTTTCTTTCTATATGATTGGCAGTTTTTTTTGAATTTGACAATTATTTAAATATTTTCAGTTCCAGTCATGTTTTTGAAGGCATTTAGCAATCTGTCTTGTTCAAATCAGGGGGTGGAAGGGGGAATTTTAACATAGGTGAGTGGGTGGGAGTGAGTGCGGGTGGGGGGGTGGGGAGTTAAATGGTTAAATGGGGAAAACTTGGAAGCATTTCAGGAAGCCGGCTCCAACCCCCCTACTTCCGGGTTTTACCCAAGGCGGAACAAGAGGCGGACAGCCAACCCGCTCCCAGGAGGTGGGTTGGCATTTTAAATGTAATATTGAGGCTGGATGCCTCAGAGTTAATCTGCTTTGCAGGTTTTACTGTGGCCAGCCGGGGATCTCGGACTTCAGGAATCCCAGCAGCTGCAGCGAAGTGAGGACAACCTTGGGGGGCGCTGCTTGTGGGCCGGGAGGAGCAGGAGCACTGCTTCCCAGCCCCCAAGCTCCCCCACCATCAGACCGCCGCCCCCCCCCGCATACAAAACCCTCCCTCGGGATCCTACCCCACACCCACAGGATCGGACCCCCAGGGTCTGGGATCGGACCTAATTGGTTCTGCGGCCTCTTCTTCAGCATTCCCCGCCCAACTGGGAGCCAAACCTGTTAATCAGGCTGACTTTTGGGCGGGGAACCTGTCAATGATGTCAGACGCATGCGGTGGAGTTAAAGACTTCTGGGTTTCCCGCGCACTACCGGACCCACCACCAGCACCCCCCTACCCCACCTCCAAGCGGGTATGCAGGTAAAGATTCCAGCCAGGAAGTCTATCTAAAACTTTCAAAGAGAGAGGCCTAGAAATTCAGTTGTTAGCGCCAGCCACTAGCACCTTAGGAGGAGGAGAAGTGGGGCATTAAGCGGCTAGCGCCCGGGCGCGGCGCGATCTGCGCCTCTTGCGAACTTCAGGCAAGATTTAGCGGTGGCGCAAAACCGCAGCGCCCGCTCAGCTGCCCGCGCAGATCCTGACGTCATTTCATGGTGCAACCCCCTTGGTGCGCCCCGAACCGGAACTTCAGTGGCGCCGCCCTTCTATGCGCCTGGCGCCCCCAGCGACTGGTAGAGGGGAACGGTTCCCAGTCGCTGCGGGGCGCGGGGGGCGCTATTTAAAGGGGGCTCCTCCTGCATTATAAGTGGCAGCCATTTTGTGGCAATCCTTCTGCGTGAGAGACGGATATTTGGAGAGAGACAAAGGGAGAGAGCTTTCTGCTTTGACTCAGCGCTCGCACAGGTGTTAAGTCTGTGTGTTATAATGAGAATTATTACACAGACCACAAGAGTAAATTTTAACAGGTCTTTACTAGTCGAAGGTCAGGGCAGAACCGCCCAATAAATCATTACACAGCACTTATATACCGGTGTGGTCACCACCGGTATTACAGTATACAGCAGCCAAGATAAAGTAGTGCAACTCTTAAAATAGTTCTCTTAAAGGTGGAACGGTTACATACACCACAATCCTCCCTTTTTAGCTTAACAGTATATATTCCCCATTAACATAACATAATAACATATATACACAACTTCATGTAAAAACAGTTCACAGATTCAGTCTCTCTGGAGGCTTCCTGACTTGGTCCGGATAACGCCTCGGTGGTGTAGTAGTTTTCGGTGGTGTAGTAGGTTCTTTTGGCAAGGTTGATTCGGCTTGAATGCCAGTGTCGGGTTCATCTGATTCCAATATCACCGGATCGGAGGTAGATACTATGGGTATCTCTGCTTCATCATTAGGCATATAGAGTTGTGGAGTAGGTTGTCCCTTTTCGGATGACTCTATGATCTGGTCAACATGGCGCCTTATTATGCTTTCACCAATGTCCACGGTATACATCAGCGGTCCTAGTCGTGTGCAAATAGTTCCAGGCTGCCATTTCTCGGTACGGTAATCCCGGGCCAAAACTTGTTGACCTATCGGGAAGGTTCTAGTTGGCCTTTCATTCATGCCTTGAAATTGCCGGTTCTCTACGTCCCTTCTGATGTTTGGCTTGATCAAATCCAGCCGGCATCTTAGTCTTCTATTGCAAAACATCATGGCGGGAGTTTGGTTTGTAACCGCATGTGTTGCATTCCTGTACGCCAACAAGAAGTTATCTACCTTATGTTGTAGATTTATGTCTTCATTACCCATGGCCTTTATGGCCTTCTTGAAGGTCTGGACAAACCTTTCAGCTAATCCATTGGTGGCGGGATGGTATGGGGCGGACGTGTAGTGCTTAACCCCATTGTTTTTTAAGAACTTCCTGAATTCTTCGGACACAAATTGCGGTCCATTATCAGAACAGATCTGTTCCGGCAGCCCATTCCTGGCAAATATGGTCCTTAATACTGTGATGGTTTTTTCCGTGGTGGTGGAGGACATCTTTATTACCTCCGGCCACTTGGAGTGTGCATCCACCGCGATTAAGAACATTGAGTCCATAAATGGACCAGCAAAGTCGATATGTACCCTTTGCCATGGAGATGAGGGCCACTCCCATGGATGTAGTGGTGGGGCGTTTTGGACCTTCTGGCATCCTAGACAGCTCTTGGTCATTTCTTCGATGTCTCCATCGATACCTGGCCACCACACAAACGCTCTGGCTAGGTTCTTCATTTTCACTCCACCCAGATGCCCCTCGTGAAGCTCCTTTAGCACTTTATGCTGGAGTTTGGGTGGAATCACCACTCTGGATCCACACATCAAAGTTCCTCAGCACACTGACAGCTGTTCTCTTCTTTGCGAGAATGCTGGCAACAGTGGTTCGCCATGTGCTGGCCATCCCTTCACCGTTAAATCGTAGACTCGTGAGAGAGTCGGGTCATTTCTCGTTTCCTTTTCGATGGTAGAATTTGTTACTGGTAGACATTCCACTATGGTTGAGTGGAACATCTCCACTGGGTCCACTGTAGGCGCCTCTTCTACCATTGGCAACGATAGGCGCGATAAACTGTCAGCATTCCCATGCTGTTTTGATCCTTTGTATTCTATGTCATATTGGTGTGCCCCTAGGAAAAGGGACCACCTCTGTAGCCTTTGCGCTGTCATAATGGAAGCGCCCTTTTTAGGGTTGAATATGGATACCAACGGCTGGTGGTCTGTCAGCAGTGTAAACTTCTGGCCCTGCAGGTAAAGATTAAACTTCTTTACTCCCCACACCAGGCTGAGAGCCTCCCTATTTATCTGAGCATAGTTGTGCTCGGCGGAGGTCAATGATCTGGATGCAAATGCGACCAGCCTTTCCAAGCCATTTGGCAACTTGTGTGAGAGTACTGCTCCAATACCATAAGGAGAAGCATCACAAGCTAAACGAATAGGTAGCGTTGGGTTGAAATGAGCCAACACTTCCTCTGAGGTGATCAATGCCTTGCTTTTGCGAAAGGCCTTCTTACAGTCCTCGCTCCACTTCCATGGTACTTCTTTCTGCAAAAGAGCATTCAGTGGGTGCAGCACCGTGGATAGATTTGGCAGAAACTTATGGTAATAGTTAATCAACCCTAGGAACGACCTCAACTGGGATACATTTTCCGGAGTGGGAGCCTTCACAACAGCTTCGATCTTGTCAGGTGACTTGTGCAGCCCATCCTGGTCAATGACATGACCACAGTACAAGATCCGTTTCTGAAAGAACTCACATTTCTGGCGATTAACTCGAAGTCCATATTCCTTCAATCTGGTGAGCACCAGTTTCAAATTTGCAAGGCGTTCCTCATCGGCATCTCCTGTAATCAGGATATCGTCCAAGTAACATTGAGTGTTTGGAATTCCCTGTAATACCTGCTCCATGGCCCTCTGCCAAATTGCTGGAGCCGAAGCCACTCCAAAAACCAGTCTATTATATCGATACAAGCCTCTGTGCGTGTTGATTGTGAGATACTGGCGCGACTCTTCCTCAACTTCCATCTGTAAGTACGCTTTGGACAGGTCTATCTTGGTGCAGTGTTTTCCGCCAGACAATGAAGCAAAGATATCCTCAATCCGCGGAAGCTGATATTGCACCGTGTGAAGCACCGGATTAACTGTGATCTTGAAGTCTCCACAGATGCGGACCTTCCCCGGTTCCCCTGGCTTGTTACTCGATGAACTCTTCATGACGGGAACAATGGGCGTGGCCCACTCACTCCAGTCCACCTTAGACAGTACTCCTGAACGTTCAAGCCCTTCCAGCTCAGCTTCCACAGCAGGTCGTATCGCATAAGGTACCGGTCTGGCTTTGAAAAATGTTGGGTTTGCGTGTTCTGTAATCTTGATTTTTGCCTTAATTCCTCTCAGTGTTCCCAGTCCCTGTTGGAACACCTCTTTAGCCTCATCCAATATTCTGGACAATCGTTCAGGTTTGACATCTTTTTTTCCGGAATCTACCGTTATTGCTTTTAGGGAGTGCCAGTCCATATTTATTTTCCTGATCCACTCCCGTCCCAGAAGTGGTGGACCTCCCTCAGGTAGTACATATAAGTCCATTCCTTGGTGTTCTTTGCCCTTGTGTATCACCTTGACTTTTATCTTTCCGATGGGGTATACTTTTTGCCCCGTGTATGTCTGCAATACTATCTCCGTATCCCGTAGGGGAATATGTGTGAATAACCTTTTGTAATCTTGCTTATTCATGACCGTCAACGCCAATCCGGTGTCCAATTCCATCTTCACTTGGACTCCTGCTATCTGCAGTGTGACCCAGATAATTTGTCGGTCAGCTTCCTTACTCACATTGTGAATTCTCAGACTACCCAGTTCCTTGCTGTTGGAGTCTGAATCCGAATTCTGTTCATCCGAACTCTTCTCAGCCACCTTATGTACCTTTCTGCACTTTTCCTGCGGTGACTTTTTGTTGCTGGTCTTCTTTCCTGACCGGCATACTTTAGCTATGTGACCAAGCTTGCCACATTTTCTACATTCCTGGTTTTTAAACCAGCATTGGTTCTGATCGTGTGTTGTCTTTCCGCAACGATAACATTTCGTTGTACCCGAAGCCATTTGATCTACGCTGAGTACCGCTGCCTTCAGCTGCATTTCCGCAGTGCCTCTCGCTGCGGCTTCGTGCGATGCTGCAATAGTGACAGCCTTATCAAGTGTAAGATCATTCTCTTCAAGCAGCCGCTTTTGTGTTCCTTCTTTCGACAATCCACACACGAATTTGTCTCTCAGTGCCTCTGTCAGACTTTCCCCAAACTGACAGTATTTCGCTAGCTTACGCAGTTCAATTAAATACTCCGCGTTGCTTTCCTCTTTCAGTTGCGTTCTCGCATAAAATTTAAATCGTTCCGCTAACATCAGCGGTGTGGGGTTCAAATGATTTCTCAGGACAGCAACAATATTAGCGAAAGCCTGATCCGCCAGTTTAGCTGGTGATAGAAGATGCTTCAATAGCCCGTATGTCTTCGCACCCATTGAGTTTAGTAAGGTTAGTGCTTTATCTTCATCTGATATTTTATTTGCCTTACAATATATCTCTATGCGTTCTACATACGTGGCCCAATCTTCAACATCGGGATCGAAATCGTTGATGTTACCACGCTTAGGCATCCTCGCAATCTTCTTGAGAAACAAAAAGAAATTTTTCTTTTATTTTTTTTTCTTTCAAAATGGCGGTTTCCCGCGCTTGTCTTCTTCCCCCGCCTACGAAAATGGCGGCTTCCCGCGTTTGCCTTTCTCCCCCGCTGGCTGTAATGGCGATTGCCGTATTGCTGCGTTCGCCCTCCCCAGCGGTTCTCAAACCGTGCCTCCCAGCCCCTCTTGCAGTCCAGTCCTTTCCCCCGGCTGCGGCTGAGTTCTCCGCGGTTTTTAAAAAAAAAAAATTATTTTCTCCCGCGCCTTACGCTGTCCCGGTCGCTGCGCCTCGCGCCCTCGGTAGCTGCCCGGCCTTTCTCACCGGTCACGGTCTGTCCCGGTCGCTGTGCCTCGTGGCCTCGGTAGCTGCCCGGCCTTTCTCACCGGTCGCGGTCGAGCTCTCTCTCGACGCTTTTGCGTCTCCCAGCCCGCTTGCAGCCCAGTCTTTTACACCGGCTGCGTTTGCATTCACCGCGGCTCCCGTGCCTTACGCTGCCCCAGTCTCAGCGCCACTGGCCCTGACTTTTTCACCGCGGCTCCCGTGCCTTACGCTGCCCAGTCTCAGCGCCTCTGGCCCCGACTTCTGTCCGGCTCTTTTCCCCGGCCGTGGTCGAGTTCTCCGCCCTTATATCCTCCGTTCTTCCCTCCCCTATTTTACAGCCAACGTGGCCGACTTGCTGCTCGTCGCTGATCGGCTTACCCACCACCGTGATAGAAGGGATGATCACTGCCTGTTGCTGATGGAAGGCTTCGTGTCAGAATTCTTCCTTTGCTCTGCAGACCCGAGTCTTCTCTCAGCAGAATGATGAGGGCGGATGCCTCCTCTCAACGCCCGTCAACTGCCTTGGATGTATCTCTGCCGCAGGGTAAGATCGTACTCGTCGCCACTGTTAAGTCTGTGTATTATAATGAGAATTATTACACAGACCACAAGAGTAAATTTTAACAGGTCTTTACTAGTCGAAGGCCAGGGCGGAACTGCCCAATAAATCATTACACAGCACTTATATACCGGTGTGGTCACCACCGGTATTACAGTATACAGCAGCCAAGATAAAGTAGTGCAACTCTTAAAATAGTTCTCTTAAAGGTGGAACGGTTACATACACCACAACAGGTACTTCTGGCTTCAGGCCAGAGCTTTGCACTTGGATTTAACTTTGAATCGCCACATATAATGGGGGCTGCAATGGGTGGAAACGTTGTCTTACTGCATTGCATTCAAAGGGCTCAGAGACGCCGTGAGAGAGTGCCAGTCATGGCCAGACGGAGAAGGGCCAACAGGCGTCGGCACAGGAGGCCTTACCCACCCAGGGTATACCGCCAGCAGTTCTCATATCTGAACATGTCTGAGGAGCAGTGTGTTCAGAGTCTGCGATTCAGAAGGGAGGTGGTCACTGAGATCTGCCACCTGCTTCACAGAGATCTGCAGCCACAGCTGAGGAGCAGGACGTCTCTGTCGGTGGCAGTGAAGGTGACGGTGGCTCTCAACTTCTATGCCACCGGCTCCTTCTAATCCGCTACTGGGGACATTGCCAACATCTCCCAGTTCGCGGTACATTGCTGCATCCGCCAGGTGACCAATGCTCTTTTCAGAAGGAGACGTCAGTACATCTCCTTCCCCATGACCCTGGACAAGCAGCAAGAGCATGCAATGGGATTTGGAGGAATAGCGGGCTTCCCCATGGTCCAGGGCGCCATTGACTGCACACATGTGGCTTTGCGGGCACCTCTAGAGAATGCCGAGGATTACCGCAACTGGAAGGGCTACCATTCGCTCAATGTCCAGTTGGTGTGTGATCACAGGCAGCTCATACTAGCTGCCAATGCCCGCTTTCCAGGCAGCAGCCACGATGCCTTCATCCTGCGCCAGACTTCTGTGGCAGACATTTTCAAAGCCCAGGCTCACCCACGAGGATGGCTTCTCGGGGACAAAGGCTATCCTTTGTGCACCTGGCTGATGACCCCGCTCCGTGCGCCCAGCACCCCTGCTGAAGAGCGATACAATGACAGCCATCAAGCTACCAGGAACATCATTGAGCACACAATCGGCGTGCTCAAGCAACGGTTCCGCTGTCTGGATCGTTCCGGAGGAGCCCTACAGTACTCGCCTGAGCGAGTCTCCCATTTCGTTGTAGTGTGCTGCATGCTGCACAACCTGGTTATCCTCAGGACTCAGCCACTGCCAGTAGACATTGGAGGACCACCAGAGGAGGAGGAGGAGGAGGAGGAGGAGGAGGAGGAGCACCAAGATGGGAGGGAGGCACAAAGTGCAAGGGCCGTGCGTCGGCGGCTTATTGCAACACGGTTCTAGGCCCCCTCTCAGGGAATGGCTTGTGCCAATGAAAGAACATGATTGGAGCCGCTCTGCAAGCCCTCAGCCGGTCAAGGCAACAAATAGTTCAAAGTGCAAACATGGACAATGTGATTAAAGAACATTTTTTACTGTGCAAACTCTGTGCCCTTCCTGCATGACAAACTAATTCATATAAACCCTCCAAAAACAGTCAGAGACATAACTGGCTCTCACAACCTTCAGAAAATGAAAAAAAACAGTTAAACAAAAATGACCATGATCCTCGGCTTTCATATAAAAAACAAACACAACAGTCTCGGCCTTCATGTATAAAAAAAATATTCTCGGCCTTCATATATAAACACAACATTTGGCCACACCTTCTACTTTTTCCCCTGCGAGGGTGATCCACCTCGCTTCCGCGAATGGCCCCTTCCCGCCCTGCAGCTCCTCCTCAATGGGACCCCAGTGGCTGCAGCAAGGCTGGGGGAAGGCTGCTGAGGGTCAGATGGTGAGACGCCAGATGCCCTTGGGGGACGACCTGGACCAGCTCTGGGCCTGGAGGGCCCGGCTGCTGACTGCTCCAACTCTGCTTGGGCAGCAGCATTCTGTCCTACGGGTGGTGGCAGCTGCAGTGGAGGAGTGACAGTGTTGGCTGCAGGAATGCTGTCAACCTGACAGAGCACAGGCACTCCCTGGTCGGCTGATACACTGGCACTCGCACGGGCCAGCACTGCAGCATGCGCAGCAATCTGCTGAAGCACAGACTGCTGGGCTGCTGCGGCGCGGCGAGGGCCCCGGCGATGCCTGGCCGATCCAGCGAGGGTGGCAGCAGTTAGTGCCCGTGTGGCCCTGATCTGTGTCTGCATCAGACCAGCCAGTGAATGCACGGCACGACTGAGCACTTGGCTGGAAGCCGCCTGTGATGCAGCGAAGTCCTGCTGATTCCTAGCCTGTGCTGCCACGAAGTCCTGCAGACTCCTTGCCTGTGCTGCACTGAATTCTTGCAGACTCCTGGCCTGTGCTGCCCCGAATTCCTGAGCACTCCTTGCCAGTGACTCTATGGAGTCAGGCATCCTTGCCACTGCAGCCATGAGCTCAGTGTGCCTGCGCTCAGCCTGGGCGCCCATTTCACCAAGGAGCCACACCTCCTCTGCGCTCACCGTAGCAGGGCTGGAGGCCGCACTCACCCTCCGGGGAGAAGGCCGCCGAGCTTCCCCACCCCTCCCACATTGCTGTAGCCCGCTGGGCCCCGGAGCTTCACTCTCCTCAGACCCTTCCCCCCTGCTCCCCTCCAGGGAAGACGTGTCCCCATCATGGCCATGGGCTGCCTCGGCTGAGGGTGGCACTGATGGGCCGGCTTCCTCTTCCTCCTCCTCAAATTCAGAATCACTGACAGTGGCAGCTTGAGGGCCCGCCTCCTCACCTGGCGAATCAGCATCTGAAAGCAGGGAGGCACAAGAGTTGCTTTAGAGTGAGGACAGGGTGGCAGCGAGGGAGGCATGAGTGCTGCTATGCACTACATTGGTTCGATAATGGGAAAGGATGCTGGTGTGAGGCACAAGTGGAAAGAGAGAGGTCAAAAAGGTGATGACCTTACCATTGCTGTCCAGAGCAGGGTCGGCATCTCCACTGGCGACGGGGCCAATCAGCCGGCCTGCCATAATGCGCTCCACGCGCTACTCCAGGTCGCTGAGCTCTTTGAGGTCAAGACGGCCTTCCCCGGTCCGTCGCTGCTGCCTGCGATTGTGGGCCAGCTTGCCCTGCAAGAGAAAGGACGGACTCTAAGTACAGTGTCAAACCCTGATCTTGCCTGCACTGCCTCCCATGGTGGAATAGCCCTGACAGTGTCAAGCCCTCATCTTGCCTGCACTGCCTCCCATGGTGGAATAGCCCTGACAGTGTCAAGCCCTCATCTTGCCTGCACTGCCTCCCATGGTGGAATAGCCCTGACAGTGTTAAGCCCTCATCTTGCCTGCACTGCCTCCCATGGTGGAATAGCCCTGACAGTGTCAAGCCCTCATCTTGCCTGCACTGCCTCCCATGGTGGAATAGCCCTGACAGTGTCAAGCCCTCATCTTGCCTGCACTGCCTCCCATGGTGGAATAGCCCTGACAGTGTCAAGCCCTCATCTTGCCTGCACTGCCTCCCATGGTGGAATAGCCCTGACAGTGTGTAAAGTGCTGAATGTGCAAGTGGTTCTCATGAGAGTCCCATAGCTCTTCGATGAGGGCTGGGCATTGGGGCTTTCAGGTCCCTTTGGCCAGAAACTGAGGTGCACATGCAGGGATGAACAGGATAGTGGAAAGGGTACTCACCCTGACAACCCGAGTGAGGTCGTTGAACTTTTTCCTGCATTGAAGTGGCGTCCTGGCAACCATGCTGTTGGTGGTCACCCTGTTTGCCACCTCCCTCCAGGCTTTTCGGTATTCACTGGGAAGTGGCCTCCTCCCACTATCAGGGAAGAGGACAGGTCGCCTGCGCTCTACTGCACCAACCAGTAGCCTCAGGGCACCCTCGCTGAAGCGCTCCGCTCGCTCCCTAGCCTTCTGCATGGTCCTGGGCGTAGAAATGATGATCCAGCAATGGTCAGGCCTTGCTTCAGGGCTGCAGTGTGCAGGGCGTGGCAGCCAAACAAGTCCACCCTCCCCCTTTAAGAGCCAGCGTGTCTGCCTTCAATCAGCAACTCGCCGCACCTACGCTGCACCCGCCCTCGGTGTTAACGCCTCGGCTCGCCGACTTAGCGCCTTATGATAGTCGTGCATCGCCTGCTTTAGCGCAGCAGCAAACTCTTGGGGCGATGCAACTCAATTTTGGCGAAGGTGGCGCTAAGTTGCGCCGGGCGCTAAATTTAGCAAATGCCCGGCTGTAGCGCCCTAAACATGGCGATACTGAATTTCTAGGCCAGAGTGTCAGGCCAGATAGCTTTCATAGGCAGTGAGAAAAGCAAAGGAACTGCTAGATAAGAAGATTACTTAATATCATAATTTTCTGCAGCAGTCATGAACTATTTTTTATTTTTGATTATTCAAGGAGTTGGTTACACCTAATAATTAGTGTAAACATATGCTGTGTTACTGCTAATATTTGGTTGATCTATTGCTGTTTAATAAATTTGCTTGCCAGTTAAAATCTAAGTTGAAGTGTAGTTGTTGGGAATAATTTTCCGAGTACCTGCTGACATCCCAACTGTCAACCAGCTTATGTTGCAAAACTGTGAGTGGGTTCCCCATTTAAATGGTCACCTTCTACACGGTGTCACAGAGTGTGCACTACTTACTTTGGAGAAAAGTGTGAACATTAAAAGTAGGTTTGCTGTTATTTGCAACATGTCAAGTAGATTTCTTAAAGAGAAGTTATTGTAGCACAGTGTGTATATGTATTTTTGAAGGGCTTTTGTAATTGCATTTTGTCCCATGCATTATTTGCACACTTTCATGCCTCCTCTCCACAAGGAAACTTAGCTTTCATAGTTTTCCTTGTGAAGAGGAGGCATCAGCTGAACAGGGCAGAGTTTTTACTACTATTCTTGCTTTTTTTTCCCGCCGCACTTTCCTTCATTAACTTTGGTTGCTGTTGCAATTTAAATGGCACCATATGAAATGGTGAGAATGGTATTCCTTGGGGATTCTGCGTGCGTTACGTTTTGTACAAGGAAGAAAAATTCATGAGGGGCTAATACATTTGTGTTTTTTTATTCCTTCTCGGAATGTGGGTGTCACCATCGAGGCCAGCATTTATTGACCATCCCTAACTGCCCTTGAGAAGGTGGTGGTGAGCCGCCTTCTTGAATCGCTGCAGTCCGTGTGGTGAAGGTACTCCCACAGTGCTGTTAGGTAGTGACAAAACAGCATCTGAGATGTTTTCTCCAGACCATCATAACTGCATTTATAAACTCCTCTGCACACACCTGGACATGCCAGAGGAGCCCTGTCTTTGCCATCTCCCCTGCACAAGAAAGGCTACCACAAATTAGTACTGTCTGCTGCAGGATGACTTGCGGACTATATCTAGATCAGAGACAGCTGCTCCAGTAGCAGTGAAGGTTACCACAACATGGAACTTTTATCCTATTGATCCTTTCAAGCCACCACAGGGTTTCCTCTGCCTTATCAGTCAGCCTGCAGGGCGCATACATATTAAGCAAGTAACAAGCACTATGTTTGCAAGAGGCAACACTTTCAAAATTTTCCTTGTGGAGGGAGAGGAGGCATTCAGGGCACAGAGCTTTTACCAGAAAGCGGGGTTCCCTGGAGTGCAGGGTATCTTAGATGTGAGAGTCACAGTTCTTCATATCAGCCCCTTAGCCTACATGAATAGCAAGGGTTTGCACTCAGTGAATATTCACGTGGTACCTGACCACCGAATCAACATTATGGATGTTAATAGCCATTATCCTAGAAGTATTCATGATGCCTTCATGACATAGCAGTCCCCAGTGCCTGCATTACTTGAAGGAGAACAAAAGTTGGGTTGCTGGTTCTTAGGAAACAATGGGCCAACTCAACCTCTTTTTGCCATTCTCACAAAAGCAGGGCTCTGCAGTTCCCAAGCTATAGTCTGTTGTTTATTTATTATAATTTTCCCATTCTGAAGTTAAGACTCAAAGTGACTGCATTAAAAAGAGAAGTATAAGAATTGTTTTTTAGGTTAACAATGTCTTCACCTTCTCATCTTATAATAATTCCATGCTTTGACAGGACTCAAAAGGGCTAATGCTGTGCCCCATGCTTGCTACAGAGAGAGACACTCACACGGAGTGCTTTGCAGGAAATCACAGGTCCATTAATTTTGGTGAAGAGAAAATCATGGGCTGTGCATTGCAATTTCCCACACAATGCTGCCTACTGAAAGCAGCCCGAATATTATTTGGGATAATTACAACTAACTATCTCCATTGCAACCGTTTTATGTCTATTTTAGTGATACTACTTTTACGTGGATATTGTGGCGGAGCCACCAAGAGACTCGGGGCAATTAGCAACAATCCCTTTAACTACAGTGTAGTGCAGCTGCGGACTGCACCTTTAAACTGTCTGTTAACTGTACTGTATGTACCTTCTTGCACTCTGCGTGATGACGTCATGACGCCGATCACGTGACCGCCAGTGGCGCGGAGAACGTGATGACGTCATGACGTCAGCTTCCATAAACCTTGCAGCAGTTGTTGAGGGGCTGGCAAGCTGAACAGACCTGTGTACATCTTCTCCTGTAGTTTTACCAGTTAACTTGTTTGTTTATTAAACTTTGTTATTTTGTTTCACTGAGTTGAACTCCATTATTCGAATAGGAACCTCCGTTCCTATAATATATACTTAAAAAGACTAAGGGGAGTGGGACTAATTGGATAGCTCTTACAAAGAGCCAGCACAGCCACGATGGGCCGAATGGCCTCCTTCTGTGCTGTATGATTCTATGATTCTATACTCTGGTCATTGCTTTATTTAATTTTTTTCTCTTTCTCTCTTCCTCTTCCCTCCGGCCTTACTATGTTGAATCATCGTAACATCCCCTACGCTAAGGGGTGCATTTATATTACAACTTCAACATTACCACAGTGCAATTTTCCTTTCACACTGATGTTAAAGTTGCAGTATAAATCTGGAGTCAATTCCCCACCTGACTCCCGAAGGTAACACTGCAAGACCCTCAAAGGATGTACTCACGCATTGCGTGGGTTTGACAGTGCGTAGGAGGTATGATCAGTAAGCTCGCAGATGACACGAAAATTGGTGGAGTGGTAAATAGCAAGGAGGGAAGCCTCAGGGCGATATAGACGGGATGGTTAGATGGGCAGAAGAGTGGGAAATGGAATTTAACCCTGAAATGTGTGAGGTGATGCACTTTGGGAGGGCAAACAAGGCAAGGGAATACACAATGAATGGTAGGATCCTAGGAAGGACAGAGGATCAGAGGGACCTTGGTGTGCATATACATAGATCCCTGAAGGCAGCAGGGCAGGTAGATAAGGTGATTAAAAAGGCATATGGGATACTTGCCTTCATTAGCCGAGGCATAGAATATAAGAGCAGGGAGGTTATGATGGAGCTGTACAAAACGCTAGTTAGGCCATAGCTGGAATACTGTGTGCAGTTCTGGTCACCACACTATAGGAGGGATGTGATTGCATTGGAGCGGGTGCAGAGGAGATTCACCAGGATGTTACCTGGGCTGGAGCGCTGCAGCTATGAAGAGAGACTGGACAGGCTGGGGTTGTTTTCCTTTGAGCAGAGAACGCTGAGGGGGGACCTGATTGAGGTGTACAAAATTATGAGGGGTATAGATAGGGTAGATAGAAAGGAACTTTTCCCCTTAGTAGAGGGGTCAATAACCAGGGGACATAGTTTCAAGGTAAGGGGCAGGAGGTTCAGAGGGGATTTGAGGCAAAACTTTTTCACCCAGAGGGTGGTTGGAATCTGGAACTCACTGCCTGAAAGGGTGGTAGAGGCAGGAACCCTCACAACATTCAAGAAGCATTTTGACAAGCACTTGAAACGCCATAGCATACAAGGCTACGGACCAAGTGCTGGAAAATGTGATTAGAATAGACAGGGCTTGATGGCCAGCGCGGACACGATGGGCTGAAGGGCCTCTTTCTGTGCTGTATAACTCCATGGGCTGGATTTTCATTGAGGAGGCGGGTAGGAGGCGGGACTACAACTTTCGGGGTTGTAGTCCCGCCTCCATCGAGTTCTAGCCAACCCACATGATTTTGACTTGATTGACCTTGTTGAGCCCGCCCAGCGGGTTTAGTAGGCCAATTAAGGGCCACCCAGCAACAGGTGGCGTCACAGATTGATATTTCATCTGTCAAGACCTTTTGACAGATGAAATATCAGCGTTTGACACTGACAATTTGTACTTCAAGTTAATTCCTTCCTCTCAGGATGATTTAGAGATCTCTCCAGAACAGAAAGCTGAATGCTGCAATTTTTGACAGTTCGCAGCCATTTCTGTGCCGGTGAGATGAGGGATTCCCGAGACCTGAAGGAAGGAAGGCTGTAAAGCTAAGTAAAACGTCTTTAAACACTTTAAACACACCAAACACACTTACCTCTGCACTCATGCACCCATCACTCACCTGAACACCGGACATCTCGACCCCTCCAAGCCCTTCATCCCGACAGTCCGCCTCGCTAACTTGGCGTGGTTTGGAGCCGTCGGGAATCCCACATTTCACCAATGAAAATAGGGATTAGGCTAAAAACTGCCTGTTTACTACCTGTTAACAGGTAGTTAATTGGCACTAATCCCCTTCCCACCTCGGGGAGGCGGGTCCCAGTGTGGGTCGGGTACCCGCCTCCTTTGAAACTGGCATGGAGGTGGGTTGGGGGCGGGATGGGTTCGTGCCCCCCGATTTTGGGATTTTAACCCCCCACATGCCTCCAATCCCACCTCCACAGCCCAATGAAAATCCTGCCCCATGACTCTATGGGGTCGATTTCAACTCAGGTGCGGGGAATTGGCGGGTTCCCCGAATTTAGTGATTCCCACACGATTCTAAATGGGTCTGTGAGATTGATGCCATTTTAACTTAATTGGCCAATTGATTTCCAGCATGTGGGAAGCCTTGACAATTGAGTATTTCCAGTCAGAAAGTCGCAGAATATGATGTCATCATTGCTGCTGCTTTTAAGAACATAAGAACATAAGAAGTAGGAGCAGGAGTAGGCCATACGGCCCCTCGGGCCTGCTCCGCCATTCAACAGGATCATGGCTGATCCAAACCTAGACTCATGTCCACTTCCCTGCCCGCTCCCCATAACCCTTAATTCCCTTATCAGCTAGGAAACTGTCTATCTCCGTTTTAAATTTATTTAATGTCGCAGCTTCCACAGCTCTCTGAGGTAGCAAATTCCATAGATTTACTACCCTCTGAGTGAAGAAGTTTCTCCTCATCTCAGTTTTGAAAGGGCAGCCCCTTATTCTAAGATTATGCCCCCTAGTTCCAGTCTCAACCATCAGTGGAAACATCCTCCCCGCATCCACCCAATCAAGCCCCCTCACAATCTTATGTGTTTCGATAAGATCGCCTCTCATTCTTCTGAATTCCAATGAGTAGAGGCCCAACCTACTCAACCTTTCCTCAAAAGTCAACCCCCTCATCTCCGGAATCAACCGAGTGAACCTTCTCTGAACTGCCTCGCGAGCAAGTATATCTTTTCTTAAATATGGAAACCAAAACTGTACGCAGTATTCCAGGTGTGGCCTCACCAGTACCCTGTATAACTGAAGCAAGACTTCCCTGCTTTTATACTCCATCCCCCTTGCAATAAAAGCCAAGATTCCATTGGCCTTTCTGGTCACCTGCTGTACCTGCATACTAAGCTTCTTGTGTTTCATGCACCAGGACCCCCAGATCCTTTTGTACTGTAGCACTTTGCAGTTTCTTTCCATTTAGATAATAACTTGCTGTTTGATTTTTTCTGCCAAAGTGCATAACCTCACACTTTCCAACATTATATTCCATCTGCCAAATTTCTGCCCACTCACTTAGCCTGTCTATGTCCTTTTGCATGTTATATATGTCCTCCTCACTCACTGCTTTCCCTCCCATCTTTGTATCATCGGCAAACTTGGTCCCCTCCTCCAAATCGTTAATAAAGATTGTAAAGAGTTGGGGTCCCAGCACTGACCCCTGCGGAACACCGCTAGTTACTGATTGCCAACCCGAGAATGAACCATTTATCCCAACTCTCTGTTTTCTGTTAGATAGCCAATCTTCCAACCATGCCAGTATATTACCCCCAATCCCATGATTTTTTATCTTGTGCAGTAATCTTTTGTGTGGCACCTTGTCAAATGCCTTTTGGAAGTCCAAATACACCACATCCACTGGTTCCCCTTTACCCACCCTGTATGTTACATCCTCAAAGAATTCGAGCAAATTTGTCAAACATGACTTCCCCTTCATAAAACCATGCTGACTCTGTCCGATTAAATTATGCTTATCCAAATGTCCTGTTACTGCTTCCTTAATAATGGACGCCAACATTTTGCCAACCACAGATGTTAGGCTAACTGGTCTATAGTTTCCAGCCTTTTGTCTACCTCCCTTTTTAAATAAGGGTGTTACATTAGCAGTTTTCCAATCTGCTGGGACATTTCCTGAATCCAGGGAGTTTTGGAAAATTACCACCAATGTATCCGCAATCCCTACCGCTACTTCTCTCAAGACCCTAGGATGTAAGCCATCAGGTCCAGGGGATTTATCTGCCTTAAGTCCCATTATCTTACCGAGTACCATCTCCTTAGTGATTTTAATCGTGTTTAGCTCCTCCCCGCCTACAGCAAGCCTTGCTTCCTCTGCAGGCTCCCAAATTTCACCATTAAGATGGCACAGGAGCCTGCAGGAGCAACGGCTAGTGGGAGGGCCAGATCTGCCCCCAAATTTGATGAGGCTTCACTCCAGGCATTACTGGATGGTGCTACGGCCCACAGGGACGTCCTGTTCCCTTCTTCAGGGAGGAAGAGGCCTCCCAGTCAGACCATGGCTGTGTGGCTACAGGTGGCAGGTCAAGTCAACTCCTTGGGGCTCACACGAAGAATGTGGTTGCAGTGCAGGAAATGATTCCATGACCTTCTTCGCACTGGAAAAGTAAGTAATGTCTGAAGTTTCCATCACCCTCAATCTGATCCCCATTGCCTTTCCTCACCAGCACTCAGATTTAGCAATCTCTTCCTGCACATCCCACTGGACATTCACATCCATGCACCCTTACCCATTCCTTCTCTCTCTATGCTCACATTCACAGAACTATTCCACCATGCAGCCCTCACACTCCCTCTCACTCTGATGCTTTGAACACAACTGACAACACACAGGGAGGGCCCTTGGTCTTGCAACCTCACTCCATCTTTGTCTCCTTCTAAGTATCTATGCTATGCAATCTCTGCACTCATTCCTTCATTCTCACTCAACCTCCACTTGCCTCCCTCATTGCAGGAGAAGAGAGCTCACAACAGGAGAGAGCGAGCCAGGGCAGGAGGAGGGCCGCCCTCAGTAGCCCAGCTCACCCCCTGGGAGGAAGGCGTCCTGGAGATTGCCGGGGCTGACCGAGATGTGGAAGTTGGGGAAGGACAGACAGGAGCATCCCCGCAAGCTGGTGACAGAATAGTTTTCCATCTCTCTCATTGGCATTGCATGAGTCACTGATAATGATTCTGAAGCTACATCATCTGCAAAATGCAATGTGCATGTAACCTTGGCATCACATCTCTAACTTTTTCCTTGACTCCCCCACAGGACCGTCGAGAGCCCCCGTCCCCAGTGTGCAGGACGAAGAGGAATCTGCAACCTCTGAGGGCGCAGCGTCAGCAGAAATAAGTGCACCCAGCACCAGCGCAGACACTCACACCTCGGTGGGACCTTCGGGACATAGAGTAGAGTTGTCACCTGGTGTATCACAGCTCACAAGTGAGCATCAGCAGATTGTGGAGACAGGGACAGCAGTGGAGAGTCCTCGTCGGAGGACGCAGCACTCTGCCAGCTTGGCTCAGCTGCATGTCGACCCTCTGCCTCTGGGTCCATCCGTAAGATCAGAGGTGATGGAACTCCATGCACAGATGCAGGAGTCTCTGGCAGGTTTTGTCTCCAGGGTCGCTGCGAGTGTGGAGCGAATGGAGGAGTCCATAGCGAACATGAGCAGAGCCTTGGTGGAGTCACTGGCACATGAACGCATCAACACGGAAAGGATGGCTACCTACGTGCAAATGATTGCTGCCTCCGTGGTAAGGCTGGCTACCGTAGAGGAGAGGATGGCTACGGTAGAGGAGAGGAGGGCAATGGTAGAGGAGAGGAGGGATACGGCCATGGAGGAGGTTAGTCGCCAGGGTATGTAAAACATGGTGAGTGTTCAGAATAGAATGACATCTCTTGAGGAGCGATGGGCATCTATTGAACAGAGAAACCAGACCTTCATGGAAGTCCTTCTGAGTAGGACTGCCATTGTAGATACGGGTCCCCATGGCCCCCCTGATGTGCAGCAAGCTGCTCTCAAGCCACTTGCAAGCACTGAGGGGGACCTGACCCATGAGAGGGAGGTTGGTGGCAGACCTCAAGGAAGTGGGGGCTCCTCTCCAAGTGCTCACACTTCCATGCCACTGCAGAGCCCTCGGTCAGAGCCCCGCCGGAGTCCACACCCAACAGAGATAGAGGTCTCAACCCCTGCACAGCCGCAGGAGCAGCAGGCTGCTGGCGAGCCCTCACAGGCTCGCCACCCCAGAGGACGCCCACCAAAGGTGTCGAGACAGGAGCAGCAGGAAAGTGAGCAAGGGGCCTCCACATCTGCTGAAGTCACAGGGGAACCATTACGTAGGAGCACGCGTAAGAGGAAAATAAAGCACAAATAGTCACAAGGGTAGTCACTTGGGTGAAATGCTGTGTATTTTGTAAAAATGCCATCAGTTGTTTGTTTTTCATAAAAATTCTGATGGCAACTTCTGCAGTTGTGGCGTGTGTCACTTCGCGAATGGGGCTGGAGGTCCTCTAATGCCAAGAGGGGAAGGAAAAAAAGGCCTCCCATGCTTCTGGTAGATGCCTCAGTTGAGGAAGCGCTGAGTGAGGGCGGCGAGAGGGGTCTCGCAGGAGGCCACACTGGAGAAGTGTGTGAGGCTCCAACCTTCCACAGGTATGGTTAGGCCTGGTAAAAGTTGCCCCAGACCTGAGACAACGAAGTCCTGCCACCTGCAAATGATGACTGATCAAATATCTTCTTTAATGTTGGACCTGCAGCTGATAGTCAGCAAATAAATAGTGTTCTCGCCAGATTTCACAGGCGTGATCCCCACCAGGTGCATTTTACGTGGGAAAAGGGTTAAACAGGCAAGCGCCTGTTAAAATGGGATTATAAAGGCCAATCAGTGCTGTTTAAGGGCCCTAAAGACCAGTCCCGCCTGTTGCAGGCGGGACTGATTCGGGTCCATCAGACACACCTAGGTTAAAATGGCATGGAGGCGGGAACCAGGCGGGGGGGGTCCCGGCCCCCAGGTTTTGCGATTTTAACCCCCCACACGCCTAAAATCCCGCCTGTCGGCTGAGTTAAAATTAAGCCCTATGACTCTATGACTGTATGACTAATTCCAGTGTAACATCAAACAAGGAGCCGCTAGAACTCATGGGCACTTTTTAAACTTAACTAGGGATTATTTAAATGTATATATGTATACAATCAGGTCTGTGCGCTCAAAACATTTAAAATGTAGTGGCACGAAGTGGAGCACCACACATATGTATTGTAGTGTATGTGCCTTTAAGTCAGAACTACTTTTACAGCTCCTGTATACTGTAGTACCGGCAGTGACCACACCGGTATATAAGCTTTGCGCATGCCTCTGTACCCCCAGTCTTGAGACTACCCTCCTCCAGTAAAGACCTGTTTATTGTTAATGTACAGCATCCGTGTGATTATTTAATAACAGCATATCCACTGAACCACGGATCCAACAGTGGCAACGAGTGTCGATTCGAATCTACCTGCAACATAAAAAAAAAAAAATAGTCGAGGCCAGGAACACGGGCGTCGACCACGAGCAACCGCCCAGCAGTCAGGCAGAGATTGAACTTCGCAGGGGAGGCTGTGGAAAGTCGGGCTTGGTTCCCCAGCCACGACGCGCAGCAGGAGACCGACGACAGGTCCAGCACAGACCCTTCCTGAGCAGCGGCGGCTGGAGCTGACCGACGGCAGAGAGAAAGCAGAGCAGCGTCGACGGGGTAAGACAGAGGGTGAAGAGTGCATGGCGTAGCCGGGGGTTGAACACCAAGCGGTGTCGAGAAAAAGAAAACAAACCGGAGAGAGAGAGGGTAAAGAAACAGCCGGGTTCTAGGCTGAGCGGCGTCGAAAAATATAAAAAGAAGAACGCGCAGAGCACAGCCAGGGCTCACGGGCTGAACAGGGTCCGCGGGGTGAAGAAAGGGGAGCACGGGAGACGCCATTGAGCCACGGAGAAGAAGGAAGAGCGCGGGAGGCGACATTTTTAGAAGCCCCAGCGGAGAAGAAGGGCGAGCGTGGGAAGGAAGGAAAGCATGGGAGACGCCATTTTGTGCCAGCAGAGAAGAAGGGGAAGCGCGGGAGGCACCATTTTTGACAGTTAACTCACACCCAAGGATGCCGAAGAGTGGCAGTATCTCTACGTTCGACAATGAAGTCGAAGATTGGGCGACATATGTGGAACGTATTGAGGTGTACTGCAGGGCAAATGAAGTGCCAGATGCTAATTAAAGCACTGGTTCTGTTAAATTCCATGGGTGCAAAAACTTATGGGTTACTGCGAAATCTAATAACCCCAGAGAAGCCGGTAAACAAGAATTTTGAAAGCATAGTAGAAATCCTACACCACTTAAACCCCACACCGCTGCTGATAGCAGAACGATTTAAGTTCCATAAAAGGAACCAACACAAAGACGAAAGCAATGCTGAGTACCTAACGGAACTGCGCAAGCTATCGAAACACTGCCAGTTTGGAGCGGGACTAGCAGATACATTAAGGGACAAGTTTGTGTGTGGGCTACAAAATGAAGGAACCCAGAAACGGCTTCTATCAGAAAAGGACCTTAAGCTGGACAAAGCGTTCAGTATGGCAGTATCACATGAAACAGCCGCAAGGGGCGCTGCAGAGATACAACGGAGACCGCAAGAATATGGCACCAATGAAATGTCCTATGGAACAGGGAAGTGCTATCGCTGCGGCAGAACAACACATGACCAGAAAGATTGTTGGTTCAAGGACCAAGTGTGCAGACAGTGTGGGAAAGCAGGACACATAGCAAGAGTCTGCAGGTCTGGGAAGAAAACCAACAGTAAGAAATCTCCACAGGAGAAGTACAAAAAGGTACACCCGGTGATGGACAGTGGTTCAGATGAACAGAAAAGTGACACAGACTCCGGAAGCAAGGAGCTGGGTTGTCTGAAATTACATAAGGTAACAGAAATGGAGGATCACCAGACTATCTGGGTTACACTCAAGAGAGACGGAGTCCAAGTGAAAATGGAATTGGACACAGGGTCAGCTCTAACAGTCATAAATCAAAGAGACTACAAGCGGCTATTTTCACACATACCCTTGAAAGCTACAGAGATTGTCTTGAAGACGTATACGGGGCAAAAAGTCTCCCCCAAAGGAAAAATAAGGGTGAAAGTGACATATAAAGGCCAGGAAATACCTAAAATGGATATATATGTATTGCCAGATGGAGGACCACCACTGCTAGGACGTGAATGGATCCGGAAGATACAATTAGATTGGCATTCCATACAGGCACTGAAGGTTGATGCCAAAAAGGATGACGACATCACACCTGGACGACTGTCGAAAATGCTAACTGATGCAAAAGAAGTGTTCCAGGAAGGACTAGGAACACTAAAAGGAATAACAGCAATGATTAAAATAGAGGAAAATGCAAGCCCAAAGTTTCTGAAGGACAGACCAGTGCCTTATGCGATCAGACCAGCTGTTGAAGCAGAGCTGGAAGGGTTGGAACGTTCAGGAGTACTGTCCAAAGTGGACTGGAGCGAGTGGGCTACACCCATCGTTTCTGTAATGAAGAGGTCGTTGAGTAATATGCCTGGGGAACCAAAGAAGGTCTGCATCTGTGGGGATTTTAAGGTGACAGTGAACCCAGTCCTTCACACGGTACAATATCCGCTTCCACGAATTGAGGATATTTTCACCTCGCTATCTGGGGGTAAACGTTTCACCAAAATTGATCTAGCCCAGGCGTACTTGCAAATGGAGGTAGAAGAAGCTTCGAAACAATACCTTACGATCAACACTCAGAAAGGTCTCTATCAATACAACCGGCTGGTGTTTGGAGTAGCCTCGGCTCCGGCTATCTGGCAAAGGGCGATGGATCAGGTCCTGCAAGGGATTCCAGGGACCCAGTGTTATTTGGACGACATCTTGGTCACGGGCGAAAATGACGGTGATCACCTCGCCAACTTGGAGAAGGTGCTCACCAGATTAAAGGAGTATGGGCTACGAGCTAATCGCCACAAGTGCGAGTTATTCCAGAAACAGATCTTGTATTGTGGCCACGTCATCGATGAAGAGGGGTTACATAAGTCCCCTGAAAAGATTGAGGCAGTAGTCAAGGCTCCAGCACCGGAAAATGTGTCACAAATGAGGTCGTTCCTCGGGCTGGTAAACTACTACCACAAGTTCTTACCAAATTTGTCTACGGTATTACACCCACTGAACACCCTACTGCAAACAGGGGTACCATGGAAGTGGGATGACGAACGTAGACGAGCTTTCCAAAAGTGTAAAGAATTGATCACATCAAAAGAGGTGTTGGCCCATTTCAACCCAGCACTACCAATTCGTTTGGCATGTGATGCATCACCCTACGGTATTGGAGCGGTGCTGTCGCACAAATTCCCAGACGGGTTGGAGAGGCCAGTAGCCTTTGCGTCTCGGTCACTAACCTCAGCCGAGCGCAACTACGCCCAGATTGACAGGGAGGCCCTCAGCCTAGTATGGGGAGTAAAAAAATTCAACCACTATCTGCATGGGCAGAAGTTCACCTTGCTGACTGACCACCAACCACTTGTCTCCATCTTTAATTCTAATTCCAGTGATGACTGCACAGCGGTTACAAAGATGGTCCCAGTTTCTAGGGGCGAATCAATATGAAATAGAATATAAAGGCACGAAGCAGCATGGGAACGCTGATGGGCTATCGCGCCTGCCACTGCCTACTGTGGAGGAAGCACCAGCAGTGGACCCTATCGAGATATTTTATTCGTCAATAATTGAACGATTGCCAGTAACAAACGCGGATATAGAGAAGGAGACCCGCAATGATCCGTCGCTGTCGCGGGTATATGAATTGATGGTGAGGGGATGGCCAACACATGGCGACTCACTGTTGCCAGCATTCTCATCCAGAAGAGAACAGCTGTCAGTATGCCAGGGGACAGTGATGTGTGGATCCAGAGTGGTGATTCCACCCAAGTTAAGGGAGAGAATGCTAAATGAGCTACATGAAGGTCATCTGGGGGGAGTGAAAGTGAATAGCCTTGCTAGGGCTTACGTGTGGTGGCCGGGAATCGATCAAACAAATCGAAGACCTAACTAAGAGCTGCTCAGGATGCCAGAAGGTCCAAAATGCACCACCACATGCCCCTCTACACCCATGGGAGTGGCCCTCCTCTCCATGGCAACGGGTGCATATTGATTTCGCTGGTCCATTCATGGACTCAATGTTCTTAATAGCAGTGGATGCTCATTCAAAGTGGCCTGAGGTGATAAAAATGTCTTCAACCACTACAGAGAAAACGATTGCAGTCCTACGGACCATATTTGCCAGAAACGGTTTGCCAGAGCAGATTTGCTCTGACAATGGACCACAGTTTGTGTCCGACGAGTTCCAAAAATTTATGAGAAGGAATGGGGTAAGGCATTACACATCCGCCCCGTATCATCCAGCCACAAATGGATTGGCTGAGAGGTTCGTACAAACCTTTAAGAAGGCGATAAAGGCCATGTGCGACGATGAAATTCCACTACAGCATAAGATGGGCAATTTCTTATTAGCCTACCGAAACGCGACACATGCAGTTACCAACCAGGCCCCGGCCATGATGTTCTTTAACCGAAGGTTGAGATCTCGTCTGTACTTGCTCAGACCAAATGTGCGAAGAAATGTTGAGGACAAACAATTCCAGCACATCAATGGGAAGCCGACAAGGAGCTTCAATGTAGGGCAACCCGTCTTGGCCCGTGACTATCGAACAGAGAAATGGCAACCCGGAACGATATGTACAAGGCAGGGACCATTAATGTACACAGTGGATGTCGGGGAGAACATTGTGAGACGCCATGTCGATCAGATCTTAGCGTCACAGGAACGCATCAACCCCATGTCTTGAGTACCTGGGGATGAACCCGACATACCGGTAGCATCTACTTCAGACCCAGTAGCAGTGGAACCTGATGAACTACCCGATGAAAAGGGGTCAGAATCGTCTCTGCACCAAGAACACGAACCTCCGGAAAGGCGCTATCCCGAAAGGGTCAGGAAGCCGCCCCAAAGACTGAATCTATAAATGGACTTTTGTTGTTTAATGTACATGTTGAAATGTTAATTGTTATTTGAATATTAGGGGTACTACTAATCTAAAAGGGGAGGAATTGTAGTGTATGTGCCTTTAAGTCAGAACTACTTTTACAGCTCCTGTATACTGTAGTACCGGCAGTGACCACACCGGTATATAAGCTTTGCACATGCCTCTGTACCCCCAGTCTTGAGACTACCCTCCTCCAGTAAAGACCTGTTTATTGTTAATGTACAGCATCCGTGTGATTATTTAATAACAGCATATCCACTGAACCACGGATCCAACATGTATAATAATATGTATATGTATGTATATGTAGATCTCTTTCCTAGACAGGAAAATTCAATTTGGAGCCAGCTGTATAGAAGAGCTACTGTCTGGTTGGAACTGTATGAGTCTCAGACCGGTAGCTGCACTTTAATTCAAAAATGATTCTCCTTACCTCCCTTTAAAACCTAAGTTTGGGAATCCATACAAAATACTTCTTGATTTATCTCTTCATCGCTCATTTAAATGGTTGTAGTGTCCTGCAACATCCTCAATGATGGTGGAGCCCAGCACGTGAGTGCAAAAGACAAGGCTAAAGCATTTACAACCATCTTCAGCCAGAAGTGCCCAGTGGATGATCCATATCAGCCTCCTCCTGAGGTCCCCGCCATCACAGAAGCCAGTCTTCAGCCAATTTGATTCACTCCACGTGATATCAAGAAACCACTGAGCACACTGGATACAGCAAAGGCTGTGGGCCCCGACCACATCCCAGCTGTTGTGCTGAAAACTTGTGCTCCAGAACTAGCCGCGCCTCTAGCCAAGCTGTTCCAGTACAGCTATAACACTGGCATCTATCCGATAATGTGGAAACCTGCCCAGGTATGTCCTGTCCAAAACAAGCAGGACAAATCCAACCCGGCCAATTACCACCCCATCAGTCTACTCTCAATCATCAGCAAAGTGACATCATCGACAGTGCTATCAAGCGGCACTTACTCACCAATAACCTGCTTACTGATACCCAGTTTGGGTTCCGCCAAGACCATTCAGCTCCCAACCTTATTACAGCCTTGGTCCAAACATGGATAAAAGAGCTAAATTCCAGAGGTGAGGTGAAAGTGACTGCCCTTGACATCAAGGCAGCATTTGACTGAATGTGGCATCAAGGCGCCCTAGTAAAACTGAAGTCAATGGATAGCGGGGGAAAAATGCTCCACAAAGGAAGATGGTTGTGGTGGTTGAAGGTCAATCATCACAGCCCCAGGACATCACTCAGGAGTTCCTCAGGGCAGAGTCCTAGGCCCAATGATCTTTAGCTGCTTCAACAATAACCTTCCCTCCAACATAAGGTCAGAAATGGGGATGTTCGCTGATGACTGCACAGTGGTCAGTGCCATCCACAACTCCTCAGATAGTGAAGCAGTCCATGCCCGCATGCAACAAGACCTGGACGGAGTTCAGGCTTGGGCTGATAAGTGGCAGATAACATTTGCGCCACAGAAGTGCAATGCAATGACTCTCTCTAACAAACGAGAGTGTAACCACCTCCCCTTGACATTCAACGGCATTACCATCGCCGAATCTCCCACCATCAACATCCTGGGGGTCACCATTGACCAGAAACTTAACTGGACCAGCCACATAAATACTGTGGCAACAAGAGCAGGTCAGAGGCTAGGTATTCTGCGGCGAGTGTCTCATCTCCTGACTCCCCAAAGCCTTTCCACCATCTACAAGGCACAGGTAAGGAGTGTGATGGAATACTCTCCATTTGCCTGGATGAGTGCAGCTCCAACAACACTCAAAAAGCTCGACACCATCCAGGACAAAGCAGCCCGCTTGATTGGCACCCCATCCACCACCTTAAACATTCACTCCCTCCACCACCGGCGTACCGTGGCTGCAGTGTGTACCATCTACAAGATGCACTGCAGCACCTCCCAAACCCGCGACCTCTTCCACCTAGAAGGACAAGGGCAGCAGGCACGTGGAAACACCACCACCTACAAGTTCCCCTCCAAGTCACTCACCATCCTGACTCAGAAGTATATCGCCGACCCTTCCTGGTCGCTGGGTCAAAATCCTGGAACTCCCTACCTAACAGCACTGTGGGAGTACCTTCACCACACGGACTGCATCGGTTCAAGAGGGTGGCTCACGACCACCTTCTCCAGGACAATTAGGGATGGGCTATAAATGCTGGCCTTGCCAGCGACGCCCACATCCCATAAACGCATTTTAAAAAATGGACCTTGGCCTTTCATAATAATATTCTTAAATTATGAATGGTGATCATAATAATTATATAAAGGAACAGCAAATACAGGGGAAGTTGATGGAGTTACCTTATTGTGAGAGAGCTCAGAATGCCTTTTTAATTTCTTCTGGAGTCAAGTTTTATGTGGGATATAAAATGAGATATGTATACTTGCTGAATCCTTAAGATTTAAATTGATTCAGGGATGATCATTTTTAATAAACCTTTACAAACAGATGCTCCAAAAACATAATTAATTTCAACAGAGGTAACTTGGTTCCATGTGTGACTGGTTACACTGACAGAGGTACAACTGCAGACTTGCACAGTACCTGTGTGACACTCCTAGCTACTTGGCAGTACAACTTCACAAGAACACGCAGTAATCATTTATTGCTTATTTATGTTTAGTGCCTTATATTACAATTATAAAGTTGCCTGAAGGCATGAAACATAGAAACCTTTCATGCGTGGCAGAATTTACTTTGATTCCATAAAAAAATGTTGACAGTACATTACCAAAATGACATTGAGTATATGTACACATTTTACTCATCTTGGCTAAATATAATTAATCACATGTAGTTATGTAATTAAATGTTGAGATACCAGGGGATGGCTGTAATAGAATCTGGCAATTTCTATTAGTCTTTTGTGTATTATTTTCTTTCTATTTGCCAATTTCCTCTTTTATTCCTCCCCTTCGGCAGGCACGGACTCTTGTTGGGTCACAGATTCACAAACGCCAGAAGTGCTCCTCTACCTCAAATGAGTGTTGACAAGATACTTGACCTTGGAAAAATATCACAGCTGAGTTCAATCCTACTTACCCAAAAACCACAAAGGCATGCTTTCCAGTAGGCATCATTGGCTAACGATTAGGAGTGGAAATAACAACAGAAAATGCTGGAAAAACTCTGCAGGCCAGACAACATCCGTGGAGAGAAATTAGAGTCGACGTTTCGGGTCGAAACCCTGCTTCAAAACTGGAAAGGAAATGAAATAGATCGAAAGGAGGGCTGGGGAGGGAACAAAAGAAGTGAATAGACATTAAGAGGTATTCAAAACGAGACGAGATGGTGATAGGACTAGTAAAGAGACAAAAGACAGCTCTAGATTAGGTGTGAAATGTACTGGCAGAATGAGAGACAGCTGCCATGTAAAAAAAAGAGAAAGGGAAGGTGGGGGGAGGGAAAACCCAAAACAAAGGGGTGGGGAAAAAAAAAATCTTCCGATTAGGCACTTTGCAACCTTCCGGACTGTGGTATCTTGAGCGGGCCATAGATGGAGACAGACACAGGTTAACTTCATAACATGGTTTAATCAACTCTTGCACATAAAAGCTTCTGCCATGAGGCAGCCAAAACAAAGAGTACAACAGTACAGATCAGACTTAACTCAGGAGAGCAATTGCCACAGCACCACCTGGTGGATCAGGTTACACATAACCTCCCAGGTTACTACACTCCTCCCCCCTTAAGATTGCCGTATGCAATTCTTAAACAATAACCCTTACTAGGTACTACGTTTTAACTAACCAGTATGCTCTAACCATGGTTAACCCCTGACTAATTTAACAGGTTTGTATAAGTCTTTCTGGTTGCTTGCGAATCCTTTGTGAACGTCTTAATTCCACTTGTGGTGGATTCTCAGATTCATTCGCACTTGAGATTGGAGTAGTCTCTGATGTTGGTTTTACTCTGTCCCGCTGTGGCCTGGCAGTACCAGTGTCCACTGGCTCCTTATAAGCCGTGCTGGGTCCTGGAACAGCCTCCTCTACTGCCCTTTGTTCCATCTGAGGCAGTTCCCCCTGCTGCCGGCTGAAAAGCTGATCCACATGCCGACGAACCCCTCGACCATCCCCTAGTAACAAGGAGTACAACACAGGTCCTGTAATGTCCTGGATTAGTCCTGGTATCCATTTAGGTCCATAACCGAAGTTCCGGGTGTACACAGAGTCCCCTATGGCGAAATGGCGAGCTTTAGTATGTTTGTCATGGTACGCTTTTTGGTTTGTTTGTTTTGTCTCAACCTTGCTTTTGAGATCTGGGTGTATCAGGTCTAACGTGCACCACAACTTTCTCCCCATCATCAACTCAGCCGGAGAAAGCCCCGTGGTAGCTTGGGGTGTTATACGATAACTAAACAAGGCTCTATTGAGCTTGGTCTCCAGGGTGTCACCTGAGCTCTTCCTCATGAGCTCCTTAAAAGTCTGCACAGCTCGCTCGGCTAACCCATTTGAGGCTGGGTGATATGGAGCCGAGGTGACATGTGTGATTCCATTCCTTACCATGAATTCTTTGCTCCCTTCACTAACAAAACACTGTGCATTGTCGGATACAATCATTTCTGGAATACCATGCGTGCTGAAGCTGTTCCTGAGACAATTCAGTGTGGCATCAGTCGTTGCAGAGCTCACTGGATAAACGTCGATCCACTTTGAGTGAGCGTCTACCAGCACCAAAAACATTTTGCCCCTAAAAGGTCCCGCATAGTCTATGTGAATTCTCCTCCAGGGTTTGCTGGGCCACTCCCAGGGATGGAGTGGTGCCCCGGCAGGTGCTTTCCTCTGTTCCTGACATATAGTGCATGACTTTACCTTTGACTCAATTTCAGCATCCAAGTTAGGCCACCACAGGTAGCTCCTAGCCAGTCCTTTCATTCTAGTCATTCCTGGGTGCGATTGATGCAACTGTTCCATCAAAGTAGAGCGTCCCCACTCTGGGACTATGATGCGTGCTCCCCATAGCACACATCCATCTTGGACACTGAGCTCGTGCTGTCTCTGTCTGTACGGCGCGAACTCCGGTCCATCACGGTGATCTGGCCAGCCTTTCAACACATACTCACGGACCCTTGACAGAACGGAGTCCTTGGCTGTCCAGCCCTGGATTTGTGCTGAAGTCATCAGGGGACTGATCTCCTGATCCAGCATCAGGACGTGCTCCTCAGGGGAAGTACTGCGAGGAGATTTTGAGGGGGGCAGGCGGCTGAGAGCATCCGCGTTCCCGTTTTCCTTGCCGGCTCTGTACGTGATCACATATTCATAGGCTCTTAGTGTTACTGCCCATCTCATTATTCTCTGTGATGCCATTTGAGGCACTGCTTTCATCTCATTCAGTAAGCTAATAAGAGGCTTGTGGTCAGTACTGATTACAAACTTCCTCCCATATATGTACTTATGGAATTTCTTTACTCCAAATATAATGGCCAACCCCTCTTTATCAAGCTGTGAATAGTTCTTTTCCGCAGCTGTGAGCGTGCGTGCGTGAAACAAACCCGATGGGCCTTTCCGCTCCATCTGGCATGTGGTGGGCCAACACTGCCCCCACTCCATAGGGTGATGCATCGCAGGACATTATCAGCTCCTTCTTCTCGTCATAATGCACTAACACCCTGCTGGACTGAAGTAGCTCCTTTGACTGCTGAAACGCTTTCGCTTGCTCTGGCCCCAACGCCATGGCTCCTCCTTTCTCAGCAGTTTGTGCAGGGGTGCCAGCAGCATCGATAAGTTTGGAAGAAACCGGTTATAATAATTCAGGAGCCCTAGATAGGCTTTCAGTTCAGTCACTGAGGTGGGTGCAGGTGAATCCTGCACTGCCCGCACTTTCCCTGGTAATGGATGGAGGCCTGTGGCATCCACCCGATGTCCCAGGAATGTAACTTCCTTCTCCATGAAACTACACTTACTCTGTTTCAGGTGTAGCCCCGCCCCTTCCAGCCGCTGTAGCACTTTGTCCATTGTTTGTAAGTGATCCTGATTGTCACTCCTTGTTAGCAGAATATCATCTAAGTACACGGCCACCTTTGGAATGCCCTGCAGAATGCCCTCCATAGTCCGTTGGAATATTGCTGGGCTAGAACTGACACCAAATGGTAACCTGGCATACGTGAACAGCCCCTTGTGCGTGTTCACTGTGACAAACTTTTTTGATTCTTCATCTAGCAATATCTGCTGATACGCATGACTCATGTCCAGTTTGCTGAATCTTTGTCCCCCAGCGAGCGATGTTAACATGTCCTCCATTCTCGGAATGGGGTACTGTTCCAGTGATGATACTCTGTTCACTGTTAACTTATAGTCACCACACACCCTTATGTTACCGTTGGACTTCAATACCGGGACTATTGGTGCCGCCCAGTCTGAAAATTTCACTGGTTCTATTACTTTGTCCTTTAGCAGGTGATCTAGTTCCGCCTCCACCTTGGTTTTCATTGCAAAAGGTACCGACCTTGGTTTAAAGAAACGAGGCGTGGCATCACTGGCTACATGAATCTTGGCTGTGGCTCCCCTTAAGGTGCCCAGTTCGTCCTTGAACACTAACTCATGCTTCATCAGCACTTCTTGCAGTGCCTCTGTACTGTCCTCCATTTTATTCATTGCCTGCCAGTCCACACTCAACTCACTGATCCACCCTCGCCCTAACAGGTTTGGCTCTGATCCTGCTACCACTACCACCGTAAGCTCTTTGGTGACTCCTTTGTGTTCCACTTGTACTTCGGCCGCCCCCAAAATGTCCACCTTCTGTCCTGTGTAGGTTTTGAGACTAATGGGGCATGTACCTAGCTCTGGTACTTTTGCTTCGCCCCATAGCTTGGCGTACTCAGTCTGCGACATTATGGTTACACTACATCCGGTGTCAATCTCAAACTTTACTTGACCTCCGTTCACTATCAAATACTGAGTGAGAGGGGGTACGTTGGGTCTTGAAGTGTCTATACTGTATATAGTGAAAACCTCCTCACTAGACTCACTAGACTCTTCCTCTTGTATGTAATTTGCCCGCTTTGTGTACTTCTCCCTCCCCCCTTTAGCACTGCTTCTCTCACTCACTGCCCTTTTACAGACTTTCTTTAAGTGCCCTATTTTTCCACAATTGTGGCACTTTGCCTTTGCAAACCTGCAGTCCTTTGCATAATGGCTCGTCCTGCCACATCGGTAGCAATCCCTAACCCCGACTGGTGGACTTTTCGCGCCAGCTTCCATCTTGAAAACAGCTCCTCCCACTGGTTTACTCCATTTCTCCTTGCTCATACTGTTTAAGTCCTTAATGTGCTTGTTAGCCATCTCCATGGCTTGTGCTTTTCTAAGTGCCATCTCAAACATTAATCCTTCTTCTGACAGCAACCTTTGCTGTATACTGTCGTCATTAACTCCGCATACTAGTCTGTCCCTTAACATGACTGTGAGCGTATTTCCAAAATTACAGTCCTATGCGAGCTTCCGAAGCTCCTCCACATACTCAGTAACGCTTTCTTCCGGCCTCCTAATTCTCGAATTGAATTTCCATCTCTGTACTATTTCACTAGGTTTCGGATTGAAATGATTCTTTAGTAGACTCACCAGCTCGTCAAAAGATTTTTCTCCTGGCCGCTCCGGGCTCAGCAGATTCCTCATCCATGTATAGGTTTGCGCTCCCACACAACTCAGTAAAATGGCCCTTTTCTTTTCAGCACTGTCCACCTCGTTTGCCATAAAGAAATGGCTCAGTATTTCAATATACTCCTCCCAAGACTGCGACTTGCTGTCAAAAGGTGCCACGGAGCCTACCGTTCCTGCCATCCTTGGAGTCCGGTCACTTCAGCCAAAAAATCAAACTCCGTTTTGACTCCCGCGGCCTAGCCTCGTGCTTTTCTGACTAGTTTGCTAACCAACCCGAGCACCTCTTCCGAATACTCCAAAACGTTTCCGTCCTTTATTCTCGTCGCCATATGTGGTATCTTGAGCGGGCCATAGATGGAGACAGACACAGGTTAACTTCATAACATGGTTTAATCAACTCTTGCACATAAAAGCTTCTGCCATGAGGCAGCCAAAACAAAGAGTACAACAGTACAGATCAGACTTAACTCAGGAGAGCAATTGCCACAGCACCACCTGGTGGATCAGGTTACACATAACCTCCCAGGTTACTACACGGACTCAATATCGAGTTCAACAATTTCAGATCATAACCTCGGCCCTATTACATTTTTACTTACTTTTTTCCCCCCACCCCTTTGTTTTGGGTTTTCCCTCCCCCCACCTTCCTCTATTTTTTACATGGCAGCTGTCTCTCATTCTGCCAGTACATTTCACACCTAATCTAGAGCTATCTTTTGTCTCTTTACTAGTCCTATCACCATCTCGTCTCGTTTTGAATACCTCTTAATGTCTATTCACTTCTTTTGTTCCCTCCCCAGCCCTCCTTTCGATCTATTTCATTTCCTTTCCAGTTTTGAAGAAGGGTTTCGACCCGAAACGTCGACTCTAATTTCTCTCCACGGATGTTGCCTGGCCTGCAGAGTTTTTCCAGCATTTTCTGTTGTTATTTCCACTCCTAATCGTTAGCCAATGATGCCTACTGGAAAGCATGCCTTTGTGGTTTTTGGGTAAGTAGGATTGAACTCAGCTGTGATATTTTTCCAAGGTCAAGTACCTTGTCAACACTCATTTGAGGTAGAGGAGCACTTCTGGTGTTTGTGAATCTGTGACCCAACAAGAGTCCGTGCCTGCCGAAGGGGAGGAATAAAAGAGGAAATTGGCTGCAGGACCTTGTTGATGAAGGCTTGGGGGAACTTTTTGAAGGCTTAGGAACAGCTGTAGAAAGTTGGAGCCTCACACACTTCTCCAGTGTGAGCTCCTGGGAAGCCCCTCTCACCACCCTAACTCAGCGCCCCCTCAACGGAGGCATCTGCCAGAAGCATGGGAGGCATTTGGTACCTTCCCTTCCTGGCATTAGAGGATCTCCAACAGCAGAGGCGGCAGCAGCAGAACCAGGAACAGCAGGATGAGCACCAGGAGCACCAGGCTGCTGCTCACTCACCTGAAGCTGCACAGGCCAGAAGGGGCCAGCGCTTGGAAGTGGCTTGAGAGCACCTTGCTGCGCTTTAGGGGGCCAGTGGGACCTGTTTCTGCACTGGCAGTCCTACTCAGAAGGACTTCCATGAAGATCTGGTTTCTCTGTTCAACAGATGGCCAACGCTCCTCAAGAGATGTTGGAGGAGCCGCAGCCCTTGCACTTGTCCAACAGGTTCGAGGCTCTTACTCCCTGTGAGGATGGGAACAGGGACTGCGGGGAGGATGAGCAACCTGGCCACAGCACCGTGGAGCGGGGGGCCATTCAAGTGGGGGGAGTTAAAAGAAATGTTGTAGTGGTAGGGGATAATATCGTTAGGGGGATAGATAGAGTTCTTTGCAGCCGAGAGCGAGAGTCCCGAAGACTGTGTTGCCTGCCCGGTGCCAGGGTTAAGGACATCTCCTCTGGACTGGAGAGAAACTTGGAGTGGGAGGGGGAGGATCCAGTTGTCGTGGTCCATGTTGGTACCAACGACATAGATAGGACAAGGAAGGAGGTTCTGCTGAGGGAGTTTGAGCAGCTAGGGGCCAAATTAAAAAGCAGAACCACAAGGGTAATAATCTCTGGATTATTACCTGAGCCACGAGCGAATTTGGCTAGGACAAATAAAATTAGAGAGTTTAATGCGTGGCTGAAAAACTGGTGTGGGAAAAATGGGTTTTGCTTCCTGGGACACTGGCACCAGTACTGGGGCAGGAGGGAGCTGTTCCGTTGGGACGGGCTTCACTTGGCCAGTGCTGGGACTAGAGTCCTGGCGGATCATATAACTAAGGCTGTAGAGAGGGCTTTAAACTAACTAGTGGGGGGGAGGTTCCTAGAGAGCAAATAATAAAAATGACAACAGAGAAGGTCATAGACTTAGGTAGCAGTGGGGAAATTAAAAACCAGAGCATGTCAGGAAGGGGCAGAAGGTATGGAGTAAAAGGTGAAGTAATAAAAAGGGCAAAAGCAGGAACTAAGTGTCACAAAACATCTTTGAAAGTTCTCCATCTGAATGCACGTAGCATTCGTAACAAAATAGACGAGTTAATGGCACAAATAACTACATATGGGTATGATCTTGTGGCCATTACAGAAACATGGCTGCAGGGTGACAATGCCTGGGAATTAAACATACCAGGTTATTTAATGATCAGGAAGGACAGGCAGGAAGGAAGGGGAGGTGGGGTGGCTATGTTAATAAAGGTAGGAATCACTGTAATACAGAGAAATGATATTGCGTCAAAAGATTAGGATAATGAAACAGTTTAGGTGGAGGTAAGGAATAATAAGGGGAAAAAAACACTAGTGGGCGTAGTCTATAGGCCTCCGAACAGTGGCAACTCTGTTGGACGGAGTATCAATCAGGAAATAGTTGAGGCTTGTAATAAGGGAACATCTATAATTATGGGAGATTTTAACTATCATATTAATTGGACAAATCAAGTTGGGCAGGGCTGCCTTGAGGATGAGTTCATTGAGTGTATTAGGGATGCGTTTCTTGAGCAGTATGTAACTGAACCGACCAGGGGGCAAGCAACCTTAGATCTGGTCCTGTGTAACGAGACAGGATTAATTAAAAATGTCCTAGTAAAGGATTCCCTTGGAATGAGTGACCATAACATGGTTGAATTCCATATTCAATTAGAGGGTGAGAAGGTTGGATCTCAAACAAGCGTGCTAAGCTTGAATAAAGGAGACTATGAAGGTATGAGAGCGGAATTGAGTAGAGTGGATTGGGAAAATAGATTAAAGGGTAAGACAATACATGACCAGTGGTGTACATTTAAGGAGTTATTTTACAACTTCCAAAAAATATATATTCCACTGAGAAGAAAAGGGTGTAAAAGAAAAGACAGCCATCCGTGGCTAAGTAAAGAAATTAAGGATAGTATTCAACTAAAAACAAGGGCATATAAGGTAGCCAAATCTAGTGGGAGGATAGAGGATTGGGAAAACTTTAAAAGACAGCAAAAAATAACAAAAAGATTGATTAAGAAAGAGAAGATAGATTATGAAAGTAAATTAGCAAAAAATATAAAAACAGATAGTAAGAGTTTTTATAGTTATATAAAAAGAAAAAGGGTGGCTGAAGTAAATGTTGATCCCTTAGAGGATGAGACCGGGAAATTAATGGTGGGAAATATGGAGATGGCAAAAACACTGAATGAATATTTTATATCAGTCTTTACAGTAGAAGACACTAAGAATATCCCAACACTGGACAAACAGGGGGCTAAAGGGGGAAGGAGCTAAACACGATCAAAATCACTAAGGAAGTGGTACTCGGTAAAATAATGGTACTCAAGGCGGATAAATCACCTGGACCTGATGGCTTACATCCTAGGGTCTTGAGGGAAGTGGCGGTAGGGATTGTGGATGCATTGGTAATAATTTTCCAAAACTCCCTGGACTCGGCAAAGGTCCCGGCAGACTGGAAAACTGCTAATGTAACACCCTTATTTAAAAAGGGCAGTAGACAGAAGGCTGGAAACTATAGACCGGTTAGCCTAACATCTGTGGTAGGTAAAATTTTGGAGTCCATTATTAAGGAGACAGTAACAGGATATTTGGATAATCATAATTTAATAGGACAAAGTCAGCATGGTTTTATGAAGGGGAAGCCATGTTTGACAAATTTGCTGGAGTTCTTTGAGGAAGTAACATATAGGGTGGATAAAGGGGAACCAGTGGACGTAGTGTATTTAGACTTCCAAAAGGCATTTGACAAGGTGCCACACAAAAGATTATTACTTAAGATAAAAAATCACGGGATTGGGGGTAATATTCTGGCATGGATAGAGGATTGGCTATCTAACAGAAGGCAGAGAGTTGGGATAAATGGTTCATTCTCAGACTGGCAATCAGTAACTAGTGGTGTTCCGCAACGGTCAGTGCTGGGTGCCCAACTCTTTACAATCTATATTAACGATTTGGAGGAGGGGACCGAGTGTAACATATCAAAGTTTGCAGATGATACTAAGATGGGAGGGAAAGTAGTGAGTGAGGAGGACATAAAAAACCTGCAAGGGGACATAGACAGGCTAAGTAAGTGGGCAGAGATTTGGCAGATGGAATACAATACTGGAAAGTGTGAGGTTATGCACTTTGGCAGGAAAAATCGTAGAGCAAGTTATTATCTTAATGGCAAGAAACTGGAAAGTACTGAAGTACAAAGGGATCTGGGGGTCCTGGTGCACGAAACTCAAAAGGTTAGTATGCAGGTGCAGCAAGTTATTAAGAAGGCCAATGGAATGTTGGCTTTCATTGCTAGGGGGATAGAATATACAAATAGGGAGGTATTGCTTCAGTTGTACAAGGTATTGGTGAGACCGCACCTGGAATACTGCGTACAGTTTTGGTGTCCATACTTAAGAAAAGACATACTTGCTCTCGAGTCAGTACAAAGAAGGTTCACTCGCTTAATCCCGGGGATGAGGGGATGGACATATGAGGAGAAGTTGAGTAGATTGGGACTCTACTCATTGGAGTTCAGAAGAATGAGAGGCGATCTTATTGAAACATATAAGATTGTGAAGGGGTTGGATCGGGTGGATGCGGGGAGGATGTTCCCGATGATGGGTGAAACTAGAACTAGGGGGCATAGTCTTAGAATAAGGGGCTGCTCTTTCAAAACTGAGATGAGGAGGAACTACTTCACTCAGAGGGTGGTAGGTCCATGGAATATGCTGCCCCAAAAAGCTGTAGAAGCTACATCATTACATAAATTTAAAACAGAAATAGACAGTTTCCTAGAAGTAAAGGGAATTAAGGGTTACGGGGAGCGGGCAGGAATTTGGACATGAGTCTAGGTTCGGATCCGTCATGGCCCTATGGGTAGCGGAGCGGGCCCAGGGGCCATGTAGCCTGATCCTGCTCCTATTTTGTGTGTCTAATTCTGTTAGAGTCAGGAGATGGTTCTGTGATAGTGGATTGGTGGTTAGGATCAGATCAGCCATGATCTTATTGAATGGCGGAGCAGGCTCGAGAGGCCGATTGGCCTACTCCTGCTCCTATTTCTTATGTTCTTATGTTCTTTTATGGGCACGCACCATGTTTTCCGTACCCTGGCGTGTTATCTCCTGCATGGAGGTTGCCAACCTTTCCATGGTGATGCGTTCATGCGCCAACGACTCCACAAAGGCTCTGCTCATGGTCGCTATGGACTCCTCCATTTGCTCCACACTCGCAGCAACCCTGGAGACAAAACCTGCCGGAGACTCCTGCATCTGTGCATGGAGATCCATCACCTCTTCTCTTGCGGATGGACCCAGATACAGAGGGTCGACATGCAGCGCAGCTGAGCTGAGCTGGCAGAGTCCTGCGCCCTCCGATGAGGACTCTCCACTGCTGTCCCTGTCTCCAGAATCTGCTAAGGCTCACTTGTGAGCTGTGAAACACCAGGTGACAACACTACTCTATGTCCCGAAGGTCCCCCCGAGGTGTGAGTGTCTGCGCTGGTGCTGGGTGCGCTTACTTCTGCTGACGCTGCACCCTCAGAGGTTGGAGCTTCCCCTGAGGAGTCTGGCTGCACAGCCTCTTCCTCCTCCACTGTGAGGACGGGGGCTCTGGATGGAACTGTGGGGGAGTAAAGGAAGGAGTTAGAGATGTAATGCCAAGGTTCTTCTGGTGACTCCCAGCGAGTTGGCATCTCCTGACACCTGCATCCATGCAGCATTGGTCTCAGTGGGAGGCCTCTTCCTCCCTGACCTAGGGAAGAGGACCTCCCTGTGGGCCCTTACCCCATCCAATAATGCCTGCAGTGAAGCCTCGTCGAATTTGGAGGTAGCTCGGGGTCTGGCACTGGCCACAGCTGCTGCAGGCTCCTCTGCCATCCTGTATGGTTCGTTTGGAAGCCTTCAGAGGATGCAATGCTTGCTATGGACCTTGAAAGCACCACGAATGATGAAATCATACTGTGGGGATTTCTGACTCGAATTGGACAATTAGCAAGGCTTCCCACATGCTGGGAATTAATTGGCCACTTGAGGGAAAATTGCATGGAGCTGGCTGACACTTTTTTATGTGTGTCAGAAACCCCACATTCGGGGAAACCTGACCATTTCCCACACAAGCTGAAAATCGGGGCCTAGGGGTCAATTGAAAATTTCAAAACTAAGATTGATAGATTTTTGTTGGGTAAGGGTATTAAGGGAAATGGAACAAAAGCGGGTTGATGGAGTTAGGATGCAGATCAGCCATGATCTAATTGAATGAGGGAACATGCTTGAGGGGCTGAATGACCTATTGCTGTTCCAAAGAACTGTTGCAGATAATCAACACTTCAGGGATGAGGGACTTCCGTTACATGGAGAGACTAGAGAAGCTGGGGTTGTTCTCCTTGGAGCAGAGAAGGTTAAGGAGAGATTTAATAGAGGTGTTCAAAATTATGAAGTGTTTTGATAGAGTAAATGAGGAGAAACTGTTTCCAGTGACAGGAGGATCGGTAACCAGTGGACACAGATTTAAGATAATCGGCAAAAGAACCAGAGGGGAGATGAGGAAAAAAAGTTTACGCAGCGAGTTATGATGATCTGGAATGCGCTGCCTGAAAGGGCAGCAGAAGCAGATTCAATAGTAACTTTCAAAAGGGAATTGGATATATATTTGAAAAGGAGGAATTTGCAGGACTGTGGTGAGAGATCAGGGGAGTGGGACTAATTGGATAGGTCTTTCACAGGCACGATGGGCCGAATGGCCTCCTCCTGTGTTGTATCATTCTATGACTAACCTGGCCCTCTCCTGAGCTACTAAGAACTGTTTCCCTGCCACAGTGTTGGATTCTCCTTTCCCTCTGACTATACCACAATCCCATCCCTAAATATCTCCATTTTGTTCCTCTCTGTCTCCTCCTTTTAGACCATCCTTTAAACCCTTCTTTTTAACCAAACCTTTGATCAGCCCTCCTAATATCTCCCTCTTAGGTTCAGCATCTGTTTTCACTTCTGTGGAGCACTTTGCAATGTTTTCTATTTTAAAGGTGCTATAAAAATGCAAGTTGTTTGTAGTGTTGTTATTTCTACTTATCAGTGAATTGGCAACAAGGGGTATAAATTTAGGATTAGCATTAGAAGCTTAAAAGTGAGGTGAAAATCATTTATTTCATGCTAATTGTTATTAGAATATGAACTTCATTACCATAAGTGGCTATTAAAATTGAGTTTATCACACATTGAAGATAGAGTTAGATAAACACTTTGAGAAGAAATGGAGAAACATCAGGGAAATGTGATTAGAGTTGATCCAATGTGGAGGTAGTACTGGAACAGGGACAATGCACTGCATGGCTTCCTTCTGTGCTGAATGCCCTATAATTCATGGTGGCTGCATCCTGTTCTAGCAAGTTGCCAGAAGAGAAAAATAGCAAAGTGCAAGAAATGAGAATATGGGGTAGATTTTAGAAATTAGTGTATCCAGCATGAAGCTTTGTGCGATGGATGCACTTATTGAGAATTCAGGTGCGGTGATTTGTACCCTCCATACGATTTTCTAGCCATTAAGGCCGAAATCTCAATCTAAGCTTCATTCTAGGAAGCTTTGCGCTCAAAGTTATAATTCATATAATCTACCCCCATGTGGCTTTTGTTAAGAAATAAGAGTTCTGATTTGGTTGTTTGTGATCCAATGCTCTGTAGATAATGGATAATCCTAAAGGTACTCTTGAATTGGTATCATTTATCAAGAATCTTCAGTTAATGATTAAGGGGAAAACCGAAAATACAAAACAGTATTTCTGCTACTGATCCAGGATACTCAAGGAAACCTTTGGACTCCCCGCTGCTAATCGCAGCCTCTCTCTTCCCCCTCAACCCCGATTGCCGACATTCCCCCCTCCTTCGCTGGGCTCTCTCCACTTCCACCCCCAACCTCGAACGCAGACCTCTCCACACCATGATCATGGCCGACCTCGCTCCACCCGCCCAAGACCCCAAAACTGACCTTCCTCCCTCCCGATTGCCGGGGACTGTCCCCAAAGGTGCCCGGCTGTGGCCTCCTGCGATTGGTTTTCCCATCCAGTAGCCAGCCAGCCTGTCAATTTGCTGGACAGGAAACAGAAAAAATAAAATGATAATGAGGTCCTGCCATTAAACTCGGCAGGACCTCCACATCCCCGGCCTTGCCAGGTTCTCCCCATGCTACTGCACTCCCCCACACCCTCCCCACATCCCCATAAATATCGGCCACTTAATTTCCATCTTGCGCTGTAACTTGTAAGAAGACTGGGATTGGTGGACCAATAAATCTTTTAAGGAATATTAACCAGACAAATCCTTTCACCTTAACTCCTGTCTGGGATATGGCAATCTAGTAGGTATGGAACCGGACGAGCGACTCAGAAGTCATAAATTCAAAACCCATCATTACAACCTCTGAAAGTGATGAAAACTCCATTTTGAGGACACCTCTGAAGATTTTAGGCCACTGTTAAGTCAATTCTCCTACAACCTAACTAGCAAATGCCTGATGCTGATGACAGAGGGACAATTTTCCCAATACACAGTTCTGGCAAGAAGTTTCAGTTCCCGGCTGCACATTTCAGGAAACTAGTGTCCTGCCCACTAAAAATCATGCCCACAATTTCTGTGATGTGCATGGCTGGTAGCACATATTCAGTGAACTGGCGGTTAGGTTCCCAATATAGGAAGTGTTCCATTTTCAAAGTAATTCAAACAGTAATATCAACAGAAACAGAGAAAATGCTGGAAAACTCAGCAGGCCAAGCAGCATCTGTGGAGAGAACAAATGTGTTAGGTACAGGCCCTTCCCCAGAACTTCTGAATAAGGGCCTAGACCCAAAATATTAAATGTTGTTCTCTTCACAAATGCTGTCTGACCTGCTGAGTGTTCCAGCCTTTTCTGTTTTTGTTTCCAATTTCCAGCATCTGCGGTATTCTGCTTTCAGTAACATCAACAGTCTCTTTTAAATAGACTGAATCCTTCTTAATAAATTTGATCAGGTAGGTTCATTGAGTCCAGTAATTAGAAGTAACTACTGGAGAATGAAGTCATCCTTTCACCAACAATCTTACCCAAGATATTAGCATTCTGAAAATGTCATTTTATGGCTCTCTATTACCTCCAACATAAAACAAATAAAATTACTATAGATTTATGTTTTGATTTCCCATTTGGGATAACAAGGATTACTTAATGCTAATGATAGTTAAAATAATTTTTAATACTTTATTGACAAAAATACATACGTGTACTGTATAACTGCATACATCATTGACTAAATTAAAATATTTTTGTCAGTGCCTTGTCAATGCAGTTAAGGCATAAAATGCATATCACAAAACATCTTAATTCAAGGGGACAATCCCTTGCAGGAGTCCAGTCAGTTATATATCATCCTGCCTCGTGTGCTTGGGGTCTTGCGGGCTAATGCTTGGAAAGACTTTGTCAGCTGAGTTTTTCTGCTCAGTGTTCAGCGTGCCCTCATTAAGCATCATTTATCATAATAAACCCCCTTGGGTACAGCTTCAAGAACTGTAAATGTTCCATAGTCCAAATGGATCTTCAGGAACTGTGAACTGCTCTGTGCTTCAAGTGTCTATCAACAAAGGCGAATAACTACCTGCCAGATATTAAATTTGAGTCTCAACAGATTTGAAGCCTGAAAATACTCTAGTCATTTTCTAAGCACTTCTCAAAATGTGCTAAGTCTATGAGACATTTTGAATGAACAAGTTACAAAATGTCATTGGCAGATCTGAACTTTAATTACAGATTTATTTTCCCTCATTTGTGTGTTACACTAATAATAACCTAATTAAGTTTAAATTATACCAAATCATTTTTGGCTCAGATGTATTTTTAGCATGAAAATTGTAAAGGATATTTAACTGACATTCACCTTACTGTGTTAGAGGTCTATTATGCATCATAATGAACAAAATTAGAAATGTTATGGGCAGTTTGGGATTTTAATGGACACTTTTGCATGCATAATGGTATACAAATACATATATCTAATTTTATAATTACTGAATTAAATATGGAATCCAATAATCTTATCCACATCTTCATTCAGTTTGTCTATTGTGTAATGCCTCAAAACATCCAATATTATGTTAAAATGCAAACAATTTGCTATCAATAAGCCAGTAGGTGGCACTCATCTATGATTTATTTGGAGATTTCGTGCGTTGCTGAACAATTTAAAAAAGATGCAATTTAAATTGACTGTAATAGATTACAATTATAATCCTATACAATGCAATAGTTTATAATGAAGAAACCCACAATAAACAAATCTTGTACCAACAGTTTAATTAGTCAATTAAAGCACTGTATTAGCTACAGGACAATAAATTAAGGGATTGGAAAAGGTTTAAATTGCTGATTGCTTTTTGTTGGTTTGTAGTTGGTAAGATTAGTTATTCGTTCACTTCTTATATATTCACAATAAATTATTTACAATGAATGAAAGAAATAATAAGGATACCTTTCAGTCTGATTCAAAAACTTATGTTTCAAAGGGTTGGTCGCTGAAACCCTCATTCACGCCTTTGTTACCTCTGGACTTGACCATTTCAATGCACTCCTGGCCAACCGTCCACGTTCTACCATCCAAAAACTTGAGGTCATCCAAAACGCTACTGCCCGTGTCCTAACTCGCACTAAGTCCCGTTCACCCATCACCCCTGTGCTTGCTGACCTACATTGGCTCCCGGTTAAGCAACGCCTCGATTTTAAAATTCTCATCTTTGTTTTCAAATCCCTCCATGACCTCGGCCCTCCCTATCTCCGTAATCTCCTCCAGCCACATAACTCTCTGAGATATCTTCGCTTCTCTAATTCTGGCATCTTGAACATCCCCAATTTTAATTGCTCCATTATTGGTGGCCGTGCCTTCAGCTGCCAAGGCCCTAAGCTCTGGAATTTCCCCCCTAAACCTCTCCGCTTCTCTACCTCTCTTTCCTCCTTTAAGATGCTCCTTAAACCCTACCTCTTTGACCAAGCTTTTGGTCACCTGCCCTAATATCTCCTTATATGGCTCGGTGTCAAATTTTGTTTTATAATGCGCCTGTGAAGCGTCTTGGGATGTTTTATTACATTAAAGGCGCTATATAAATACAAGTTGTTATTGTTGTTCTATAGCGATATTCAAGGCCCACATTTTAAGGCTACCATACATAAGTCATAATGGCTACAGGATAATTTTATACATACAAAAAATCAAAGCCAGAACCTACAACATTTTGACTTGCTTACTACATCTTCTTTAATATAGGCAAGACTGCACCAACAATGTCATTATTTCACCTAAACTATGGAGAGTGGATATAATCAGATAGCTGCACCAACACTACATGGCTACATACTTTTCTTGCCTTCTCCACATAAGCTTACCATAAATCCAATATAATGTTACATCTACTTCCTTCTCGCTAAATCAAGGACCAAAGAGATAATTGACCAGCAAGAATCACTTCTGTAGATGCCATTCAGACTTAGGGAGCCAGAAAGTGCTGCAAGTTTCAATTTTGCTAGCAGAATGTGTGAGAGCTTCATTATTTCAATTAATTTGCGTGTAATTTATTTTAGCTGAATTTTCTGTAATCTCTAAGCATGTGGCATCTTCAGCCCACTCACCTAGAGTGGGTATAAAGGAAAGCTCCATTAATAAAGGAACTCAGGTTCCAGAGTGTGGGACCACTGTGAGGGTGGTGATGCTCTCCAGAGCAGCAGGGATGCTGCCTTCAAAAAAGCCAAGTCTGGCTAAAGATTGCAGCAACAGTGTAGGAGGGCAAAAGGTAAGAAGGAAAGTGCATGACTCACTGAGTTCATTGTCAGGTAATTGCATTGAATGGCTCTTGTGTGATTTTGTCCCACTTTTCAAGAATATCTTCCACTGGAGGATCTGGCACAAACAGCCAAAGGAGGAACAAGGACATTGCAAGGAGGAACAAGAAAAGTGCTTATAATTTTAGTTAGACTGAATCAAAACTATCCTTGAGGAGACTGAACAGAGGAGAGAGAAACTGCTGATTCTCAATGGAAGTTAGTTACAAAAGAATGTGGGCGGAAAATTGAGTTGCGCCCCCTTTAGTGCACCGGAAAAATTAGCACCCCCGTGAAGGAAATTGAGTGGTAGCGCCCCAAGAGGGAAGTGGGGCACTACTGGAAGTGCCCCGCCCCCCTCATGGGGCGCTGCGAGGGAATATCGTGGCGCTACGTGCCACGGTATTGCAGGCCTTCCTCCCCTTCTTAAAGGGGATGGGCCTTGCGCAGCACAACCCGGGCCCAGCTGGGCCCCTGGGGATCGGGAGTGCCGGCAAAAGAGCCCGGCACTCAAAAGAAGTGCCAGGCTCATGGACCACAGCCGGCACTCCGGTGCGGCGGTGGGGGGGAGCGGGTAAGGAGGCCAGGGACATAGCGTCTGGCGGTAAGTCAGGGGGCGCTACCAATGATCGCGGCTGGGGCGCGAGCGGGGTGCTGCGCATGGTGATGATGTCATCGCTGGCGCCGCAGCGCCGCGGGGCGCGACCAGTTAACGCCACCGCTAACCTCCCGCTGAATTTCACGGGAGGCATTGGTGGCACCGCGCCCGGGCACTAGTTGCATTGCACCCCTTTAGCACCCTCTTTGGGTGCTAACGGGAGGCGCAAAGCAACCAAATTTTTCCCGCTGTGTCTCTTGCCATGTGGCGAGAGATGGCACTGGCACTGAATGCCACCTCTCTCACCCAGAACAGCGGATCAGTACTGCAAGATGTTCAATGTCCTGACCAATGTATCACACCAGCCACATACTCTTTTCTACCTTGCCACCTTGAGCAAAAGCATACTCTTCGCCCTCTAAAAATAAGAGCTGAGAAACTAACCCTTCACACCGTACTGTGGTTAAGAGGGCACTAATTACGGACCTCACGGTATATGTCACTATCATCTGTAACAGCATTAATTTGCATATAGAACCTTAAAACCCCTTACTCTACTTTAACACTGTTCTCTTACATCAACTGTCCAATGCCACCTTGGAAACAACCCTCAATTGCTCGTCTTCATCTAATTCACATAGCCTTGTTGCTGGAGAAATGTGTGCACAATGTCTGGGGGAGGCAGGAGAGTCCTGACATTCTAAGTTTAATTCTTATGAGGAGCAGGTCATGAAGCTGCAGGGGAGGCATTCTAATCTAGTCGTGGGTAATGGTAATGTCGATAAACCAGTGCCAGGGCCAAGTTAATGACTGCACATCTACACAATCACTGCATCATCCCTGTGAAGCAGCACAGTCACAACTTTCCATACCCTTAATACCAAGGGGTTTATGCTAATGCATTCTTAGCTTCTAACCTCCTTTCCTGCTGATGGTGAGGAGGATGAGAAGGAGCAGGAGAAAAGGAAATTCTTTGTCGTAGACTATGAGGATGATGATGTCGAGGAGGAAGATAACGAAGAGGGAGAGGATGTGAAAGTCACATCCACCCATCAGTCTTTGGACCAAGATCCTCCTCTGTGATCTTTTGCCCCAGCCTCAAGCATTGTGTATAGCTTTTGGGGGGATGTCTTGTGGAGTGAATTCTACTTAAATGCTGCCTCACTTTCCGTTGCTACATCCTCTTCTGCTAAACCCCATCCATGGTAATGGCATACAAAGGTATGTCCATAGGGAATGCCATACCTGTATGGTATTCCCTGGGTAGGACCAAGTTAAAGTTTTTGTTAGATCCGTGATTCTGAGAGTATGATGTTTTTTCAATAACCACACGGATGCTGTAACTGAACAATCAACAGATATTTACTGGAGTACGGTAATCTCAAGACTGGGGTACAGAGGCATGCCCAAGGCTTATATACAGGTGTGGTCACTGCCGGTACTACAGTATACAGGAGCTGTAAAAGTAGTTCTCTCTTAAAGGTACATACACTACAATTCCTCCCCTTTTAGATTAGTAGTACCCATAATATTCAATTAACAATTAACACTTTAACATGTACATTAAACAACAATAGTCCATTTATAGATTCAGTCTTTGGGGCGGCTTCCTGATCCTTTCGGGATAGCGCCTTTCCTGAGGTTCTTGTTCTTGGTGCGGAGGCGATTCTGGCCCCTTTTCATCGGTTAGTTCATCGGGTTCCACTGCTACTGGTTCGGAGGTAGATGCTACTGGTGCGTCGGGTTCATCCCCAGGTACGCAAGACATGGGGTTGACTCATTCCTGCGATGCTAAGATCTGATCAACGTGGCATCTCACAATGTTCTCCCCGACATCCACTGTGTACATTAATGGCCCCTGCCGTGTGCATATCGTTCCGGGTTGCCATTTCTCTGTTCAGTAGTCACGGGCCAAGACTGGTTGTCCTACATTGAAGCTCCTTGTCGGCTTCTCATTGATGTGCTGGAATTGTTTATCCTCAACATTTCTTCGCACATTTGGTCTAAGCAAGTCCAGACGAGATCGCAACCTTCGGTTAAAGAACATCATGGCCGGGGTCTGGTTGGTAACTGCATGTGTCACGTTTCGGTAGGCTAATAAGAAATTGTCCACCTTATGCTGTAGTGGAATTTCATCGTCGCACATGGCCTTTATCGCCTTCTTAAAGGTTTGTACGAACCTCTCAGCCAATCCATTTGTGGCTGGATGATACGGGGCGGATGTGTAATGCCTTACCCCATTCCATCTCATAAATTTTCGAAACTCTTCGGACACAAACTGTGGTCCATTATCAGAGCAAATCTGCTCTGGCAAGCCGTTTCTGGCAAATATGGTCCATAGGACTGCAATCGTTTTCTCTGTAGTGGTTGAGGACATTTTTATCACCTCAGGCCACTTCGAATGAGCATCCACTGCTATTAAGAACATTGAGTCCATGAATGGACCAGCGAAATCAATATGCACCCGTTGCCTTGGAGAGGAGGGCCACTCCCATGGGTGTAGAGGGGCATGTGGTGGTGCATTTTGGACCTTCTGGCATCCTGAGCAGTTCTTGGTTAAGTCTTCGATTTGTTGATCAATTCCTGGCCACCACACATAAGCCCTAGCAAGGCTTTTCATTTTCACTCCCCCCAGATGACCTTCATGTAGCTCATTTAGCACTCTCTCCCTTAACTTGGATGGAATCACCACTCTGGATCCACACATCACTGTCCCCTGGCATACTGACAGCTGTTCTCTTCTGGATGAGAATGCTGGCAACAGTGAGTCGCCATGTGTTGGCCATCCCCTCACCGTCAAATCATATACCCGAGACAGCGTCGGATCATTGCGGGTCTCCTTCTCTATATCTGCATTCGTTACTGGCAATCGTTCAATTATTGACGAATAAAATATCTCGATAGGGTCCACTGCTGGTGCTTCCTCCACAGTAGGCAGTGGCAGGCGCGATAGCCCATCAGCGTTTCCATGCTGCTTCGTGCCTTTATATTCTATTTCATATTGATTCGCCCCTAGAAACAGGGACCATCTTTGTAACCGTTGTGCAGTCATCACTGGAATGCCCTTCTTAGGATTAAAGATGGAGGCAAGTGGTTGGTGGTCAGTCAGCAAGGTGAACTTCTGCCCATGCAGATAGTGGTTGAATTTTTTTACTCCCCATACTAGGCTGAGGGCCTCCCTGTCAATCTGGGCGTAGTTGCGCTCGGCTGAGGTTAGTGACCGAGACGCAAAGGCTACTGGCCTCTCCAACCCGCCTGGGAATTTGTGCGACAGCACCGCTCCAATACCATAGGGTGATGCATCACATGCCAAACGAATTGGTAGTGCTGGGTTGAAATGGGCCAACACCTCTTTTGATGTGATCAATTCTTTACACTTCTGGAAAGCTCGTCTACGTTTGTCATTCCACTTCCATGGTACCCCTGTTTGCAGTAGGGTGTTCAGTGGGTGTAATACCGTGGACAAATTTGGTAAGAACTTATGGTAGTAGTTTACCAGCCCGAGGAATGACCTCAGTTGTGACTCATTTTCCGGTGCTGGAGCCTTGACTACTGCCTCAATCTTTTCAGGGGACTTATGTAACCCCTCTTCATCGATGACGTGGCCACAATACGAGATCTGCTTCTGGAAAAACTCGCACTTGTGGCGATTAGCTCGTAGCCCATATTCCTTTAATCTGGTGAGCACCTTCTCCAAATTGGCAAGGTGATCACTGTCATTTTCGCCCGTGACCAGGATGTCGTCCAAATAACACTGGGTCCCTGGAATCCCTTGCAGGACTTGATCCATCACCCTTTGCCAAATAGCCGGAGCCGATGCTACCCTGAACACCAGCCGGTTGTATTGATAAAGACCTTTATGAGTGTTAATCGTAAGGTATTGTTTCGAGGCTTCTTCTACCTCCATTTGCAAGTACGCCTGGGCTAGATCAATTTTGGTGAAGCATTTAACTCCAGATAGCGAGGCGAAAATATCCTCAATTCATGGAAGCGGATATTGTACCGTGTGAAGGACTGGGTTCACTGTCACCTTAAAACCCCCACAGATGCGGACCTTCTTTGGTTCCCCAGGCGTATTACTCAACGACCTCTTCATTACAGGAACGATGGGTGTAGCCCACTCGCTCCAGTCTACTTTGGACAGTACTCCTGAACGTTCGAACCCTTCCAGCTCTGCTTTGACAGCTGGTCTGATCGCATAAGGCACTGGTCTGGCCTTAAGAAACTTTGGGCTTGCATTTTCCTCTATTTTAATCATTGCTGTTATGCCTTTTAGTGTTCCGAGTGCCTCCTGGAACACTTCTTTTGCGTCAGTTAGCATTTTTGACAGTTGTCCAGTTGTGACGTCGTCATCCTTTTTGGCCTCAACCTTCAGTGCCTGTATGGAATGCCAATCTAATTGTATCTTCCGGATCCATTCACGTCTGGCAATACATATATATCCATTTTAGGTATTTCCTGGCCTTTATATATCACTTTCACCCTTATTTTTCCTTTGGGGTAGACTTTTTGCCCCGTGTACGTCTTCAAGACAATTTCTGTAGCTTTCAAGGGTAATTGTGCAAATAGCCGCTTGTAGTCCCTTTGGTTTATTACTGTTAGGGCTGATCCTGTGTCCAATTCCATTTTCACTTGGACTCCATCTATCTTGAGTGTAACCCAGATAGTCTGGTGATCCTCCATTTTGGTTACCTTATGTAGTTTCAGACAACCCAGCTCCTTGCTTCCGGAGTCTGTGTCACTTTTCTGTTCGTATGAACTACTGTCCATCACCATGTGTACCTTTTTGTACTTCTCCTGTGGAGATTTCTTACTGTTGGTGTTCTTCCCAGACCTGCACTCTTGCTATGTGTCCTGCTTTTCCACACTGTCTGCACACTTGGTCCTTGAACCAACAATCCTTCTGGTCATGTGTTGTTCTGCCGCAGCGATAGCACTTCCCTGTTCCATAGGACATTTCATTGGTGCCATATTCTTGTGGTCTCCGTTGTATCTCTGCAGCGCCCCTTGCGGCTGCTTCATGTGATACTGCCATACTGAAAGCCTTGTCCAGCGTAAGATCCTTTTCTGATAGAAGCCATTTCTGGGTTCCTTCACTTTGCAGCCCACACACAAACTTGTCCCATAACATATCTGCTAGTCCCGCTCCAAACTGGCAGTGTTTCGATAGCTTGCGCAGTTCCGTTAGGTACTCAGCATTGTTTTCGTCTTTGTGTTGGTTCCTTTTATGGAACTTAAATCATTCTGCTATCAGCAGCGGTGTGGGGTTTAAGTGGTCCTGTAGGATTTCTACTATGCTTTCGAAATTCTTGTTCACAGGCTTCTCTGGGGTTATTAGGTTTCGCATTAACCCATAAGTTTTTGCACCCATGGAATTTAACAAAACCAGTGCTTTCCTAGCATCTGGCCCTTCATTCATCCTGCAGTACACCTCAATACGTTCCACATATGTCGCCCAATCTTCGACTTCGTTGTCGAACGTAGAGATACTGCCACTCTTCGGCATCCCTGGGTGTGATTTAACTGTCAAAAATGGTGTCTCCCGCGCTTCCCCTTCTTCTCCGCTGGCACAAAATGGCGTCTCCCGTGCTTTCCTTCCTTCCCGCGCTCGCCCTTCTTCTCCGCTGCGGCTTCTAAAAATGGCGTCTCCCACGCTCTTCCTTCTTCTCCACGGCTCAATGGTGTCTCCCACGCTCTCCCTTCTTTTCCCCATGGACACTGTTCAGCCCTTGAGCCCTGGCTGTGCTCTGCGCATTCTTTTTTTTTGTGCGCCTTTCCCGTTTCCGCCGCTCGGTCCTGAACCCGGCTGTTGCTTTACCCTCTCTCTCTCCGTTTTGTTTTTCCTCGACGCCGCTCGGTTTTCAACCCCCAGCTGTGCACTGTGCGCTTCACCCTCTGTCTTACCCCATCGACGCTGCTCGGCTTTCTCTCCGCCGTCGGTCGGCTCCAGCCGCCGCTGTCCGGGAAGGGTCTGCGCTGTACCTGTCGTCAGTCTATTGCTGATCGTCGTGGCTGGGGAACCAAGCCCGGCTCTCCACAGCCTCCCCTGCGATGTTCACTCTCTGCCGGATGACTGGGCGGTTGCTTGTGGTCGACGCCCGTGCTTCTGGCCTCGACTTTCTTCCACCGCCCTCCCGGAGCGAATCCTCGAAGGAAAATGCAGAGTTGCAGGTAGATTCGAATCGACACTCGTCGCCACTGTTAGATCCGTGATTCTGAGAGTATGATGTTTTTCAATAACCACACGGATGCTGTAACTGAACAATCAACAGATATTTACTGGAGTAGGGTAATCTCAAGACTGGGGTACAGAGGCATGCTCAAGGCTTATATACAGGTGTGGTCACTGCCGGTACTACAGTATACAGGAGCTGTAAAAGTAGTTCTCTCTTAAAGGTACATACACTACAGTTTTAAAAATAATGGGGGAGAAATTTGCTTGGTTGGTGCCTCAGGAGGCACTAACGACTTACCGACCAGGCGCGGTGATGTTACCGCCTCCTGCAAAATTTTGCGGTGGCGGTTACCCCTAGTGCCACAATCTCCTGCGCCCAGAAATCGTGACATTATCCAACTCTGCAGCGCCCCGGACCCAAACGTCAGTTCCGCCCCCTGCAGCATTGCCAGGCGAAAACACCGGCAGCTGTAGCAGGCGTTCATCAGGAGGCCGGGCACTTCGGGGGCAACTTAAATGCGAGGTGGCCGAGGTAAGTAAAAAAAATTCTGAATTGCTCTGTCTCTTTTTTTTTCCCTTTGTCTTTATCGATCAGCCCGGCGCTCTGCTGGAGTGCATGGGGCTGATCGGGCCAGATCACGGCTGCCGTCAGGGACCAGCTAACTGGTTCCAATGCAGAGCCTGCAGAGATGGCCCTTCCCTTTAAGGGAGGGGAGGAGCCCTTCAACGCAGCAGTGCTGCACACCTACCTGCTGCGCTCCAGGATGGAAGTGGAGATCTTGATTTAGCACACCACTTCCTTCCTGGAACGCTATAACACAATTTTTAAAAAGCTGTGAATCATTAGCGCCTGGCGCGAAGTTTCCCAGCTTTCAAAAGTTACCGCTCCCAAACGGAGCAATACTGAATTTCTCCCCCAACAAGTGTTAATAGATTGAGTGGATCCAACCTGGGTTTATGGGGAGAATTAGCTTAGCTGAGTTATATTTGTAGTCAACGCTGTAAGCAAACATAAATCAGAAGGGAATATTTTGGTTGTGACCGATTTACAGACGGTAGCCAACCCTATCAGTGAAAGAAATAAGAATGATGTGTGCACCGGAGAATTTATGTTCTGGAATCCACACATATTTGGGTAATGCACCCCCTTGATTAAGCAAACAGAAAATATAGAACAGCAAGGGGAGTTGGTTAAAGCACGAAACCAAGAGAAGCCTTTAAAAAAGGAAAATCGGAAAGCTGTGGTTATGCGCTGGCAAAGACAGCAAATTATGAAACAAAAGGAACAATTAAAAGCAGATAGCGACTGCATCAAAAGTTTGAAAACCCAATTAGACCAAAACACCCAAACCAAGAGCGATTGCATCAAAAGCCCAATTAGATCAAAAAAACAAAGAAAGCATGTCAGTAGATTATATTCAAGCCAGCGGTGCAAGGAAATCCAAAGAATTAGTAACATGTAAAGCTTAGCATGAAGAGCAGGAGGGTTTAAATAAAATATGGGACAAAAGGTAGAGGAATTAGCCAGTACCTTAAGTGGGGTCCTCAAACAACAACAGGGGAACCAACACAGCACTGGAGACACGACAGACCCAGATACGCACTGTCAAAAAAAATCCAGGAGCTGGAGGAAAGTTACAAGCAAAAGAAAGGAATGAGGCATGCCATAACCCCTAACCTCACCTACCCACAAGATAGCAAGAGCAATAATTCCTCATGGGAAGAGGTAAACTCTATAGAACTAGCGAAGGCTGTCAGCCAGTATGAGCATGACCGAGACAGGGAGCGAGAGGGCCAGGGTCCAGAACCAGGACCTCCTGACATACACCACATTCCCCAAGCGGTGATGAGACCCAGACGAGTAGTAAAAAAGGACACGGCAGGCATTGACCTGGGGTTCCCCAACATTCCCTGGGTGTCTTGTGTGAATGTGTGAAAGTTTGCTGACCTATGAATGTTTAACAGAGTTATACGCTGTTAAACCCTCTGTAGTCTTATACAGGAAACTTTGGTTTATCCGGAGGTTGTATGTCCGGAATACTCGATCTAACGGCAAAAATCAGGAGCCGTTTTCTGTAAGTTTTTTTAGATCTCGGTTTTTTTTTCCCTGTCAGCCACTGCAAGGTCTATAGCTATAGCAACAGCTTCAGCTAGAGATGCTTGCAGCTGCAGCTGACTCTTTAGAAGCTGTTGCTAAGCAACAGTGTTTGTTGTCAGATACAGAGATGAAAACCTCCGTATGCTTCAACATTAACTTTGTATGTCCGACAGTTTTGATAGATTGGCAACACGCCGGTCCCATCGGTGCCAGATATCACAAAGTTTCCTGTATTTGATGTTGGAAGTATTTTAAGCATTTTAATAAATTTATTTTCTACAAACGTATACTATTCTAAGTTTGTTCATTGTTTACTCTAGGAATATATACACGTGTATTATTTTTGAGATACGGCAAACCTGCTCAGGCCTGAGTTAAAATTACAGTCGGGTGGCAATGATGTCACCGGACTGCAACATGCATATGTAAAGAAGGCTCCGTGCATGTGTCCTTGCTGCCTGCTCAGGAGAGCAGGTTAAAATTGCAGATGTTGCGATTGTGGCGGATTTCGGACAGGTAAGAGCCAGGGCAATTTTAACTGCCCACCCACCAGGTTTCTGCTGAGCGAGTCGGGTTGAACTCACCCCCAAAATTTGAATCAGGTTTGTGGTTTTGAACTGTGAATATTCCTAAGGCTCGCGACCTGGGAATTTCACGTAAAAATTTGTCACTCTTTGAGTTCATAATCCATTACAGGGATCAATATTTTTAAGGTGCATGAAAGTGTGAATATGGTTGTTGAGTATGTTCATTTCAATTTAGAATTGGGGAAAACTGTGATTCATATTTTAAGTTAAAGATGCAGGCGTGGATTTATTTTGATTAAGCTTACTTGTGCGAATGTGAAAAGCAGAGGGAGTTGTTTAAAACAAAAGACGCATTTAAAGCAATTACAAGTTACAGTTGCTATGGTGTCTGGTAGTAGATCAATTTGAACTTCTCAAAGCGCTTTGTTTTAATTAGATTACAACTAAAAATTTGCTACTGCTTTCTGCAGTTTAAATTAAAGACGCATGTTTTAGTTAAAATCAATTCGAACTTTTACAAAGTACTATTTTCTTAATTTGGTTACTTCAAATCTGAGACCTGCTTCTAAAATTTCCCCATGGGCCAGTGAGAACGGCAAGGCAGGTGAGCTACCCAAGAAGTTTAAGATTGCCCTGGAGATGTGGGAACCACCCGTAGCATTGCATGGCCAGTTCATTAAAGTTCAAAGTGAAATTTAGATATTGCAGGGTGCAGGGTTAAATCATTCCAGAGGCCTTTAACAGAGCAGAACAGGATAACTTGTTATTTTATCAGGGTAAATGGCTATTCCTGCAGTCACTTCGTAATGAGGTGGTCCGTTGAGTCCACACAGCTAGTGGGCACAAGAAGGATGACAGCCTGGTCTAAAGTCTAGTGCAGCAGATGTGGTGGCCTTGTATGGATCAGACTGTGAATGCCCATTATTAATGACTGCCTCACGTATAACCAGAATGATCCCGGGCCCAGAGTTAAAATGCCCTCCAGCCATGTTCCAGCATCCATAGCCCGTGGAGAAATTTGCGGATTGATTACATTGGCCCATTTCAAAGGACTCAGAAGGGTAACCAGTACATCTTGGTTAGAATTGACTGTTTTTCCAAATGGGGCTAAGTAGCAGTCAATCAAAATTGTAAATTTGTTTGAGAGAAAAAACACCAAATATGATGGAATAAAGAATGGGAAAGGGGAAGATTCTATCCCTTGTCTACTGTCACAAGTTGCAAGAGTTCTTTTGTTTTCAATGTACATCAGGTCTCAGTCTTTAAAAAGCCTTTTGTGAATGTTTTGGTGCCACTGCTGTGGCTCCACCCTCTTTTCCAATGTGTAAGAATGTTGCAAAGATTTAGTTTGCGAAGACAAATTATTTCTTCATTTATATTCTTCAGTATTTTTACAGTCATTTGTGAAGATGCCTGAAGAAAGAACGATGATGTAATTTAATGGGATTTTGTAAGCACGTGCCATTTTGATAATTTTATCTGTTCTGTATTGTGTTTAGTTAATAAAATATTGGTCTGAATTAAATTGGAATTATTGTAGTTAACTAACCTATTAGTGGCCACAGTGAAATTCGGCTTGTTGTAAATTATGTGGCGATCTCTATTTCTGGATATGAGACTGTCACATATAAAAGTGGTGGAAGTGGAAATTGCTATCTCTATGGCAATAATCTGGAGACATCTTGTCATTGGACTGTTCTAACCAACCAATGAGTTAATTTCTAAGGAAGTTTTGAAGGTATATTAAAGGCTTTGAAAAAAAAGTTAAATGAAGTTTGGTTCTTTTTCATTAGGCAACGTTTGCTAAAATTTACATGAAGTGACGCATTTATGTCTGACGATATCTTCTTATAAACATACAAAGAACTCCGCTGACAATTGTTTCAAATTAACAAGTAACAACTTTTTGTTGCTGAATGTAAATATATATATATATTGGGCATTATTCAATTCTAAGTTTCTTAATTTGAGTGGATATTTCCCCACAGTGACAGAAGGAAATCATGAATTGACAAATTAACCCCATGGGTTCTCAAGAAGAGCCACAGTGGATTCTCTATTTTACTTTTACTTTATACAGGGGGACCATGGTTTTCCAGACCGCATGAATGTTGATGGTGCAGCAAGAGATCCAGTAGTTTTAAGAATTTAAGACCTTACCTGCAGACATCGTCAGGCATCAAATGTCATAGTGTGGTGATGCTTTTGACTAGAGGCTTTGCCTTTTCAAAGGCTCATCCTTAATCCATTCAGGTGTAGGAACTGGGGTTCCTAGCCAAAGAATTGAGATCGACTCAGAAAATCAAAAACAATAAAATTTAATGAACAAATGAAGCTGTACAGGAAACTGTAGGATACAATGCAAATAGGTCTGGTCTGCTTGAAAGCCTCTCTGGAACTGCTAGAAGGTTCCGAGCTCAACTGCTAGAAGGTTCCGAGCTCAACTGCTAGCAGGTTCCAAGCTCAACTGCTAGCAGGTTCCGAGCTCAACTGCTAGAAGGTTCCGAGCTCTACTGCTAGAAGGTTCCGAGCTCTGACGTCATGACGTCATCACGTTCTTCCCGCCGTTGAGAGATCACGTGACGGATGACATGATGTCATCACGCGGAGTACAGGAAAGAAGCCCTAGTACAGTTAACAGATACATTAAAGGTGCAGCCCCCAGCTGTACTACATTGCTGTAAAAGGGATTATATACAATTGTCCGTAATCCTCTGGTGGTTCTGCCACAGGGTCATTTGTTATCTTATGAAACAGAGAGCTCAAGTGGAGGGAGGTATGGGAGTTGCCCCCAAAAGAAATTGCAAGCACTTCTGTCTCTAACGCAAAACCACCAAGCCTGAGCATCATTAGTTTCCACAGTTGGAATTGATAAGATAAATGAATCCGAGTTGCTGTTTCAAGCACTTGAGAAGTGAAAATTTACCTGAAGTTTAAGGGGATAATCAAATTTTCATTGAAAAAAAAGAGAGGCGTGCAGTCTAGGTGGTTCTTGCCCAGTGATGTGCATCAAGGGAAAACGTTTTTGGGGAAATAAAATTGAACATTTACAAGCTCTGTCAGTCCAATAACACTGCTGTTTGGATTTGGGAACATTTTGAAATGATATAATGGAGTCAGGCAGTATAATTGGGAAATAAAAGGTGCTCTAAAATAAACAAACAAAATATATTAATAACTTGGACCAGGTGGGAGCATTTAATCTATGTTTTCTACCTTTAATATTGCATTGGGTGGTAAAGTTCCTCCAGGGCTCATGAATGAGATAGAATGGTAATTAATGGTATGTGTAAAATTGAATGAGAGGATGTGATTGAGGATGGAAAATAGAAACAGGAAAATTACACCGCCAAATGGGAATTTTTCTAAAATCATTTTCTTAGGTGAATTAGAATAAATCACCTGGGCACAATTCACCAAAGATATCAACCTGGACACAATGTAAATTCCAGTGAAAGTCAGGAAAATGTAGGTGAGAATAGTTAATTGTAGCTTTCTCTTGGAGTTGTTTGTGTCCTTGCCTATACTGAACAATAGGAAAACCACATTTGATAGCCTAGCTACTGCCTGAGACATTGGGATCGTGCAGGGGGAGATGAGAAAGATCTCCAGACCCCGCCTATGCACGCCCCAACTATCTGTTGATAAGGTCATCTGAAAGGCCAAAATGGCCTGTATTGGATGTCACATGTGGCATGATATTGGGATACCAGTGTATATTTGCAAATGTGATTTGTTGTGTGTGAGACAACTAGCATGCAGAAATGGATGGTAAAGATACACTGAAGAATGGGTCTCAGACATGCTCACTTACTTGACAACAGCACAACATGAAATGGTTAATGTGCCTTAGGAGAGTGAAAACACTTTTTAAATCAAGGCACTGACACATGCTCCATAGAGAAACTGACTAATTAATGAAACAATCAGGTTAGAATTAAACACACTGGTACCTGTCAGAGGGATTTAAATTAAAGTAAAGAGGGACATAAAATTTAGATTTACAAAATTCTAGGTTGGGTTCCTTTGAGTTAACAATAAAATTGGGACAATTGCAGGCTAGGGAGAACTAATACTTAGCAAGCATTATCCACAAGATGAATACGGGTAAAGGGAGAGCTGGAGAATCTTATAAGTCCATGATTTCTTGATAATATGTAGCTTTCTGTACAATTCATTATGCTTTTCTCTGTCTGTATCTGATGTATAGTATTGGCCAAATGAAACTTTGATTAGTTATGTGTGCTTATGTAAATGTAATACTAGCCGACTGGAAATCCAAGATGATCCAAGGGAAGGTCAGAAAGAAACTTAATGGGTAAAGTGAAAATTGGTACCCAGAGTGGTTCCATGCAAGTTCAAAAGGAGGGAATGTCAGAATATTTTAAAGTGGTTTAAATGGTCAAGTTGACTGTGGAGAAAGGGGCAAGATTTTTTTTTCTGTCTGAAAAGAACAAGCTGAGCCATGAGACTAAGACACCACATACCACAGTAAAAGATAAAGATTGGCCTACGCATTACAGTGCAATAAACAAAGCTTATAGGACAGAGTTGGAGACAGAAAAGATATGAATGCGCTGTAAACACCCCAAGCTTGGCGACAGCGTGGCAGAACCCAAGGTAGCCAAATAGTATAAGGGTAGGCCCTGGCTCCTCCAATAGTTAGAGTGCTATCAGGAGAACCGGAAGTCCTTTCACCATAACGGTGACCCACAAAAGATAACAGGTCTGATCAGCTTGAATGGGACTTCGTGGAGGAAACAGGTTGTATTAATTGCTTGCCATGTAATGTAATACTGTAGAACAGTTATATACAAAAACAATACTGTTATTAGTCAATGTATATTAAAGCTTGTTGTTTAAAACCAGTCGGCCCTGAGTCACATGGAGGTTATTACTGCAGGACTAACAATGCAAGCATAGCCACAGGAAATACGTTAACAACACCTTTGATGTAGATGGCGGGCAGAAGATCCAGAATTTAAAGAGCAACAGCAAATGTGACAAAACACAGTGAAACCGGGTTCCATCCAAAATTCCTTGTTCATCTCCAGGCTTGCTTTTGCCCCTCTCAAATCACAGGATTTTTATGCATTTGACCTTTTAAGACAAAATCAACCTCAGAAATTAAAAGAAACATATTTTAGAATTAAATTATTAAATCTGTGTTTTGTTTCTCCAATAATAACCATAGCCGTTCTCTTGCTCTGTTTCTCTTGGCTTTCTCTTTCTGTCTGTCTCTGTCTGTCTATCTCTCTCTCTCTAGTTCTCTCTGTCTGTATTTTGTCTGTCTATCCCTCTCTATCTTTCAGCTTGACACACTTGCTGTAGTCAAAAATGAATACCTTTTAAAAGTATAGTTGAAAACCTATTCAAATTCACCATGCAGTTTATATTAATTTGATTTTCAAAAGCACACAAACTGAAATGCAGTTATAGTCAAAGGCATAATTTGACTTATCCACCGGGAGTATTTTTTTCAGTGCATAAGACAGATTGAAATTCAAATATAAACTACTTCAATAAAGTTTTTGACATTTTCCCTCTAGATTTTATTCAAATAATTTTGAAGAAAAAACAAACAGATAGTATTAGAGGCTGAGAAAAGTATGTTTTCACTTGGTCTGCCAAAATGCTACTGATCTATCCTGGGAAATTGTACATTACACATGCTCCCTCTACAGCTAACAGTCAGAGCCCTGCTCATAATATTAAGTTAAAATCCAGACTTTTGAGAGAACTGAAGCTTCTCAAATAAATACATTAATGAAAGTATTCAAAGACACAAAGGACAACTTTATTGTTAAGTTTAATATTTTTATTGTGAAATACATTTTTTATGTGATGTTTTTATGTGACAAACCTTATTTTGGATAGTTAGAAATTTCAATTACTGAGAAAAATGGCCGATGAATTTGTTTCAAAAGGTGATTTGAGTGGTTCACCTCTTTTCTTTTATTGGCAGGTTATTCTTCCTAGTCATTCAAGATTGGTTGTTTTTATAAATTCTTCGTCGGCAGCTTGCTAGCCACTTTCTTTGCTTTAGATTTGTATATTTCCACTTCTTCTGTTTTAATTTGGTGCTATGTTACTTTGAGCCAATTGTGATGGGAAAAGTGTGACGGAAAACTTTACAGGAAGTAAGTGACATGCAAAGTGCACTCTATATGCAAGACTTTTAATGTATTATAACAATGTAAGTTGATAGTAGCAGTGATCAACTTTAATTATGTAGAGCTCTAAAATTGCAAGGTGTGTTTGGTGAGCATGAAAATGTTTGTAATGTTTTCATAAGGCACACATGAAAGACACACTCTTCATATTGACTCCTGCTCCAAAAAAGAATAACTCACTCAAGCAAAACGTTGCAACTTCATCTTATGCACTCAACTCTAACAGAGTGATAATGCTTTCTGAACTCCCAGGCAATTCCCAGCAACAACCTGCTTGCATAATCTATCTAGCTCTCATCTTCATTGAATACCTGCTGTTGTATTTAAATACATGTGTTTTTTAGATTTGACAACTGGATGTTTTATCTTGTTTATTTCTAATTAGAATGCATTCTTGCACTTTACACTGTAATCACCATTCCAACAGATTAAATTTGGCCACTGATAAATGTATAACCGATCCAAACAATCATTCAATACATCCCATCACTTCCTATTCATAGTAATTTATGGAGCTCCTGATGCACTTACACTTATAATCATGATCAAGCGTAAAATATCCGCCAATTATTCATCTTTCCTTTGCTTAGTACACTCAACATTGTCAATCCAACTTACATCAGTCATTTTTATCACACAATTTTTTGTAAAGGTCACAGATGAATAATGAAATATCTTTATTTAGGTTAGTTGTAGAATAATTGATTGGACCAAAGTCACAATTGTTACAAATTTATCATTGTTTTCTGAGCAGGCTACAGAAAAACTGAAACAAATGATGTTTTGGGGAAAAAAAATGGTGACTGTAAGGTATGTTTTTGTCAATGATCGAATGTCATATATTCCTCATCAAGGTGTTTTCTGGAGGCCATGCATATGAACATGCATTGAGATATGGAAGGCCCGAAAATCCACAGGACCACTTATGCTGCAATAAAGCAGGTACCGGTACCGGGGCAGAACTCCCGCCCACTGGTTAAGTGCATTGCTGACATCATAGAAACATAGAAACATAGAAACATAGAAGATAGGAGCAGGAGTTGGCCATTCGGCCCTTCGAGCCTGCTCCGCCATTCAACGAGATCATGGCTGATCATCCAAACCCTAGCACCCGGTCCCTACACCGACAGCCATCCCACCCAAGCCCTATCCCCGTAACCCCACGTATTTAATCCCCCCTAACACTAAGGGTCAATTTTTTTTATCATGGCCAATCAACCTAACCTGCACATCTTTGGACTGTGGGAGGAAACCGGAGCACCCGGAGAAAACCCACACATCATCAGGGCCCTACTATTATTTTAACCAGAGGCCTGCCCAGTAAAGCCATTGTGACTTTCTCGCCAGGCCAACCTAACCAAAGGAGGCCCGAAAAGGTAAGTCTTTTTACTTTGTTTGACTTGCCTAGTCAGGCCAGAAGGAGCAGGGCACTTCAATGAAAGTTTAGGCCTCTCCTCCCCTGGACTTCCTCTCTCTCCCCCCACCCAACCATGAAGCCCACCTCAACCCCTTCCCCACAACTTTCCTCAATGTCGAGGACTGTTGGGTGAAAATAAATTCGCATCTAATCTGTGGTAACGTAAAAGGTGCAGTTTATTGAAAACAGAGCTCTGGGAGAAGCGTCTCAGACCCCGCGGTCTGTGCGAGCACCTTCTCCCCGATCAACAAAATTCACAAGCTTATGTACAGTACAAGACTGGAGCACACCGATAGCCGTTATTACATTACTTATTCCTTGGCCAATCCGGCCCAATTATATTCCTTCAAAAACAACCTAATTATAACTTTACATCGTTAGCTAAGCCCCCTTCTTTCAGTTCTGTCTTTTATCTAAGTTTGTCCAGTTATCTGGATCGCAGGGTCCATTCTTGCTTCAGCGTGGCTTCAGCCGATCACGAGTCAGTGACTCGTGATTGGACATGGCTCAAGGGTTAATCAAACATATCTTACATACATCCGCGTGACAGTTGTTACTTCGTAACCTGATTGTTCTGCAAATGTTAACCTTGTTATTGCAGCTTCTCATATCTCCATATGCTTAATCATTTTTGTAGTTCAGTTTCTGACCATCTGTTTCATTTGTGGTTTCAACTAGTTTCAACTGAAACTAGGTTGTCATGCTGTGTCGTTTGACTGCAACATTCAACTGGCTCAAATCCCAACCCTTCAATCCCTCCTGTTGGTCCCGGTACAAATTTAGATTTTGCCCCGGGATACCAACTTCCAATGCCATTTCTTGCCATCCACCAGGTAGTCACCCTGTATTGAGGGTTGGGCTCAATTGTCCTGAGCTCGTCCTTCATTGATCATCATGTGACTCTTTACATGTGAGACTCGTCTTCCTCGTCGTCTTCTCCTGTTGCTTGTAGTTCGTCTGTCGTTGATAGCAGGGGTTTTATCGCATCTCCAGATGCTACTGGAATGCCGGCGAGTGCCAATCTGCTAGGGAGGGCAAGTGATGGATGTATGGCACCACATATCCCAAATAGCAGGGCCCGGTCCAATTTCGTGGAAGCCATGGGTATGCCTTATGCCCACAAATAAAATAGGTCCCGTTATAGGCAGTTAGGTTCATATTCGTTGCGAATGTGGAAAAGCCGGACTCGCTGTTACTCCCTGTGATTCCGTTCCATTTCCCCCCACTAGTGAGGTTTGTTAAACCAGTTGTGTTAAACCACCAAACTTCTAAGGGTGAACCTTGTTCGAGTGTTGTCCAATTATGTTTACAACTACTGTTTCCTGCTTCCAGATTCCCCTCTTCCCCTCTGCTTACATTCCTTATCCAACATATCGCCCCAACAGGTCTTCCTACCCCAGTTGTGTTTGTGAGGATAAGGTACGGTGGCTTTTTGCTTATATTATACACGGGTTTGTACCATCCTTCAAACATGTTTAAGGGATATCCTGCACTCCTGAACTGTATTCTTTGTTCCTCCCGTTTTCTGCTCTGGGTGTCGTTACCATTAGTACTACTGCTCGTATTGTTTCTACTAACTAACCATTCTGCCATTTGAATTACGTTCAATGGTATTGGTCTAAGAGGGATTCCCCCGTTGGAGTGGATTGGGATATGGCTACATACCCAACACGCACTTTCTCCCTTGTCCCTTACATACACATAACTCATATACAAAAACGTATTAACATGTAACTCTCGCTTTTCCCGTGCCGGGTGGCATGTCACTCCGGTCAACGCCACACATATTCCACAAAACAATACTATAGTCAAATACATTTTAAAGACGTATTAACAATTTTCCAAAGGGTTATTGAGATTGATTGCAGGTATCACCTGTTAAATATACAAATATGCATTTTAGTCCTTGTAGACCTTCAGTTGAGTCCAGTGTTTCCATCGCCCCATCCCCTTTATTATATCTATATACATGCACAAGTATCTCCACTAATAAGGACTTCAGCTAAAGCAGCTGCATGTCCATGCTCATCTTCCGAGGCGATTAACAGGTCATCCACGTATTGCAACACAGTGCTGCGATACGGGTTGAGGTTCACTGTTTCTAACAGTGAACTCATTACCCGGTGGATACCGCCGGGCTGTTATGGAACCCCTGAGGTAGCCTAGTCCATGTGTACTGTCTTTCCCCGACCGTAAAGGCAAACTTATTCTGGGATTCCTGGTCTAAAGGTAAAGACCAGAATCCATTAGCTATGTCCAAAACTGTAAAAATCTTGTGCTCCGAGTTCAAGGCATTTAAGATTGTGGATGGGCTGGCCACTATTGGGTGCAATTTGGGCGTTACCTTGTTTAATTCAGTATAATCAATAGTCAGTCGGAATGATTTATCCAGTTTGGTGACTGGCCATACGGGCGAGTTGGTCGTGCTTTCGGTAATCCTAATTATGCCCCTTTCTTACAGATCACGCACTATTTCTTGTACTGCTTCCCGTGCTTCTGTTTTAATAGGGTATTGCTTATGGGGCTTGTGTTCCGGACCTGGAACCGTGATTGGCTCCGTTTTTACCCGTCCGGTGTCCTGTTTTGTCTTAACCCAAACCCCTTTCATAATTTTGCATATGGTCCCGTATGGTTTTCGTTCTAGTTCCCAATCCCTGCTCAAAGATGCTGCACTCCCTACCCTAGCCAAATTGGTGCATGGTTTATCTATACTGACCTTGGACCCATCTCCTTTGGACCAAACAATTTTATTTTGCGCGGAGTCCACCAATATATTAAATTATTTTAGCAAGTCTATTTCTAATATGGTACCTTCGTTATTTGGACACACATAAAATTGGGCGGGGAGGAGTTTTCCTGTTATCTCTAAAACTTGTACTTCACTTTTATAAGCCTTAATTTTTATACCCCCTAATCCTACTATATATATATACACCTTGGTTGTCGGAAGGGGCAAATCAGTCAAGGATACTGATGCTCCTGTGTCAACTAACATTTCACACGGTTGGCCCCCAATAATGCTGCTACCCTTTCCTGTTTAATTTTTTACACCTCCCTTTTCAGTGTGTTCAGATTCCTTTGCATCTATCTGACATGCCCATTGAACTGCGAGATCATACGTAGGGGCGACTTTTACCCCCATTTTTAGGATGGCTTGGTGTGCCGATGAGAGTCCATCCTTAAACATCTGGATGAAGGGCTGGTCTGTTCGTTGTGGGTTTGCTTGCCCTGACGATTCGCAATAGGTGTCAAACAATCGTTCTCCATAATCACTACTAGATTCTCCCTTTCTTTGCTTTACTGATTGGATTTTTCCCCAGTTTATAGTAGGGGCCCCAAGTGCCATTTCTACTGTGATCTTAAAGGGCCCGTATGCTTCCCGCTGTGCCGCCAGTGCGGCACTCGCAGGTACTGCACCCGCCCACGATCCATCTTGCATGCCTGCAGCGGGGTTTACATTTCTCCATTTGTCGGCTGGGCATTTCGCCCTAACTAACTGGTGGATGTCTCGAGGGTGTAAATCATGGATTTCCCACATTTCCTCTAAATTCCTCCAGAACTCTGAGTTCTGACTACGGGGTTTAAGGGTTCCTAAATCTTTAAGAATGGCTTGTTTTTCAAGAGGTGAGAAAGCCCGATATCGATTTTGAGCTGGCACTGGGTGTCGTATTACGGGTGCCATCGGCACTACCGGAATATCACTTTTGTCTCCAGGTGGAGCCGAGGCATACGGCGGGGGGTTTTCTTTATCCCATTCATCTCTTTTTCCCTTGCCTGTCAATTCCATCCTTTCTACTAAAGTTTCTAATTCTGCTATTCTCATTCCTTGTTCTTCCATCTTACTGGTTTGTGTCTTAACCCTTTTTGTTAACATTACTAACTGATGTATTAAAATTACTCCTGCTTTCTTAGTTTTCTTTTGTTTCTGCTTTTCCCACCACTCCCGTTGTGTTATTGGTTTTTCTAGTGGATCCCACCCATCTTTCTTCATTTTATCGATCAAACCCTTTTGGTCGTCAGCATAAAGCCGACTCATCGATCCTGGCGGACCCCAGTCTGGGCCTCCGCCTTCCGCCATAATGTATTAATTCTTGTTACTAGTTTACCGCGTCCCGGTCCCCCCTAATAACTCATTCTCAGAGGTCTACCTATCATCCACCACTAGTGATGGCGGTCCTGACTTGTAACTATCTCGCTGTCAGAGGTGATTATTTCACTTGCAGCCGTTAGTACATTAATACAATACGTCACGTAATGCAATACAACAGATCCCGCAACGCAACACAGCAGAGAGACTTTTAGTCTGTCTCGGATTCCCAACTAACTCTGGCCTTCATGTGGAGCCCAGTCGCCCTCTTAATTCCGGCTCAGTATGGGTCCTCGAGACATTTACATTCCGAAATAACACATCAGGTTTCAATCAACTTAATCACTATTTAAACTGCATCTCTCACCCGTCACGGATACCAGATTTTTTCGATACTGCGTCGCTGTCACACCGCCCTTCCGAGTGATCCAATTTCTGGACGGTCAAAATTCTGACTACTCGCCCCGCTCACTGGTGCAGGCGGTCTTCCAGCTCCGCAGTACCCTGCTCGCAGCGCCAATTTGTTGGGTGAAAATAAATTCACATCTAATCTGTGGTAAAGTAAAAGGTGCAGTTTATTGAAAACAGAACTCTGGGAGAAGCGTCTCAGACCCCGCGGTCTGTGCGAGCACCTTCTCCCCGATCAACAAAATTCACAAGCTTATATACAGTACAAGACTGGAGCACACCGATAGCCGTTATTACATTACTTATTCCTTGGCCAATCCGGCCCAATTATATTCCTTCAAAAACAGCCTAATTATAACTTTACATCATTAGCTAAGCCCCCTTCTTTCAGTTCTGTCTTTTATCTAAGTTTGTCCAGTTATCTGGATCGCAGGGTCCATTCTTGCTTCATCGTGGCTTCGGCCGATCACGAGTCAAATATACCTTACATACATCTGCGTGACAGTTGTTACTTCATAACCTGATTGTTCTGCAAATGTTGACCTTGTTATTGCAGCTTCTCATATCTCCACATGCTTAATCATTTTTGTAGTTCAGTTTCTGACCATCTGTTCCATTTGTGGTTTCAACTAGTTTCAACCGAAACTAGGTTGTCATGCTGTGTCGTTTGACTGCAACATTCAACTGGCTCAAATCCCAACCCTTCAAGGACCATTGCTATGGTCCCAGATGGTAGCATCCTGCTACCCAACGTTGTGCTCCTGTCCACCAGTCAGCTGCCATTTCCTGCCAGTTTCAACTGAGGTGATGCAGATGAGGCCTGGGAGTTAAAATCTCCCAGGCATCATGCTGCCGAGATTGGTACAGTTTGCTGCTCACCTCAGCTTCCACCTACCCGATTCCCGCCCCAAGTTAAAATCGGGGCTACAATGTCTGGAGCAATCTACCAGCAGGATGACTCTGGATTTAAGGGAGCCGACTGCTGTGTTTGAGGAGCAGGAAATTGAGCTACAGAGGAAGTAAACCGCATTGGCAGTCAGCAATAGCGAGATCCATGGGCCAGTGTCAGCTGCAGGTGAGTTGGTGCAAAAGCCAAACCTGCTACAACACTTTAAAGATCCAAGTTCTCATTGGACTGCAGAGATGTCTCTGTCTCATCACCCTCTCTATGGGCATTGCATACCCATTATTACTTCATTTCCACCTCTTCTCCAGGTCCAGCACAGCAAGGTAGGGGCTGGGAGGGGTGGCAGATGATGAGGAAGAGGGTAATAATGGTGATGATATATGAACATACAAAAATGACAGACTGGAAAAGAACCACTGGTCCATCTTGCCTGTCCTATACAATTATGCATCCTACTGCATCACAATACAGACATTCCTCACCCACCCAGAAGTCATGTAATCTCTTGGGATGGGTGAAAAGCTAGATACAAACCCATGGTGAATGCAACCTGGCTGTTGCAGGAAACAAAGCTGCAAATGAGCTGCACGTTGAGGGAGTGGTATCTCTTTCTATTGAAAAAGATGCTAGGCTGGAGATGGGGAGTATGCAAGGCAATGTGGGTTCAGTCTATTGCACCTGGTCCCTGGGGAAGGCTGCAATGCAGGCAAAGTCTAGTGCTCTCTTGTTTTGCTTCACTTTTTCCATGGGAAAAGTAATGTAGCTGTTCTGCCTGGTGCAGAGAACCTCAGTGACCTCCCTGATACAGCGATGGACTGTAAACTGAGCGATGTCACTGATGTCACCTGCTGCAGCCTAGAAGAAGCCTGTTGCATAAAAGTTAAGGACCATGCTCTGATGCAAGACTCGAGTTGTGGCTGCAGTTGGTGACATAATTCATTGACAGCCTTCTTTGTGAAGCAAAAGCACCTGAGTCATTGCTCCTCAGAAACGTTCATGTATGAGACGTGCTCCTTGAAGATCCGTCATTGGTATGACATTCTGCACACTGTCCTCCTCCTCACTCTTATCTCAGCTTCTCCTCTCTCTTGTCTTCTTTGTTGCTCCCAAAGGCAGCCCTACCAGACCACTCACCACTGCAGTAAAACTATTTTGAAGACAACCAAAAACAATGAAGCACCAGCAAAAATCTCTTCTCAGAAGACAGAATTGAGTTTTATAAGTCAGAAAACAGCCCAAAAAATGCACAGAAGTTAGCTAGCAGCCTAGAAGGACAAACCATCAACCAACCTGTAGTAGTGTATGAGCCCTATAAATAGTGCCGCTGAAGGGACCTTCCTGCCTCTTAGCACCATGGCTTTCTGAGCGAGTTTGTCACATGGCGAGTCAGGCACTGAGGCAGACCAATTTCATAAAATGGTGCTACAACAACCCTTACTTAAATGTTTTACTGATCATTTAACATATTTCTCTGTGTGCCTGTTAATGCACTTCCTGTTTAAAAATGAGACATCATTTGTCTTCATGGAATTCATTGAACTGTACTCAAATAAATTACAGTAGAAGGAAATGAAAGAAGTGAACTTATCTGAATTTTAAGCATCATTTAAAAGTACAAGTGGGACTCTGTATGGATGACAAATCATAAAGCAACATGTCAGAAGAACGGCAATTTAAAACTAATGAATAACGTAACTAGAAAGACTAGTTGGTCCTGATATTTTCTGACATGTTATCCCATCAAGTCATGTCCCAGTGCAATCATTATTATTTTCAAGACTCCAATTACCTGCTAGTGATGCAAGGATAACTAGCACAAAAAGCATTGACTCCTGTGAAGCTCATGATTTTTGAGACACGCAAGCATTTATCAGGTCTGATGGATCACATATGTGTATTCCTAGCCAATTGCTTTTAACCTGAAAGTCAGTGGCAGAGAATTCATTGCCTTGTCTGGACTCCTGTTTTCCTCCCTTGGGAACACATCAGCTGGTAATGCATTGTGTGGCAGAAGATAATACATTTCTAACTTCTGGCTACAAATGATTAATTGAATGACACTAGAATAGGTAAGACATATGTTAACTAGTACTATCATAATCGGTCAAAAATTGTATATATTGCAGTAGGCTGTAGCACGTCAAAGTAAATCCTGCCGCATATGAAGAGTTTTATCTCTGGGCTGCTTTGTAATTGCTGAATGATGATTGCAGTAGCTGTTGAATAATGATGATTGCTTATTTTTATGCATCTGTAAAGTGCTGAATTAGCAAAATGTGTCACCGAAGAGCTGTGCAAAAGTTATATACATGAAATGTAGTGATAAAAACAGAAGTATATTTTTTAACTGGAAACACCAACACAACTGTTTATGAAAGAGATTGAAGGTTATAGGAATAAACATAATGATAGATGATCAAATAATCTACAGAACAATGAAGGTTTGAGTCCTGATAAGAGGACAGATGTAGAAACGTAATGCAAATACTCAGGGTTACTAATGAGCATGGAAACTGTTCAGACTGATATTGTGGCCTTGTTCAATTACTTTCAGGAATGGGGAAAAAAAGTTTTATTTTGTTATCTGTGGTTATTCACCTCTATCAAGTGACTCACTTAATTAGTTAGAATGCATGATAGTGAACTTCACTTTGGCTATAGGAAGGAACAAGCACAATGGGTCAATTTTCTTCCATATTCTTTTTGTAGTTGTGCACAAGACTACAATGTGTCAAGTGTTCACAATAGCCTTCAGGATTCCATAGAAGACTGGCAAAAATTGCTTTCTTCTTTTCTTAATACACAGATAAAGGCTATGACTATGGCAGAATTCTGTTGTGTTAAATTAAAAATACGCTAGAAATGGTTTGAAAAGGCCTTGTATATGGGCGGAAAATATTGTAGTACACCACTGAATGCATCAGTATCTAAGACACAGCATGGTGATCTGGATTCTAATTCATCAGAAAAAAATCAACAGCTGATACTGGCTTCTGTAACCATAAGGATGTTATAATGAATGTTCTCTTACAGGTTTCATATTAGTGCATAAACAATGTATATAATATCAGAAATCATGGTACAGTACTATAATAGGAATGCTGCTGTGGTTTAAAGTTACAGCACTTTAAAAAAAAAATTAAATTCATAGAAATGTTAATCACAAAAGTGCACTTTCAATCCCAGACAACAGCAAAGTGCAAACTAAACCATACCGTGTTAATGCAGACCAATCCAACTGAGTATTGGAATTAGACCAATGTTTTGTCCTTACCTATATCTATTAATTGGTCACATAATTCACTAACCTATTGATAATAACCTGGACCTGATTGAGAAGCCTCAGCTTCTGCCACTGTTCTTCAGCTTTCTCCACTTCTTCCTCTTACACATCATGGTCACTTCTACTGCTGTTATAATAGTGTGCTAATATCTGACTTAAGCTTTTCTTGCTTCTCATTTCCTTAGTCACTATTTTTGTTTGTTCATTTGGAACATCTTTCTATGCTCGCTTTTAATCATCTTCATATATACCTCAGTCTCCATGCTTATTTTGTTAATCGGCAACCCTTCTTTGATTATTTACTTGTAGGTAGGATTTGTGCCTGAGTACTTCCTGTTCTCATAGATACATGGATCAGAAAGGATTTCATTTACCTCCCGTTCACAGTAATCTTCCTCACTCCTAATCCTTATGTAGACCAAGCAGGGACCTCTGCTTATTTCTATATAAAGTTGTTATTCTTGACCCAAATATTTTCAACAGCACCAACAATATTTTCTTCCATCTGTTTCATTTTTCTTTTCCTTTTATCTCTTCTGCTACTAACGGGCCTTTCCAATTTCTTCACTTCAGTTTCCTATATTTTTTCTTCTACTTATTTTACTGGCTATATAAAACTTTGTGTCCCTCTTTGATATTTGCACTGTTACCCTTTTTTTCTTCCTTTGAGTATCTTCTTCCATAATCACTGTCTGGTTCATGCATTGCAACAATTAGCTTTATCATGAATTAATCATCTTTGGAAATTTCTTATTCATCTGTTGATGCTAATGATTAAATAATGATTGAGTAATTATCCAACGTCCTCACACAATTTTAAATAGAAACTTTTATCTGCAAATACTCTGCAGTAAATTTGAAAAAAAAAGTACTTGTAACATAGTATGGTAAAATCTAAAATGAAGAAAAAAATGACAACTTAATAAAAATCAATTGTCTGCTTAGCAGCCAGATCCCCAAAACACAGACTTAGCTCCTCAACCTCTTCTTGTTTTGCTAGCTATTTTGCAAACAGTTTCAAAGCTTTCTTCCTTTTCATAAAACTCTCCTTCTTCTTCTTCTTCTTAGGCAGTCCCTCGGAACCAAGGATGACTTGCTTCCACATTAAAAATGAGTTCGCAGGTGACTGATGAGTCCAATGCGGGACCTACAGTCTCTGTCACAGGCAGGGCAGATGGTGGTTGAAGGGTCGGGTGGGTGGGATACTTGGGTTGACGTACGCTCCTTGCGCTACCTGCGCTTGGCTTCAGCTTGCTCCCAGCGAAGAGACTCGAGGTTTTTGGCACCTTCCTGGATGCTTCTCCTCCACTTGTGCGGTCTTGGGCCAGGGATTCCCAGGTGTCGGTGGGGATGTTACACTTTTTCAAGGAGGTTTGAGGGTGTCCTTGAAGCGTTTCCTCTGACCACCTGGGGCTCTCTTGCCGTGCCGGAGCTCCGAGTAGAGCGCTTGTTTTGGGAGTCTCGTATTGGGCATGCGGACAATGTGACCCGTCCATCGGAGCTGATCGAGCGTGGTCAAAGCTTCGATGCTGGGGATGTTGGCCTGAGCAAGAACTCTAATAATGTGTTCACAAGACTGGAGGATTCAAGTATCAATTTCCCTGACTTGAATCCACCTCAATGCCCTGATTTTAACTCTGGGCCAGTTTTCGGCTGGTGAGTTTTGGTGTCAATTCAAAACTCGCCTGCTGCAGCACAAAAACAATCCCAGGGTATTTTAATCCTGGGCTTCATTATGGCCTAGACATTCAATTCAGTCCACGCCAGAAGTGCGTCACATGCTATATTGGTTAAGGTGGCCTGTAGTTGACCAGGGTGGGTAATGTTTCAGGCTGCACTTAGATGAGATCCAATTTGGCAAATGGGCCTGAAGCAGGCATTAAACCGGCCTGTGCAAACCGGGGGTCTAATGCTTGTTTCAGGCTCTTTTGCTAAATTGGATCTATTCGGAGTGCAGCATGAAACATTATCCAGTGACATCATCGAACCACAACTTTTCAATATAAAGTAGGCCCTCACCTGCCACAAGTGGGCAGCCCTTCCATGCCTGTTCTCAGGTAATTTATGATGGCGAGGGGCAGCAACATTCCTGTGGTCGGGGTAGGGGTGGGGCTTAAAATCTATCCCTTTGTTTCATACATTCGGGAAAACCACTGAAATTCAGTGAGATATATCTACAGTGAAGCAATATGGCCTCAATAGGTTTATCAGGTTTGATTCAAGATGTTGCTTTTTAAGACAGCAGTTATCCAGCAAAGCAGCAGATGCAACATGTTCAAAGATTCCCCTCTGAATATGACAGAGAATGTCAATAACTATTCCCAAAAAAACCATCGCCTTTTTTTGACATTTTAGTATGATGTTTTTACATGGTCTATGATGAATACTTTTAGACAAATTCTATGGGAGATGTCTGTCTGTCTACCTATCTTTCTAAAATGAAGACATTTTGCTACCATCAAACTTCTGACCCGTGAGGAAAAGCAAATCTTTTAAAGAATTGGGATCCGAACATCCCTAGGGATTCTGTCGGTCTCCTACTGCAACTGCGGGAGTTTCCAATATGTCTTGTCAGGGGAGGAATCTCTGCCCACCCTTTACAATGCAAATGTCACCGGGGTGGGCGAGAGGCAAAGGGAGGGGACAACCACAGACAGAGACTACTTATATTGACAATTCCTGCAAGCTTGGTTCAGTCAGGGACCCCTGTACCTCTTGAGGTTAGTACGCTGATTGAGTTGAGGCCCTCCAGCCTCCAGATTGACGAAAGTGGGACCCACAACTGAGGCCCAGGCCAGGGAAGTTATGTGGATCCCTAAAGAGGTGAGAGGGTGTGGCTGGGATCTGGGAGGAGGGGGGTATCTGGGTCAGGCAGACACAGGATTTTTCCAGCTGCTTGGAGCACTCAGGCACCGGAGATGTGCTCATAGCCACACTTGCAGCTGCAAATTAGGTGCCTTCCCCCTGACCCCCACAAACTCCAGCAGGGTCAGTACTGGAGGGCACTGGCAGGCATGATCCAGCCGTAAACCCTGGGATTGCATCCTGAGGAAATTCAGGGCGATGCTTTTATAATAATTATCAATTCCGTAGCTGATACTATTCTTACCCTAAAGATGAGGACCATGAGGAGGCCCATGGGGGCAGTAATGGTGGAGGAGGGCGGTGACCATTGAGATGATAGTAATTGCATTTTTATTTCTTTTCTATTTCTGAACTCTAGGAGCACCAAGAGAATAATTAAGCGCGGATTGACACTGCTACAAGTGCTGCTGCAATTATTAATATGATCAATATTGAGCACTAAGTAAAGAGTTAGAACTGCAATTTGTTTGTACGTTTGAGATTTGTGGAGCTGAATAGACATTTGCAGAGAACAACTTCATCTGCAAGTGCTGATGCGAGGTGTCAGGCAGTGCAAAGGATGAAGAGATGATGGGAAGGAAAGAAGTTTATCTAGAAATGAGGAAAGATATCCAGCAGAATAACCAGTCTGCCATAACATAATGAAAACTTTGCCATGTGATATAAGAACAATTTGTCTTTATTGTATTTGAAACATTAAGGTCTCTATTAAATATTTTTTTTAAGTGACAAAAATACTTGCATGTATTATATCTAATTCATTCTGTTTGATAGCGGCAAACTATTATTTCTGTGAAGGACAGTAAAACATTTGCAATTAAAAATGTTCAAGCTGCCTGATGCTTCATTTAGTCCTGCTGAAACCATGACTGTAAGCAGTTTTTGTCTATAGGTGAGTTTGATTGTGCCAAGTGACTTCGTTTTGCCTGAAGAAGTTGGCATGGGGCCCAAGCTATTTTCCTGGTCTAGCCTAATTTAAATTAATTCGACAAGCTGCCAGTGTGAAATGCACACCCAATAGACAGCTCACCGATTAGGAGGGCGGGAAATTCAGCGGGACAGCCGCTAGTTAAAAGGAAGGTGCTTTATATCATGGGGGCCAGCAACTACCAAGCTTGTACGGCATGTGGCAAAAGGCCTTCAGCCGGGATTCAGAAATTCTCTAATATAACGCTGGAGGTACTGAGTGACCAACAGGAAAGAGGTCACAGCAATCTTTCACTTCCAATGCAACAATGATGCAGAGGTCGTAACTATGTCATTTGACCCAAATTGCCATATATTAATGAGACTACTGTCTATTTCCGGCAGGTGTTCTGACCACCTGGATTGAGGTCCACCCAAAATAACACTGGTGGAAATGCAGAGGAAAGTCGGTGATTGTTATGAGCGTTATTTCGAGCCCACTACCTTTCCATTTTTAAGTGCAATTGGGGTGGTAGGGGCATGAAACTCACCCCCTGAATGTATTGTGTGAGGAGATGTTTGCTAAGAGAGTAAGGAAAGAGGTTAGGAGAAATATAGCATAGAATGCTTTGTAGTTCATTCAGAGACCATTACATCTTTTAAGTGAAGCGTGGATAAACATTTGGAGCAGAGGAAGATACCGGACTACAAGAGAGAGCATGACGGGTGAGATTTGTTTTGGATTGCTCTAGCAAAGAGCTGGCACAGACATGATAGACCAAATGGCATTTTTCTGTGTTGTAAGGTTCTATGACTTGTGAATGGAAAACATTATGGCCTAGAAATTTGTTGATGTAGTGCCCATTTGATGGGTATAAAATGGGTGCCTAAAGCATCTAATATGGCAGGTGGAGTGGGCACATATGTTCCACATCAAAAGAAGGCCATATTGCTAAGGGCTGAAGTATAGGTGTCCTGGGCCTATGCCTGAAATAGACATTAAGGGGGAAAAATTCAGTTGGTTTGCGCCTCCCGTTAGCGCCTTAAGAGTGCGCTAATGGGGCGCAAAGCAACTAATGCATGGGCGCAGCGATATCTGCGCCTCTCGCAAAATTGACCAGACATTTTGCGGTGCCGCTAAACAATACTGCCCGATCTCCTGCGCATGCAGATCTTGACATCATTCGAGCGTGCAATGCACTTGGGGCGCCCCGGAACAGAAATTGAGTGGCGCCCCCACCCTTTCCGCCTGGTGCAACCAAAGACAGGTAGACTGGAATGCTTCCCAGTCGCTGGGGGGGTGCTATTTAAAGGGGGCCTCTTCCTGGCTTTTTCTGTGGTAGACAATTTTGCAACACTCGTTCAGAGAGAGAGAGAGATTCTGAGAGAGAGAAAGAGAGACTTCTGCATTGAGTCAACGCTGTGTGAAGTAGTTTTGGCTACTGAGCATAACTTTGCAGGTACTTTGGTTTTTGACCTTCAAAACTTTGATTGCCAAGAGACTATGGGGGCTGTACTGATTGGGAGCATCATCCTGTGCCAGCAGAATCGGAGGCCACAGAGACGCAGAGAGAGAGCGGCAATCATGGCCAGATGGAGGAAGGCCAACAGGCCTCTGTACAGGGGACCATACCATCCCAGTGTATTTCGCCAACAATTCTCCTACATTAATATGTCTGAGGAGCAGTGTTTGCGAAGACTGCACTTCAGCAAGGAGGTGGTCACTGAGCTCTGCCACCTGCTGCAGCCAGATCTGCAACCTCAACTGAGGAGCAGGACGTCTCTGTCGGTGGCAGTGAAGATCACAGTGGCTCTGAACATTTATGCCACTGGCTCATTTCAATCAGCTACTGGGGATATCGCCAATATCTCCCAGTTCGCGGTCCATTGCTGTATCCATCAGGTCACAAATGCCCTCTACAAAAGGAGACGAGAGTACATCTCTTTCCCCATGACCTCGGCCAAGCAGCATGAACACGCTATGGGCTTTGTGAAGAGAGCGGGCTTCCCCATGGTGCAGGATGCCATTGACTGCATGCATGTGGCTTTGCGTGCTCCGCAAGAGAATGCAGAGGATTTCTGCAACCGAAAGTGGTTGCATTCCTTAAACGTGCATTTGGTCTGTGACCACAGACAGCTGATACTCGCTGTCAATGCCCACTATCCTGGCAGCAGCCATGATGCATTCATCCTGTGCCAGACTACTGTGGCAGTTCTTTTCCAGGCACCGCATCACCCAGGTGGTTGGCTTCTCGGGGTCAAGGGATATCCACTGTGCACCTGGCTGATGACACCGCTCCGTACGCCCAACACCCCTGCTAAGCTGCGATACAACGAGAGCCATCTCGCTACCAGGAACATCGCGGAGCACACAATTGGCGTGCTCAAGCAACGGTTCCGCTGTCGGGACCACTCAGGAGGAGCCCTGCAGTACTTGCCTGAGCGAGTCTCCTTCTTCGTAGTTGTGTGCTGCATGCTGCATAACCTGGCAATCCTCATGACCCAGCCAATGCCACCAGGCCTTGGAGCACCACCAGAGGAGGAGGAGGAAGAGGAGGAGGAAGAGGAGGAGGATGGTCATCAGCAGCACCAAGGCGGGAGGGAGGCACACAACGTAGAAACTGGAAGGGCTGTCCGTCAACGGCTGATAGCAAGCTGCTTCTAGGCCCCTGCTGAGGAAATGGCTTCTGTCATTGAGAACAACATGAATGAAACCAACCCGCAATCCCTAAGCCAGCCAAGGCAGCAATGATTGCAAAGACCAAACATGTACATTTTGAATACAAAAACTTATTATTTTACAAACTCTGTGTGTGTCATTTCCTCATGACAAACTAATAGAAAGAAACACAAAAAAACAGTCATTAACATAACTGGTTCTCACAAACTGGAGATAATGTCCAAAACACGAAACAAAAGTTTGACCACGAACCTCGGCCTTTAATTTAAAAATGACCAACATTTTGTCACATCTCCTACTTTTTGCCCTTTGAGGGTAATCTCCTTCCCTTGCACACTTCCCCCCTTCCCACCCTACTGCTCCTCCATAATGGGACCCCAGTGGCTGCAGCAAGGCTGGTGGAAGGCTGCTGATTGTCACAACCTGAGACTGCAGATGCCCTTGAAGGATGGCCTCGACCAGCTCTGGGCCTGGAGGGCCTGGCTGCAGACTGCACCAACTCTGCATGGGCGGCAGCAGTCTGTCCTACAGGCGGTGGCAAGTACAGTGGAGAAATGACAGTGTGGCAGCAGGAATGCTGTCATCTTGAGAGAGGACAGCAACTCCCTGCTCGACCGACACACTGGCACTCCCACGGGACAGCACTTCAACATCCGGAGCAATCTGCTGGAGCACAGGTTGCTGGCCTGCTGTGGCGCGGTGAGAGCCCCGGGGAAATGTGTCCGAACCAGCGAGGATGGCAGCAGTCAGCGCTTACATGGCCTCAATCTGAGTCTGCATGAGAGCAGTCAGAGATGGGGTCATGGCAGCCAGTGACTGAATTGCAGCACTAAACATGTGCGTGGCATCCGCCTGTGCTACAGCGAAGTGCCCCACACTCCTTGTCAGTGATTCAATGCACTCGGGCACCCTTCCCACTGCACCCATGAGCTCAGTGTGCATGTCCACTGCCTGAGTGTTTATTTCAGCGATGAGCCGCTCCTCCTCTGCGTCCAGTACAGCAAGACTCGCTGGCATACTCTCCCTTCGGGGAAAAGGCCCCGAGCTTCCCTACCCCCATCGTGTTGCTGCAGCCCGCTGGGTCCTGGAGCTTCACCCTCATCAGGCCCTTCCCTCCTGCTCCCCTCCAGGGAAGGCGTGTTCCCAGTGTGGGCATGGGCTTCCTCGGGAGAGTGTGGCACTGATGCTCTGGCTTCCTCTTCCTCCTCGCCTGCAGCTTCGCTCCCACTGGCAGCTTGAGGGCCCATCTCCTCAGCTGGTGAATCATCATCTGAAAGCAGGGAGGTACAAGACTGGCTTTAGTGTGAGGACAGGGGGGCAGTAAGGGAGGAATGAGTGCAGCAATTTAGTAAGTTGGATTGAAAGTGTCAAAGACTGGTGTTGTGAGGAACAAGTGGAAGGAGAGAGGACAAAAAGGTGATGACCTTACCATTGCTGTCCAGAACGGGGTCGGCGTCTCCAGTGGCGACGGGACCGATCACCCGGCTTGCCACAATCCTCTGGACGCGCACCTCAAGATTGCTGAGCGGTTGCAGCTGAGGCCACCCTCCACCCATCCATTGCTGCTGTCTCTTATTATGAGATAGCTTGGCCTGCAAGAAAAAGGACGGCGTTTGAGTAAATATACAGCCATGGTCTTGCCTGATGTGCCTCCCATAGGTGAATAGCCCTTACTGTATGCAGCCATGGTCTTGCCTGATGTGCCTCCCATAATTGAATAGCCCTTACTGTATGCAAAGTGTGGAATGTGCGTGAGAGGTCCATAGGTGTTGGATGAATGTTGGGCATTGGGGTTTTAAGACCCACTGGCCATGGAGTGAGGTTGAGATGGAGGGAGGGAGAGGTTTTGAAAAACAGCCACTCACCCTGATGAACCGAGTGAGGTCGTTGATCTTTTTTCTACATTGCATATGGGCCCTGGGCACCATGCTCCTGGAGGAGACGCTCTGAGCCACCTCCCTCCACACTCTTCTGTACTCGCACGGCAAAGGCCTCCTGCCATTCTCTGGGTACTGTATTGATCTTCTGCGCTCCACTGCGCCAGCCAGAGCCTCCAAGGCACGCTCACTGAAGCGCTGTGCTCGCTCCCTGGCCCTCTCCATAGTCCTTGGCTGCAAGATTTAGCCACAGGTCTCTCCAGGCCGAGATTCAAGGCTCCAATGAGCAGGGTGTGGCTGGAGAGCAAGATCGACCCTCCCCTTTAAGAACTGGCCGGCGCCAGTGTGTCTGTGTTCCATCGCTAACTGACAGCACCTGCGCTGCGCCCGTGCTCTGAGTTAGCGCCTCGCTCCTCAGCCTTTGCGCCTTAAGACAGGTGTGTAGCGCCTAATTTAGTGCTCCACTCAATTCCAGGGGCGATAAAAGCCAAGTTTGCAGTCGGAGGCGATAACTAGCGCCAGGCGCTAAACTTTGCGCACGGCCGATAATCGCGCCCCAAACGGGGCGATACTGAATTTTTCCCCCAACTCTTTTACATATGCAAATAGGGATCCTAACCTAATTTAAATTAATTCGACAAGCTGCCAGTGTGAAACGTACTCCCAATAGGCAGCTCACCGATTAGGAGGGCGGGAAATTAAGCATGTTTCAGGACCTCTTTCTGAAATTGGGCTGCCCGATTTTTAAAAGAAATCTCTGTTCTATCAGTTATTTACAGTAGAACAAAACATTTAATCTAACTTTTAAGTAAATATTGTAAAAATAAAGTGCAGAATTATAAAATTTATTTTATAATTTATTTTAGTGCATTTAAAAAATGATGTAGCTCTTCATCAAAATAGTTTTCTGCAAGTGTTCGGCTCAGCGATATTTTGCATGTGTCCAGTAATAGTGACTAAAATTACAAATCTACAGCATTTCATGAAAACCATAATAAAAATTTAAAATCAATGTAAAAATCAGTGTAAGAAAGTGATGCAGATAATATGATGACCAGCCTGATAGAAACTGTTGACAATTTGAATTTCTCATTCCTGATCACATTAATCTAACACTGGTAATGTGCATCTGTCACACTCTAAGTCAGCAACCTATGTTTTCCCTGGGAATTTATCCAGAGACAGGCTGTATTCACTCAGCCAGCCAACATTCTGCACTTCGCTTCATCACCCTGGTCTTACAGGAATATAAAGTGGAAGGGGTCAGGGGAAATGCTAAATTGTAATAAACATCAAATATCTCTTAGATAGGAGGACGTTCAGTTACCAACATGCTGCGAGCACCCGAATGTATCAGAACTTACTGAATTCTAGCCCTATTGACGTCAATTATTCTTTTCCTTTTAATGGATTCTATATTCGTCCTTGCATGATTGCTCTTTAATAAGCTAATAAAGAACCCTTTATAGTATATGAGTTTCTTCACACAGACAAAAAAGTTGTAGGAATAAGACATTGGGGGTAATTTTAACTTTTATCGCCGGGTGAATTAGCAGCCTTTTTTTTTACCATTGCAAAGGAATATTGGGCAAGGTATCAACTGGGCTGTCAATTTGCTATTACCCATTTATTGACGGGATAAAAGTTAGAATTGCCCCCATTTATTCTATGGGGGAAAAATTGAGTCGCGCCCCCATTGGGGCGCTAACTTCGCCGGTGCTACAGGAAGCGCCCCGCCTCCCTCTTGGGGCACTGTGAGGGAATATCATGGCACTACGTGCCGCGGTACTGCAGGCCTTCCTCCCCTTCTTAATGGAAAGGGGCCTTGCGCAGCGCTGTTGAGATTCACGTATCTCTGGTAAACAGGATCAAGTGCAAACCAATATGGTTGGTATATTGTGTTTAATCAGAGTTTAGGATGAAATATAACACACTAGTAGTACAGTACAGCAAAAACATACGACTGTGACAAGCAGCTGATATCGGACCCAATCGGACAGACGGCTGGCATACGTAAACAGTTCTCTGGCTTCTGGTCTCTCTCTCTTTCTCTCTCTCTCGGGCCTTCGATGGTGAGCATGGGATCACTCTTAAAAGTGCGTTCGACCAGCTGTTCGGCTCTCCCTTCCGCACTCTGTGTGCAAGTCCTTGGGGTGTCACTTTTTATTCTCCTTTTAGGGGTGGGCCTAAGGCCAAGTTATTGACAAGACCATTTAACCTATAGAGGTTCCTCCAAAACTTCATCAACCAATGACAGCTTAAGTTCTTTGTCTTGGTGTTTGGATGAAAGCCCTCCCCAAAAGAAGGTCTCTTTACTTCATCCTTGTTTTTACATTTTGAAGGTTCCTCCATTGGAATCCATCTTATCTCTTTTTACTCTCTCCCCCTTTTTCCCAGCAAGTACAAGGCCCAGCCTGTCCCTCTTAATCATGGCCCCAGCCAGAGCTGTCGCACATTAACCAGCCGCTATCTCACCTTCATCTAGCAAATGGCCCATTCTAAGATGGATACCTTATCCTCCTCAAATTCCTTTAATTCTATGTCTTTTCCTAATTAACTTTTAATTATCTTCACAAGCAGTTCTGATAAACAAACTCCAAATTCTATCTGTGGAGATTATAATATGGTTATTAGTAATAATGGAAGAAACATAGGCTGGGCCTTCACTGGCCAAATTAAAGATACATTAACAAAGTCAAAACCCTAATTTACAAACAACAGATAACTAGCCTGGCAGGACCATCCCTTGGGCCCCCGTGTGGAATGTTTATGTTTCACCTAATCTAACTGATTAAAAAGACTGTCCCAAATTCTAATGCAAGCTTCCCAGGAAAATGAAACTTATCATTTAAAAGCCATATACATTTTTAGGCACCCCTAGTTTCTAACAGCGCGACCCGGGGCCCAGCTGGGCATCCAGGGATCGGAGTGCTAGCAAAAGAGCCCGGCACTCAAGAGAAGTGCCGGGCTCATGGAGCGCAGCCGGCACTCCGCGGTGGGGGGGGGGGGGGGGGGGACTGCAGCGGAGACCGGGGACGGCAACGGGGGCAGGTGCTGGCAGGGGGCCAGCAACAAAAATCGCTGCCCGGCACCTCACCTTTAATTAGCGCTGCCCCGGCCGCAGGTAGGCCCCCCTGACCCCATCGGACATAGCGTCCGGCGGTAAGTCAGGGGGGCGCTACCAAAGATCGCGGCCGGGGTGCGAGCGGGGCACTGCGCATGGCAATGACGTCATCGCCGGCGGCCCAGCGCTGCGGGGCACTAACGGTTACCGCCACCGCTAACCTCATGCTGAATTTCACGGGAGGCGTGGTGGCGCCGCATCCAGGCACTAGTTGTTTGCACCCGGTTGGCGTCCTAAGACACAAAGCAACTGAATTTTTAGGCCTATGTGATTTTTCAATAAACCAGGCCTTTGCATAAACTATCACAGCAAGTTATTTGTAACTTATTTTCTGTCGAAATAAAACAACCTTACTGCATACACTTGTTTAAGATTATTTACAAATACATCTCTCAGGATTTAGTTGCTTCGAAACATAGGTATTCCAAACTGGTGTCCATGGATTACAGGGTCCCTGTGAAGGTATTCTCCTGCAAGGTCATGAAATTTCTGCCTCTCTGAGGCAGGCATACCGTAACTCATGAGTACAATGTCTCGAGCTTTCCGTATTCTATACCTTTCTGCGTTTGTTCATTGTTTTAGCAAATTATTTCTGTTCCTGTATACTAAATTAAAAAAACATGTTTTGCAACGATTCCATTGTTTTCCTTTGGCTGGCTGATGCTGTGTTTCAGAAGTTAAGCTACTGAGTCCTTGGGAGTAAATCACTATTTGAAAGGTGTCCCACACACAGAAAGGTTTGAATGCTGCCCTTCCATCTCTGCAGTCTGGAATCAAATCCATTTCAGGTTACTGGGATGAAAGTCTGTTTTCCTCTGGGCTCTAAGCACAAGCATTTGTTTCTAAATGGAGAGTGCTGCACGAAATAAGTTTGGTGAGTCTTAATCCAATGCCCAGGGTGCATGACCCACAACACAAAGATGCCAATTATTCAACAGTAAATTTGTAATTTTTATCAATTTTTATAATGATAGCTGTGGTTAAAATGGAAATATCATAGCACATTAGTAGGGTAGATGAAGTTTTACCCGTCACATAAATGCCAGGTAATAACCATCTTGAACAAGAGAAAGTCCAAACATATACCCTGATCTTCAATGGCACCACCATCACTGAGACCCACTCCACCAACATCTTGAGGGTCACCTTTAATTAGAAGTTGAATTGGACCAGCCATATCAACACCATGGCTATAACAGCAGGGCAGAGGTGGGGTACACTGTGACAAATGGCTCACCTCTTGGCCACTCAAAGCTTCTCCACCTTCTACAAGGCTCATCAGGAATGTGATGGAATACCCACCACTTGCCTGGATGGGTGCAACAGCACTCAAAAAGCTTGACACCATCCAGAACAGAACAGTTTGCTTGTTTGGTGCCCCTGCAACGGGACTCAATATCCACACCCACCACCACCAGTGCACTGTGGCTGCAGTATGTACGATGTATAGGATGAAAGGTAGCAACTCAAAGGTTACTACGACAGCACCTCCCTCTCCTGCAATCTCTGTCAAGGACAATAGTAACAATTCTGCTACTACTACCCCCTTATATTTAACATGCTTGTCAAAGTCAGCACTTACACAGCATAGCTTCAGCTGACAGATAGACCTGGATGAAGTATAAAATATTTACCTTGTTGAAATTTGTGTCAAAGCAATTTGACAATACACTACTTGTATGTGAGATGGATATGTCAATTTTAGGCAGACATAGAGTCATATTGTATTATTTCAGTTTAACCATAGCGTACATTGCAAAACCAAGCCTCACATACAGAAGGACCAGCTGCTATTGAAGTAAATGTAGCTAAATCTGAAGCGACCTTCCAGTTCAGTGCATATCTCTAATCTATACTGCAAACTACCTTCCTCATGACAGATGTAGTTCCAGTCAGACTCATTCAGAATAGCAATATATCATTAACGAGACCTCGAGGTTAGTTCAACTTGCTTTGATTTTTTGGGGGAAAGTTTTACCGTACTGCTAGGCTACTACTTTCAAATCAGTGCTTAGTAGTTTCTGATGTGCATTGACATGAAAGTGGCAGTATAACTTGAGAGGTCAGGCCAGAAATCTGATTCCCGAGGCCACTGAAAGGAATAGGTGGCTCGTGGGTAGTCTCACAATGCTTGGAATTCAATCTGGTTGCAATACAATTTCAGCCTTAGCACCAAGCCAAGATTAAAAGCTGCCCAGGCACTCCATTAAACTAAAGCTCTCTTCTAACATTAAAAATTGAACTGGCCAAGGGACAGTGAGCTTAGTGCAATATGCAACAAGTAGTATAACTCCATTCTACTGGCTATGCATCATTGTTACAATCCAAGCTCTCTCCCAACTCTCTATTCACATTCTCAGTAAAACGGCAACTCCCATAAGAGGAAACTGAATGATCTAAAATTTACACCTTTGTGCATGCCATAAATTGAAGTAGAGTGCCACAGGATTAACAATTACTCTTTTACTGCAATATTTCACACTGGAGTACTCTTTTATTGCAATAGTTCACCCTGAGATTGCACAGGCTGTCAAACCATGCACTCACATCCACTGAAAAGCCTGAAAAGCCCATGCTGTCGGATTATATAATTCCACCTTAAACAACCAATGCTATTTATTTACAGGAATTATAATTACACAGAAGCAACATACTAAAGCAAGAAACTAGCAGTAAAATGACTTGGACAACAATAACATTTGAATCAATCCACAAGAGTTTAATTATCTTCTTCAGAACATATTTTATACAGTTTCATAATTTGCAAGACTTTTGGAGGACACAGGTCTTCCTGATGCAATGCTTGTACACAGGTGAGGCAATATCCTTGCCTACAAAACAGATTCTGAGGCCCTGATTTTCAGCTTGTGTGGGACTAGGGACAAGGTCACTGGGCAAGGCTTGGAAGCTAAGCTAGAGCCAGGCCTGGTTAGTACCTGGAGGGGTGACCATCAGGGAAGACCAGATGCAGAAGGTCACGGAAGGAGCCCCGAGGAGGGGCGGTTGGTGAGAAGGTCACGGAAGGAGCCCCGGGAGGGGCGGCTGGTGAGCAGGCCCGGGCGTTGGGCTGAAGATTGTCGGACAGGAGGAATGGTGGAAATGGAATGGCGGCGCGCACAGACGCAGTGGCTTTGCTTCTCCCAGGACGGTGCTATTTACGTTTAATGTTAATGTTATTTGTACTGGACTCATGGGAGCTTGCAAGATCACATTTCGTTGTTCATGTACTTGTGCATTGTACAATGACAATAAAGTTTAATTATTATTAAATGGTCGGGTTTCCCCGAATGTGGGGTTTCTGACACACAAAAAAATGTGTCAGCCAGCTCCACGCAATTTTCCCTCAAGTGGCCAATTAATTCCCAGCATGTGGGCAGCCTTGCTAATTGTCCAATTCGTGTCAGAAAGCCCCACAGTATGATGATCATCATTCGTGGTGCTTTCAAGGTCCATAGCAAGCACTGCATCCTCTGAAGGCTTCCAAACGAACCATACAGGATGGCAGAGGAGCCTGCAGCAGCTGTGGCCAGTGCCAGACCCCGAGCTGCCTTCAAATTCGACGAGGCTTCATTGCAGGCATTATTGGATGGGGTTAGGGCCCACAGGGAGGTCTTCTTCCCTAGGTCAGGGAGGAAGAGGCCTCCCACTGAGACCAATGCTGCATGGATGCAGGTGTCGGCAGATGCCAACTCACTGGGAGTCACCAGAAGAACCTTGGCATTATATCTAACTCCTTCCTTAACACCCCCACAGTACCATCCAGAGCCCCCATCCTCACTGTGGAGGAGGAAGAGGCTGTGCAGCCAGACTCCTCAGAGGAAGCTCCAACCTCTGAGGGCGCAGCGTCAGCAGAAGTAAGCGCACCCAGCACCAGCACAGACACTCACACCTCGGGGGGACCTTCGGGACATAGAGTAGTGTTGTCACCTGGTGTTTCACAGCTCACAAGTGAGCCTCAGCAGATTCTGGAGACAGGGACAGCAGTGGAGAGTCCTCGTCGGAGGGCGCAGGACTCTGCCAGCTCAGCTCAGCTACGCTGCATGTCGACCCTCTGCCTCTGGGTCCATCCGCAAGAAAAGAGGTGATGGATCTCCATGCACAGATGCAGGATTCTCTGGCAGGTTTTGTCTCCAGGGTCGCTGCGAGTGTGGAGCGAATGGAGGAGTCCATAGCGACCATGAGCAGAGCCTTTGTGGAGTCATTGGCGCATGAACGCATCACCATGGAAAGGTTGGCAACCTCCATGGAGGAGATAACGCGCCAGGGTACAGAAAACATGGTGAGTGCTCATAAGAGAATGACATCTCTTGAGCAGCGTTGGCCATCTATTGAACAGAGAAACCAGATCTTCATGGAAGTCCTTCTGAGTAGGACTGCCAGTGCAGAAACAGGTCCCCATGGCCCCCTAAAGCGCAGCAAGGTGCCCTCAAGCCACTTCCGAGCGCTGGCCCCTTCTGGCCTGTGCAGCTTCAGGTGAGTGAGCAGCAGCCTAGTGCTCCTGTTGCTGATCCTGCTGTTCCTGGTTCTGCTGCTGCTGCCTCTGTTGCTGGAGATCCTCTAATGGCAAGAAGGGAAAGAAAAAAAGCGTCCCATGCTTCTCGTAGATGCCTCCGCTGAGGAAGCGCTGAGTGAGGGTGGCGAGAGGGGCTTCCCAGGAGATCTCATTGGAGAAGTGTGTGAGGCTCCAACCTTCCACAGCTGTGCCTAAGCCTTGACGAAGTAGCCCCAAACCTGCAACAACAAGGTCCTTCAACATACAAGTGCTGTCTCTTTAAATTGCAGCTTCTCTGATTGACCTGCAGCTGCAAGCAAGCAAGCCAACTGTTTTCATGCCAGGTCTCATTAGTGGGGTTCCCCGCAGGCGTATGTAGTGTAGGGAACCCCTGAAAGTCACAAGGGCACCCTAAAATCGGCTTAAACAAGGTGATAATTGATCATTACTGTTCCAATGGTCAGTTCCGCCAGCGGCGGGCGGGACTGAAGCGGGTCGGAGAGAAACGGCGGTCCAAAGTCGGACGGGGCGGGGAATCAGGCGGGGGGGGGGGTGGGTGGTCGCGACCTGCCTTTTCAGCAATTTTCGGACCCTGGCCGCATGAAAAGCCGCCCGACGGCTGCCAGAAAATCGGGGCCTGAGTGTAGGTTGAAGCTGGACACTGAACTTGAAAAATGGACTGATGATGACTATTAATTTGATGCCTGCACGTCACCGGTGTTAAACTGGAGACTTTAAAGCTTAGATTTACCAATCTTAGCATAGTTTATGCCAGAATGGTTATTGGCAGGTTTTAGACAGACTGAAATAAAAGCGAATTGTTTACACCCAATTTTCCTCTGTCAGGTCATTATCACAATTTCAAGTGTAAGTTTGGAAAGATCTAAACGCAGACTAGTGGCGGGACAGGAAAATTAAGTAAAAATCTAAATTAAAGTGGGGTGGGGAGAAAAAACATTGAAAACCTTTGGGAAGCCTCAAAATACTTCTGAAGCCATTAGCAGTCTTTGGCAAGGCTAAAGGAGTGGGGGACTAAGAAGTGATTGATAAAACTGCAGGAAAATAAAACCTATGGTCCAGGCATGAACCTGCAGGCAAGTGATGGATCAGTTTGATCTCGTGCTCTTCTTCCAGACACATCAATAGTGGTGCAGGGGAAAAAATGACTTGCATTCATTAATTGGCACAAAGGCTCATGAGAACCTAAGAAAACTAAAATATCCATTGTCCCTCAAAGGATCAATAATTTGATTAGCTTGAGTTCTAAGAACATTCCAAGAGCAAGTGGCACGCTCCTGGAAGATTTTCATGTATTTTCATGTAATCTTTCAAGCTTTGAGGAAATATCTGATTTAATTAACTTGGTGCACTTACTTTAACCTGCTCTTTGATTATTTATTAAAGCCAAGCATGTTTATTTATTATCTATAATATATAACAGCAAGATGGGATGTCCTGAATTCTCCTCTTATGGGCAGGTTTGCAGCAGGGCGGTCCTAACACCTGCCAATGTGAAGCCACCTCTCAATCACTGCAATTTCCTTCAAAAACCTTGGTTAGCCATGCAGGGTGGTTTGGAGGTCATACAATTGCCCTTCCTTGGTTTGCTGCTGCTCGGAGGGCGGAGAATGCAGTTCTGTTTCACCTTTTAAAAAGACCGCAGACAGTTTTTTTTTGGTTCACTCTCAGGATGTGGGCATTGCTGGCAATACAGGCATCTGTTGTCCATCTCTAGTTGCTCTGAGAAGGTGGTGGTGAGCCTTTTTGTTAAACTATGCAGTGAAGGTGCTCCCACATGTTAGAATCATAGCATGGTTACAGCATGGAAGAAGGTCATTCGGCCCATTGAGCCCGTGCCAGCTCTCTGCAAGAGCACTTTAGCTAGTCCCACTTCCCCGCCCTTTCCCCGTAGCCCTGCAAATTTCTTTTCTTCAGGCACTTATCCAACTCCCTTTTGAAAGCCGTGATTGAATCTGCTTCCACCACCCTATCAGGCAGTGCATTCCAGATCTTAACCACTCGCTGCGTAAAAAAGTTTTTCCTTACGTCACCTTTGGTTCTTTTGCCAATCACCTTAAATCTGTGTCCTCTGGTTCTCAACCCTTCTGCCAATGGGAACAGTTTCCCTCTATCTACTCTGTCAAGACCCCTCATGATTTTGAACACCTCTATCAAATCTCCTCTCAATCTTCTCTGCTCCAAGGAAAACAAGCCCAACTTCTCCAGTCTATCAACTTAAGTGTGGTGCCCAGAATTGGACAGAATAGGAAGCCCATTAAGAGAGGGCTTCAGTCTGTCTGGTGGGAGGTGACAGAGGCAGTATGTGTAATCTCCACCACCCCATAAACTGTCACACAATGCAAAAGGAGCTTCAATGACATAAAGGTGAAGACATACAAACTGTGCTACTGAAAGCAAACTGGCGGGGGGGGGGGGACCATCATCACGGAAAACCTGAGTCCACAGGAAGAGGAGGCCTTCGATATAGCAGGCAAATAGATAGGAGAGGCTGAGGGTAGAGGGGCATTGACAAGGGAAGGTTGGTAAAGGCTAGCCTCCTCCGTGTGTTCATCCTCTTACTCTTCATAACATCAAAATAAAGGTATTGCCATGGAGAAATCCATTTTAGATAGCAGTACTTGGATCTGAGCTGAGTAAAAGTAGCAGCGGAGGTCCTCAGCAGCTCTTAATGCCATTGATCTAGAGGTAGAAATTATGTGGGGTGGATTTGGGGCAGGAATGGGGTGGAGTGGTTAGTTCTTATAGGCAGAAGATCAGCCATGATCTCATTGAATGGTGGAGCAGGCTCAAAGGGCTGAATGGCCTACTCCTGCTCCTATTTCTTATATTCTTATGTCATGCCCCTTTGACCCCATTTAAATGTGGCAGAATAGGCTTATGGTCGGCATTAAAGGGAACTGGTGATTTTTTGGGATGAGAATGCAGTTGCAGTTTTTCTGAGGTGGATTTGAAGCACTTGGGGCTAGAAATTCATTATAGCCCAGGAATGGGCGGTATCATTAGAAAAGTTGGAGAATTAGCGCCAGACGCTAATGCTTTAGACTTCACACAAAATTCATTCTCACTGGAGTGCTAATTCAACTCTTAAAGGCCTAGCTCAGTGGCGTTACACTCAAAGGGTGGACCAATATCGGATGCAGTCTAATCGCAACTCATCATTGCCGCAGGCTTTTCCCAGTACTTAAAGGGGAGGTTCATACTGCAGGACCTCATTCTCAGCATTGCTGGTTGTGCAGCTGCCTCTGTAAGGAGAAGGAGCCGGAGGACTGAAGCAGGTGTGTTCATGGCAGATCCACCGCATTCGGATGGTCATAGTGATTGAATGCTACATACCACCATCTGTACCACAAGCTTCACACACTGCCCAAAGCACCAGACCCCCAGCGTTCACCCACTAACAATCTCTACCTACCAACACTCACACCCACATCTCATATCTTGCACATAATGTCAGCTATTCAACTATGGGAGGCACAAGGGTCATTAGTTATTAGAATTAATGTGATATGTTTATGCACAAATTTATTAATGGAGATGGCAATATTTCGTGGTCTCTCTCATTTCACCTTTGTGCCTAGGAGGACGCTGGGATATGGCATGACACAGGGATGGTATGATGGGGATGTGGTGAGCAAAAGGGATCTGGGGTTTAAGTCATCCTGGTGTGAGGCTGGTGGTCTGTTTGGAGGAGGTGGCAGAGTTCTGTGACCACCACCTTGGTGATGCAGAGCCATCTAATACACTGCTCATCGCTTAATTGAAGGTAGGAGAAGTGCTGTTGGAATACCCTCGGAGGGTAAGGTCTCCTGGTGTGAGCTCTCATGTCCCTTCTCATCCCTCTGCGCATATGTTCCCATATTTCTCGCTGCCTAAGCTCCCTCTGCCATAGATCCTGGAGGGTGAGGCGGCATGCCATTAATGTTGCCAAGTGTAGCAGTTTGAATCTTTGAACAATAAATGTAGCTACTTTGTAGTTGCCAGAAGACTGCTGATACAAAGTAAGCTTGAAATTACTCATAGGAACTGTCCTACTGGGTGAAACTGACAACAGACCATTGAAACTAACCTGCCCTGAGAGCTGGGAGTGATTAATGCTGATGCCTTTAAATAGCATCCCTGGAGCCAGCTTCCTGGAGCTGCATGCTAGTTCTCCCTGTCGCTGTCTGGTTGAGGTGCTAATGTAAGTGGCAACAATAAATTTTCCAGATTGGGCGGCCAGTGAGCGTTGCACACTCACTAATGTCATGATCTGCCTGGCGTTAAATTCCCCTGCGGTACCTCATACTGGTGGCGCAACGGGGGTGGGGGGGGCAGATTTGCCATGTGTTGCTGGATTCGCCTCACCCCGGCGCTACTGCATTGGTGTCCCATTACCGCCATCTGCTGCCACTAACGGGAGGCACTAAGTTACCAAATTTTTCCCCCTAGGTTTTAAAAACATGTTTTCCTCGGTTTACCGCCCCAAACCTGCCACAAAATGGGTGATAACTCAGAGGAGTATCCAGACCAATATTCCAAAATGCTCTTAAAGCAATGTCACCAATATACTCGACATTACACTTACAAAGATAATTTGCAACAGCACCCACATCAATTTCTTTTCATAGGCTAATTAATTGGATATTATAGGATAGGTAAAGCAGCCAATTGTGACATCACTAACATGATTTTTTATACATCATCAACTACAGCAGAAGATCACAAAACAGAACCAAAACCTACTCTTGACAAAACAAAAGTGAAAAGACCAGCATAGTGAAAGGTCCTGCAAAGTTGATCAGCACTGCCAGAAAGCTCTATGATGGGATGCTCATTATTAGGATATTTCCAGATGTTCAGGAGCTTTCTAAGTGATCACATGCAGAGAGAATGTTTCCCCTCATGGGGGAATCTAGAACTAGGGGGCATAATTTCAGAATAAGTGGGCACCCATTTAAAACAGAAATGAGGAGGAATGTCTTCTCTCAGAGTGTCGTGAATCTTTGCAATTCTCTTCCCCAGAGAGCTGTGGAGGCTGGGTCATTGAATATATTTAAGGTGGAGATAGACAGATTTTTGAATGATCAGGGAGTCAAGGGTTATGGGGAGCGGGCAGGGAAATGGAGTTGAGGCCAAGATCAGATCAGCCATGATCTTATTGAATGGCAGAGCAGGCTCGAGGGGCCAAATGACCTACTCCTGCTCCTACGTCTTATGTTCTTATCACTGGAGCGATGTGATGTGAAATCACATGTTTTCAATGTGATTGCCCCAAATTTCAATTCCTAATAGGTCTGTTAGAGTATAACCTTCATTTCAATATGGACCATTATGCATTGCCATCTAAATGCCCAGGCCTTATTGTCAGCCTTAACAAAACAGATGCAATACTCCTGGAATTCAGCACCAGGACCTTGACATCTGGGTCAAAAACTAGCATTTGAAGACAATCCAGCAGTTTATTTATTTGGCAGAATTATCACAGCTGATGGTACCACTGATAAGGAGTTAATGAATTATGTGGGAAAGACATGCCTTGCATTCAGAAGATCGATAGACAGAATGTTTGAAGAATATGCCTGAAACTGAAAATAAAGATGAAATGAAGCAAGCTATTGTGCTTACCATTCTTTTGTAAGTCTATAAGACATGTGTCTACAACTGTCACTCAAATTAAAGGTTTCATGGAAACCATCTTAGATTATTGCTGCGAGTCTGATGGCACGATCACATAAAAGACACCGAAGTGCTCAGATGAACCAACATTTTCAGCATTGCAGTGAGTTTTAGTCAAGGGACTTCTCCTGAATCAACATGAGGTTGTCAACATGTGTTTTGTACAGAAAACTTTGGAATGGCATGTACAGTGGTAAGTAAAAACATTGCAGCACTGCAAAATATCAGCAGACAACTATGAAGAAGCAGGAAGAGATCACCCAAGATGGCAGAGCACTCTCAGCTAGCATTGCTAATTACAAGTTCAATGAGTACTCAATGCATATATCAAGTGGATGGAATGGAAGCAGTGACTGCAAGCATAGACCTTCGGAACATTTGCCTACCTACAGTGTTGCAAAAAAGTGTAATTCAAGAATGATCTTGTATCGCCATATGCAGCAGCACAAACTCTAATGGACACTGCCATTCATGATGGACTACCAAATTAGGAAAGATAAAGCAGTCTTCAGTAAGTTGGTTGCAAATGGCTTTTGTTCTTTAAACTTATGTAAAACAATAATTAAAGAAAGAAAGGCTTGCATTTATATAGCACCTTTCACAACCACCAGCTGTCTCAAAGTGCTTTACAGTCAATGAAGTACTTTTTGAAGTGGAGTCACTGTTGTGATGTGGGAAACACAGCAGCCAATTTGCACACAGCAAGCTCCCACAAACAGTAATGTGATAATGACCAGATAATCTGTTTTTGCGATGTTCCCTCAACACTGCACTGGAGTGTCAGCCTAGGTTTTTGTGCTCAAGCCCTTGGAGTGGGACTTGAACCCACAACCGTCTGACTCAATGGTGACTGAGCCACAGCTGACACTGTGTTGGTACAACAGGCAATATCAATGGCGTTTAAAGTATTTTAGAGCAAGTGAAACAGAAAAGTTCACCTGGTTTAATGATTGAATAACTTAGCAGTGACATACTACATTTTTAATCCTTATTTTTCACTACTCTTCTAATTTGTTCACATGATTCTCATTATGCTTTGCCTCCCAGACATGTGAGACTGAAGGTAGGACACCTTATACAATCTGTGATTGGGATTTATTGGGTGATACGAGCAGCTAATTTTTCTGCCTATGTCATTTGGAAGCTGTTCCATTTTGGATTGGAATTGTGACTCAGACTGATCCTTGACAAAAGGAAAATCTATCCTTTTGAATAGACGCTACAAAGAATAAAGTCCTGGCCAAGCAGTACTCATGTTACTGTCTTTATCTGACAGTCTTGTTTGAAATTCTAACAAGTTGATACAATTATAATCCTTACAGAAGGCTTGCAGTTTCTATTTTGTATAAGGGCACAATTAATGATACATTCTTAAATATGCAATAACACTGACAAAATAGAGTTAAACTGGCTGCAATACACTTACCTTTGAATACGTGAAAGATTCATCATAAGCTAAAGGATTTGTTGCACAGCAGCTGAACCAATCCCTAATTTGATAACATAACCCTGAATTTTCAAGAACAGTAAAACCGGGGTTGCGCTTGCAAGTGGAAGACATGCCTTTACTGTCAACCAAGAAGGTTAGTCTTAATTTCAATATGTTCCCTCTGCATGGAAAACATGTATGCTTACTGGCTGGGAGTTGCAAAGGTGGACAAGCCAGTAGCCCTTAAAGGGTTGGTGCTTGTCATTAAAGAGGAGTTCTTTAGCTTTCTGCATCACCACGAGGGAGCATACTTGCTGTGAAGAGGTGTACAGTTATTTAGTTGGCAAAATGTGTGCTAGCGAAGCTGTGGGGAAGATTCTTTCATTTAATAATGATTCCCTGGAGGCCCCTGCAGGAGGTCCAGCAAAAGAGGTGTAAGGGGTTTTCGTCCTCGAGAGGTTTCCCAGAGGTTTCTCTCTCTAGAGGCCTCTCTCTCTTGCACAGTAAACCTTGAGTGGTTCGACCCACTCGCCCCTTAGATTCTGTACTCTGGACTTAGGCGCAGGAACTACAATGTAGAGAAAACTCGTGTAGACCAAGTTTGATGAATCAAAATGAAATTTTATTGCAAATGGAAAAATATATCAAATTAAATGCAACGCAGATAAGAGTACGGTACATGGGAGGGAAAAACAAACACAAACAAATCATAACAACATTATACTAACTAAGGCAAATACAGGCACCTTATATTCTACAAAGATCATCATGAAATAAGGAAACACACGGAACATCGAGGGACAACAACTCATGTTAATTGTACCCTTAAATCCACCCCCTTATTAAACCTATCTAGATCTGATTGTGAAGGGCCAGAAGCATGCTCACCAATCCCACTAGGAAGTGCAAGGCTTTGAAAACGAGTCTGTGTTTGGTCCTTTCAGGTGTCTCGTCTCCATGTGGATCGTGGAGCCCCTGCGAGCTGTGCCACACCTCTCTCCTGAGGTGGGTGTCGGGGGCGGCTGGACACCGGCGGGCCTGGATGTCGGCGGGGTTGAGGATCGTCGGCTCAACCCTGGTCAGAGGAGCCTTGGGCTGGCTCCCATCACTTCTTCAGGTTCCTTTCCTCTCTTCTACTGAGCCGTGGTGCCTGGAAGGTTTCTTCGCTTGGGACCTTTATTTTTTTTGTTTCTTCTCCCAAGCTGGGTCTATGGCCTCTCGTTCCGGCAATGGCCCGGGGATGGTCGATGATCTCCCGATGTGCTTCCCCGGGGCGGAACGCCTGCGATTGACTGCTCCTTCTTCTGGGTGTCCGGATTCAAGTTGTGTGTTTCCAGCTCTCCAACCCAGCGTGTCTGTGTTCAAGCTGCAGGCTTGCAACTGTCTGCCTTTTTGAAGAAGTTTTGAAGAAGGGTCAAACCCGAAACGTCAACTCAAATTTCTCTCCACGGATGTTGCCTGACTTGCTGAGTTTTTCCAGCATTTTCTGTTGTTATTTCGGATTTCCAACATCTGCAGTATTTTGCTATCGTGTCTGCCTTCCAACTCGCTCTGGCCTGCCTGTCCCGACTGCTTCCGAGTGCTTGCTTGTGTCTTTAACTGCCGAAAAGTCTCTCCAGATATACCTTTCTTCCCGAGGCCTCACTTCCCGCCCAAAATCAGGTTAGTCTTTGTTTTAACTTTGGCGAGCTTTGAGCACAGCGGGGCAGTTATTATATTTAAAATCATTTGAAGCGGCTGGTAACAGGCCCATCTCTGGTTGGAAATGGCTTTCATTGTTTTGAATGTCCTGTTGATCTCGTTACCGAGCCCTTGGTGTTGTCCTCATGAATATATATTGTCCTCTTTCGTCTGGGTCAACATTTAGATGGCCCCTGTCTCCAAGCCGATCTTGAGTGGATCTGCATCTAATCCATATGCATGCCTGTGGGTCTGGTTTTGTTCTCTCCGAAACAGCTTCCAGAACTTACTGTGGGTTCAATCCACATAGCTGTCTGAGGTTGCGCAGGTACCATTTTAAAGTGTCCCAATGAGCTGATCACATGGTATGGCGGCCATTTTGTATGCCCCTTTTTCTGGGCTTCTTTTAAAACAGTCTTTAAAATCACGGCCTCTTCTGCCATTTAACCCTTATTAATATGAAATCCAATTTTGCGAATCCTACAGAGGGGAGCCCTCTTTGGAGTTGAAAGCCACCCACCCGTTTATGGAGAGGTTCAGGCTGCATGAGAGGAGGGTCCAGGGCCTTCTTCTTCTTAGGCAGTCCCTCGGAACCGAGGATGACTTGCTTCCACATTAAAAGTGAGTTCTCAGGTGACTGATGAGTCCAATGCGGGACCTACAGTCTCACTGTTGGGGTTGTCCATGAGGAGCCTGACGTTCCAGGTCCCGAACTTCATTTTAAAGGGTTGAAGATGCCTGTGCATGAATATTTTTAACGTGGGGTGGCCGTTGCACACCAGCTATCACACGGGCTTGACAGAGCAAGGTCTTGGTCCAATGGCAAGGGGATCCAAGACATTTGGAGACCAGGCTCTGCTACAATGGCCTAGCACACACAGACAAACATACTGCTACTGTCCTCCTCCCTCCTTCCCGCAGGTCCTCTCTGCCTGGGTTTCGTAGGATGCATTGTGGTCCTCCTGACCGTGCTGTTGGCCTGTGCTGCACCTTCCCTGGGCCCCGACCCCGCTGCTGGTCCACACTGCACCACTCCTGGGCCTTGACCTTGCTGCTGGGCTCGTCCTTGCTCCTGGGTCCCGGCATCGGACATGAATGATGTTGTCTCTCACAGGATCAAATTAGCACTGATATTCTCGTGATCCCTGGCCCTGAGCTCCTATTAATGTACAAGACAATCACTGGTATAGTTATGAGCCAAGCTTTGAGAAGTGGCAGGCACTCTCATTTCCACAGTGATACTTAGGCCTTGGGTTCACTACGGACTTTGCCTTAAGATAAAATGTAAGGTTATACTGTGTCCGTCCATCTTGACCATGACTTGGATAAAACCCGAGATCCACCACCCGTCACCCTTTATCAGAAAAACCCAGAAAGCCATCTTGTCTTACTTCGAACATAACATAAGAATTAGGAGCAGGATTAGGCCATACGGCCCTTCAAGCCTGCTCCGCCATTCAATAAGATCATGGCTGATCTTCAACCTCAACTTCACTTTCCTGCCCGATTCCCATATTCCTTGATTCCCCTCGAGTCCCAAAATCTCTCTATCTCAGCCTTGAAAATGCTTAACGACTGAGCATCCACAGCCCTCTGGGGCAGAGAATTCCAAATATTCACAACCCTCTGAGTGAAGAAATTCCTCCTCATCTCAGTCTTAAATGAGGGACAAGATACTGGGTTACAGCCAATGAAGATGGAATTGAGATCAGGTCAAGAGTTCCAATACAACAGCCACAGACTACACAGAGCTATTACTAATTCAGGAGACACTGACACAGCACATTTCACATTCAGTGGTGGCTCAGAATCAGCCTTGAGTAAAAGGCAGTGAATAAAGAAAGAGTACATTAGCAAAATAAATTCTTACATTCTGATTTCCACTGAAATATTACAGTGCAGGATCTTTTCCATAATTCCCCACACAGGGTCCTAATCTTAGTTTGAAGAAACTGGAGGGTTGCTAAATTAAGGCATTTCCTCTAGGGAGAGGAGGGCAAATCAATCTATACCGATCTTGGCATCTCCCAGCAACTGATTCAGAGCAGCATTGGCAAAGGTTTGGGAGTTGGGAGTAACATGTGACACATTTGGGGGTGTACCTTAAATTATCAATCCAATAACGGTTAGAAAGCATTAATATTTTTAATTTATATCTTGGTAAAAATGATTGTGGTTCCATGAATCCAGTTTTTATAACATTTACAGTGGCTCAACTCCCTGTCCATGCTCAGTTAGCTAACCTCAACAATGGCAGCAACTTGAGCACTACAACTGACCTCAGCATCTCTGGACTAGGTTCCCACTTCTGATCAGTGTTCAATTATCCCAGCTGGAAAGTGCACTGGCCCAACCCCCACATCATCGAATAGCTGAGGGTATTCACTGTCTATAGTCAAGTATGAATAATAGCAACTTGGGCGGGCTACTGGAGGAATTCTGGTAGCCTTTTAACTGTAATCCAGCATGTCAATGCCTTCAGGGGAGATGGGGTCAAAGGGCACAGGAACGGAGAAAATAAATGTATCAAATCTAGTTTCAGGGCTGTAAGTATACAAAACAGTTTAACAGCTGCAAAGACAATGTTGCATTTAGTTAGCTGTGGTATTAATGTCAGCCTTGGCTCAGTGGCAGTGCTCCTACCTCAGAAAGTAATGGGTTCAAGCCCCACACCAGAGACCTGAGCACATAATCTAGGCAGATACTTCAGTGCAGTACCGAGAGAGCGCTACACCGTTGGAGGTGCCAATCTTTGAATGAAATGTCCCGCCCTCCCTCTCAGGTGGATGTAAAAGATCCCATGGCACTATTTAAGAACATAAGAATTAGGAGCAGGAGTAGGACATACAGCCCTTCGAGCCTGCTCCGCCATTCAATAAGATGATGGGTGATCTTCGACCTCAACTCCACTTTCCCGATGTTCCCCATATCCCTTGATTCCCCATGAGTCCAAAAATCTATCTTGAATATGCTCAACGACTCAGCATCCACAGCCCTTTCAGGTAAAGAATTCCAAAGATTCACAACCTTCTGAGTGAAGAAATTTCTCCTCATCTCAGTCATAAATGACCGACCCCTTATCCTGAGACTATGCCCCCTAGTTCTATACTCTCCAGCCAGAGGAAACAACCTCTCAGCATTTACCCTGTCAATCCCCCTCAGAATCTTATGGGGGAGAAATTCGGTATCGCCCTGTTTGGGGCGCAATTATCAGCCGGGCGCAAAGTTTAGCACCTGGCACTAATTATCGCCTCCGACAGCAAACTTGGCTTCGATCGCCCCTGGAGGTGATTGGAGCACTAAATCAGGTGCTACACACCTCTCTTAAGGTGCTAATGCCGAGGAGCAAGGTGCTAACTCAGAGCGCTGGTGAAGCTCATGTGATGTCAGTCAGCAATGGAACACAGACACACTGGCGCCGGCCAGTTCTTAAAGGGGAGGGTCGATCTTGCTTTCCATCCAAACCCTGCTCATTGCAGCCTTCAAATTCGGTCTGGAGAGACCTGTACATCAAATCTGCTGGAAAGAGCAATGGAGAGACCCAGGGAAAGAGCTCAGAGTGCAGCCCCCAAAGTCTCTTCTAAATCGATGCAAGGAAGATCAAATCAAAATGAACCTGCAAAGTGCTGCTCAGTACCCAAAACTTCTCAACACCGCGTTGAATATCTCCAGAAGTCTCTCTCTCGCTCACTCAGAATGCGTGGTGCAAAAATGTCGCCGACAAAAAAAGGCAGGAAGCATTCACCTTTAAATAGCGCTCCCCCAGTCCCTCCCTGACTGCAAAACGCTCCCCTCAACCTGTCGTTGCTAGCGGCAGACAGTAAGGCAGGGGGCGCCACTCAATATCCGGTCCAGGGCGCTACCGGGACGTTGCACGCTCGACTGACGTCACGATCGGCGGGCGCATGAGATCGTGGCGGTAGTGTTTAGCGCCGCCGCAAAATGTCTGGTCAATTCCGCGAGCGGCGCAAACATCGCCGCGCCTGGGCGCGAGTTGCTTTGCGCCCCATTAACGTCTTCTTAAGGCGCTAACGGGAGGCGCAAACCAACCAAATTTTTCCCCCTATATGTTTCACTGAGATCACCTCTCATTTTTCTAAACTCCAGAGAGTATAGGCCTAGAAGACGAGTATAGGCCTTGAAGAAGAGCAGGAGAGTTTCCTGGTGATCTGGCCAATATTTATCCCTCAACCAGCATTTCCAAAAACAGATGATCAGGTAATCCATCTCATCGCTGCCCGCGAGACCCCACTCTGCACAAACTGGCTTCTGTGTATCCCACATTTAAACAGTGACTACACTTTAAAAGTACTTAATTGGCTGTGAAGCACCCTGGGACATCCTGGGGATGTGAAAGATGCTATATCTATGCAATTTCTTTTTTTCTTTTGTGTGCAGACCTGTATTTATGTGTACCCGATACCATTCAGATTTTAAGTGAGGACAAACAAAAAGAAAGACTTGCATTTAAGAAGAATCCTATCACAGCTTTCAGAAAATGTCTCAAAGCACTTCGCAAACAATGAATGAAATGTAGTCACCGATGCCATGCAGAAAATGAAACAACCACCCTGCACACCACAAGATCCCACAAACAGCGACGAGGCAAATGACCACCTAATCTGATCTTTGATACTGTTGGCGAGGAAGGAATATTGTCCAAGTTCACTTGCACCAGCAGAATAGGTTCCAGGGCAAATTAATGCTGTCTCCTAGCTTGCTTTAAGGATTATGCTAAAGATAACAATTGGATTGAAAGTAGAGTTCCACTTGCCAATAGCCCTGTTGCCCCTGACACACAAAATTGGCCCTCAAGAAATTCAGTGCATTATAAATAGTGTATCTGAGATCAGCCACCTAATTCCATATGTTGGCCATTGGCAAAGCTCTGTACTGCCAGCAAAGCCATGTAAAATTAGCACTAGTAAGTTAGGATCCAGTTAGTTCTCATATTTATTTCTGGTAATTAGTACAATCAAGCAAAATGATAAAGGATGAAAAACAGTTCACCACCAAATTTCAGATTTGTTTCAGATGGAATAGTCATCATGGATAGTCTTTGACCTTGTTGAATTATAGGTTCACCTTGACTCAGGCATCCTAATGCATGTCAGCATAGTACTTCATATGAGCTAGAAAAATTGCAGATTTATTGAAATGCTGCAGTGGTCTCGCCAGCTTAATTATCACATTAAGAATCAATACACTAAGAACTTTATTAGGATCTTTATCTTATCTTATGCTAAAAACAAATGAGCTTCTTCACCAGCACATTGTGCTTATGGAAACCTCTGCATTTGACATTAGGTTTTGAAGAATAGAAAATTTCATACAAAATTGATTTTATTTATTTGTGTTTGAAAAGGAATGTTGATAACATCTAAAGATGAGATCTGACTTTCCTCTTTAAGAAGTATATCTTTTAATGTAGTTGTTTATACCTTGGGATCTTTGACAGGATTTTTCAAAACCAAAAGCACCATTTCATGGGTTTCATCAGAACTAGGCTCCAACCTTTACTGTGGCAGGATTTCCAAGTGGGGGGAGGAGTTCTGTTTGGCAAACACGGTGGAGTTTTGACTCCACTGTGTGCGTGTTTTTTCTCAACATGATCTCCACCCAGAAACCAGCCTGATTGACAGGCCTGGCCCCCTGTCAGACGGGGAATGCTCCAGAAGAAGAGGCCGGAGCACAGGCGCAGGTAAGTTCATAGGGTCGGGGTGATCATGGGGGAGGGGAACGGGGGCAGAGGCGGTGGGGGGCAGTTGGGGGCAGATCGGGGGCAGAGATGGTGGGGTCGGTGATCATGAGGGGGCAATCATGGGGGCGGGGTTGGTGATAGTGGGGGGTCGGTGATTGCAAGGTGTTAGACAATATCGTGGGGGGTCCATCACGGGGGGGGCGATCGCGGGGCGGGAGTCCAATTGCAAGGGGGAGTCCAATCATGGGGGAGGGTTTGATCGGTGGGGGGGTGATCCAATTGCGGAAAAGGCAGCAGCTAAGCTTGAGGGACTGAGAGGAAGCATTCCTGCTCCTCCTCACCCACAAGCAGCACTGGGAAGGCACTTACCTCTTCCACACAGCAGTCCTTGCCTCCCTTTAGCTGACAGGGTTAAACCTGGAAGGGAAATTAAATCTGAGGCACACAGCCTCATTAAAATATTTAAATGAGCCGCCCGCTTCCCATCCCTCCTCCGTTAAAACTGGAAGTGGGCGGGTTTGGGGCAGGTTGGGTTTGGGTTTGAGATTTTAAAATATTTTACTTCCCGCCCGACCCAAATCCACCTATTTTTGGGGGCTAAAATTCCCCTCTCCCAAATGTACCAGAACAGTACAGAATCCTAAGAACTGGAATATAATCAGGAAGTAAAGTTCTAAGTAGTGAAGATAGTAACAAATTAAATGTTATTTGAAATATAGTGAGTGAGAGTTGCCAAACAATATAATATTAATAGTCAACTATCAAATTATTACTAGTTTGGCATCAGACTGGTGGGGAGATGATGGGAGGTGAGGAGTATGAGAGGCAAAGGAATGGGTGACAAAGGAGAGACATTAGTGTTTGGGGCTGAGGTGGGGAGGGGGAGAAGGGCAATATGGGCTGAAGGCGAGAAGGTTAGGGAATGGGGCTGAGGAGGGAGGGGAGGGCATGAGGAAGACAGGTGGGTGAGATGGAGCAGATGGGGCTGGGAGAAAGGAGGAGCATAGATGCTGGGAGTGAGGGATGGTTAGTGAGGAGCAGATAATAGGCTGTTGAGCAGAAGGAAAAGCAATGGATAGGAAAGGATACGGAGTGCGAGGGCGCATTGTGATGCAAAAGGCATCCGATTATGAAAGGACTAAGCATGGTGGGAATGAGAAAAATAATGGAGAGGTGGTGGGAAGGGCAAATAGTAAGGAAGATAAAAAATAACAACAGAAAATGCTGGAAAAACTCAGCAGGTCAGGCAGCATCCGTGGAGAGAGAAACAGAGTTAACGTTTCAGGTCAAAGACCTTTCATCAGAACTGGAAAAAAGCAGGAAATGGAGCAGATTTAAAAGCAAGTTTAGGGGCTAGGAAATGGGGGAGGGGATGAAAGAACAAAAGGGAAGGTCTGTGATAGGATGGAAGGCAGGAGAAGTAAAGAAGCATTAAGAGATATTCAAGGCAAGAGGAGATGGTAATGGGACAGGTTAAGAAACAAAGGATGGCTCTAGATGAAGTGTGAATTGCGCTGGCAGAATGAAAGACAGCTGCCATGTGGGAGGAAAGAAAAAAAAAGTAAGGAAGATAGTAGGAGTGAGCCACATTTTCACCATATCTGCCATTGGGAATTGTGACCTGTAGTCCTCATCAGTTGCCTTCCCTTCAATGTCAGCCACCATCCAGGAGGAAAGCAGAAAAGAAGATAAAGAGAGAGAAGCAGAAAAAAAAAGAAAGTCAGAAGTGAACAAATGAAAAAGAGACACACAGAACCAGAAGAGGGTCAGAGAGAGATACATTAACATGAATCCAACAGAGACAGTTAAGAGCAATTCCATGGGAGATCCAGCATGGTATTAAAAAATATGCATTAACATTTTTTCTGATGAAAATTTCCAGTTTTAGAAATGGGAGTGCTAAACTCTTCGGGGGGTGGGGGGGGGGGAATTGGGTTGGTTTGCACCTCTCGTTAGCGCCCCCAGGGTGGTGCCTAGCGCCTGGGCGTGGCGCCGCTAATGCCTCCCGTGAAATTCAGCGGCAGGTTAGTGGCGGCGGTAGACGCCTTAGTGGCCCGCCACGTCCCCATACAGCCCCACGGCAGAAATTCAGCTGCGCCCCACAAAGCTGTTATGGGCGATGTCAGCGACAGCCTCATGGGTCGCGAACCGGGCCGACCTCTGCTCGCAAGGCGGTAATTAAAGGGGATGCACCGCCATTTCATTGTTTTGGCCGACCTCCAGGTTGGCCCCTTGTGGCGGCCCTTGGCGTGGACCATGGCTACCATCGCGCAGCCCGGCACTGCGCCACCCTGGTGGGCTAGTGGGGGCTGTCAAACAGCCTGCAGAGTGCGCAGCGTCCTCCCCTTTAACGGAAGGGGAGGGGCGATGAAACGCATCAGCGCTACGTGGAGCAGCCGCGTAGTGCTCCGGCGCTACTGCGCTTTACACCCCAGACACCACCCGAGAGGAAGTGGAATGCCCGAGATAACGCTCCACTTCCTTGCCGGGACAGTAAGCCGAATTTAGCAGCCGGGGCAGTACTCCTGCGCCGGGCACTAAATGGCTGGCGCTAATTCGGTTACCGCCCCCAAACAGGGCATAAACGAATTTCTCCCCTCTCATCAGTTATTGTATTCATCAGAAACAAAATAAAATGGTGACTCATCTCTTGCTTTCCTAGAGTACGTTCATGAAAAAGGAATTTATTGTTGGAAATGCCATGACTCTTAACAATCCTGATGCACTTAACATAATCCCATTTTAGCATATCTGAAGTGGTTCTTGGCCACTTAATCATTGAAATTAATGGTCTAGGGTCATACAACCAGCTGCATACTTTGCAATTCTACAGGGATAATGGCTCAGCAAAGCAACAGCAAAGCACATTTTGATAACAGGACTCATGGATCAGGTAGCTGATGTCACAATGAACAAGAAGAATGTTCTGTTCAGCATACCATAGTGGGATTCATTTTAGATTGTTCTAGCAAAGAGCTAGCCCATCTGAAGACACTTTAGGAGGTGGTGACTAACCTGGTGAACGCTACTTCAACAACCACACACACTTGCATATGCAAAAAAGCACCACAGTCAGCCAATAGGAATACATAAAGGAATTAGTAGTTTGTGTTTTCTGTAAGTGTTCTTCAGTAAAATCTATACCAATAGGCTCTATCTAATGTCATTGTAGACACATTCACAGGTAGCTTAAATGGGTCTCTTTTTGCTAAAATCCACGCCCGGTATGTGTGAATCAATTCGTACCTGGTCATTATTATTTCACCATTGGATAAAAGTCACCAATTTCTTGTTGTATATCATTAACAAAGAAAATGTTTCCTTTTTTCAGATGTTTCATTAAAGTTCAGTGTTTGAAAACAGCAGAAAACTCCAAATAATATTAATACAAACACCAGGTGCTGTTGATTCATTTTAGCTGGCTTGCAACCACTTTTACAGCACTATTGCATGGTTGCTCCCTTTAGCACCAATTTGAAACATTGGGGTAGATTGGCATCTTCACTGCCTGGCAGAGCAGATTGCCCAGGAGTAGGGGTAGAAATAGGTATGTGTCGCCCCTGGTTTTCAGACATAAAACAGGCACAGAGCATACCAATTTAGCAGTGGGATGACCTGCACACAATCTGAACAGGCGAAGGTCCTACTGCTATATTCGTTGGGACCATTTTTTAGGCGTTCCAGGCAGGAGTGCTAACCTGCCCCCCACCCTGAGTCCACAGTCCTGGCGATCACCCCTCCTGTTCACAGAAATTGCCTGATCTAACCCCCTCTCCCACAACTTACATGAGGCCAGCGGACCGAAATTCATTTTACTCACGGGATAAACTGCCTGTGGAGGTGCGGCAGCTCACCCTGTAAATGTAGATGGTGTGCGAGGCCCAAATCCGGGAAGGCCACGGGCGTCTATATTTGAGTGTGGGGCTGAAAACAGGACCTGACAAATATCTGCCCCGTGGAACCCACATCCCAGATTTCTTGCCTGGTGTGCTTTAGCATTGGAATGAAAATCAGGGGGGTTCTATTCCGTCAGATTAATGCTCAGGCAGTGAAGGTGAAATTCTACCCCATAGCCAAAACCCATCTAGAGAGCCTAAGAGAATTGAAGCAGTGTTCCACAAGGATCAATGTTGGGATCATTGTCGTTCATAATTTACATTAATGATTTGGACTTAGGAATAAGTAACTCAACATCACAATTTGCCGATGATACCAAACTGGGGAGTATGGCTAACACTGAGGAAGAATGCAACATAATACAAGAAGACATTAGAAAACTTGCAGACGGAGCAGTTAAATGGCAAATTAACTTTAACATAGACAAATGAGAGATGATGTTCTTTGGTAGGAAAATCATAAACATCATCTACACCTTAGAAAACAATTGCTGAATCTTTATTCCCAAAAACAGTTGGGTTAGGGTCAGGTCAGATATTAAAACTTTAAAAATCTCAAACCCGACCCCAACCCACCCCCAGTTTTTAACTGCAGGACGTCTTTTAAAATTTTTCTCCAGGCTTTCTCGCCCGACAGCCAGGCAGCCTGTTGGGTGGGAAAGCCTGCAGCAGAAGGACTACATGAGAGAAAAGGGAATAGAAAGATATGCTGAAAGGCCAAGATGAGGTAGATGGAACGGGAGGAGACCTGTGTAGAGTATAAACACCAGCACAGCCTATTACGGCCGAATGGCCTGTTTCTGTGCTGTATATTCTATGTAATTCTATGAAATTGTTGTTTTTAGAGGGCAGGTGATCTAGGTCTTGAATTTGCTAAAAGTTACAGATAATGTATATGTAAGCAGATTACTTAATTTGTAGGCAGAGAATTGGAAGAATAAAATTAGTGAGTCTCAAGTGAGATGAAAGATATCTTTCCTCAGGGAGTATTGGGGTAATGGAAATGTGAAGTCGATCCCTTTCAGAGGCAACTAATGAAAAATTAATTAACTTCTATTCAAAGGCACTGGATAAGTATCTGGTTAAGAATGAGTTTGAAGATCATAGTGGAAGTTCAATTATCCACCAAATGGAGGGAGGCCCCAGAAAGATAATAGAAATTAGCGGGCAATCGACTCCCCCTCCCCCACCCCCGGCGCCCCCCTGCCCCCCCTATGCAGACAGGACCCACATATTTCAATTTAAAAAGTAAAATATTCTTGAAACAAATGCTGGAAGAACAAAACCTGCTAGTTTTCCAGACCAGAATTCCTGACTTCTGCTGGTCCCCTGATCTGAGGCTGAATATAAGAACCACATGAATGGTAATTGGATTTGTTCTTGGGACACAGGTGATACTGGTAACCGGCAGTATTTATTGTACATTCCTCGTTGCCCTAAGGATATTAAGAGTCAACCAGATAACGTGGAACTGGAGGCATGTGTAAGCCAGGCCAGGTAGGCGTAGCAGGGTCCTACTGTTGCTTCTCCCGGCTCAACATTCAGTTAAATTATTTACCTTTTACCTCCTTCCTTCCCAACGTCCAGGGCCCCAAATACTCCATCCAGGTGAAACAGCGATTTACTTGTACTTCTTTCAATTAAGTATACTGTATTCACTGCTCACAATGTGGTCCCCTCTACATTGGGGAGACCAAACACAGATTGGCTGACCGCTTTGCGGAACACCTCCATTCAGTCCGTAAGCATGACCCCGAGCTTCCGGTCGCCTGTCATTTTAATTCTCTGCCCCACTCCCACTCTGACCTCTCTGTCCTTGGCCTCCTACACTGTTCCAATGAAGCTCAACATAAGCTCGAGGAACAGCACCTCATCTTTCGATTAGGCACTTTACCGCCTTCTGGACTCAACACTGAGTTCAACAATTTCAGATCATAACTTCTGCCCCCAATTTTTCAGACGGCAGCTGTTGCTGATGATTCTGCTATTCCCATTTACACCTCCTTTAGACCCATATTTTGTTTCTTTACTTGTCCCATTACCCTCTCCTTTCGCCTTACACCATCATCCCTTTTGTCATTTAATTTCTCCTGCCTTCCAGCCTATCACAGACTTTTCCTTTTGTTCTTTATCCCCTCCCCCTTTTCCCTGCCTCTGTACTTGCTTAAAACCTGTTGCATCTCTCACCGTTTCCAGTTCTGACCAAAGGTCATTGACCTGAAACGTTAACTCTGTTTCTCTCTCCACAGATGCTGCCTGACCTGAGTATTTCCAGCATTTTCTATTTTTATTTCAGATTTTCAGCATCTGTAGCATTTTGTTTTTGTTTTTAAATTATTTACCTTCTTGGTTGGGCCTAGCAGTCGATCCCTAGGCCTGGTTTCCCCCGGTACAGGCTGCCTCAGGGCAAACCAATCTTGGAGTAAGGATCTTTGGCCTATGAAAAGGACCTAACGCCTGTTCCAGGCGTGGGTAGAGGACGCATATTTTTTATCCTTATCTAATATGGTCGGTGGTGCAATTCCGGCCGGAAATATGCGCACACTTCCTGCCCGCCATATTGCGACCTTAGTAGTTTGAGTACTGCCCGAAAAACAGATGCTGCAATGACCAATTTCTAGGCCAAACGCTGTTAAACCCATAGAGATATTTATGGCATACAGATGTGCAGTTATTTTGTGTTAAATGTTGTCACTAATTAAAACATCAGCTGGCAAATTTGTCCCAGCTGCTCCTATTCCATCGACGTTACTTTACCAGGAGTGTGGTGGAAACCCTGTTTATACACATACACATAAAGGGGGCATCTTCCTGTGAAGTAACGCCGATGGAAAGGGAGCAGCTCAGAGGTATTTGCCAGCCATCGTATTGCCTATGCCTGTTCAGTAAACACAAGGGATATCTGAAGATGAGGATGAATTCCTGTTAATGCAAGGCAACAATTGGAAAACAGATAGGATGAACATCATTGTGGTCAGCACAAGATGATTATCCCAGTGCTGCAGTTCAGAGACAGAAGCCGTCAATCAATTTCTGATGCTGTTTCTGTGCTGCCTACAATGCCGGCGGCAACAAATTTCTATAGCCATTGTATTTGAATGTTTAATTTTCCTCTGCACTAAACAATTTCCTGATAAAACAAAGTTCATCTATGAACTACTTGATCCAGGCCCATGCAGCTTAAACGCAATAACAGGAGAAATGTGTTGTCCTGTTTAAATTATTTGCAACTTTAAGTCCTGTTTCTTGTACAATTAGACAATAATCAGTTTTATCTTTGATTAAAAAAGTTAGAGTTTCACAAAAAATAATGAAGTACATTCAAAGTTGCTCTCAACCTGCTTCAAATACCATGACTTTGTGTGATAGTGCAAAATTAGTGATATCAAATTGGCAACCATTTTATATCTTATTTCCAATGACACCCATTACACTAGCACATAACGTCAAAATGTACCCCATACTGTTCAAGTAACTCCTGCTCTTCTCTGACATTTTACATATTTTCATTCTATTCCTCTAATTGTTTCAACTGTCCATTGTAATTTAATTATCCTTTCTTCAAGGGGAGAGCTAAAAACCTGGCAACTACAGGGCGGTCAGTCCAAGGTCAGAGGTGGGAAAATCACTAGAGACCATTGTCAAGTACAAAATTAATTCTCACTTGGAGAAGCATGGGTTAATAAAGGACAGCCAGCACAGATTTGTTAAAGGTAAATCATCTCCGAGTAACCTGATTGAGTTCTTTGATAAAGTAACAGAGAGGGTTGATGATGGTCATGCAGTAGATGTTGTATATATGGACTTTCAAAAGGCATTTGATAAAGTACTGTATAACAGACTTATTCAGAAAATAGAAGCACATGGTATGAAAGGGACAGTGGTAATTTGGGTACATAATTGGCTAAGGGATAGGAGGCAATGATTAGTGGTGAACGGATGTTTTTCTGACTGGAGAGAAGCATGCAGTGGGTTTCCCCAGGGATTGATAATTACCATTACTTTTCTTGTTATATATATATATGATGATCTGGACTTGGGTATAAGGAGCACAATTTTGAAATTTGCAGATAATATAAAACTTGGCAACGTAGTAAATAGTGAAGAGGATAGTAGCAGACTTCAGTAGGACATAGACAGACTGGTGAAATGGGCAGACACATGACAGATGCAATTTAATGCAGATAAGCGTGAAGTGATGCACTTTGGGAGGAGCAACATGGAGAGGCCATATCATCTAAATAGTACTACAGTATTTTGAGAGATGTGTAAGAGCAGAGGGACCTGGATGTACAAATTCACAAATCGTTGAAGGTGGCAGGGGAACTTGATAAGGGGGTTAAGAAAGTGTATAGGACACTTGGCTTTGTAAATGGGGCATTGAATATAAAAACAAGGAAGTCATGCTAAACATTTACAAATCACTGGTTAGGCCTCAGCTGGAGTATTGTGTACAATTCTGGACACCACACTTTAGGAAGGCTGTCAAGGCCTTGGAGCAGGTATAGAGGAGGTTTACCAGGATGATACCAGGAATGAGGGACTTCAGATATGTGGAGAGATTGGAGAAGCTGGGATTGTTCTCCTTCGGGTGGTGGAACTTTCAAAAGGCAATTGGACATGTACTTGAAGAGGACTAATTTGCAGGGTCATGGGTGTAGTGGCGCTTCTTAGTTTCCAAACAGGCAGGCCACTGGGCTGTGGGGCTTTTAACATCGAGTAGACGCGTGTCGAAATAAAACGTTCCCAAACGTAGCTTTGTCTTTTAAATGGTTTACTATAACACTTAACAAACAGAATTACAAAGCAAACACGTATAAACGAACACGGTCAAAAACTGTACTGCTCCAAACCTCACAGCTTCTGCCTCTTTCACCACGTGCAGTTTAAAACTGTAAGATGGCTGCACCCATGTGTGGCTTAGGGACTGTTCCATTGTGGCAAGAATGAAGGGGGTGTCGGACTATACTACTGGAGCAAGAAAATAGGGGGTTTCTTAATACAATAAGTCGTTCAGGTAAATTAACTGTATTATGCCATTTAGCCACTATTTTAAAGTATTTTCTTAAGCTTTTATGGCTCTTACAATGGGGAACAAGGTGGAGTGTGACAATAAATTGGACAGCTCGTTGAAAGAGCTGGCTCAGGCATAATAGGCCAAAGGCTCTCCTTCTGACATATAAGATTCTATGATTCAATTTAGCCTGATGTGGTTTGCTTTTGAGTCAAGTGCAGTGACCTACAAATTAAAAGAAACTCTGCAAATTAAACCCAACTAGAAAACTTTAAATAGCATCTTTATGAACACAGGCATATTATAGCCTTCAGATGTGACATGAACAAACACTAGTACTTCTGGCTCTTTTGTCATTTTTAGATTGCTCTTGAATTTGCTTGACTCATGCTTAAAGTAGAGATCTGAAGCAGTAATTTGAAATAGGCTGATAAAGATTACTGGAAGAATCCAATTTTAGACCAGTCTGGATTTAGATGCATTTCAGATAACCTTTTCCTTTTTAAAAAAAATGACAGCATTTCTGAAGAATGACAGAATGTTCCAGGTTCCCTCACTAAACATTTTGTATTTCAAAATATGGCAGCTGGTATTTCTTTAATAAAGAAAAGCTATGAATGCTGCAAATCTGAAATAAAAATGTAAAATGGATCTCCACCCAAAACATTTATCTCTTCTCTTTCAGATGCTAATAAAGTTACTGGGATATATAATCTAATCTAGAGCTGTCTTTTGTCTCCACTAGTCCAATCACCATCTCGTCTCGTTTTGAATACCTCTTAATGTCTCTTCACTTCTCTTTTGTTCTCTCCCAGCCTGGCCTTCAGTCTTGACAAAGGGTTTGACCCGAAATGTTGACTCTATTTTCTCTCCACGGATGTTGCCTGGCCTGCTGAGTTTTTCCAGCATTTTCTGTTGTTATTTTGGATTTCCAACATCCGCAGTATTTTGCTGTCATCACTGGGATATATCTTGTCTTTATGCGATAGTGTAAAATGGGTGATAGCGAGTCGGCACCCCATTTTACATCTTTCCATTGACTTCAATGGTAGAGATTATCGAACAATGATCGGAGAGTGAACCAAATGAAAGCAGTCCCACTGAGCTGGATAACAGAGGGAGCCATTGGAGGAGGATGGAGTGACCATCTCCATGACCTGCCATTGCCGTCTTACCCAGCCTAAAACTATCCACTCACCCTCGAAAATCCAAGGAATGGATTGTTGTGATTTTATCAATGTAAAATAAAATGATTCCTCGGGGGCAAAATTCCTCTCATTTGCTCCTCCAGTGGGAGGCGCTAACGGAGCGCAACTGGCTTTGCGTCCCCACCCCGAGGTGATAACCGTGCCTCCCGTGAAATTTGGCAAGAGGTTTGTGTAGTGTATGTACCCGTTTACCTTTAAGGGAACTATAGAATGTAACCGTTCGCCTTTAAGAGCACTACTTTAGGTGTGGCACTATTTGTTGGCTCATGTATACTGTAATACCGATAGTGACCACACCAGTATATAAGGGTTGTGATACGTTAACTAGGGCAGATTCGCCCGAACCTCTGAATAGTAAAGACTTGTTTTATTTGTTAATCTTGGAGTCTGTGTATTATTTGCAATACAACCCACAGACTTTACAATGGCGACGAGGCCGATCGTACCCTGCGGCAACAGTAGTTCCTAAGCAACTAAGGAGCGTCGAAGTGAGGCACCCGCCCTCGTCGTTCTGCTGGGTGAAAACTCGAGGCTGCAGCGATAGCAAAGAGGAAGATTTTGGCATTGAAAACTTCCATCTGCAACAGGCACTGACGGTCCCTTCTGCCACAGTGAGGAGCGAGCCGATCGACAAGAGAGGCAAGGCTGCCACGGACTGTGAGTAAGGGAACAGTAAAAGAAAATAAGGAAGGAGTAAAACCAGAGGATAAGGGCGGTACACTCGACCACGGTCGAGGGGGAAAGGAGCCAGACAAAGTCAGGTCCAGAGGCGCTGAGACCGGGAGCAGGCCGGGTGAGACAGAGCCGAGAAATCGGGAATTGGCCGAGAGCCAGTCCAGAGGCTGTAACTGTCCGCCGTCATCGGGGGTACCCGGAGCCGGTTGCCTGCCGCGGGAAGGAGAGCGCTGAAGCCGACGCGCGGGCTGGGGATCTGAAAGCCAGCGGAGAGCGCTGAAGCCGACGCGCGGGCTGGGGATCTGAAAACCAGCAGAGAGCGCTGAAGCCGACGCGCGGGCTGGGGGTCTGAAAGCCAGCGGAGAGCGCTGAAGCCGACGCACAGGCTGGGGACCGGTAGCCAGCGGCCGTCGCCCGCGGGGGAAAGTGTACCCCTCCCGCCAGGGGAAGAAGCGGGAAACCGCCATTGCCGTGGGCGGGGAGAACAGAAAAGCGCGGGGAAAACCGCCATTAAAGTGGGCGGGGAGAGCCGAGAAGCGCGGGAAAGCCGCCATTTTTCGCGGGAAAACCGCCGGGGAAGAAGACAGAAGCGGGAAACCGCCATCTTAGAAAAATAATAAGAATTTACAGAAATACTGGTGTTGTTCTCAAGAAGAGAGGAAAAATAATAATAAGTAAAGAAATACTTGTGTTGTTCTCGAGAAGAGAAGAAGATGCCTAAGCGAGGAAATATTAATGATTTTGATGTTGAGATAGAGGACTGGGCCACGTATGTGGAACGCATAGGAATATATTGCAAAGCCAACGAAATTGAGGATGACGACAAGGCAATAACTTTGTTAAATTCGATGGGAGCAAAAACATACGGGCTCTTGAAACATCTAATAGCACCAGTTAAACCAGTGGACCAGACCTTCGAAGAGATCGTAGCAGTGCTGAAGGATCACTTGAACCCCACACCGTTGATGCTGGCTGAACGATTTAAATTTTACGCAAGAACCCAGAGGAAAGATGAAAGCAATGCGGAATACTTAGTTGAACTGCGTAAGCTAGCGAAATACTGCCAGTTTGGAGGGAATTTGACAGAGGCGCTGCGGGACAAGTTCGTATGCGGCTTGGCCAAAGAAGGAACGCAGAAGCGACTTCTGGAAGAAAACGACCTCACACTGGACAGGGCTGTCCTCATAGCTTCATCGCACGAAGCTGCAGCGAAAGGAACGGCTGAAATGCAGCTAAAGGGGGCGGCACTCGGGGTGGACCAAATTACTGCAAGCACTTCCAAATGCTACCGTTGTGGAAAGACAACGCACGACCAGAATCAGTGCTGGTTTAAGAACCAAGAGTGCAGGAAATGTGGCAAACTGGGTCACATCGCGAAGGTATGCAGGTCCGGAAAGAAGACCAACAAGCAAAGGAAGCCACCACCACAAGAAAAGTACAACAAGGTACATCAGGTGGCTGAAAAGAGTTCAGACGAACAAAATTCAGACTCAGACCCAAACAGCCAGGAGCTGGATAGTCTGAGAATCCACAATGTGGGTAAAGTAACTGATCTACAGACGATCTGGGTCACACTAAAAATAGCTGGAGTCCAAGTACGAATGGAGCTGGACACGGGATCAGCTGTATCAGTCATCAACCAAAAGGACTACCACCGGCTATTCTCTCACATACCCTTAAGAAATACTAAATTCGTATTACAGACATACACGGGGCATAATGTATACCCCATGGGAAAAATACGAGTCAAAGTGAGAGATAGGGGCAAAGAACACCCACGAATGAATCTGTACGTATTACCTGAGGGAGGACCACCACTCCTAGGGCGGGAGTGGATGCAGAAAATAAACATAGAATGGCACTACCTAAAAGCCATAGGGAAGGAGGACTCGGTGCAAGCTATCAGCTCAGATTCTGAAATGGATGACGTGACGACCAATGTAAACATGGAAGACAGGCAGGCAGGCCCATGTTACCAAGCAAAATCAAGCTGTAGAGCAGAACCCCAGGTTGACAGAGAATTCTGAGCCTGCTCAAGCTAAGGATTCATCCACGACGGAAGAACACCGAGCTCGGTCCCAAACTTATGTCAAAGTACAACGACAATTAGAACAGTTGAGTGCCCGTCTCGTACAAGAGATGGAAAAGATGATAAGTTCTGGGACACCGAATGGGAGACCCTGGAAAGACAACAGAGACAGCTAGCTCAAGCAGAGAGCGACCATAGAGCCATCATGGCCAAGTACCAATCACATCTCCCTGAGGCTGTTCAGGAACTAGAATATGCACAGAACGATCCAAAGGAAGAGGAATCTTCAGGAAGTCAGGATGGTATTCCAGTTCATCTCTACAACTTGTTGCAAGCAGAGTGTAACGAGTTGAAAGAACAGTATGAACAGGCTCAGACTACAATCCTGGAAGGGGTTAACTTGGCAACCTCCGAAAAGCTAGTTTTACTGGAAGCATATGAACAACAAAAGTCTGAACAGGAGCAAGAATTACAAGTACTGCAGGAGATGTTTGATGAGCTCCAGGCCAAGGCTGACTCATCGTTAGGGATTCAATCCATAGAGGAAAAATTAGTGGTGGAAGACATAACAGAACAGGGAATACAGGATGTCCAAGAACTCGTTAAATTATTAAAGGAAACACAAAATAAATATGAAGCGGCAATGGCCGAGGTCCAACGACTTGAAGAATAGATTCAACTGGGAATCTTTTCAGTGGAAGAAAAGGGAACTGTAAGAAACACAGAGATCGTAAGAATGGGCCCTGAACATGAGCTTAAATCGTCAAAGGAGAGGGGTTTGGAGCAGAAAAAGCTGGAGGAAGCTGAACACATGAAGAAGTCTCTTCAGGAGAGATGTCTGGATGTGGAAACAGCTGCTGCGATAGAAGGATTAAATCACCTGATAACTCAATCCTCGATGGAAGGGGAGGTATTGAGGTCAGTAGTGAAGGAATGGCAGACAACCCTGGAGGAGTGGAATGAATATGAACGCATGAGGAAGTCTTTTAAAGAAAGAGAGATAGAGAAGGAACAGCAGTCGGCTAGCGTCCAATTGGGTAAGGAAGAAGTAGAAGGGCCTCTCGATGGACTAACTCAGGATGACCCCGAATGTGACCATGACCTGTTGAGTGACACTGAATATTACGAGGAGGTGGTCTGCCCAAAGTGTGATGAAAACTCCCAAAGTGCTGAAATGCGGATGAAGCACTTAAGGTCTAAGGAACATAGAGAGTTGGTGGCGCTACAGCTGGCCGCCGAGAAAGGAGCTTCGAGAGTTTCAAAAAGGCAGAAAAGAAAAAGAAGAAGCCGGAGATAATAACTGTTTAAAATATTATTACTTCTACTACCTCAGTCCGAACACTACGAAAGGTGCTAAATTTGTAAAAAAAAAATCCGGGGACATTATCAAGACAGCCAGTGGGTTGCATAAGTCCGCACTGCTGGTTCAACAGGACGAAAGTACAAGCTGTTAAAAAGGCTATGGAGGAGTCACGTTTACCAGGTGAACCGGCTACACCAAAAAGATGCTGTCTGGGACGAATTAATACCAGAGACTGAATTTATGAACTGTTCCCACAGAGACTGAACCTGTAAACTGTTTCCACTGAGAGTATGTTTGTAAACTGTTATATGACGTTGACTCCATCGAGAGTATATCTGTAAATTGTTATATGACGTTGACTCCATCGAGAGTATATCTGCAAACTGTTTATATAAAGTTGAAGATTGTGGCCTAGAAATTCAGTGCCCTTAGCACCGATTTTGCGGCGCTAGAGGGCCTAGCGCTGCAATTGGCGCCGGTTCCTAAATTGCCTGGGGCCCTTCCGCGGCGGTAGACCGGTAGCGCTGCGCCGGCACCGATGACGTCATCGGTGTGTGCAGCGTCCCGGTTGCCGTGGTAACCCGGCCCCAAGCCGAAATTCAGTTGCGCCCGCCTCGCCCGTGGCAGGCGCAACTAAGACTCTGGCAACAGAGTCTTCCCCCAGTGTGCGCCGGCGCATAAAGGTGGAGCGGCGGCCGGCCGCGTTCCCGGCGGCCGCCTGCCCGCACCTCCCTTCCCGGACTCCTGCATTCCCCCCCCGCGGCCCTGATCAGTGTCTCATGCGAGCCCGGCACTTCCCCGAGGTGCCGGGCTCAGATGTCGGGTCAATCCGCCGGACAGTTGTCGGCTGCAGGCAGCTCCTCCTTAACAGGAGGAGGAGGCCTGCAGTTCCCCCGCCTGCCGCACCGCATCGGGTGCCGCAGCGGGGGATTAGCGCTGGAAAACCCAAGTTCACGCCCATTTTGAGGCGCTAAAGGAGGGTTTTAGCGCCCGCCGCCGCCTGGGCCCGGCGCACCCGAATTTTCGTCGGGCGCTGCCGCATTACCGCTGGCGCAAACTTTCTGGCGCTACAGCCCTGGCAAGACCAGAACCCCATTTCTAGGCCTGTATGTTTAACGGGATTCTGTAAGTAAAAAGCTAAAAAGGGAGGATTGTAGTGTATGTACCCGTTTACCTTTAAGGGAACTATAGAATGTAACCGTTCGCCTTTAAGAGCACTACTTTAGGTGTGGCACTATTTGTTGGCTCATGTATACTGTAATACCGATAGTGACCACACCAGTATATAAGGGTTGTGATACGTTAACTAGGGCAGATTCGCCCGAACCTCTGAATAGTAAAGACCTGTTTTATTTGTTAATCTTGGAGTCTGTGTATTATTTGCAATACAACCCACAGACTTTACAGTTTGTGACGGCGCTACCAGTTTTCTCCCCAATCTTCTGTGCTCGGAGTTCATGACGTCATCTCCGGGCGCATCGTCCCGTTAGCGCTTCCGATGCAAAATTCCCCTTTTTCGCCTGCCTGTGCGCCTCTGTTTTTTAGCGACAGGTTCGGCAGGCGATTTCCAGTCGGGAGGCCTGTGGAGGAGTGCCATTTAAAGGCGTCCACTTCTGGTTGTTGCTTGTGTCGGCCGGTACATCAAACTTTCTGCTGCTCAAAAGCAAAGAACCCTTTTGACTATTGGAAGCGTTCTGAGATTTCAGAGCTTGCTGCTGAATAAGGAACCTTCATTTGCATTAGGGTGTGATTTGTTGGTTATTAGGCAGTTCTTCTCAGAGCAATGAAAAGGGTCTGCAGTCTGTGTCTGTTCTCCTCGCTGCAAATGAGCATCTGGTGAATGATCGAACCCCCCCTTTAAGAGCTGGAAAGAAGCAGCATGAGTGATCAAATCTGTTTGGAACTCACCTGAAATTCGGCAGCTCTCTGGTGTTAGCGCTCCTGTAGCGCCCCACTAAGGACATTAGCGCTTGATTTAACGCCCCTCTCCTTTCCTGGGTCGATGTCAGAGAATTTAGATGAGTCTCAGAATCATTAGCGCTGGGCGCTAACTTTTCAAACTTTTTCCAGTTAGTGCCCCAAATGGCCCTCTAGGGGAAGTTCGACGCCCCTCGTCTTTCTATCACCTTTCATTCAGGGAGACTTCTAATCCTAAAGTAATTTCAATTACCTGTACAAGTCAGATGGGTTGCACCTGAACCGGAATGGGACCAACATCCTTGCGGGGAGGTTTGCTAGTGCTGTGGGGGGGGGGGGGTTTAAACTAACTTGGCAGGGGGATGGGATACGGAGTGGAGCTATACAGCCAAATATAGAGGAAAAAACAAGTCAGCCTGGAAGGCAGAGCAAATATGTAACGGCAGAAGGGAGTATGGCAAGGCTGGATGGCATTTATTTTAATGCAAGGAGTCTTGCGAGTAAGGCAGATGAATTGAAGGTGTTGATGAAAACATGGGAGTATGATATTGTTGCTATCACAGAGACATGGTTGAGGGAGGGGCAGGACGGGCAGCTCAATATTCCGGGGTATAGAATCTTCAGGCGAGACAGAGGGGGTGTAAAAGAGGAGGGGGTGTCGCAATATTAATCAAGGAGTCAATTACTGCTGTAAGGAGGGATGATATCTTAGCAGGTTCCTCTAATGAGGCCATATGGGTAGAACAAAAACAAAAAGGGTGCAAGCACTTTGCTGGGAGTGTACTATAGGCCCCCAAACAGTCAGGGGGAGATAGAGGAACAGATATGTAGGCAAATCTCAGAGAAGTGTAGAAATAATAGGGTAATAATAGTAGGGAATTTCAACTTCCCCAATATTAATTGGGATAGTCAGAATGTGAAAGGCTTAGAGGGTGCGGAATTCTTAAAGTGCATCCAGGAGAGCTTTTTGAGCCAGCATGTAGAAAGTCCGACAAGAGAGGGGGCAGTACTGGACCTAATTCTAGGGAATGTAGCCGGGCAAGTGGTAGAAGTGTCAGTCGGAGAGCATTTTGGTGACAGTGACCATAATTCGGTAAGATTTAAGGTAGTCGTGGAAAAAGAGAAAGACGGACCGGAAATAAAGGTTCTAAACTGGGGGAAGGCCAATTTTAATATAAGGCAGGATCTGGCCAAAGTGGACTGGGATCAGATACTTGTAGGAAAATCCACATCAGAGCAGTGGGAGTCTTTCAGAAAGGAAATAGAGAGAGCCCAACGTCAACATATTCCCGTAAAGGTCAAGGGTGGGACCAATAAGCCCAGGGAACCCTGAATGTCAAGGGATATACAAGAATGGATTTGGAAAAAAAGGGAGGCTGTTGGCAGATACAAAGGACTAAAAATAGTGGAAGCCCTAGAGGAGTATAGAAAGTGCAGGGGGGTACTTAAAAAAGAAATTAGGAGAGCGAAGAGGGCGGCATGAAAAAACACTGGCGGGCAAAATAAGGGAAAATACCAAGGTGTTTTATAAGTATATTAAGGGCAAGAGGATGACCAAAGTGACAATCTTTGAGTAGAGCCGGGAGATGTAGGTGAGATTTTAATTGAATATTTTGCATCTGTGTTCACTATGGAGAAGGACGATGTAGGCATAGAAATCAAGCAGGGGGATTGTGATATACTTGAACAAATTAGTATTGAGAGGGAGGAGGTACTAGCGGTTTCAGCAGGCTTAAAAGTGGATAAATCCCCAGGCCCAGATGAGACATATGAGGCAAAGGAGGAGATTTCAGGGGCTCTGACACAAATGTTCAGAACCTCTCTGGCCACAGGGGAGGTGCCAGAGGACTGGAGGACAGCTAACATAGCACCATTATTCAAGAAGGGTAGTAGGGATAAACCAGGGAATTACAGGCCAGTGAGCCTAACATCAGTGGAAGGGAAATTATTGGAAAAAATTCTGAGGGACAGAATTAGTCTCCACTTGGAGAGGCAAGGATAAATCAAGAATAGTCAGCATGGCTTTGTCAGGGGGAGATCATGTCTAACCAATTTGATTGAATTTTTCGAGAGGGTGACTAGGTGTGTGGATGATGGTAGTGCAGTTGATGTAATAATAATAATAATAATCAACTTTATTGTCATTGTTAGTGCACAAGTGCCTTACAACGAAATGTAAGCTTGCGGCTCCTGAGAGTGTACATTTTGATTAAGACATTTAACATTCAACATTCATTTGGCTTGTAATACATAAACATAAACATAATAAAGTGCATTGGCAGATGTGCAGGCTTTAGAGTTTATTTGCAGAGTTCAATAGGATGACAGCCCTGGGAAAGAAGCTGTTCCTAAATCTGGTCGTTCGGGTGCGAATGCATCTGTAGCATCTCCCAGATGGCAGGGGGGCGAACAAACTGTGGCTGCGGTGGGTAGGGTCTTTGATGATGGTCAGTGACCTCCGTAAACAGCGTTTCTGGTAGATGTTCTCAATGGTCGGTAGCCGGGTGCCGGTAATGCGTTGGGCAGCTTTGACTACCCGCTGCAGGGCTTTCCGGTCATAGGAGCTACAGCTGCCATACCACACTGTGATACACTTCGTCAGGATGCTCTCTATTGTGCAGCGGTAAAAGTTAGAGAGGACCAGGGGTGACAGGTTACATCCCTTCAGCCTCCTTAGGAAATATAGGCACTGCTGGGCCTTCTTCACCAAAGAGGAGGTATTGAGGGACCAGGAGAGGTCTTCCGTGATGTGGACTCCGAGGAACTTAAAGCTGTCCACCCTTTCCACCACAGCCCCATGGATGTGGATGGGGGTGTGTCTTCCGCCTTTAGACTTCCTGAAGTCCACAATGATTTCCTTGGTTTTCTTGATGTTAAGAGCCAGGTTGTTATCGGCGCACCACTTCATGAGGTGCTGGACCTCCTCCCTGTAGGCTGACTCATCGTTGTTGGTGATCTGGCCTACCACCGTGGTATCATCCATGTAGTCTACATGGACTTCAGTAAGGATTTTGACAAAGTCCCGCATGGGACACTGGTCAAGAAGGTAAGAGCCCATGGGATCCAGGACAATTTGGCACATTGGATCCAAAATTGGCTTTGTGGCAGGAGGCAGAGGGTGATGGTCGAAGGTTGTTTTTGTGACTGGAAGCCTGTGTCTAGTGGTGTACTGCAGGGATCGGTGCTGAGTCCTTTGCTGTTTGTAGTGTACATTAATGATTTAGATATGAATGTAGGAGGTATGATCAGTAAGTTCGCAGATGACATGAAAATTGGTGGAGTGGTAAATAGCGAGGAGGGAAGCCTCAGGCTACAGGACGATATAGATGGGTTGGTTAGATGGGCAGAACAGTGGCAAATGGAATTTAACCCTGAAAAGTGTGGGGTGATGAATTTTGGGAGGACAAACAAGGCAAGGGAATACACAATGAATGGTAGGACCCTAGAAAGGACAGAGGATCAGAGGGACCTCAGTGTGCATGTACATAGATCCCTGAAGGCAGCAGGACAGGTAGATAAGGTGGTTAAAAAGGCATATGGGATACTTGCCTTCATTAGCCGAAGCATAGAATATAAGGGCAGGGAGGTTATGATGGAGCTGTACAAAACACTGGTTAGGCCACAGCTGGAATACTGTGTGCAGTTCTGGTCGCCACACTATAGGAAGGATGTAATTGCATTGGAGAGGGTGCAGAGGAGATTCACCAGGATGTAACCTGGGCTGGAGCGCTTCAGCTATGAAGAGAGACTGGACAGGCTGGGGTTGTTTTCCAGGCAATAGATTGGGAAAAGGGGAAGTGCAACGAGACCTGGGTGTCCTTGTGCACCAGTCGCTGAAGGTAAGCATGCAGGTGCAGCAGGCGGTTAAGAAGGCAAATGGTATGTTGGCCTTCATAACGAGAGGATTTGAGTACAGGAGCAAGGATGTCTTGCTGCAGTGGTACAGGGCCTTGGTGAGACCACACCTTGAGTATTGTGTGTAGTTTTGGTCGCCTTATCTGAGGAAGGATGCTCTTGCCATGGAGGGAGTGCAGCGAAGATTCACCAGACTGATACCTGGGATGGCAGGAATGACGTAAGAAGAGAGATTGGGTCGATTGGGCTTGTATTCGCTAGAGTTTAGGAGAATGAGAGGGGATCTCATTGAAATATATAAAATTCTAACAGGACTAGCCAGACTAGATGCAGGAAGGATGTTGCCGATGGCGGGGGAGCCCAGAACCAGGGTCACAGTCTAAGGATAAGAGGTAAGCCATTTAGGACTGAGATGAGGAAGAATTTCTTCACCCAGAAAGGGGTGAACCAGTGGAATTCTCTACCACAGAAGGCAGTTGAGGCCAATTCATTAAATATATTCAAGAAGGAGTTATATATATTTCTTAAGGCTAAAGGGATCAAGGGATATGGGGAGAAAGCAGGGACAGGGTACTGAATTGGATGATCAGCCATGATCTCATTAAATGGCGGAACAGGCTCGAGGGGCCGAATGGCCTACTCCTGCTCCTATCTTCTATGTTTCTATGTTAGAGCAGAGAAGGCTGAGGAGGGACCTGATTGAGGTGTACAAAATTATGAGGGGCATAGATAGAGTAGGTAGAAAGGAACTTTTCCCCTTAGTAGAGGGGTCAATAACCACAGGGCATAGATCAAGATAAGGGGCAGGAGGTTTAGAGGGGATTTGAGGAAAAACTTTTTCACCCAGAGGGTGGTTGGAATCTGGAACTCACTGCCTGAAAGGGTGGTAGAGGCAGGAACCCTCACAACATTCAAGAAGCATTTAGCTGAGCACTTGAAACGCCATTGCATACAAGGCTATGGACCAAGTGCTAGAAAATGGGATTAGAATAGACAGGGCTTGAAGGCCGGTGCGGACAGGATGGGCCGAAGGGCATATTTCTGTGCTGTATAACTCTATGGGGGAAAAATTCAGTTGGCTTGCGCCTCCCGTTAGCACTGTAAGAGGGCACTAATGGGGCGCAAAGCAACTAGCGCCCGGGCGCGGCGATATCTGCGCCTCTCGCGAAATTGACCGGACATTTTGCGGCAGCGCTAAACAATACCGCCCCGATCTCCTACGCACGCAGATCTTAACGTCATTCAAGCGTGCAACGCCCTTGTGGCGCCCCGGAACGGAAATTGAGTGGCGCCCCCATCCTTTCCGCCTGGCGCAACCAACGACAGGTAGACTGGAATGTTTCCCAGTCGCTGGGGGGGAACACTATTTAAAGGGGGCCTCTTCCTGGCTTTTTCTGTGGTGGATATTTTTGCACCACTCATTCTGAGAGAGAGAGAGAGATTCTGAGAGAGAGAAAGAGAGACCTCTGCATTGAGTCAATGTTGTGTGAAGTAGTTTTGGCTACTGAGCATAACTTTGCAGGTACTTTTGTTTTTGACCTTCATAACTTTGATTGCCAAGAGATTCTGGGGGCTGCAATGATTGGGGGCATCGTCCTGCGCCAGTAGAATCGGAGGCCACAGAGACGCATAGAGAGAGTAGCAACCATGGCCAGACGGAGGAGGGCCAACAGGCCTCTGTACAGGAGACTTTACCCTCACAAGGTATTTCGTCAACAATTCTCCTACGTTAATATGTTTGAGGAGCAGTATTTGTGAAGGCTGTGCTTCAGCAAGGAGGTGGTCACTGAGATCTGCCACCTGCTGCAGCCAGATCTGCAGCCTCAACTGAGGAGCAGGGCATCTCTGTCGGTGGCAGTGAAGATCACAGTGGCTCTGAACTTTTATGCCACCGGCTCATTTCAATTAGCTACTGGGGACATCGTCAATATCTCCCAGTTCGCGGTCCATTTCTGCATCCGTCAGGTCACAAATGCCCTCTATAAAAGGAGACGAGAGTACATCTCTTTCCCCATGAGCCCGGCCAAGCAGCATGAACGCACAATGGGCTTTGCGAGGATAGCGGGCTTCCCCATGGTGCAGGGCGCCATTGAATGCACGCATGTGGCTTTGCGTGCTCTGCATGAGAATGCAGAGGATTTCCGCAACCGAAAGGAATTCCATTCCTTAAACGTTCAGTTGGTCTATGACCACAGACAGCTGATACTCGCTGTCAATGCCCACTATCCTGGCAGCAGCCACGATGCATTCATCCTGCACCAGACTACTGTGGCAGAACATTTCCAGGCACCGCATCACCCAGGTGGTTGGCTTCTCGGGGACAAGGGATATCCACTGTGCACCTGGCTGATGACACTGCTCCGTACGCCCAACACCCCTGCTGAGCTGCGGTACAACGAGAGCCATCTCGCTACCAGGAACATCGTTGAGCACACAATCGGCATGCTCAAGCAAAGGTTCCGCTGTCTGGAACACTCAGGAGGAGCCCTGCAGTACTCGCCTGAGCGAGTCTCCCTCTTCGTAGTTGTGTGCTGCATGCTGCATAACCTGGCAATCCTCAGGACCCAGCCAATGCCACCAGGCCTTGAAGCACTACCAGGGGAGGAAGAGGAAGAGGAGGAGGATGATCATCAGCAGCACCAAGGCGGGAGGGAGGCCCACAATGTAGAAACTGGAAGGGCCATCCATCAACGTCTGATAGCAAGCTGCTTCTAGGCCCCTGCTGAGGAAATGGCTTCTGCCATTGAGAACAGCATGAATGAAACCAACCTGCAACCCCTAAGCTGGCCAAGGCAGCAATGATTGCAAAGACCAAACATGTACATTTTGAATACAAAAACTTATTTATTTTACAAACTCTGTGTGTGTCATTTCCTCATGACAAACTAATAGAAAGAAACACAAAAAAACAGTCATTAACATTGTTGTGTATGTACCTTTAAGAGAGAACTGCTTTTATGCTGTAGTACTGGCAGTGACCACACCTGTATATAAAGCAGTAGCAGGCTTCTGTACTTTCAGTTCCAGCATACTCTCTGTGCAGTAAACATCTCTTGTTATCGTTCTCCTGCAGTCCGTGTGTTATTAATGCGCGGACACTACAGTGGCGACAAGCAGGTTCGAACTCACCTGCAGTACTGCATCACCTCACGGGGATCCATCCCTGGGAAGAAGCTTCTTGGAGGTCGAAGCCAGAGCAACGGGCGTCGACCGGGGGCAACCGCCCAGTGATCCATCGGAGTCCAGAGAGTTGCAGGAGAAGCTGTGGCGAGCTGGGCCTGGTTCTCCAATCAAGGTGTCCCAGCAAATCGGGCTGGTAGCAGGTAGTGCGCTGACCCTTCCCGGACTGCGGCAGGCTAGAGCTCGGGCAAGCGGCTCTGTAAGGGGGCCGAGCAGCGTCGTCGGGAAGACAAAGAGAGAGAGAGGGTGGAGTGCACAGGGCGCGGCCGGTGCTCAAGAGTCGGGCAGCGTTGAAAAAGAGACGCGCAGAAAGCCGCGGGGCGCCGCCATTACCTGTTAGAACGCGAGGAGCAGCATTGGCAGCAGGGGGAAGAAAAAAAAGTGCGGGAGGCACCATTTTAATCCTTTGGGGAAGAAGGAAAAGCGCGGGAGGCGCCATTTTAATCCACTGGGGAAGAAGGAAAAGCACAGGAGACGCCATTTTAAACCACCCAAGATGCCGAAGAGTGGCAGCATCACTGTTTTCAATAATGAAATAGAAGACTGGACCACGTATGTGGAAAGAATTGAAGTGTACTGCAGGGCAAATGAGGTGGCCACTGAAAAGAAGGCGTCGATATTATTAAATTTGATGGGCACGAGAACGTACGGCCTATTGCGAAATTTAATTACCCCAGCTAAACCAATGGAGAAAATTTTTTAAGAGATTGTTAATATCTTACAGGAACATCTAAACCCTACACCGCTGCTGATAGCGGAAAGATTCAAGTTCCATAAACGAAACCGGCACAAAGACGAGAGTAATGCTGACTATTTTACGGAACTACGCAAGTCATCGACACACTGCCAGTTCGGAACAGGACTGGCAGATACCTTAAGGGATAAGTTTGTCTGCGGGCTCCAGAGTGAAGGAACCCAGAAACGACTACTTTCGGAAAAGGACCTTACGCTGGAAAAGGCTTCCAGCGTTGCAGTATCCTACGAAGCAGCAGCATGGGGAGCTGCGGAAATACAACAGAAACCGCAAGAATATAGCACTAATGAAATGGCATATGGAGCAGAAAAGTGCTATCGCAGCGGCAGAACAACCCATGACCAGAAGGATTGCTGGGCTAAGGACAAAGTATGCAGGCAATGTGGTAAAATGGGACACATAGCATGAGTCTGCAGGTCGGGAAAGAAAACCAACACTAAAAGAACTACTAAGGAAAAGTACAAGAAAGTATAAAAGATGACGGACAGTAGTTCAGAAGACCAGAGTAGTGACAATGACTCCGGGATCAGGGGACTAAGTTGTCTAAAGCTACACAACGTGATCGCAAAGGAGGATCACCAAACCATTTGGGTCACCCTCGTGATAGCAGGGTCCCAAGTAAAGATGGAGTTGGACACAGGATCAGCCCTAACAGTCATGAGTCGACGAGACTACGAGCGGCTATTCTCACACATTCCTTTGAAGGATACGTCCATTGTCTTGAAGACATATATGGGGCAAAAAGTCTACGCCAGCGGAAAAATAAGGGTACCCGTTAAATACAACGGCAAGGAAACACAGGAACTGTATCTATATATACTGCAAGATGGAGGACCACCATTATTGGGACGTGAATGGATCCGAAAAATACAATTGGATTGGCATTCCATTCAGGCACCAGCTGTGGCTGACAAAAAAGTTGACGACGCCACACCTGGACGACTGTCAAAAATTCTAACTGACGCGAAAGAGGTGTTCCAGCAAGGACTTGGGACTCTAAAAGGCGTAACGGCAACGATAAAAATTGAAGATAACGCAAACCCAAAAATTTTTAAGGCCAGACCGGTACCGTATGCGATCCGCACAGCCGTTGAAGCAGAGCTGGAGAGTCTGGAGCGTTCGGGTGTGCTGTCCAAGGTAGACTGGAGCGAGTGGGCCACACCCATCGTCCCTGTAATGAAGAAATCATTGAGCAGCACGCCTGGGGAACCGAAGAAGGTTCGCATCTGTGGGGACTTTAAGGTTACTGTGAGCCCAGTCCTTCACACGTTACAATATCCACTTCCGCGGATAGAGGATATTTTCGCCTCACTATCTGGGGGGAAATGCTTTACGAAGATTGATCTGGCCCAAGCGTATCTACAAATGGAGGTAGATGAATCATCTAGAAAATACCTCACGATAAACACTCACAAAGGTCTTTACCAGTACAATCGACTGGTATTCGGGGTAGCATCAGCTCCGGCTATTTGGCAGAGGGCGATGGAACAAGTCCTGCAAGGGATCTCGGGGACCCAGTGTTATTTGGACGACATCCTGGTTACGGGCGGAAATGACAGTGAACACCTTGCCAACCTGGAGCAGGTGCTCACTAGATTACAAGAATATGGACTACGTGCCAACCGCCCCAAATGCGAGTTTTTCAGGAAACAAATCTCGTATGTGGCCACATGATTGATGAAGAGGGGTTGCATAAGTCCCCAGACAAGATTGAGGCAGTAGTTAAGGCTACAGCACCGGAAAATGTGTCACAACTGAGGTCGTTCCTCGGGTTGGTGAACTACTACCATAAGTTCTTGCCAAAATTGTCTACAATTCTGCACCCGCTGAATGCCCTGCTGCAAAGTGGAGTAGCATGGAAGTGGAGTGATGAGTGTAAGCGTGCCTTTCAGAAATGTAAATGCCTAATCACTTCAAAAGAAGTATTGGCTCACTACAATCCATCACTACCGATTCGGTTGGCATGTGATGCATCTCCCTACGGCATTGGAGCAGTGCTGTCGCACAAATTGCTTGACAGTTCAGAGAGGCGAATAGCCTTTGCGTCACGCTCGTTAACATCAGCCGAGCGTAACTACGCCCAGATTGACAGGGAGGCCCTCAGCCTGGTGTGGGGGGTGAAGAAGTTCAATCACTACCTGCACGGGCAGAAATTCACCTTACTGACTGATCACCAGCCTCTTGTCTCCATTTTTAACCCAAAGAAGGGTGTTCTGGTGATGATGGCGCAACGGCTGCAAAGATGGTCCCTTTTTCTAGGAGCACATCAATACGACATAGAGTATAAGGGCACAAAACAGCATGGAAACGCTGATGGGCTGTCGCGCCTGCCGCTGCCTATGGTGGAGGAAGCACCTGCAGTGGACCCTGTTGAGATATTCCATTCGACCACAGTCGAATGTCTATCTGTTACAAACTCAAGTATAGAGAAGGAAACCTGACACTCTCTCGGGTCTATGAATTAACAGTGAAGGGATGGCCAGCACATGGCGACTCACTGTTGCCAGCATTCTCGCCAAGGAGAGAACAGCTGTCAGTGTGCCGTGGGACCTTGATGTGCGGATCCCGAGTGGTAATTCCACCCAAGTTGAGAGATAGAGTGCTCAATGAGCTTCATGAGGGTCATCTGGGAGGGGTAAAAATGAACAGCCTAGCCAGGGCGTTTGTGTGGTGGCTGGGAATCGATAAAGAAATCGAGGAAATGACCAAGAGATGCACAGGATGCCAGAAAGTCCAAAACGCTCCACCACAGGCCCCGCTACACCCATGGGAGTGGCCCTCATCTCCATGGTAACGGGTACACATTGATTTTGCTGTTCCATTTATGGACTCAATGTTTTTAATCGCCGTGGATGCACATTCGAAATGGCAGTAAACATCTCTTATTATCGTTCTGCTGCAGTCCATGTGTTATTAATGCGCGGACACTACAAACATAACTGGTTCGCACAACCTGGAGATAATGTCCAAAACACTAACCAAAAGTTTGACCACGAACCTCGGCCTTTAATAAAAAAATGACCAACATTTTGTCACACCTTCTACTTTTTGCCCTTCGAGGGTGATCTCCTTCCCTTGCGCACTTCCCCCCTTCCCACCCTACTGCTCCTCCGTAATGGGACACCAGTAGCTGCAACAAGGCTGCTGATTGTCAGAACCTGAGACTGCAGATGCCCTTGAAGGACGGCCTTGACCAGCTCTGGGCCTGGAGGGCCCGGCTGCAGACTGCACCAACTCTGCATGGGCGGCAGCAGTCTGTCCTACAGGCAGTGGCAAATGCAGTGGAGAAGTGACAGTAGCGGCAGCAGGAATGCTGTCATCTTGATAGAGGACAGCAACTCCCTGCTCGACCGACACACTGGCACTCCCACGGGGCAGCACTTCAGCATCCGGAGCAATCTGCTGGAGCACAAATTGCTGGCCTGCTGCGGTGCGTTGAGAGCCCCGGGGAAATGTGTCCAAACCAGCGAGGATGGCAGCAGTTAGTGCTTGTGTGGCCTCAATCTAAGTCTGCATGAGAGCAGTCAGAGATGGGGTCATGGCAGCCAATGACTGAATTGCAGCACTAAACATTTGCATGGCATCCGCCTGTGCTACAGCGAAGTGCTCCACGCTCCTTGCCAGTGATTCAATGCATTCGGGCACCCTTCCCACTGCACCCATGAGCTCAGTGTGCATGTCCACCGCCTGGGTGTTCATTTCAGTGATCAGCCGCTCCTCCTCTGCGTCCAGTGCAGTAGGACTCGCTGGCATACTCTCCCTCCGGGGAGAAGGCCCCTGAGCTTCCCTACCCCCATCGCGTTGCTGCAGCCCGCTGGATCCTGGAGCTTCACCCTCATCAGACCATTCCCTCCTGCTCCCCTCCAGGGAAGACGTTTTCCCAGTGTGGGCAAGGGCTTCCTCGGGAGGACGGCGTCTGAGTACATATACAGCCATGGTCTTGCCTGATGTGCCTCCCATAGGTGAATAGCCCTTACTGTATGCAGCCATGGTCTTGCCTGATGTGCCTCCCATAGGTGAATAGCCATTGCTGTATGCAGCCATGGTCTTGCCTGATGTGCCTCCCATAGATGAATAGCCATTACTCTATGCAAAGTGTGGAATGTGCGTGTGTGTTTCATGAGAGGGCCATAGCTGTTGGATGTGCGTTGGGCATTGGGGTTTTAAGACCCTCTGGCCATAGAGTGAGGTTGAGATGGAGGGATGGAGAGGTATTGAAAAAAAGCCACTCACCCTGACGACCCGAGTGAGGTCATTGAACTTTTTTCTACATTGTACATGGGTCCTGGGCACCATGCTCCTGGATGAGACGCTCTGAGCCACCTCCGTCCACACTCTTCTGTACTCGTGTGGCAAAGGCCTCCTGCCATTCTCTGGGTACAGTATTGATTTTCTGCGCTCCACCGCGCCAACCAGAGCCTCCAAGGCCCACTCGCTGAAGCGCTGTGCTCGCTCCCTGGCCCTCTCCATAGTCCTTGGCTGCAAGATTTAGCCACAGGTCTCTCCAGGCCGAGATTCAAGGCTCCAATGAGAGCATGGTGTGGCTGGAGAGCAAGATCAACCCTCCTCTTTAAGAACTGTCCGGCGCCAGTTTGTCTGTGTTCCATCGCTAACTGGCATCACCTGCGCTGCGCCCGCGCTCTGAGTTAGTGCCTCGCTCCTCGGCCTTTGCGCCTTAAGACAGGTGTGTAGCGCCTGACTTAGCGCTCCAATCAACTCCAGGGGCGATAAAAGCCAAGTTTGCAGTCGGAGGCGATAATTAGCGTCAAGCGCTAAACTTTGCGCATGGCCGATAATTGCACCCCAAAGGGGTGATACTGAATTTTTCCCCCTATGACTCTATGGGGGAGAAATTCAGTATTGCCCCATTTGGGGCGCAAAGGCCGAGGAGCAATGCGCTACCTCAGAGCGCTGGTGAAGCTCATGTGATGTCAGTCAGCAATGGAACACAGACACAATGGCGCTGGCCAGTTCTTAAAGGGGAGGGTCGATCTTGCTCTCCATCCACACCCTGCTCATTGCAGCCTTGAATCTCGGCCTGGAGAGACCTGTATATCTATTCTGCTGGAAAGTACAATGGAGAGACCCAGGGAAAGAGCTCAGAGTGCAGCCCCCACAGTCTCTTCTAAATCGATACAAGGAAGGGCAAATCAAAATGAACCTGCAAAGTGCTGCTCAGTACCCAAAACTCTTTCACACAGCTCTCTCTCTCTCTCTCTCTCTCAGAATGCGTGGTGCAAAAATGTCACCAACAAAAAAAGGCAGTAAGCAGTCGCCTTTAAATAGCGCTCCCCCAGTTTCTTCCTGACTGCAAAACGCGCCCCTCAACCTGTCGTTGCTAGCGGCAGGCGGTAAGGCAGGGGGCGCCACTCAATATCCGGTCCGGGGCACTACCGGGGCGTTGCGCACTCGACTGACGTCACAATCTGCTGGCACATGAGATCGTGGCGGTAGTGTTTAGCGCCGCCGCAACATGTCAAGTTAATTTCGTGAGCGGCGCAAACATCGCTGCGCACGGGCGCTAGTTGCTTTGCGCCCCATTAGCGCCCTCTTAAGGCACTAACGGGAGGCGCAAACCAACTGAATTTTTCCCCCTGTGACTCTATAATACGTAACTTGAAAAATAGCAGTGTTAAGGGAAAATTCACAGCATGTATCCACCCTTAAAATCCTGTCTAACTCTGGGTATCTGTCTAAACCTTGGAGGAAGTTAATCATCTGCTCTCTGGTGATCTATTCAGCTCCCTCTGTTATCCAGCTCAATTGGTTCACTGTCTAATCATTGTCAGATAATCTCCACCATTGAAGTCAATGGAAATAAAAATCGGGAGCGATGTAATGTGGGCTGCCGACTTGTGCTTGATTTCTGCCAGTCTACCCATAGATATCTGTCCAGCCTGTGTACTGTGTAATGAATTGGGGTGCTCCTCAAGTTCAAAGACCTGCTGTTCGAGTGTAGCGACAGTGTAATTGTATCCACCCTGTCTTGCTCGGGTATGCATACTTACTGCAGTTCATGCATTTCACTGGCCTTTCCCATGGTACACACTGCTTTTTATTTAACCTTTATCTTTTAAAAATACTGAAATGTACTGTCTTTTGTTGTGGTGTTCTGGGATTTTTGATTTTTTTTTTCTTCACGGAAAAGATTTGGGATTGAGCTATGTTCATGTGCTGTGTTTTAAAACAGTGAATTTGCACAGGATTAGAGAAAAGTCACAGTCTGCATGCATTGAAGATGAATATTAAAGCCATTTATGGAATATCGCAACTCACAGACTATATTAAACTCATATAATGAGGGTGAGTTGTCTCATTCCAACCCCATTTAGCCAGAATGACATCTTTTCATTATGAGAAAGGCACTGGATGCTTACTTTAAACCTACACTCCAAGGAGAGAGGAGAGATTTTATTGTTAGGCCTACTGACAAATCATTGATCAAGGAAGGAGTCAGAGGGACAGACCTCCCACTAGTTGGGAACGCAGAGAAAAGAACAAAGAGACACATGGGCAATGAGCCAGCCAGATAGGTCTGGAGCAAGAACCCTGGCGTAGTGAGGGGGAAACTCTCATCAATGTGTTTAAATTCTTCCATGGCTTTCTAGAAACTTCTCTCTGTCGGAAGACAGAGAAATAGACTGAGTAAAGGATCATTTCCAAATAAAGCTAAGATGAGAATATATTAAGTCCCAATTATATGCCACCTTTCATGTCCCAAAGTGCATCACAGCTAATGAAATACTTTTGTAGTGTAGTTGTAATGCAGGGAAATGTGGCAACCAAATTGTGCACTGCAAGATCCCGCAAACAGCAATGAGATAAATGACCAGCGATACTGGGTACCGTAGTGCAGTAGTTATATTACTGGACTAGTAATCCAGAGGCCTAGACTAATAATCCAAAGTACATGGCTTTAAATCCCACCATGGCAGTTTGAAAATTTTAATTCTGTTTAAAAACCTGGAAATAAAAGGCTGGTATAAATAAAAGCTGTCGGATTGTCATTAAAACCCAACTGGTTTTTGTTGCAGCAGTTCAAGAAGAAGGCCCACCACCTTCTCAGGGCAATAAATGTTGGCCTTGACACCGACACCCACGTCCTGAGAATGATTTTTTTTTAAATCTGCTTTAGTGATATTTTGTTGAGGGATAAGCTCCCCTGGTCTACTTTGAAAGGTACCATTGGGTCTTTTACTACAGCACTCCTCCAGTAATGTGCAGAAGTGTCAGCCTAGATTATGTGCTCAACTCCTAGGCCCCAATTTTCTGGCAGCCGTCAGGCGGCTTTTCATGCGGCCGGGGGCCGAAAATCGCCGAAAAAGCGGGTCGCGACCCCCCCCCCGCCTGATTCCCCGCCCCGTCCAACTTTCGGACCGCCGTTTCTCCACGACCCGATTCAGTCCCGCCCGCCGCTGGCGGGACTGGCCATCGGAACACTAATTACCACTTATTTCCATGTTTAAGCCGATTTTCAGTGGCCGTTGCGATTTTGTGGGGTTCCCCACGCTAAACACGCCTGTGGGGAACCCCGCTGATGAAACCTGGCGTGAAGCTTGCCGGTTTGCTTGCTGCCAGCTGCAGGTCATTCGGGAAAGCTGCGATTTAAAGGGACAGCATTTGTTTGGTGAAGGACCTTGTTGCTGCAGGCTTGGGGCTACTTCTTCAAGGCTTAGGCACAGCTGTGGAACGTTGGAGCCTCACACACTTCTCCAATGCGATCTCCTGGGAAGCCCCTCTCGCCACCCTCACTCAGCACTTCCTCAGCGGAGGCATCTACGAGAAGCATGGGACGCCTTTTTTTCCTTCCCTTCTTGCCATTAGAGGATCTCCAGCAGCAGAGGCGGCAGCAGCAGAACCAGGAACAGCAGGATGAGCACCAGGAGCACCAGGCTGCTGCTCACTCACCTGAAGCTGCACAGGCCAGAAGGGGCCAGCGCTTGGAAGTGGCTTGAGAGCACCTTGCTGCGCTTTAGGGGGCCATGGGGACCCATTTCTGCACTGGCAGTCCTACTCAGAAGGACTTCCATGAAGGTCTAGTTTCTCTGTTCAACAGATGGCCAACGCTGCTCAAGAGATGTCATTCTCTTATGAGCAATCACCATGTTTTCCGTACCCTGGTGAGTTATCTCCTCCATGGAGGTTGCCAACCTTTCCATGGTGATGCATTCATGCACCAATGACTCCACAAAGGCTCTGCTCATGGTCACTATGGACTTCTCCATTCGCTCCACACTCACAGCGACCCTGGAGACAAAACCTGCCAGAGACTCCTGCATCTGTGCATGGAGATCCATCACCTCTTCTCTTGCGGATAGACCCAGAGGCAGAGGGTCGACATGCAGCGCAGCTGAGCTGGCAGAATCCTGCGCCCTCCGACGAGGACTCTCCACTGCTGTCCCTGTCTCCAGAATCTGCTGAGGCTCACTTGTGAGCTGTGAAGCACCAGGTGACAACACTACTCTATGTCCCGAAGGTCCCCCCGAGGTGTGAGTGTCTGCGCTGGTGCTGGGTGCGCTTACTTCTGCTGACGCTGCACCCTCAGAAGTTGGAGCTTCCTCTGAGGAGTCTGGCTGCACAGCCTCTTCCTCCTCCACAGTGGGGACGGGGGCTCTGGATGGTCCTGTGGGGGAGTAGAGGAAGGAGTTAGAGATGCGATGCCAAGGTTACATGCACATTCGAGTTGACACATCTGCTGACACCTGCATCCATGCAGCCTTGTTCTCAGTGGGAGGCCTCTTCCCGCCTGACCTAGGGAAGAGAACCTCCCTGTGGGCCCTAACCCCATCCAATAATGCCTGCAGTGAAGCTTCATCGAATTTGGAGGCAGCTCGGGGTCTGGCACTGGCCACAGCTGCTGCAGGCTCCTCTGCCATCCTGTATGGTTCGTTTGGAAGCCTTCAGAGGATGCAGTGCTTGCTATGGACCTTGAAAGCACCACGAATGATGACATCATACTGTGGGGCTTTCTGACTAGAAATAGACAATTAGCAAGGCTGCCCACATGCTGGAAATTAATTGGCCACTTGAGGGAAATTTGCGAGGAGCTGGTTGACACATTTTTTTGTGTGTCAGAACCCCACATTCGGGGGAATCCGACCATTTCCCACACAAGCCACAAAATCGGGCCCCTAGAGTGGGCCAAGCCTGATAGATTTCAGCTCAGGTGAAGTAAAGATGTAAGGATTTTGGGGCTTCTTTTAAACTGGTTTAAGGTAATCTACCTGGCCAGCAGTCTTTTTGCTGCTGCACTCTAAACCAATTTACAAACAGCGGTTTCGAATCGCTACCCCTCCTTTAGTTCTGAGTGGAGGAACTTATAATTAATGATATTAAAACGGAACACGTGGTTTGGATGAGAGAAAATTATCAAGCTTTATTAACTAAAAGAAACTACAATCACAATATCAAACTATCCCACACGAACACAGTAAAATTGTAAAACTATGGCCTAGAAATTCAGTTGCGTTCGCCAGCCGCTAACACCATAAAAGGGGTAGATTTGCAGCGCTAGGCACTTAGCGCCCGGGCGCAGAACGATCTGCGCCTACGCCCAACTTCAGTTGACATTTAGCGCCGGCGCAAAGTGTTTGCGCCCGCTCAGCTGCGCGCACAGCTTATGACGTCATTTCGTCGTGCAACGCTGTTTGTGCGCCCCAAACCGGAAATTCAGTGGCGCCCGGCCAATGTGGGCGTGGCGCTGTTAAGAACTGTGAAGTGGAACGCAACAGAGGCCCTGTGGGCCTCGGGGAGCGCTAATTAAAGGGCACTTACACTGACCTATAAAGCCCAGCCATTTTGCTGCAATGACTTCAGTGCTTTGGATTTCTGGACAGAGACCAAGGAACAGAGCTTACTGATTTGGGACAACATAGGAGAGGTATTTTTGGCTTCTGGCCAGAGCTTGGAAATTTGAATCATTGTGATTTAACTGTTTGCAAGTTTATTATGGGGGCTGTATGGGGTTCCAACCCTCAGTTCCAGCATTATGTGCGAAGGGCTCGCAGACGCTGTGTGAGAGGGCCAGCCATGCCTAGACGCAGAGGGGCCATCAGGCGTTGGCAACGTAGGCCTTACCCACTCAGGGAATACCGGCAGCAGGTGTCCTATCTCACCATGACTGCCGTGCATTGTGTTAAGAGGCTGCGCTTCAGAAGGGAGGTGGTTGCAGAGATCTGCCAGCTGCTTCACAGAGATCTGCGTCCACAGCTGATGTGCAGGACGTCTCTCTCGGTGGAAGTGAAGGTCACGGTGGCTCTGAACTTTTATGCAAGCGGCTCCTTCCAAGCCGCTGCTGGGGACATAGCGAACATCTCCCAGTTCGCCGCGCATCGCTGCATCCGGCAGGTCACCGATGCCCTTTTCACGAGGAGACACCAATTCATCTCCTTCCCCATGACCCTAGAGAGGTAGGAGCAGCGTGCAGTCGGATTTGGCAGGATCGCGGACTTCCCCATGGTGCAGGGCGGCATTGACTGCACGCATGTGGCTATGCGGGCACCTATCGACAATGCCAAGAATTACCGCAACCAGAAGGGCTACCATTCCCTCAATGTACAGCTGGTGTGTGACCACAGGCAGTGCATCCTAGCTGTCAATGCCCGCTTTCCAGGAAGCAGCCACGATGCATTTATCCTGCGCCAGACTACTGTGGCTGACATGTTCGAGGCACAGCCTCCACCAAGGGGATGGCTTATTGGGGACAAGGGCTACCCTTTGTGTACATGGCTCATGACCCCGCTCCGCGCGCCCAGGACCCCTGCGGAGGAGGCATACAACGAAAGCCATCAAGCCACAAGGAACATCATAGAGCAAACGATTGGTGTCCTCAAGCAACGGTTCCGCTGCCTGGATCGCTCCGGCGGATCTCTACAGTATTCGCCGGATAGAGTCTCCCAGTTCGTCGTCGTTTGCTGCATGCTGCACAACCTGGCTATCCGCAGGACTCAGGCACTGCCACCTCACGTTGGACCACCACCTCAGGAGGACGAGCAGGAGGACCATGAGGAGGAGGAGGAGGAGTACCAGCCCAGGAGGGAGCCACAAGTTCCAAGGGCCGTCCGCCGGCGGCTTATTGAACGACACTTCTAGGCCCCCTGTCAGGGAATGGCTTGTGGCAATGAACGCACCTGAATGCAGCCGCTCCGCAAGCCCTCAGCCGCTTAACACAACAACCATTGGAAACATGACACCTGGACAAGCTGAATAAATAAAAAGCTTTATTTAACAAACTCAGGGCCCTTCCCACATGAAACAGAAAAACAGACAAGACCCCCAAAAAACAGTCACAAAAATATCTCACTCCCACAACCTGGGGAGGAATAACAAAACTTGCCCATCCAATTGGCCGTCATCCTCGGCCTTACCAAAATAAGCCCCCCCCACAACACAAACACCCCCATATAAAAAAAACCGTTGCCAACACACTCTACTGGGTGTGCCGAGAGGGCGAGTCCTTGTGCAGCCTTGTGCGGCCCCTGCCCGACCTGTTGCTCCGCCTCAACCTGGGCCCTGTGGGTGTTGCAAGGCTGGGGGAAGGCTCCTGAGGGGCAGAATGCGTGACGGCAGATGCCCTTGGGGGTCGGCCTAGACGAGGACCGGCCCTGGAGGGGCCGGCTGCTGACTGCTGCAGCTGTGGCTGGGCAGCATCAGTCTCTGCAGCAGCTCGTCGCACCTTGGCTGGGGGAGTTGCAGTGGCGGCTGCAGCAATGGGGGCAAGCTGGCTGATGCCAGGCGCTCGCTGGTCGCCAGAGACACTGGCACTCAGCCGGGCTGGCAGTGCAGCAAGCGCAGCAATCTGGTGGAGGCCAGACCGCTGTGCTGCAGCAGGGCAGTGGGTGCCCTGGCGATGCTTCCGCGACACAGCGAGTGTGGCAGAAGTGAGTGCCCGAACTGCCCTGGTCTGTGCCCGCATCAGATCAGTGAGTGTCTGCACGGCACCACTCATGAACTCGCGACTCGCGTCCTGCGCTGCCGCGAGTTGCTGGACACCCCTGTCCTGTGCTGCCGCGAGTTGCTGGACACCCCTGTCCTGTACTGCCGCGAGTTGGTCGACACCCCTGGCCTGTGCTGCCGCGAGTTGTTCGACACCCCTGGCCTGTGAGTCCCCGAAAGCGGCCACACTATGAGCCAGGGACTCAATGGCCTGAGGCAACTGTCCCACAACCCCCATGAACTCCTTGTGGCGGCGCTCAGAATCCGCGGACATTTCATCTAGGAGGCGCACCTCCTGGGCGAGGACCGTCTCCGGACTGGAGGCCGGACTCTCCCTCTGGGGAGAAGGCCGCCGTTCTGCCCGACCCTTCCCATGTGCCTGGACGCCACTGGGCCCAGGAACTGGCCTCCCCTGCAACACTTGCCCCCTCTGGGGAGAAGGCCGCCGTTCTGCCCGACCCTTCCCACGTGCCTGGACGCCACTGGGCCCAGGAACTGGCCTCCCCTGCAACACTTGCCCCCTCTGGGGAGAAGGCCGCTGTTCTGCCCAACCCTTCCCACGTGCCTGGACGCCACTGAGCCCAGGAACTACACCCCCCTGCAGCACTTCCCCCTGGCTCTCCTCCAGGCAAGACGTCTCCCCTCCATTGCCATCCCCCGGCGTGGATGAGGCTTCGCCCGATGTGCCGCCTTCCTGTTGGTCCTCGTCGTCCTCCTCTTCCGAGGGACTGGCACTCTCAGCTTCAAGGACCTCCTCCTCACCAGCTGAAAGCAGGAAGACACAAGAGTAGCTTTAGAGTGAGGACAGGGCGTCAGCGAGGGAGGCATGAGTGGTGGCATTCAGCGCATTGGTCGGACAGTGGCAAAGGATGTAGATCTGATGCGCTAGGGGAACGAGAGAGGTCCAAACGGTCATGTCCTTACCATTGGGTCACAGCACAGGGTCGGCATCTCCAATGGCAACAGGGCCAGTCACCCGGCCACGCATGAGTCGAGCCACGCTCTCCTCCAGCTCACTGAGCTCCTGGAACTGGGCACGGCCTCCCCCGGTGACATTCTGGCTCTTCAAATTCCGGGCCATCTTGGCCTGCAAGAGAAAGGACGGCCTCTAAGTACATTGTGGTGGCCTGTTGTTGTGTGCACTGCCTCCCATGGTGGAATAGCTTGGCCAGTGTGGTGGCCTGTTGTTGTGTGCACTGCCTCCCATGGTCGAATAGCTTGGCCAGTGTGTTAAGTGCAGAAAGTGCTATTGAGGATCATGCCAGTGCCATAGCTGCGGGAGGAGGGCTGGCCATTAGGCCTTTGAGGTCCCTTTGCCCATAATGTGAGGTGCACATGCAAGGATGAGGAGGACACTGGAAAGGGTACTCACCCTGACCATCCGAGTGAGGTCGTTGTACTTCTTGCGGCATTGGTCACCAGTCCTGGGGACATCGCTGTTGACTGACACCCTGTGGGCGATTTTCCTCCAGGCTCTCCTGTACTGCCTCCTGGGAGCCTTCTTGCCACTGTCCGGGCACAAGATCTCTTTGTACCTTTCCAACCCCCTAACCAGCACCCTCAAAGCATGCTGGGAGAAGCGCTGCGCTCGTTCACGGGCCTTCTCCATGGCTTCAGGTGCTATTTGGGTCCACCAGCAGTGTTCAGGCCTAGCTGCAGGGCTCCACTATCCAGGGCGTGGCTGCAGACCAAGTCGACCCTTCCCCCTTTAAGAGCTGGCCGGCGTCAGGGTGTCTGCTGTCAATCAAAACATGACCGCACCTGCGCTGCGCCCGGCCTCGGCGTTATCAGTCCGCACCGCCGGCTTAGCGCCTAAAGATAGGAGTGCAACGTCAGTTTCAGCGCTCGCCCAAACTCTTGGCCAAATCTACTGAATTTCGGCGAACTGACCTGCACTTTCCGGCGGGCGCTAACTTTAGCGACCGCCCGACTTTACCGCCCCAAAAGTGGCTATACTGAATTTCTAGGCCTATATATCAAGGGGGTACACACGGCAAAAACGAGGGGTACAATGGCTACAATGTTATTTAAACAATCTTAGCAATTCCCTTAAATCACCATCCCCCCTTAACTCCTGCTAGGTTGCCTTGTTGAGAGTCAGAAAATCTCTGCTCACATGGTCCAGCGAAGAGAGAGAGAGAGAGAGAGAGAGAGAGAGCTCACCTTATCGTCCCAGGAAGTCAAGAGAAAGAGCTGGCCCCAAAGCTGTGATAGGCTAACTCAAAGTGGTTAGATTGAGTTAATGTGATTTTCAGAGCTCCCTTTGCTGAAACAAAAGGGAGATACATCTGCTCCATTGTCCAGTACTGGGTGTCTTAAAAATCCTTTCAAATGTTAACGCTTCCCATTTAAGATACAAAAAGTCACTTCTGCAGTTTAGATGTCCTTTGGATCCACTCGACATACAAACAAATGCTAATAGCATTCAATTGCTTTGTAAACAAAGCATTGTCCTTTGTCTTCATTGAACCTTACTTCCAGACACAGAAAACTGCATTCCAAACCTCTTTTGTCATTCGGCCATGTGGTGTGACAGCCATTTTATCCCTGGAAATTTAAAAAGCACATTGCCCAGGGATACTTTAATCAAAAAAACATGAATCTTCAGAACTGTAAATTATTGCGAATTCTTACAAAGGACTCAAGAATATAGGGACAGAATTCTATACTTCAGATATGATGTAAAGGTTGGCATTTAGAGGTTAGAAAAACAAAATGAAAAAATCAAAAATAGACGTTAAAAAGCAGCTCCTCTGATGGCTCATTGAACAAATGCACGGCCCTGTGTGATATTGAACCAAAGAGACCAGAATGGTTCCAACGGCCTGATCTCAGCCAAGATGGCAATAATAGTATTACAACTGGCCTGAGCAGCCATGAGCTGGGGGTAGGGGAAAAACCAGCCAGGCTTCCCATTGCTGATTGTTATCCAATGACCTCTGCTCAACAATGGATGCCACAGGTAGGCAGTATCAAGCTTCGCTTCGTATTGCTCCGACAGTTGAGCCCACCTAACTACAATATAGCACGAGTCAGTGCAGTCAGGGAGAAAATTGAGGGAACAAATAAAAACAACATTAATTTGGGGCTGGATGAATATTCTAAACTTTAACTTAATTAGCCTCAGAGGATTAGAGAATATTTATACAAAACTTTCCCATGGAATGCTAAATGGATTTGGATAGAATGTATAATAGGGTGGATTTACATGGCTGCGCAAGGAGTGGGCTTAGTGGCTGAATTGTTTGTTTTCTTGCTATGCTTTCTTATGTTACTAGTACAAGCGGGAAAAAACCCCAGAGAAAAAGAAGTGACTAGTTCAGTGAATGATACTCTGGGTGGTTGGATGAGTGAGGATCTGGAAGATTAGGTAACTATGTGGGTGTTGACTGGGTGACTATGTGGATGATGTCTGGCAAATGACAAACCAACTGGATGTGTTAGTCACTGTGTGGATGAGACATTGGCAGTGGCTGTGTGGGTGACTGGCTGGGTGAACACACTGCAGGTGGTAAATTTGCATTTGACCAAATCCTCTCTCATTCATAATTTGCTTTGCGGTTTACCTAATAGCAAGCTTTATTTTTTTAACTAAAGCATTAGTAGTCAACCATGAATCTCAGTTATATGCCAAGTCATGTACATGATGTGGCTTTTAGAGCACAGGATGGGTAACTTTTTGACAGGCAAACAAACATCCACAACTTGGCATCAAGTTATTGTGAAATACTGTTATTTTACCTTTAAGAATGATTTATTGTAGTCTATAGCATTTACATCTAAATGTTCAAGTGCATACAAACATACAGAAATGAGAAAAGACAGACAGCAAAAGACCAGCTGGGTCATTATGCCTGTCCCAAACAGTCATGACATAACTAAGAAAGAAAGACTTGCATTTATATAGTGCCTTTAATGACCTCAGGACATCCCAAAGCACTTTACAGCCAATGAAGTACTTTTGAAGTGTAGTCACTGTTGTAATGTAGGAAGCACGGCAGCTAATTTGCACACAAGGTCCCACAAACAGCGATGTGATAATGACCAGGTGATCTGTTTTAGTGATATTGGTTGAGGGATAAATATTGGCAGGACACTGAGGAGAACCCCCTTGCTCTTCTTTTAAAAAGTGCCATGGGATCTTTTACATCTACCTGAAAGGGCAGGCAGGGCCTGGTCATCGTGCTCAGGACTCCCAATGTACCCTCCAACTTGTAATCTCCTAGGAGAGGCAAAAAATAGAATAAAGTATCCTGGGCTAATTCAGTGGAAAAAATCAGGAAAGGGAGGGGGTCTAGGATAAATCCTTGTGGAGGTAACGGTGTGAGGCAGGAAGAGAAGCCATTGGTGGAGATGATTGAGCTACAATTGAATAGGTAAGAGTGGAATCAAGTGTGGGCATTCTCACTGAGGAGGATGGTGTGGTCAACCATGTCAAAGGCCATAGAGAGGTTGAGGAGGATGACGAGAGATAATGCACCATAATCACAGGCGATTGTATTTGTGACTTTGATTTGGCCATTTTGGTGCTGAGGCAGGGGTGGAAACCTAATTAGAGAGATTCAAACATAGAGTTGTGGGAATGATGGGCATGGATTGGTAGGTGACACATTCAAGGACTTTGGAGTGGAAAGGGAGGTTAGATTTGGGGTGGTAGTTTGCAAGGAAGGAAGGATCGAGGTTGGGTTTTTTTAAGGAGGAGGGGATAATGATGGTTTTGAAAGGGTCAGTGTTGTGTATGTACCTTTAAGAGAGAACTGCTTTTATACTGTAGTACCAGCAGTGACCACACCTGTATATAAAGCCGTAGCAGGCTTCTGTACTTTCAGTTCCAGCATACCCTCTGTTCAGTAAACACCTCTTATTACCGTTCTCCTGCAGTCCGTGTGTTATTGATACACGGACACTACAGTGGCGACGAGCAGGTTCGAACTCACCTGCAGGACTGCATCACCTCACGGGGATCCATCCCTGAAAAGAAGCTTCTTGGAGGTCGAAGCCAGAGCAACGGGCGTCGACCGTGGGCAACCGCCTAGTGATCCATCGGAGTTCAGAGAATCGCAGGGGAAGCTGTGGAGAGCTGGGCCTGGTTCTCCAGTCAAGGTGTCCCAGAAAATCGGGCTGGTACCAGGTAGTGCGCTGACCCTTCCCGGACTGCGGCGGGCTAGAGCTCGAGCGAGCGGCTCTGTAAGGGGGCCGAGCAGCATCGTCGGGAAGAAAAAGAGAGAGAGAGGGTGGAGCGCACAGGGCGGGGCCAGTGCTCAAGAGTCGGGCAGCATTGGCAGCAGGGGGAAGAAGGAAAAGCGCGGGAGGCGCCATTTCAATCCATTGGGGAAGAAGGAAAAGCGCGGGAGGCGCCATTTTAAACCACCCAAGATGCCGAAGAGTGGCAGCATCACTGTTTTCCATAACGAAATAGAAGACTGGACCACGTATGTGGAAAGAATTGAAGTGTACTGCAGGGCAAATGAGGTGGCCGCTGAAAAGAAGGCGTCGGTATTATTAAATTTGATGGGCGCGAGAACGTACGGCCTATTGCGAAATTTAATTACTTCAGCTAAACCAATGGAGAAAAGTTTTGAAGAGATTGTCAATATCTTACAGGAACATCTAAACCCTACACCGCTGCTGATAGCAGAAAGATTCAAGTTCCATAAACGAAACCAGCACAAAGACGAGAGTAATGCTGACTATCTTACGGAACTACGCAAGTTATCGAAACACTGCCAGTTCAGAGCAGGACTGGCAGATACCTTAAGGGATAAGTTTGTCTGCGGGCTCCAGAGCGAAGGAACCCAGAAACGATTACTTTCGGAAAAGGACCTTATGCTAGAAAAGGCTTTCAGCATTGCAGTATCCTACGAAGCAGCAGCACGGGGAGCTGCGGAAATACAACAGAAACCGCAAGAATATAGCACCAATGAAATGGCATATGGAGCAGAAAAGTGCTATCGCTGCGGCAGAACAACCCATGACCAGAAGGATTGCTGGGCTAAGGACAAAGTATGCAGGCAATGTGGAAAAATGGGACACATAGCACGAGTCTGCAGGTCGGGAAAGAAAACCAACACTAAAAGAACTACTAAGGAAAAGTACAAGAAAGTACAAAAGATGACGGACAGTAGTTCAGAAGACCAGAAGAGTGATAATGACTCCGGGAGCAGGAGACTAAGTTGTCTAAAGTTACACAACGTGATCGCAAAGGAGGATCACCGAACCATTTGGGTCACCCTCATGATAGCAGGGTCCCAAGTAAAGATGGAATTGGACACACGATCAGCCCTAACAGTCATGAATCGATGAGACTACGAGCGGCTATTCTCACACATTCCCTTGAAGGATACGTCCATTGTCTTGAAGACATATACGGGGCAAAAAGTCTACCCCAGAGGAAAAATAAGGGTGCCCGTTAAATACAACGGCAAGGAAACACAGGAACTGTATCTATATATAATACAAGATGGAGGACCACCATTATTGGGACGTGAATGGATCCGAAAAATACAATTGGATTGGCATTCCATTCAGGCGCTAACTGTGGCTGACAAAAAAGATGACGACGCCACACCTGGACGACTGTCAAAAATTCTAACTGACGCAAAAGAGGTGTTCCAGCAAGGACTTGGGACTCTAAAAGGCGTAACGGCAACAATAAAAATTGAAGATAACGCAAACCCAAAAATGTTTTAAGGCCAGACCGGTACCGTATGCGATCCGCCCAGCCGTCGAAGCAGAGCTGGAGAGTCTGGAGCGTTCGGGTGTGCTGTCCAAGGTGGACTGGAGCGAGTGGGCCACACCCATCGTTCCTGTAATGAAGAAATCATTGAGCAGCACGCCTGGGGAACCGAAGAAGGTTCGCATCTGTGGGGACTTTAAGGTAACTGTGAGCCCAGTCCTTCACTCAGTACAATATCCACTTCCGCGGATAGAAGATATTTTCGCCTCACTATCTGGAGGGAAACGCTTTACGAAGATTGATCTGGCCCAAGCGTATCTACAAATGGAGGTAGATGAATCATCTAGAAAATACCTCATGATAAACACTCACAAAGGTCTTTACCAGTACAACCGACTGGTATTCGGGGTAGCATCAGCTCCGGCTATTTGGCAGAGGGCGATGGAACAAGTCCTGCAAGGGATCTCGGGGACCCAGTGTTATTTGGACGACATCCTGGTTACAGGCGGAAATGACAGTGAACACCTTGCCAACCTGGAGCAGGTGCTCACTAGAGTACAAGAATATGGGCTACGAGCCAACCACCCCAAATGCGAGTTTTTCAGGAAACAAATCTCGTATTGTGGCCACGTGATTGATGAAGAGGGGTTACATAAGTCCCCAGACAAGGTTGAGGCAGTAGTCAAGGCTCCAGCACCGGAAAATGTGTCACAACTGAGGTCGTTCCTCGGGTTGGTGAACTACTACCATAAGTTCTTACCAAATTTGTCTACAATTCTGCACCCGCTGAATGCCCTGCTGCAAACTGGAGTAGCATGGAAATGGAGTGATGAGTGTAAGCATGCCTTTCAGAAATGTAAATGCCTAATCACTTCAAAAGAAGTATTGGCCCACTACAATCCATCACTACCGATTCGGTTGGCATGTGATGCGTCTCCCTACGGCATTGGAGCGGTGCTGTCGCACAAATTCCTTGACGGTTCAGAGAGGCCAATAGCCTTTGCGTCACGCTCGTTACCCTCAGCTGAGCGTAACTACGCCCAGATTGACAGGGAGGCCCTCAGCCTGGTGTGGGGGGTGAAGAAGTTCAATCACTATCTGCACGGGCAGAAATTCACCTTACTGACTGATCACCAGCCTCTTGTCTCCATTTTTAACCCAAAGAAGGGCGTTCCGGTGATGACGGCGCAACGGCTGCAAAGATGGTCGCTTTTTCTAGGGGCACATCAATACGACATAGAGTATAAGGGCACGAAACAGCATGGAAACGCTGATGGGCTGTCGCGCCTGCCGCTGCCTACGGTGGGGGAAGCACCTGCAGTGGACCCTGTTGAGATATTCCATTCAACCATGGCCGAATGTCTACCTGTTACAAACTCAAGTATAGAGAAGGAAACCCGAAATGACCCGACACTCTCTCGGGTCTATGATTTGATGGTGAAGGGATGGCCAGCACATGGTGACTCACTGTTGCCAGCATTCTCGCCAAGGAGAGAACAGCTGTCAGTGTGCCGGGGGACCTTGATGTGTGGATCCCGAGTGGTAATTCCACCCAAGTTGAGAGAAAGAGTGCTCAATGAGCTTCATGAGGGTCATCTGGGAGGGGTAAAAATGAAGAGCCTAGCCAGGGCGTTTGTGTGGTGGCCGGGAATCGATAAAGAAATCGAGGAAATGACCAAGAGATGCACAGGATGCCAGAAAGTCCAAAACGCTCCACCACAGGCCCCGCTACACCCATGGGAGTGGCCCTCATCTCCATGGCAACGGGTACACATTGATTTTGCTGGTCCATTTATGGACTCAATGGCCTAGAAATTCGGTTGGTAGCGCCGGCGCTGAGCGCCTAAAGAGACCTGGAATTGGGGCAATACCCTATGTTGGGGCAGTTGCTATGAAGATAGCGACAACTCAGATATTGACTATACATTTAACGCCTGCGCTAAGTGTTTGCGCGCGCCCGCGAGCGCAAGCAGATCATGATGTCATTTCAGTGTGCAACGCCTTTTAGGAGCGCCTGAACGCATATTGGGTGGCGCCCGGAGCCTTAACGCCTAGCGCTATTAGTGACTGTTCGAGGGAGGGCTAGCAGGCCCTTCTCGGAGTAGGGGGGCGCTATTTAAAGGGGCAGCTCTAGTGCAGAAGCTTCAGCCACTTGGCCTGCTCATTGCGATTGTTGCTGGAGAGAGTTGGCGAGCTACTGTGGAGCAGAGTTTTGGGAATTTAGCTTTAGAGTACTTGGGACCTTCAAACCTGTCCGAAGCACTTGCAGCACTACACCTAAAAGCCTTTTGACCAACTGGCATCGGAATGGGAGCTTGTTTGGAGGGCGACGGCCTCATGGCCCAACACTGTGAAGGGGCAGAGAGACGGCGGGAGAGAGGGCCGGGATTGGCCAGAAGGAGGAGGGGCAATGGAGGTCGGCCAATCCGACGGGATGCTGCGAGGGTCTTTAGGCAGCAGGTGTCAAGCCTTGACATGTCGGAGGAGCAGTGTTTGCGAAGGCTCCGATTCTGGAGGGACATTGTTACTGATCTGTGCCACCTGCTTGGTCAGCATCTGCAGCCGCGTGAACGCTGCAGAACCTCTCTGTCCGTGATCGCTAAACTGACTGATGGCCTCAATTTTTATGCCAATGGATCCTTTCAGTCAGCCATTGGGGACATTGCGACTATCGCTCAGGTTGCACTCCACTGTTGCATCCGGCAAGTTACAGATGCCCTTTATAGCCGAAGGCGTCAATTCATGACCTTCCCTCTGACCCTGCACAAGCAGGCGGAGCGCGCGCAGGGTATCGCTTCTATTGCGGACTTCCCCATGGTGCAGGGGGCGACTGACAGCACACACGTGGCTTTGAGGGCGCCATGCCAGCATCCTTAGGACTTCCGCAACCGCAAGGGGTTCCACTCCCTCAACGTGCAGCTGGTCTGTGAGCACCACCAAATCATCATGGCAGTCACTGCGCATTTCCCAGGGTGCAGCCACGATGCCTTTATCCTGCGGTTGACCTCAGTTTGTAACCTTTTTGAGAGGCTGGCTCGAACACGGGGCTGGCTTACTGGGGACAAGGGCTATCCTCTCTGCCCATGGCTGATGACAACACTCCGTGTGGCCGACACCCCAGCAGAAGAGCTGATCAGCAGCGGCCATCAGGCGACCAGGCACAGTAAACAGCACACTATTGGTGTTCTCAAAAAGCGTTTCCGATGTCTGGAACATTCGGGGGGATCCCTGCAGTACTCGCCGCAGCAAGTGGGACACATCGTCGTCGTCTGCTGCATGCTCCACAACTTGGCGAATCGACGCACCCAGCCAATTCCACCTGTCCCTCAACGACCAGCAGAGCAGGCGGAGGAGGAGGAGGATGAGGAGGAGGAGGAAGAGCAGGCGGAGGAGGAGGAGGAGGAAGAGCAGGCGGAGGAGGAGGAGGTGGAGGAGGAAGATGGAAGGGCTCCTGAAAGTGGAAGGGCCATACGTCAGAGGCTCATCAGGACTACTTTCGAGACCCCTGTGGTGGAATGATTAGAGTCTTAACTCCTGCGCACTTTTGATGTTTGACGGCCTCTGAATGCCAGCATCACTGAAAGTAGTCACGTGCACCATGCCACATTGAAACTTCTGTTTTTTGTCACAAAATTCTTTCATTACAGCAAAATAACGTAATGTCAACAGGAACCATAAGTAACAAAATAACTGTGAACTCTTCGGCAAAGCCGAAAAACTCAACAAACCTTGTGCAAATATAACAACAGGTGAGGGTGTCCTTGAATTTGGACAAAGAAACGTCTCAGCACCTCCCTCTACAACTGGCCCCTTGAGGGAGAACGACTTCTCTTTCGCACCCGGCCCCTTCCCTCCCTGCTGCTCCTACGTAATTGGACCCCAGTGGCGGGCTCAAGGCTGGGGGACGCCTGCTGACTGTGTGGAAGCGCAGAAGCCCCTGAGGAACGGCCTGGCCGACCTCTGGGCTTGGAGGGTGCGGACGCAGGATGCTTGATGTGGCCATGGCTGGAAGCAGTGTGCCCTGCAGGTGGTGGCAGCTGCACTGCAGACGTACCAGCGCTGGCATGTGCAATGGTCTCCTACCGAGAGAGGACACCTGCACCATGGTCGGACGACACACTGGCTATCTGAGGGGAGTGGCTCGGCTCATCCACCACAATCGCATGCTCCACTGATTCCTGGCCTTGTATGGGACTGGAAGGGCCCGGGGTGATCCTAACTGATGCAGAGAGGGTGGCTGCAGTGAGAGATCGCGTTGCCTCAATCTGGGTGTGGAGGAGCCCAGCAAGTGACTGCGTGGCAACAGTGAGGACCTGTGTGCCAGGTGCCAGTGCTTCGGAGAAGCCCTGGACAGTTCTTTCCATTGCTTCGGACAAGGCAGGTGCCAACCACTCCACTGCCTCGGACAAGCCCTGGACAGACCTTTCCAGGGATTGTCCGAAGCCCTGAACAGTCCTTTCCATAGCGGCCTCAAAGCCCTGGACAGTCCTCTCCATGTTGGGCCGAAGCCCTGGATAGTCCTGTCCATTGTTGCCCCGAAGCCCTGGATAGACCTGTCCATTGTTGCCCCGAAGCCCTGGAGAGTCCTCTCCATTGTTGCCCCGAAGTCCAACATACTCTTAGCCAATGAATCTATTGACTCAGGCATCTTCTCCACTGCAGCCATCAGCTCCGTGTGTCTGAGCCGGGCCTGTTTGCTCATTTCAGCCAGGCGACGCACCTCCTCTGCACTCTGTGCAGCAGTCATCACTACCTGCCTTGCCCTCCGGGGAGACGGTGGCCGAACTTGCCTATCCCCCTTGCGTTGCTGCATGCCGCTTGTTCCGGCAACTGGTTTATCCTCAGAGCAACCCCCCCTCCCCTCCAGGGGACTACTATCCCCAGTCTGTAGATGTGTCCGCTCCCCGGATTCTGCAACGGCTGGTCCGGATTCCTCCTGCTCCTCACCTCCGGTGGCACTGGCACTGGCAGCTTCAGTGCATTGAGCCCGAGTTGGTGCTGATTCATCTGAAAGCAGGGAGGTGGAAGAGTGGCTTTAGCAAAAGGACAGGTTTGCGGAAAGGCATGCCAGATTGCAGCAAGACCCTGACATGGCTGCACACTGAGGATGCATGCTGGCAGGGGGACCAAGTGGAAGGCAACAGGTGAAAAAGGTGAGAGTCTTACCCTCGCTGTCGGAAATGGGGTCGGCAGATGCAGTGGTCGCAGGACCAGACAGACGTCCTCCAAGAATCTGGTGCACTCTCTCCTCCAGATCCGTGAGAGTGGCCACTTGTGGAGGTCCGCCACCGGTTCGACGCTGCTCCTTTCGGATCGTCGCCAGCTTGGACTGCAGGGGAAATAAGGGTAAGTTCTGTAACATGATGCCTTGAGAGATCATCTCATGCCCCCCATGGTGCAAGAGCCCTTACATGAGGCCTTGAGAGATCATCTCATGCCCCCATGGTGCAAGAGCCCTTACATGATGCCTTCAGAGATCATCTCATGCCCCCCATGGTGCAAGAGCCCTTACATGATGCCTTGAGAGATCATTGCATACCCCCCATGGTGAAAGAGCCCTTACATGATGCCTTGAGAGATCATCTCATGCCCCCCATGGTGCAAGAGCCCTTACATGATGCCTTCAGAGATCATCTCATGCCCCCCATGGTGCAAGAGCCTTTACATGATGCCTTCAGAGATCATCTCATGCCCCCCATGGTGCAAGAGCCCTTACATGATGCCTTGAGAGATCATTGCATACCCCCCATGGTGAAAGAGCCCTTACATGATGCCTTGAGAGATCATCTCATGCCCCCTATGGTGCAAGAGCCCTTACATGATGCCTTTAGAGATCATCTCATGCCCCCCATGGTGCAAGAGCCTTTACATGATGCCTTCAGAGATCATCTCATGCCCCCATGGTGCAAGAGCCCTTACATGATGCCTTGAGAGATCATCTCATGCCCCCCATGGTGCAAGAGCCCTTACATGATGCCTTGAGAGATCATCTCATGCCCCCCATGGTGCAAGAGCCCTTACATGATGCCTTGAGAGATCACCTCATGCCCCCCAAGATGCAAGAGCCCTTACATGATGCCTTGAGAGATCATCCCATGCCCCCCATGGTGCAAGAGCCCTTACATGATGCCTTGAGAGATCATCTCATGCCCCCCATGGTGCAAGAGCCCTTACATGATGCCTTGAGAGATCATCTCATGCCCCCCATGGTGCAAGAGCCCTCACATGATGCCTTGAGAGATCATCCCATGCCCCCCATGGTGCAAGAGCCCTTACATGATGCCTTGAGAGATCATCTCATGCCCCCCATGGTGCAAGAGCCCTTACATGATGCCTTGAGAGATCATCTCATGCCCCCCATGGTGCAAGAGCCCTTACATGAGGCCTTGAGACATCATCGCATGCCCCCCATGGTGAAAGAGCCCTTACATGAGGCCTTGAGACATCTGTCCATGTGTGTGCCCAGAAAGGGCCATGGGTGCTTGCTGACAGATGGCCATTGGGGCATCATGGCAACAGGGTGCCCGAAGTCAGCTGCAGATGGAGGGAATCAGAAGTTTGCTAAACCATCACTCACCCTAACGATCTGTGTGAGGTCGTTGAATTTCTTCCTGCACTGAACAGGGGTCCTGGTCGCCATGCTGCTGGAGTTGACCCTCACAGCAGCCTCCCTCCAAGATCGTCGGTAAGCCTTCTGATTCGGCCTCTTGTCATTGTCCGGATACAGGACCTCTCGACGGTGTTCAACTGCAGCCACCAACTGGTCCAGAGCCTCAGTGCTGAAGCGCTCTGCTCTCTGTCTAACCTTCTCCATGCTCAACAAGTTTCTAATGCCAGAGAAGGGCAAGCGCCGAATCTGAGGCCTACAGGGCGTTGGGTGTTGAAGCTCAGGCTGACTGACCCACCCCTTTAAGAGCCGGCCGGCGCCTGGAAGTCTCGTGGTTTCCCGTAATTGAGATCACCTGCGCTGCGCCCATCCACGTCGATATTGAGTAGCGCCTGAACTTTTACGCCTTAGGAGCACCGTGCAACGGCTGAATTAGCGCCTCAATCCCCTTTGGGGGCGATGCAACCCAATATCTCGCCAGGCAGCGATAAGTTTCGTCTGGCTATAAACTTTGCGCACCACCAGTTCTAGCGCCTCAAGCGGGGCTATACCCAATTTCTAGGCCAATGTTTTTAATCGCCGTGGATGCACATTCGAAATGGCCAGATGTCATCAAAATGTCCTCCACCACCACGGAGAAAACTATTGCAGTCCTACGGACCATCTTCGCCAGGAATGGCTTGCCAGAACAGATTTGCTCCGACAATGGACCACAGTTTGTGTCCGAGGATTTCCGGAGGTTTTTGAGGAATAATGGGGTAAAGCATTATACATCTGCCCCATATCATCCAGCCACAAATGGACATGGCTGAGAGGTTTGGTCAAACCTTTAAAAAAGCAATAAAGGCGATGTATAACGACAACATACCACTGCAACACAAAGTGGATAATTTCTTGTTTGCTTACCGAAATGCGACACATGCAGTCACCAACCAAGCTCCAGCCATGATGTTCTTTAACCGCGGGTTAAAATGTCGCCTGGACTTGCTCAAACCAAACATAAGACGAGATGTTGAGAATAAGCAATTCCAGCACATCAATGAAAAGCCAACCAGGAGCTTCAAGATAGGGCAACCAGTCTTGGCCCGTGACTACCGAACAGAAAAATGGCAGCCAGGAACGATATGCACACGGCAGGGACCACTAATGTACACAGTGGACGTTGGAGAGAGCATCGTGAGACGCCATGCTGACCAGATTCTAGAGTCACAGGAACAAGTCAAACCCATACCACGAGCATGTGCACCTAGTGATGAACCCGAAGTACAGATTGCGTCTACCTCAGAATCAGTGGTATTGTAAGCTGATGAACCAACCAATGACAATGAGCCAGAATCGACTCCGCCGCAAGAACAGGATACTCGAGAAAGGCTATCCAGACAGGATCAGGAAGCCTCCTCAAAGACTGAATTTATAAATGATTACTTTCAGCTGATGTATATAGTACAAAGAAAATTGTAATTGTAATTAGTTATTATTCAATTGTTAAATGAATGTTATGTACTGTTTATCTAAAAGGGAAGGAATTGTTGTGTATGTACCTTTAAGAGAGAACTGTTTTTATACTGTAGTACTGGCAGTAACCACACCTGTATATAAAGCCGTAGCAGGCTTCTGTACTTTCAGTTCCAGCATACCCTCTGTTCAGTAAACACCTCTCATTACCGTTCTCCTGCAGTCCGTGTGTTATTGATACGCGGACACTACAGTCAGTACCTGAGGAGAGAGAACCAATTACAATGTCAGCTAGCACGGGGGCCAGAAAGGGAAGTCGGATGGTCAGCTGTTTAGTGGAAATGCGGTCAAGGGAGCAGGATGTTAGTCTCATGGACAAGCTAATCTTGGAGAAGGCATGAAGGGGAGATAGACAAACTAGAGAAAGACAGGGGATCAGGGCTTGAGCAGGAAGAGCCTGGACAGAGGTATGTTATGTTGAGCAAGGGGAAGGTGGGGAAGCAGCAGAAGCAGCTGAGCGGATGGTCTCAATCTGAGTGGTAAAGAAGTCCAGGAGCTCCTTGCACATTGTTGTTGAAACTGAGTGCGGATTGGGGGACGGGAGAAGGGCTTAAGGAAGCAGTTGGAGAAAAGAAGCCAGGGATAACATGAATACAGAGGATTCGCTTAGGAGAGACAACAGCATATTTTCCAAACACAAATTTACTTTTTAAAAAGGGAGCACAGAACACGTATTTTTATGGCCTGAACCTAGACAGAAAGGATTACCATATTACTAAATATAGGTTCTTCAACTTTGAGGTGAATAGGTCATGAGGTATTGCTATAGAGAGAAAACATCATTTGATTGACTCATGCACTGTTGATCCTGTCATTTGTTGTCATCATATAAATAAATCTATCAGATATTGCTGTCTATAAATAAATGTATCTTCCTTTTCTACATTGCGGATTTCATAAAGCTCAACTCAGTAGCAACAGCTTGAAGAAATATATTTTTTAATATTGTGTTCATCAATGTGAAAGTTCCTATTATCTGTAACACTAACAAAGAATTTACCAATTTATCAGATCCCTTCAATAAAACTTATAATCAGCCTCACAAGGTTATTTATTGGATTCTTGTTCATTTCCACAACAAAATAGCTTTCTTATAGTTTTAATTGATGAAAAAAATAATCATTTTAATTTTAAATACTACAATATTCTCTCAAATTGATTGGCTCCTCTATACACTACCGAAACAGTGCACCTCAGCCTGCCACAAATTTTCTCCTCTAGTGGTCCTTTCAGAAAAAGGTAAATTCATTCCAGCCTCAGGCCTTTTATAATACTATAGAGCTTTAGGAACTGAATAAAGACTTGACAGGTTATACCTACAGATGTTCAAAGCCATCAGACAGAGATTTTCACCCAACCAATTAGACTAGAATTCAACCTGTCACATCAAGTCCATACACTACAACAAAATGAGAGATCAGCACAAACAGTGGCACTATAAGCTTACTTGCTTTGAAGCTATGCTCAGGAGAGATTTTGGATAAAACTGATTGCAGTCCAAAAATAGTGAGGTTATATTCAGAGGTGGGAAAGGTCGGTTGATTTGCGCCTCCCGTTAGCGCCCTAAGACGGTTTCAGGTAGATGTAAAAGATCCCATGGCAAAGCAACTAGCGCCCGGGCGCGGCGCCACTAATGCCTCTGACAAAATTCAGCGGGAGGTTAGCGGCAGCGGTAAACATTAGCGCCCTGCGGCGCTGCACCTCCGGCGATTATGTCATAGCCATGTGCATCGCCCTGCTCGCGCCCCGGCTGCCATCTTCGGTAGCGCCCCCTGATTACTGCTGGATGCTATGTCCGACAGGGTCAGCGGGGCGTATGTACGGCTGGGGCAGCGCAAATTAAAGGGGAGGTCCCGGGCGGCCATTTTTGTTACTGGCCGCCTGCCAGCACCTGCCCCGGTTGCAGTCCCCGGCCTCCTGCAAGGCCACCCCCCGCGAGGTGCTGGCTGCGCTCCGTGAGCCCGGCACTCCTCTTTTGTCGGCACTCCCATCCCTGGATGCCCAGCTGGGTCCCGGGTTGCGCTGCGCTAGGCCCCTCCCCTTTAAGACAGTTCCACAGCACGTAGCGCCGCGATATTCACTCACAGCGCCCCAAGAGGAAGGCGGGGCGCCTCTTGAGGGTCTACCAGCAACTTTCAGGCGCGGGGGCGCTAACTTTTTCAGGGCACTAAAAGTAGCACCCCAGCAAAGTTAGCGCCCCAAAGGGGGCGTGACCCAATTTTGCCCCCAGAGCCTTTGATGCCATGGGGCCTAAATTCAACACCAATAAAACAGACACAACAACAACAAATTTAGCAGCAGGCATGCCCGCACCCGATTCGCACGAATGCCTGTTCCACTGCGAAACTCAGCATTTGCAAAATTTGTTTAAAGTAGTCAGAACTTGTTACTATTTTTACAGGCACTACAGCGGCCTCATCAGCAGCCCTTGAAGAGATGGTAGAAGGCTGTGGAAGAAACTGGCAAGTAAGTTTTTTAACTTACCTTAATGTGGAACCAGGAGGAGCAGGAGTACTCCATAGAGAAAGCATATTCTCTGACTTACAGGCCGGAATATTTACCTGGCAACTCGCTGGGAGCGGGAGTGGGTCCGGTAGCGTGTAGGAAACCTGGAAGTAGCTGCAACATGTCTGTCAGTGGCTTTTTAACCCAGCCATTGCATTTGCATCTGACTTCCGGGTTTCCCGACCAAGTAACGCGAGCGGTCGTGATGACGACACGCATAGGTCTATTTCAGCTGAGGTATTTAAAGGAACACTGAAAAGAGGACAGTTGAAGGATTATGGAGGTGGGATAAAGATGGGTAGCTGCATACAATGGAGTCTCAACGTTTCAAAGCTGCCTCTTGCTTTAGTGATGCCTCCCTGCACCTCAAGCTGCGAGGTGTAAGGGCCCGCAGGGAGATTTTATTCCCTGCTGGAGGAAGAATTTTATTAGTTCCTGGGATGTGAGCATCACTGGCAAGGCCAGCATTTTTTGCCCATCCCTAGTTGCCCTTGAGAAGGTGGTGGTGAGCTGCCTTCTTGATCCGCTGCACTCCTTGTGGTGAGGGTACTCCCACAGTGCTATTAGGGAGGGAATTCCAGGATTTTGACCCAGCAACGATGAAGGAATGGCAATATACTTCCAAGTCAGGATAGTGTTTTTTTTAAATTCGCTTATGGGATCTGGGCATCACTGACAAGGCCAGCATTTATTGCCCATCCCTAGTTGCCCTTGAGAAGGTACTGGACTTGATGCGTGACTTGGTGTGTGACTTGGTGGGGAACTTGGAGGTGGTAGTGTTCCCATGTGTCTGCTGCCCTTGTCCTTCTAGGTGGTAGAGATCGCGGGTTAGGGAGGTGCTGTCAAAGAAACCTTGGTGAGTTGCTGCAGTGCATCTTGTAGATGGAACACTCTGCAGCCACGGTATGCTGGTGGTGGAGGGAGTGAATGTTTAAGATGGTGGATGGGGTGCCAACCAAGCGGGCTGCTTTGTCTTGGATGGTGTTGAGCTTCTTGAGTGTTGTTGGGGCTGCACTCATCCAGACAAGTGGAAGGTATTCCATCACACTCCTGATTTGTGCCTTGTAGATGGTGGAAAGGCTTTGGGGAGTCAGGAGGTGAGACACTCAACGCAGAATACCTAGCCTCTGACCTGCTCTTGCTGCCACAGTATTTATGTGGCTGGTCCAGTTAAGTTTCAGGTCTATGGTGACCCCCAGAATATTGATGGTGGGGGATTCGGTGATGGTAATGCTGTTGAATGTCAAGGGGCAGTGGTTAGATGGTCGCTTGTTGGAGATAGTCATTGCCTGGCACTTGTGTTGAAGGGATAATTACAAGTCCTAGCCCTTTTTGGGCTACCCAAGATCAGGCGAATTCCCCAGACGTTCACCTTCAACTAAAGTTAGAGATAGCCGAATTCTATAAGATGCTTAAATGGGTCTAAAGGTTCATGCTATCTCTCCCTAAAGGAAAGGAACAACTGAAGATGTAATCATCGTCCAGATAGCACTTTTAATAAGTTTAACTAGACTGTAACTTTCCAGATATTATGAGGGTCCAGTAACCCCCCAGAATTCTGCAACTCCTTACAAAAGAATGTACAGAAATTGGGTTCGCGAGTTTATACAGAAATACTCTTTGAGACAATTCTTAAAATATATCGTTTTATTTAAGAGCCGACATTCATTTAACAGCTGTTGAGTCAGTCGCAACATTAACAATTCAAAATACAAATAGCTTACATTTCTTATTTCTCAGAGATCCTTATTCTCAAATCTTTACTTCATTACATTTCTACATTTCTTACTTATCTCTAAATCCAGAACATCCACCAAAATCAAATTATAGTACCATTTGATCCCCGAGACTCAAAGTTAAAAACTTACAGATGGTGCCTGTAAAGTTGAGAAACGTTTGGCCCGTTCAGTGACTTCTGACTTTCTGTTTGAAAAGGTCTATCTTTTATACCCTTTTTGCAGTGGTTTATTCTTTGAAGTTCTCTGCTGATGTAAGCTAATTGTCTTATTCATTCCCTCTGTTGAATGCTTTCTATTCTTACTGTCAATTCAACTGCTGCATGCATAATTATGTCTCTACCTTTAGGTGTTTCAAAAACCATCATAAAAACAATATGACAGCAATGGTTTCTGTTTGATGCCGTTCTTATCAAAGATTTTCCATTCAATTCTTAATATCACTGTTATAAATCTCATCATTCATCAAGAAACTACTCGTGAAATAATGCTGGACGGCCAGCTGGTGGCGCCGTTCAAGGAGTATAAATACTCGGGCATCAGCCCCAGGTAGTCAGGGACATTTTGTAAGACAAGGAACTAGTGAAGTACAACTAGACCTCCATGTTCTGAAACAAGTTGATTAAAGCCTTGCTTTATGCTCAAACCAAGAGCGTAGTGAGTTTTATTACGTCAATTTAATCAACTTGATATCGACTCCACGATTTGGGTGATTTCGGGAACAGCCAGTTACGACTTGAACCGTAGAAGGGAACTCAGACAAGTAATCGATCCATCATGGAGAAACTATTCAGACCCGCCCGACTCGACCTGGACCCGAATTCACTAACAGCTGCTAAGGTATGGAAACACTGGTATCGTACTTTCAGCAACTTCCTCAGGGTGTGTGGTGAAAATGTTCCTGATAAATTAGAGATACTTGCTAATTATGTATCCCCTCATGTGTTTGATTATATCGAAGACTGTGTAGACTATGATGCCGCTATCCAAATATTACAGCAGCTATATGTCAAATCCCCAAATGAAATTTTTGCTCGGCATCTACTGGCCACAACTCGACAACAACCCGGGGAATCACTTGACGAATTCCTTCAGCAACTTTACAGGCTCAGCAAGGATTGTAATCTTAAAGCTGTTACAGCTGAGCAGTACCAGGAGGAGTTAATTCGTGATTCCTTAATTAATGGGATTGCGTCTCCTTTCATACGTCAGCGTCTGTTGGAGAATAAAACCCTCAAGTTACAAGCTGCCTATGACCAGGCATGTTCTCTGGATTTAGCAAAGAGGAATGCAGACACCTATCTTTCACCACGTGCACGGGCTGCTGCTATCACTTTTAGTGACTCTTTCGATAGGCCTCGGGCGGAAGCCCTCACGGATGACGACTCCAACCCGACGGATGACAACCCTACCCTAGAAGCCTACACTGATGATGACCCTGCCCTAGCAGCATCTTGGCAATCTGGAAGGAAGTGTTTCTTCTGTTGAGGTGCATTCCATTATAGGAAATTTTGTCCTGCTCGTAATGCGACCTGCAATCATTGCAGCAAGAAAGGTCACTTTTCTAAGGTATGCCAGTCAAGAGCCGCTGTTAGTAAGAAAGGCTACTTTTCTAAGGTATACCATTCGAGCGCTCCTGTTAGTTTTGCAGCTGCTATCTATAAAACTGCTCCTCCCGCAAGAACCACTACTAAGGGTACAGCTGTCAAGGGTAAAACTGCCCCTCCTCCCATCACAGCTGTTTTTCCCCAAAGTCTGTCCCATGCAGCCACGAAGGTTTCGGTAAATGGACACATTTTGAGTGCACTAATCGACTCATGCAGCTCTGACAGCTTCATTAGTGAGCGGGCTGTCAGTAAGTTCAAACAGCGCATTTACCCCTTGGACAGGGAAATTGCAATGGCTCTGACGACACTGACCACCAATTCTTCTGGCTTTTGTCCTGTCGACCTTATTCTCAATGGCTGCACTTATTTCTCCACCCGGCTCGGGGTGCTCAAGAACCTATGCAGTGATGTGCTCCTGGGACAGGATTTCCAGAAACAACACAAAAGACTCACTTTCGAGTTTACGGCCATCATCAAAGTGGTACGTAAATGGAGTCATTTTCTCGCTCGTCGTCATTTCACACTTATAACCGATCAGCACTCCGTGGCCTTTATGCTGGATAACCGGAAATGCACTAAGATCAAGAATAACAAAATACAACTCTGGAGGATGGAATTGACCGCCTTTGGATACACCATACATTATCGACCCGGCAAAGAGAATGTGGCCCCGGATACCCTCACGTGGGCATTCTGTTCTTCTATGTCAACTTCGACTCTGGCGGATCTTCATACTGACTTATGCCGTCCTGGTGTTACCTGTATGTTGCACTTTGTGCGATCTGAAAATCTCCCATTTTCTACGGAAGATGTGAAAAGAATGTGCACCTCCTGTAGAATTTGTGCGGAATTAAACCCACAATTCTTCCGTCCATCGGATGGCTCGCTCATACACGCTATGCAGCCTATGCAGCGAATCAGCATTGACTTTAAAGGGCCATTGCCCTCCTCAACATGAAACACCTACTTACTGACGATGGTAGACGAATATTCACGCTTTCCCTTTGCTTTCCCCTGTCCTAATATGCTTACTTCCACAGTGATCAAATGCCTTGATCAAGTCTTTTCCCTTTGCGTTACGGCCAATTTCATCCACTCTGATCGGGGTCCCTCCTTCATGTCAAGCGCACTCAAAAGTTATCTCTCCCAACGGGGAATCGCCTAAAGTAAAACAACACCATACTATCCCATCGGTAACAGACAGGTTGAGAGATACAATGCTATCATTTGGAACGCTGTTCGTCTTGCGCTGAGGTCACGCAACCTACCAGACCAGCAGTGGGAAACTATGCTCCCTGATGTGTTGCATTCCATCAGGTCTCTCCTTTCTACGTCTACCAATGTCACACCTCACGAGCGATTCTTCAGCTTCCAGCATCGCTCCACCCATGGGACGTCTCTAGAAAAATACAAACATAGAAGATAGGAGCAGGAGTAGGCCATTTGGCCCCTCGAGCCTGCTCCGCCATTCAATGCGATCATGGCTGATCATCCAAATTCAGTACACGGTCCCTGCTTTCTCTCTATACCCCTTGATCCCTTTAGCCTGAAGAATTATATCCAACTCCTTCTTGAATATATTTAATGAATTGGCCTCTACTGCCTTCTGTGGTAGAGAATTCCACAGGTTCACCACTCTCTGGGTGAAGAAATTCCTCCTAATTTCTGTCCTAAATGGCCTACCCCTTATCCCTAGACTGTGACCCCTGGTTCTGGACTCCCCGACCATCAGGAACATCCTTCCTGCATCTAGTCTGTCCAGTCCTGTCAGAATGTTATAAGTTTCAATGAGATCCCCTCTCATTCTTCTAAACTCCAGCGAGTACAAGCCCAATTAACCCAGTCTCTCCTCATACGTCATTCCTGCCATCCCAGGTATCAGCCTGGTGAATCTTCGCTGAACTCCTTCCATGGCAAGAACATCCTTCCTCAGATAAGGCGACCAAAACTGCACACAATACTCAAGATGTGGTCTCACCAAGGCCCTGTACAACTGCAGCAAGACATCCTTGTTCCTGTACTCAAACCCTCTCGCTACGAAGGCCAACATTCCATTTGCCTTCTTAACCGCCTGCTGTACCTACATACTTACCTTCAGCGACTGGTGCACTAGGACACCCAGGTCTCATTGCACTTCCCCTTCTCCCAATCTATTGCCATTCAGATAATAATCTGCCTTCCTCTTTTTGCCACCAAAGTGGATAACCTCGCATTTGTCCACGTTATATTGCATCTGCCATGCTTTTGCCCAATCACCCAACCTGTCCAAATCATCCTGGAGTTTCTCGGCATCCTCCTCACAGCACACACGCCCACCCAGCTTTGTGTCATCTGCAAATTTGGAGATATTACATGAAGCTCCCTTGTCTAGATCATTAATATATATTGTGAATAGCTGGGGCCCAAGGACCGATCCCTGCGGTACCCCACTAATCACTGCTTGCCACTCGGAAAAAGACTCGTTTATTCCAACTCTTTGCTTTCTGTCTGCCAACCAGTTCTCCATCCAAGTCAATACCTTGCCCCCAATCCCATATGCCTTAACTTTACACGCTAATCTCTTATGCAGGACCTTATCAAAAGCCTTCTGAAAGTCCAAATACACCACATCCACTGGTTCTCCCTTATCTATTTTACCAGTTACATCCTCAAAAAATTCCAGTAGATTAGTCAAGCACGATTTACATTTTGTACATCCATGTTGACTTTGTCCGATCCTGTCACTGTTTTCCAGGTGCTCTGCTATTACATCTTTTACTAGCTGGAGTGCCCGGCGGTGCCGAGGGTTTTTTGAGGGCATGTTGTTGTTGGAAGAGAGAGAGAGAGAGTTGGAAGAGAGAGAGAGAGACTGGGGGGAGTAGAGAGAGACGGCGGGGGAGAGAGAGAGAGAGAGACTGGGGGGGAGAGAGAGAGAGACTGGGGGGAGAGAGAGAGAGACTGGGGGGAGAGAGAGAGAGAGAGAGACTGGGGGGGAGAGAGAGAGAGAGAAACTGGGGGGAAGAGAGAGAGACAGAGAGAGAGGGAGAGAGAGACAGAGAGAGAGAGAGAGAGAGGGAGAGAGAGACAGAGACAGAGGGAAGGAGAGAGAGAGACAGAGAGGGAAGGAGAGAGAGGGAAGGAGAGAAAGGGGAAAGGGGTGTGGGAAAGGGGTGGGGGAAAGGTGGGGGGAAAGGGGTGGGGGGAAAGGGGTGGGGGAAAGGGGTGGGGGAAGGGGTGGGGGCAAAGAGGTGGGGGAAAGGGGTGGGGGAAAGGGGTGGGTGGAAGGGGTGGGAGGAAAGGGGTGGGGTGGAGAGGGGGTGGGGGAAGGGGTGGGGGGAAGGGGGAGGTGGAAGGGGGGAATGAGGGAGAATGGGGGGAGGGAATATGGGGCGAAGGGAAAGGGGAAGAGGGGGGAAGGGAAGGGAGGGAAGGGAAGGGGGGAGGGGGGAAGGGAAGGGGGGAGGGGAAGGGGGTGTGTGGGAGGGGGAAAGGGGGGTAGGAAGGGTGTGTGGGGGGAAGGGGGGGAAGGGGGTGTGTGGGGGGAAGGGGATGTGGGGGGGGCAAGGAGGTGGGAAGGGGGTGGGGGAGGAAAGGGGGTGTGGGGGGAAGCGAGTGTGGGGGAAGGAGGGGGAAGGGGGGGAAAGGGAGGGGGGAGCCAGCAGACCCTCTCCCCTCTGCCAGTGTTGAGAGTTGCGCTGCCGGCGGCGGTTGGAGAAGGCTAGGCCCCGGGGCTTCGGGCACCCGCACTGACATGGCCCAGCCGAGCCCAGCGCCCTGGGCAGCCCGAGCTCCGCAGCCGCTGTTCGGCCGCAGGCCACAAAGCATCTGAGCCCAGTGCCGGCGATGGCTACGCGGAGCTCCGTACCGCCCGCCAGCCTTTACAAAAATGGCGGCGGTGGCTACGCTCGGCTCAGGCCCGCCCCACCAGCCTTTACAAAGATGGCGGCGATCGCGGGCCACTTGTTGAGCGGGACGGGAGGTGCCTAGCTCGGGCGTGGCAGGGGAGGAGAGGCCGAGGCTTCGAGGCCTGCAAGCGGGGTAACCCTGGAAGGTTGCGGCGCCCGGTGGAGGTAGCGAGTCAAGAGGAAAAAAAAGGGTGTAAGGTAAGAAAATTAATGAGGTTAGAGAAAATATTTACAAATTAATTAACTTTTTTGAAAAACAATTTAATTGTGTTTTAAAAGCAACGTTTTTTTGCTGGAAATCTAGATTTGAAAATAAACACGCAGAAAGTGGGAAAAAGAAATGAATAGTTAGGAATCAAGATGGCAGCCACTCACCTCAGCGCTCCCCGTGACGCACCGATTAGTCAACCATCAGGTTAATCCCCTGTACGATTGGTCAACCATCAGTTTAATCCCCTGTACGATTGGTCAACCATCACGTCACTCAATGCTAATGAGCGGAATGTTGCCGTTTTTTGAACCTTTTTTGTATACTGTCTGAACAATTTTTGTCTGACCAAACAGTAAATACATCTATTAGACTCCCCTAATGATAAGGTTTTTTTTGATATAACATGTGTGCAGGTACGCTCTATAACTTTTGATTGTATTGCCGGACAGACAGACAGACAAACAGACAGACAGACAGACAGAGAGACGGACGGACCGGTTTATATATATAGATAGATAATGGACTCTAGCATTTTCCCCACTACCGATGTCAGGCTTACCGGTCTGTAATTCCCCGTTTTCTCTCTACCACCTTTTTTGAATAGTGGGGTAACATTTGCTATCCTCCAATCCATGGGTACTGTTCCAGATTCCATCGAATGCTGGAAGATGATCAGCAAAGCATCAACTATTTCTAGGGCCACTTCCTTAAGTACCCTAGGATGTAGATTATCAGGCCCTGGGGATTTATCGGCCTTCAATCCCATCAATTTCCCTAACACCATTTCCCTACAAATACTGATTTCTTTCAGTTCCTCCCTTTCATCAGACCCTATGTTCCCCGACATCTCTGGGAGGTTATTTGTGTCCTCCTTTGTGAAGACAGAACCAAAATATGTATTTAATTCGTCTGCATTTCTTTGTTCCCCATTATAAATTCCCCTGATTCTGACTGCAAGGGACCTACGCTTGACTTCACCAATCTTTTTCTCTTCACATATCTATAAAAGCTTTTACAGTCATGGTTGGCAGCTCTCGGCCCCGTGCTGCTCCGAAGATTCGTCCGATCATCTAAAACCGATCCTCTCGTCGACGAGGTAGAACTCACGGACATCAACCCCATGTACGCGCACATGCGGTACCCGGATGGCCGGGAGTCTGCCGTTTCGCTCCGGGACCTGGCTCCCTGTCCGGCCGGTTCCACGGACCCAACCGATAGAGGGACCCACGGGGATGATGCCGACACTCTGCACTCCCCCAAAGATGACGCCCTACCTGGGGCATCGCGAGATCTGCCAGCTGCCCCACCGGATCCACTCGGGGAGCCGAGCTCTCCCCGTGGGATGGCCACCCGAGGCCAGGACGCCAGTAAATCCCCAGCTATCCAACAGGATGAAGCCAGTTCTGCGCATGTGGGAACCCACACCCGGAGTCACGATCTCCCCAGCCTCCCTCGGGTCGATCAGAGCAACATGGGCCCTGTCGATCCACCGGTACGGATCAAGCGGCTCAGGGACCAAGACACGGTCCGGGGAGACGTGCCTTCTAGCCATAAACAAAAATCTAAGAGACTGCGGCTATTCGTGGTCCGCCTGATCTGCTAAGAGGAAGTCATCGGACTTCCAAATCTTTTAGGCAGGAAGAATGTTATAAATCTCATCATTCATCAAGAAACTACTCGTGAAATAATGCTGGACGCCCAGCTGGTGGCGCCGTCCAAGGAGTATAAATACTCGGGCGTGGGCCCAGCTTGTCAGGGACATTTTGTAAGACAAGGAACTAGTGAAGTACAACTAGACCTCCATGTTCTGAAACAAGTTGATTAAAGCCTTGCTTTATGCTCAAACTAAGTGCGTAGTGAGTTTTATTACGTCAATCACTTTTAGCTGGTTTAACAGACTTCGAGTCTCCTAACTGCTCCAAGTTCAATACAAACACAATGTAATTGCTTGGTGTATCTATTGAAGTCATATCTTCAAAGTGTTCTTGTTGGTATCATATTGACTATGTATAATTTAAAGACACTTTGATTGAGTGTTTACTTGTTTTCTAGCTATCTCAATTGGTTGCATATTTAATCTTATGTTTCCTGTCTTCCAATTCAACATAAAAACTATTTGACCAGCAGGTGTTTCTTTTACTTGATGTCATCTTTTCAAAGGCACATGGTTTTTTTAATATTCTGTTTCTGTTTCCCTGAGTGTTAGCTTATAACACCTTAAACTGGGCATTTCATTGTGTTTCCTCCAAACTCCAGAACTTTTGGAAGCGCCAAACTGCCATTTCAATAGGGTCATTGTTTTAGTATATTTAACTAATTCCCATTTCAAAGCTGGTATGTTTACAACTTTGTTAAACAACTGGGCCTAGAAATTCAGTGGGCCTTGCGCCCACTTAGCGCCTAAAGAGGTCTTTTGTGCCGGCGGGGTGGTAGCGCTGAAATTGAGTGCAGCGGTATTGGCGGCGGTAGCTGTTAGCGCTGCGCCGGGACCGATGACGTCATCGGTGTGCGCGGTGGCCCGTAACGCCCCGAAACCGCGCCGATCCCCATATTTATTTGCGCCCGCCTCCTCCGAAGCGGGCGCAAACAGCGAACAGAAAACGGGGCCGTCCTGTTGCCATAGTGGGGCGCTTTAAAGCTGAAGGTGCGGCCGGCCGCTTTTTCGGCGGCCGCCTGCCCGCACCTCCTTCCCTGGCCTCCTCCACCCCCCCCCGCAGCATTGCCGGCTGGTTTCCGTGGAGCCCGGCACTTCTCCGTTGTGCCGGGCTCTTTTGCCGGCACTCGCGATCGGGACTCCGGCCGTTGCAGGCACCTCCCCCTTAAGAGAAGGGGGAGGCCTGCAGTACCGCAGCCTGCCGCACCGCATCGGGTGGCGCTGCGGCAACTAGCGCGCCGATATTCAGTTGCAGCGCCCCAAACGGAGGCGGGCACACCCTGGTATAGCGCCCGCTTCCGAATTGGGGCACAGAAGATGAATATACGGCGTGCGCTAATGCCTCCCCGCCCAGCGCTAACTTTTGGGCGTGAGCGAGTTGCCCGCGCCCAAGTGAATTTCTAGGCCCTGATCTTTATCTCAGAAGCCTGTTTTCTATTTGCAGCCTGTGTCTCTGAGGCTTTAGATATTTAAACCCAGTATATCATGTATTAATAAATATCAGAATTCTGTTCATATTATGGTGTATCTTTTTGAAATATGGCTTATTCCTTCACAGTGTGACGCGAATGTTACCTGCCACTTATCAGCCCAAGCCTGAATGTCATCCAGGTCTTGCTGCATGCAGGCATGGACTGCTTCATTATCTGAGGAGTTGCGAATGGCACTGAACACTGTGCAGTCATCAGCGAACATCCCCACTTCTGACCTTTTGATGGACGGAAGGTCATTGATGAAGCAGCTGAACATGGTTGGGCCTAGGACACTGCCCTGAGGAACTCCTGCAGTAATGTCCTGGGGCTGTGATGATTGACCTCCAACCACCACAACCATCTTCCTTTGTGCTAGGTATGACTCCAGCCAATGGAGAGTTTTCCCCCCGATTCCCATTGACATCAGTTTTTCTAGGGCTCCTTCATGCCACACTCAGTCAAATGTTGCCTTGATGTTAAGGGCAGTCACTCTCCCCTCACCTCTGGAATTCAGCCCTTTTTGTCCATGTTTGGACCAAGGCTGTAATGAGGTCTGGAGCCGAGTGGTCCTGGCGGAACCCAAACTGGGCATCAGTGAGCAGGTTATTGGTGAGTAACTGCCGCTTGATAGCACTGTCCCCAACACCTTCCATCACTTTGCTGATGATTGAGAGTAGATTGATAGGGCGGTAATTGGTCGGATTGGATTTGTCCTGCTTTTTCTGGACAGGACATACCTTGGCAGTTTTCCACATTGTCGGATAGATGCCAGTGTTATAGCTGCACTGGAACAGCTTGGCTAGAGGCTCGGCTAGTCCTGGAGCACAGGTCTTCAGCACGACAGCCGGGACGTTGTCGGGGCCCACAGCCTTTGCTGTATCCAGTGCGCTCAGCCGTTTCTTGATATCATGTGGAGTGAATCGAATTGGCTGAAGACTGGCTTCTGTGGTGGTGGGGACCTCAGGAGGAGGCCAAAATGGATCATTCACTCGGCACTTCTGGCTGAAAATGGTTGCAAACGCTAAAGCCTTATCTTTTGCACTCACGTGGCTCCACCATCATTGAGGATGGGGATATTCCTGGAGCCTCCTCCTCCTGTTAGTTATTTAATGGACCACTGCCATTCACAACTGGATGTGGCAGGACTGCAGAGCTTTGATCTGATCCATTGATTGTGGGATCTCTTAGCTCTGTCTGAACTAGGGTTGGTCCCCTGACTTGATGGTAATGGTAGAGCGAGGGATATGCCGGGCCATGAGGTTACAGATTGAGGTGGAATACAATTCTGCTGCAGCTGATGGTCCACAGCGCCTTATGGAGGAAGAAGCCAGCCTCACTGACGAAGAAGGCATGGCTGGAGATAGCTGAGGAGGTTAGCAGCAGGAGTTTGGTGCCACACTCTTGGATACAGCGCAGGAAGCAATTTAATGACCTTATGAGGTCAGGAAAGTTGAGTACAATGGCACATTCAACTACATCTTGATGTGCGTCTCACCCCAACCCCCTCACTCTGCCTTCCCAAGCCGACTCCTACACATCACTCCACATACCAATGTACCTTACAGATGCACCCATCCCTCTCTGTCTATGCACCTCCTCACATCCCCATCTGACCATCCACCACTGACGCTCACCTGCATCTTAATGCATGTCATGCCTCTCCCTTATAGTCACCCTCAAAAGATGTTGTCCATCCAACCGTTCCACTCATTCCATGACTCTCACTCAAAGGTCTCTTGTTTCCCTCCTTGCAAAAAGAAGAGAGCACAGAACACCAGGGAGAAGCAGAGAACCGGAGATGGACCTCCAGTCATCGCCACGCTCACAGCTGCAGAGGAGGATGCACTTGAGATAAGCGGAGGGTTGGCATGCCTGGTGGTGGAAGATGGAGAGATGGGGAGCTTCGAGCTTCTTGGTGACAGAATTAAATATCACACTGCCACATGCCATAAACAGTCAATCATGTTGACTTGATGTCAGCAGCCAGTGAAATATGATCATGTGCATGTTGTTAACTTAAAACATTCTTACCATGACAGTTCTAATTCACGTCTTTAATCTTCTGTAGGCCCATCAAGTGTCCCCAAGGCGGTGGAGCTAGAGGAGGAAGATAACTCTTCAGAGGAGGTCGCTAACCCTGAGGGTGCACCATCACAGGACGTATGCACACCATGCACCAGCGCAACAGCATCAATAGCAACTTGTATTTATATAGCGCCTTTAACATAGTAAAACTTCCCAAGGCACTTCTCAGGAGTGTTATAAGAAAAAAAATTAACACCAAGCCACATAAGGAGAAATTAGGGCAGATGACGTGGAGAGTCCGCATCAGAGAGTTCTGCTCAGCTGGACGCAGATGCTGAACCTTGGGGGCCATTGACAAAGAGGATGATTCTGGAGGAGCAGCAAAAAACTCATGAGGCTCTGCCAGGATTTCCACCTGCGATGTGCACACTTGTAGAGAGAATGGAGGAGTCCATCTCAAGCATGACTGGCATGATGCGTTCGTCCATGTATAGAGTGGCCACCTGCATGGAGCATCAAACACAGCAGGCAAACGATTGCCCTCACCAATGGCTTGCACACTCTGAATGCCACCTTAACTAGGATGGATCAAAACCTAGTCTTGGCTGTTCAGTGCCCCACTGGTGTGCAGCAAAGTATTCTCCAGCTCATTGCTAGCAGGGAAGTGCGGGGTGGGCCATGAGAGGGATGATGGCGAAAGGTGACATGGGGACTCTGCTCAAAATGCTTCCACTTCTCAACTGTTGCCCCACCCTCAGTCAGTGCCCCACATGCTGCCTTGAGTCCTGATGGTTGAGTGTGCCCTGCACAGGTGCAGGAGGAGCAGTCTTTGGTGGGGCCTCACAGGCTCCAAAACCCAGAGGATGTCGACCAAGAGCATCTGAGCAGTCAGAGCAGGGATGTGAACAGCCTGCCTCTACCTCTGCTGAAGCCACAGGGGTTGCACATCGTAGGAGTTATAGGAAAAGGAAGATGAAATATTATTAGTGTGTTAGACATGTCACACTAATAAGTTAATGTATAAGTTTTGATCCACATATAAAATTATTTCTTTGCACCATTTTCCAGTCTTGACCATTTTTGCCTGCAGCCTGACAACTGGCCTTCTCAGTTCTGTTGAATGGTAAGACAAGACTTAAATCTGAGCAATGGGTGTCTGTGAAAGGGATGCTTTGTTGATTGCAAGACTGCTTGGTGCTGGGGAGTTGGGGTGAGCAAGTATGTTCAGCATGTCGCTGTCAGATGGGTACAGTGGAGCGACCTAACTAAATCTTGGATGATGCGTCCATCCCAGGCATCCCGGGCAGCAATGTGCGCTGCTGCTGGTGCTGTTGATGCAGGTGCTCATCTTGGTCCTCATCTGGGGTACAAGGTGAAACAGCATAAGTGGCACCCATGCTGATCTAATATATGACAGATTTAAAGTGGAGATTGTAACGTCCGTGTGTAATTGAGACACGGACTGCAGAAGTTGGTTATAACAGGTGTTTACTGAATGGAGACAAAACGGGAACTACTATACAAAGTTACTACACAGGCTTATACACAGGGGTGGTCATTACTGGTACTGCAGTATACAGGGGCTGCAGAATATAGTTCCTTCTTCAAGGTACATACACTACAATTCCTCCCCTTTTAGCTAAACAGTACATAACATTCGATTAATAATTAAATAACATATTTACAATTACAGTTGCTATATACATTAGCTGAAGTTAATCAATTATAAATTCAGTCTTTGAGGAGGCTTCCTGATTCTGTTCGGATAACGCCTCTTTGGGGTATCAGGTTCTTCTGGCAAAGTTGATTTGGAATCAACGTCGTTGTTTGGTTCGTCTGCTTCCAATATCACCGATTCTGAGGTAGATGCAATTGGTACTTCGGTTTCATCACCAGGTGTATAGGATCATGGTGTAGATTTGACATTTTCCAGTGACTCTAGAATCTGGTCAGCATGGCGTCTTACAATGCTCTCTCCAACGTCCACGGTATACATTAAAGGTCCTTGCCGTGTGCAGATCGTTCCTGGCTGCCATTTCTCTGTGCGGTAGTCCTGGGTCAAAACTGGTTGACCTATCTTAAAACTCCTGGTTGGCCTTTCATTCATATTCTGAAACTGCCTGTTCTCCACATCTCTTCTGATGTTTGCCTTAACCAAATCCAAGCGGCATCTTAGTCTTCGATTGAAGAACATCATGGCTGGAGTTTGGTTGGTAACCGCATGTGTCGCATTCCGGTAGGCAAACAAGAAGTTATCCACCTTGTGTTGTAGGGGTATGTCTTCATTACACATTGCCTTGATAGCCTTCTTGAATGTTTGAACGAACCTCTCAGCCAATCCATTGGTGGCTGGATGATATGGGGCGGATGTGTAATGCTTAACACCATTGTTCTTTAAGAACCTCCGGAACTCTTCAGACACAAACTGTGGTCCATTGTCGGAGCAAATCTGTTCAGGCAGCCCATTTCTGACGAATATGGTTCGTAAGACTGTGATAGTTTTTTCTGTGGTGGTTGAGGACATTTTTATTACCTCTGGCCACTTTGAATGTGCATCCACCGCAATTAAAAACATCGAGTCCATAAATGGACCAGCAAAATCAATGTGTACCCTTTGCCATGGAGATGAGGGCCACTCCCATGGATGTAGAGGGGCTTGTGGTGGGGTGTTTTGGACCTTCTGGCATCCTGTACAGCCCTTGGCCATCTCTTCGATTTCTCTATCGATTCCCGGCCACCACACAAATGCTCTGGCTAAGTTCTTCATTTTTAACCCTCCCAGATGACCCTCATGAAGCTCATTGAGCACTCTATCCTTCAATTTGGGTGGAATTACTACTCTGGATCCACACATCAAGGTTCCTCGGCACACTGACAGCTGTTCTCTTCTCGGCGAGAATGCTGGCAACAGTGGTTCGCCATGTGCTGGCCATCCCTTCACTGTTAAATCATAGACCCTGGAGAGTGTCGGGTAATTTCGTGTTTCCTTTTCTATGTTTGCATTCGTCACAGGTAGACATTCGACTATGGTCGAGTGGAATATCTCCACAGGATCCACTGCAGGTGCTTCTTCCACCGTCGGCAACGGTAGGCGCGACAATCCATCAGCATTCCCATGCGGTTTAGTTCCTTTGTACTCGATGTCATATTGGTGTGTCCCTAGGAAAAGGGACCACCTCTGTAGCCATTGTGCTGTCATTATCGGGACGCCCTTCTTAGGGTTGAAAATGGAGACAAGAGGTTGATGATCAGTTAGTAGAATAAATTTCTCTCCGTGCAGGTAGTGATTGAACTTCTTCACCCCCCACACCAGGCTGAGGACCTCTCTGTCAATCTGGGCGTAGTTACGCTCGGCTGCAGTTAACGAGCGTGACGCAAAAGCTATCGGCCTCTCTGAACCATCAAGGGATTTATGTGACAGTACCGCTCCAACGCCGTAGGGAGACGCATCACACGCCAGTCTTATCGGTAGTGATGGGTTGTAGTGAGCCAATACTTCTCTTGAAGTGATCAGGCCTTTACACTTCTGAAAGGCCCGCTTACATTCATTGCTCCATTTCCATGCTACTCCAGTTTGTAGCAGGGCGTTCAGTGGGTGCAGAATTGTGGACAAATTCGGCAAAAACTTATGGTAGCAATTCACCAATCCGAGGAATGACCTCAGTTGCGACACATTTTCAGGCGCTGGAGCCTTAACTACCGCTTCAATTTTGTCAGGGGACTTATGTAACCCCTCTTCATCAATCACGTGGCCACAATACGATATTTGTTTCTTAAAAAACTCGCACTTGGGGCGATTGGCTCGTAGCCCATGTTCTCTTAGTCTAGTGAGCACCTGCTCTAGGTTGGCAAGGTGTTCACTGTCATTTTCACCTGTCACTAGGATGTCGTCCAAGTAACACTGAGTCCCCGGAATCCCTTGCAGGACTTGTTCCATCGCTCTTTGCCATATAGCCGGAGCTGATGCAACTCCGAATACCAGTCGATTATACTGGTAAAGACCTTTGTGAGTGTTTATCGTGAGATATTTCCTAGAGGATTCTTCAACCTCCATCTGCAAATATGCTTGCGCTAGGTCAATTTTTGTAAAACGTTTCCCTCCAGATAGTGAGGCGAAAATACCTTCTATCCTCGGAAGAGGATACTGTACTGTGTGAAGGATTGGGTCCACAGTCACCTTGAAGTCCCCACAGATGCGAACCTTCCTTGGCTCCTCAGACTTATTGTTTAACGTTTTCTTCAGGACAGGAATGATGGGTGTCGCCCACTCACTCCAGTCTACCTTAGTTAACACGCTTGCATTCTCCAGATTCTCCAGCTCTGCCTCGACGGCTGGGCGAATTGCATACGGTACCGGTCTTGCTTTGAAAAACTTGGGAATTGCATTCTCTTCTATTTTTATCGAGGCGGTTACGCCTTTAAGAGTTCCCAGTTCTTGTTGAAATACCTCTTTAGCGTTAGCCAAGATTTTTGACAATCGTCCAGGTGTGACGTCGTCATCCTTTTTACCAGCCACCGTCAGTGCCTGAATGGAGTGCCAGTCTAAACTTATCTTTCTGATCCACTCATGTCCCAATAATGGTGGTCCACCATCTTGCAGTATGTACAGATACAATTTCTGTATTTCCTTGCCGTTGTATTCAACAGGCACCCTTATTTTCCCTCTGGGGTATACTTTCTGCCCCGTATATGTCTTCAAGACAATGGATGTGTCTTTCAGGGGTATGTGTGAGAATAGCCGCTCATAGTCTCGTCGATTCATGACGGTCAGGGCTGATCCTGTATCCAATTCCATTTTGACTTGGGACCCTGCTATCATGAGGGTGACCCAAATGGTTCGGTGATCCTCTTTTGTGATTACGTTGTGTAGTTTGAGACAGCTTAGTCTCTTGTTCCCGGATTCACTGTCGCTCTTCTGGTCTTCGGAACTACTGTCCGTCATCTTTTCTACTTTCCTGTACTTTTCCTTAGTAGTCTTTTTGTTGTCGTTAGTCTTCTTCCCGGACCTGCAAACTCGTGCAATGTGTCCCATCTTTCCGCATTGCCTGCATGTTTTGTCCTTGGACCAGCAGTCCTTCTGGTCATGGGTTGTTCTGCCGCAGCGATAACATTTTTCAAATCCCCATGTCATTTCATGGGTGCCGTATTCCTGTGGCTTTTGCTGTATTTCCGCAACTCCCCTTGCTGCTGCTTCGTACGATACTGCCACGCTGAAAGCCTTACCTAGCGTCAGCTCTTTCTCTGAGAGTAACCTCTTCTGGGTTCCTTCACTCAGGAGTCCACAGACAAATTTGTCCCGTAGGGTATCTGCCAGTCCTGCTCCGAACTGGCAGTGTTTTGATAGCTTGCGTAGTTCCATAAGGTAATCAGCATTGCTCTCATCTTTATGCTGATTTCTCTTGTGGAATTTAAATCTTTCTGCTATCAGCAGCGGTGTAGGATTTAGGTGTTCCTGTAGGATATCAACAATTTCGTTAAAACTCTTCACCATCGGTTTGACTGGAATGATCAGGTTCCGCAATAGGCCATACGTTCTTGCGCCCATTAAGTTTAGTAGTACCGATGCCTTTTTCTCATCAGCTACTTCATTTGCCTTGTAATATACTTCGACTCTTTCCACATACGTGGTCCAGTCTTCTATTGCATTATCGAAGGCAGTGATATTGCCAGTCTTCGGCATCTTGGAGATCTAAGATGGCGCCTCCCGCGCTTTGCCTTCTTCCCCGCTGGATTAAGATGGCGCCTCGCGTGCTTTCTGACTTTTCCGCTGCTGTTAGCGTTTTTATGCCTTGATGGCGACGCCCTATGGTCTTCGCACACTTCCCCCCCGCGCTGCTGCCAACGCCGCTCTCCGTGGTCCCCGTGACAAACTGCAGCTCCTTGCGGCTTTCTGTGCTTCTAATTTCTTTTATTTTAATTACTGTTCCCGTCGTCAGAGCAGACCCTATGGGACACTTTCCTCCCTCTTCTCGGGTCTGTACGCTGCCCGGCTTCGTAGCACCGGCCACGCCCTGTGTGCTCCACCCTCTCTCTCTCTCTCCTCACAGAATCACAAAATCCCCACAGTGCAGATAGAGCCCATTTCGGCCCATCGGGCCTGCACCGACACATATCCCACCCTATCCCCGTAACCCCACGTATTTAATCCCCTAACACTAAGGGTCAATTTATCATAGCCAAATCAACCTAACCTGCACATCTTTGGACTGTGGGAGGAAACCGGAGCACCCGGAGGAAACCCACGCAGACACAGGGAGAATGTGCAAACTCCACACAGACAGTCGCCCGAGGCCAGATTTGAACCCGGGTCCCTGGCGCTGTGAGGCAACAGTGCTAACCACTATGCCACTGTGCCCTATGCTCTTCCTGACAACGCTGCTCGGCCCCGTTGAAAAGCCACCCGATCGAGCTCTAGCCCGCCGCAGCCCAGGAAAGATCAGTGTACTACCTGCCACCAGCCCGATTAGCTGGAACACCATAGACTGGATAACCAAGCCCAGCTCTCGACAGCCTCTCCTGCAAATCTTCGAATTCGATGAATCAGAGGGCGGTTGCTCACGGTCGACGCCCATTTCTTCTGTTTTTTTTTCTTTTTGGATTTCTTCCTTCTGGCCTCGACCTCTAACAACTTCGCTTCAGGGATGGATCCCCGTGAGGTGGTGCAGAACTGTAGGTAAGTTCGGACCTGTCCGTCGCCAGTGTAACGTCCGTGTGTAATTGAGACACGGACTGCAGAAGTTGGTTATAACAGGCGTTTACTGAATGGAGACAAAACTGGAACTACTATACAAAGTTACTACACAGGCTTATATACAGGGGTGGTCACTACTGGTACTGCAGTATACAGGGGCTGCAGAATATAGTTCCTTCTTCAAGGTACATACACTACAGAGATCAGATGCACAAACCTCCAAAGTAGTGAGAGTGACCTCCAATGTAGAGAAAGTGACCTCCAATGTAGTAGAAACCACCTCCAAAGTTGTAGAAATCACCTGCAAAGTACTGAAAGCAAACTCTCAGCACAAGTGCTGGGAGTAAAAACCTTTCACTTAGGCATGGAAGCAAGTGTGAGGTCTCAGTACTTGTGTGATTTTTTTGCCTGTCCTTTGTTCAGCCCCCTCAATTGCCGCTGTGCTCTCGCCTTGCTTTCACTGGTGAGGTCCAGGAAGTTCGGGAATCCCTGGACCCACAGTGAAAGTTGAAAACCATGTTAAAAACCTGTTAACTACTCTTAACTACCTCTTAATTGCATCCAATTAGTAACCCGCCTATCCTGAGGGGGCTTCTTGCGCGCTGCTGAATGCGGTCCAGTGAAATGCGAAAGTCAGCGAGTTGGAGCCAGCTTCCCGAGGTGCTGTCAATTTCAGCGCTTTTTACTACCCACCCACTCCCAAACCCACTCACTCTTTGATGTTAAAATTCCCCCTACAGTGTGCAAGCCCACAAGGATCGTCTAGTGTTTTTAAAATGTAAAACTCTGCTGTGCCTTGACAATGGTGAAAATCACTACCGAGCCTTGCAGTTGTTACTATTTAATGTTTACTAAAATATCTATCTTGTGCTTAATTTATTTCTCAAGGTTATAATAGACATACTGTTACAGACAGAGCTTTCATGCTTTACAAAAATTGCAAAACAAAAGCATTTGAAAAAAAAAGTGAAGGAAAATAGTGGCACACAAAGTCGCCTCCAATACTTTCTCCAAATGTAACGTAATAAAGAAATGTTTAAAACCAAAACCCTCTACAGAATGATAAAAACATGGTAGTGCTTGTGCAAAAACATTACAGAAATTGTTCTCAATGTAAAGCTTCATACTTTGAATTTGGTCTCGTAGATATAACATCGGTACAATAAAAATAAAAGGATGATGGAAGTGTATATGTAGCCTCATATTTACCTGGAAATGAGTTACAAGAGACTAATTCAACTGAACAATTTTAATAACATCATAAATCGAGTGGGCAATCCTTACCAGAACAGTTGTTACCAGAACAGTACACAGTGGCTGTGTAGAGCACAGTAGGGGAAATGCAAAGTACCTGAAAGGGTATTGAAGAGAATCACATGACCTGTATTACAGTATGTGTATGTTTGAAGAGAATCACACGAGCTATGTTACAGTATGTGCATTTGAAGAGAATCACATGAACAATGTTACAGTCTGTGTGTGCTGAAGGGAATCACACGAGCTATGTTGCAGTATGTGTGTTGACCTGTATTACAGTCTGTGTGCTGAAGAGAATCACACGAGCTATGTTACAGTCTGTGTGTGTGCTGAAGAGAATCATACGAGCTATGTTGCAGTAAGTTTGTGCTAAAGAGAATCACATGGCCTGTATTACAGTATGTTATTATTGTTTAATGATTAACCTCTCGCATTACCTTTTTGCTTGGAAGTCAATTCCTTTACTTTAATGCCAGTGAAATGTTAAGTTTGGATGAGTATGAAAACTTTCCAATTCCAATCTATATATATAAATCGGTCCTTCTGTCTGTCCTTCTGTCCTTCTGTCTGTCTGTCTGCAGGTGCGCGTCTGGGCGGCTATGCGCTCGAAAGTTACAGGGCGTACCTACGCGTGCGTTACCTCGAAAGAAAGCTTACCTTTCCAAAATGGTTTTAAGCGTATTTACGTTTCGGCTGGGCTAAAATCGCGCCCGTGATATCCGAAAAACCTTAACAGAACAGTTGTTACCAGAACAGTACACAGTGGCTGTGTAGAGCACAGTAGGGGAAATGCAAAGTACCTGAAAGGGTATTGAAGAGAATCACATGACCTGTATTACAGTATGTGTATGTTTGAAGAGAATCACACGAGCTATGTTACAGTATGTGCATTTGAAGAGAATCACATGAACAATGTTACAGTCTGTGTGTGCTGAAGGGAATCACACGAGCTAACCTGAAGATTCTTTTTCCTACCTTTCCCCGCCATTAGCATCTCATTATCCGCTCATTAGCGACAGAGTGACCTCGAGCTCGACCAATCGTACGCCGGGTTGCTGGCGTGTGCCGCCGGGCCAATCGGTGTGTGTGTGGGCGGGCCTTATCGTTCTGAACCGAGGTGAGTAGCCGCCATCTTGCTTCCATTCTTTTTCCTGCTTTCTGCGTCTTCCTTTTCAAATATACATTTCCAGCAAAATAAAATTGAATTTATTAAATTGTTTTAAAATAAATCACTCATTTGTAAATATTTTATCTAACCTGAAGATTCTTTTTCCTACCTTTCCCCGTTTTTTTCTTAGGCCTGAAAGCCTGGGCCTTTCTTGCCCAGCCAGGCCCGAGCTAGGTAATTGGGCTGCTGCTAAGCTCCTCACCACCCCCCCCCCGGTGTCACGTTACCCGGGGCAACGGCGTCAGCCACGAGGGTCAGGGTGCACGTGCAGCAGGAGCAGGTGAGACTCTGTTCCGCGCTCGGCTCGGGCGGGGGGGGGCGGGGCTCTCGAGAGTGCGGATCTCGGCCTTGGTGAGCGGGAAGGGTTACCCCGGCAACGGGAGTGCGGGGCGGCTGGGGCTTGGAGAGCGGGGCGGGCTCGGAGAGCGGGGGCTCTCGTGAGTGCGGGGCGGCTGGGGCTTTGAGAGCGGGGCTCTCGAGAGTGCAGGGCGGCATGGCAGGGTTACCCCAGGCAACCGGGCGTGGCCGTCTCTCAGCCTCAAGCCCTCCCTTCCTCCCTCCCCCCCTTCCCCTCCCTTCCCCCCCCCCTTTCCCCTCCCTTCCCCCCGCCGCTCCCTTCCCCCCCTCCCCCCCGCCCCCCGCCTTCCCCCCTCCCCCCCCGCCCCCTCCGCCCCCCCCGCTCCGCCCCTGCCCCCCCGCCCCTCCCCCCTCCCCTCCTCCCCTCCCCTCTCCCCCCGCCCTCTCCCCCCCTCTCCCCCCGCCCTCTCCCCCCCTCCCTCCCCCCCACCCCCTCCCCTCCCCCTCCCTCCCCCTCCTCCTCCCCCCTCCTCCTCCCCCCTCCTCCTCCCCCCTCCCCCCTACCCCCCACCCCGCTCCCCCCCGCCCTCCCTTCCCCCCTCCCTTTCCCCCCTCCCTTTCCCCCCTCCCCCGTCCCCCCGCCCTTCCTTCCCCCCTTTCCCCCCCGCCCTCCCTTCCCCCCCTTTCCCCCCCCGCCCTCTCTTCCCCCCACCCGTGCTCTCTCTCTTCCCCCCAGTCGCTCTCTCTCTACCCCCCAGTCGCTCTCTCTCTACCCCCCAGTCACTCTCTCTCTTCCCCCCAGTCGCTCTCTCTCTTCCCCCCAGTCGCTCTCTCTCTTCCCCCCAGTCGCTCTCTCCCTTCCCCCCAGTCGCTCTCTCTCTTCCCCCCAGTCACTCTCTCTCTCTCTTCCAACAACAACATGCCCTCGAAAAAGCCTCGGCACTGCCGGGCACTCCAGCTAGTCTATATATTATAAATCGGTCCTTCTGTCTGTCCTTCTGTCTGTCCTTCTGTCCTTCTGTCTGTCTGCACGTGTGCGTCTGGGCGGCTATGCGCTCGAAAGTTACAGGGCGTACCTACGCGTGCGTTACCTCGAAAGAAAGCTTACCTTTCCAAAACGGTTTTAAGCGTATTTACGTTTCGGCGGGCTAAAATTGCGCCCGCGGTATCCGAAAACCTTAACGTTCCGCTCATTAGCATCTCATTATCCGCTCATTAGCGACAGAGTGACCTCGAGCTCGACAATCGTACGCCGGGTTGCTGGCATGTGCCGCCGGGCCAATCGGTGCGTGTGTGGGCGGGCCTTATCGTTCTGAACCGAGGTGAGTCGCCGCCATCTTGCTTCCATTCTTTTTCCTGCTTCTGCATCTTTCTTTTCAAATATACATTTCCAGCAAAATAAAATTGAATTTATTAAATTGTTTAAAAAAAATCACTCATTTGTAAATATTTTCTCTAACCTGAAGATTCTTTTTCCTACCTTTCCCCATTTTTTTGTTAGGCCTGAAAGCCTGGGCCTTTCTTGCCCAGCCAGGCCCGAGCTAGGGCTTCTGCTAAGCTCCTCACACCCCCCCCCACCGTCACGTTACCCGGGGCAACGGCGTCAGCCACGAAGGTCAGGTGCGTCGCAGCAGCAGAGCAGCTGAGACTCGGCGTCTCTCTGTTCCGCGCTTGGCTCGGGCGGGGGGCGGGGTCTCTCAGCCGCAATCGGCGATCTGGAGGGCGGGGCTCCGGAGAGCGGGAGGGCGGGGCTCCGGAGAGTGGGACGCTGCTGCTCGGGACGGCAGGGGCGGGGCTCGGGACATCGGGGGGAGCGGGAGGCGGGACATCGGGAGATCGGGGGTGGGAGATCGGGGGGCGGGACATTGGGAGATCGCGGGGCGGGACATCGGGAGATCGCGGGCCCGGACTACAGATCGGGCGGGGCGCCGCTCGGGAGATCAGGGGGGCAACCTCAGAGGGGGGGCGGGGGCTCCGGAGATCGGGGGGGCGGGGCTCCGGAGATCGGGGGGGCGGGGCTCGCGGGTCGGGGCTCTGCAGATCGGGGGGGCGGGGCTCTGGAGATCGGGGGGGCGGGGCTCGGGAGATCGGGGCTCCGGGGGGGCGGGGCTCGGGAGATCGGGGGGGACCGTGCTCCTGAGATCGGGCGGGGGCAGGGCTCGGGAGATCGGGGGGGCGGGGCTCGGGAGATCGGGGTGGGCGGGGCTCGGGAGATGGGGGGCGGTGCTCGGGAGACGGGGGGCGGGGCTCGGGAGATGGGGGGCTCAGGTGATTAGGGGGGGGCGGGGCTCGGGGATTCTCCCCCTTCCCTCCCCGCTCCCTCCCCCTCCCTCCCCCTCCCCCCTCCCCTTCCTCCCCTCCCCTTTCCCCTCCCCCTCCCCCCCTTCCCTCCCCTTCCCCCTCCCCTTCCCTCCCCCCTTCCCCCCCTCCCTTTCCCCCCCTCCCCTTCCCCCCCTCTTCCCCCTCCCCTTCTTCCCCCCCTTTTCCCCCCCTCTTCCCCCCAGTCGCTCTCTCTCTCCCCCCAGTCGCTCTCCCTCTTCCCCCCAGTCTCTCTCTCTCTTCCCCCCAGTCGCTCTCTCTCTTCCCCCAGTCGCGCTCTCTCTCTCTCTTCCCCCCCCCCCCAGTCACTCTCTCTCTCTCTCTTCCAACAACAACATGCCCTCGAAAAAGCCTCGGCACCGCCGGGCACTTCAGCTAGTCTATATATATAAATCGGTCCTTCTGTCTGTCCTTCTGTCTGTCCTTCTGTCTGTCTGTCCTTCTGTCTGTCTGCACGTGTGCGTCTGGGCGGCTATGCGCTCGAAAGTTACAGGGCGTACCTACGCGTGCGTTACGTCGAAAGAAAGCTTACCTTTCCAAAACGGTTTTAAGCGTATTTACGTTTCGGCCGGGCTAAAATCGCGCCCGCGGTATCGGAAAAAACCTTAACATTCCGCTCATTAGCATCTCATTATCTGCTCATTAGCGACAGAGTGACCGCGAGCTCGACCAATCGTACGCCGGCTTGCTGGCCGCGTGCGGCCGGGCCCTCCTAACGGTCGAGTGACGGGACGATTGACCAATCCTACGCTTTGGTCACCTGACGGTCGACCAATCGGGGCGTGTGTGGGCGGGCCTATCGCTCTGAACCGATGGTGAGTAGCCGCCATCTTGCTTCCATTCTTTTTCCTGCTTTCTGCATCTTTCATTTCAAATAGTACATTATTTTCCAGCAAAATAAAATTCAATTTATTAAATTGTTTTAAAATAAATCACTCATTTGTAAATATTTTATCTAACCTGAAGATTCTTTTTCCTACCTTTCCCCGTTTTTTTTCTTAGGCCTGAAAGCCTGGGCCTTTCTTGCCCAGCCAGGCCCGAGCTAGGTAATTGGGCTGCTGCTAAGCTCCTCACCCACCCGCCCCCCCGGTGTCACGTTACCCGGGGCAACGGCGTCAGCCACGAGGGTCAGGGTGCGCGCGCAGCAGGAGCAGGTGAGACTCTGTTCCGCGCTCGGCTCGGGCGGGGGGGAGCGGGGCTCTCGAGAGTGCGGATCTCCGGCCTTGGTGAGCAGGAAGGTTACCCCGGCAACGGGAGTGCGGGGCAGCTGGGGCTTGGAGAGCGGGGCTCTCGGGAGTGCGGGGCGGGGCGGCTGGGGCTTCGAGAGCGGGGCTCTCGAGAGTGCGGGGCGGGGCGGCGCAGCAGGGTTACCCCGGCATCTGGGCGTGGCCATCTCTCAGCCTCAAGCCCTCCCTTCCTCCCTCCCCCCCTTCCCCTCCCTTCCCCCCTCCTTCCCCCTTCCCCTCCCTTCCCCCCCTCCCTTCCCCCCTCCCCCCTTCCCCCCTTCCCCCCTCCCCCTTCCCCCTCACCCCTTCCCCTCCCTTCCCCCCCCGCCCCCCTCCCCCCCTCCCCCGCCCCCGCCGCCGCCCCCCCCGCCTCCCCCCCGCCCCCCTCCCCCCCTGCCGCTGCCCCCCCGCCCCTCCCTCCCCTCTCCCCCCGCCCCCCTCCCCCCTCCCCTCCCCCTCCCTTCCCCCCCCTTCCCCCCCTTCTTCCCCCCCACTTCTTCCCCCCCTTCTTCCCCCCCTGCCCTCTCTTCCCCCCACCCGCGCTCTCTCTCTTCCCCCCAGTCTCTCTCTCTCTTCCCCCCAGTCGCTCTCATCTCTACTCCCCAGTCATTCTCTCTCTACCCCCCAGTCGCTCTCTCTCTTTCCCCCCCAGTCACGCTCTCTCTCTCTCTCTCTCTCTCCCCCCCCCAGTCGCTCTCTCTCTCTTCCAACAACAACATGCCCTCGAAAAAGCCTCGGCACCGCCGGGCACTTGAGCTAGTCTATATATATAATCGGTCCTTCTGTCTGTCTGTCCTTCTGTCTGTCTGCACGTGTGCGTCTGGGCGGCTATGCGCTCGAAAGTTACAGGGCGTACCTACGCGTGCGTTACGTCGAAAGAAAGCCTACCTTACCAAAACGGTTTTAAGCGTATTTACGTTTCGGCCGGGCTAAAATCGCACCCGCGGTATCCGAAAAACCTTAACATTCCGCTCATTAGCATCTCATTATCCGCTCATTAGTGACAGAGTGACCTCGAGCTCGACCAATCGTACGGCGGCTTGCTGCCGCGTGCGGCCGGGCCCTCCTACGGTCGAGTGACGGGACGATTGACCAATCCTACGCTTTGGTGACCTGACGGTCGACCAATCGGTGCTGTGTGGGCGGGCCTTATCGTTCTGAACCGAGGTGAGTAGCCGCCATCTTGCTTCCATTCTTTTTCCTGCTTTCTGCGTCTTTCTTTTCAAATATACATTTCCAGCAAAATAAATTCAATTTATTAAATTCTTTTAAAATAAATCACTCATTTGTAAATATTTTATCTAACCTGAACATTTTTTTTCCTACCTTTGCCCGTTTTTTTCTTAGGCCTGAAAGCATCGGCCTTTCTTGCCCAGCCAGGCCCGAGCTAGGTAACTGGGCTGCTGCTAAGCTCCTCACCACCCCCCCCCCGGTGTCACGTTACCCGGGGCAATGCGTCAGCCACGAGGGTGAGGGTGCGCGCGCAGCAGGAGCAGGTGAGACTCTGTTCCGCGCTCGGCTCGGGCGGGGGGGGGGCGCGGGGCTCTCGAGAGTGCGGATCTCGGCCTTGGTGAGCGGGAAGGGTTACCCCGGCAACGGGAGTGCAGGCCGGCTGGGGCTTGGAGAGCGGGGCTCTCGGGAGTGCGGGGCGGGCTCGAAGAGCGGGGCTCTCGGGAGTGCGGGGCGGGGCGGCGGCGGCTTCGAGAGCGGGGCTCTCGGGAGTGCGGGGGCGGGGCTGCGCGGCAGGGTTACCCCGGCAACCGGGCATGGCCGTGGCCGTCTCTCAGCCTCAAGCCCTCCCTTCCTCCCTCCCCCCTTCCCCTCCCTTCCCCCCTCCTTTCCCCTCCCCCCTCCCCCTCCCTTCCCCCTCCCCCTCCCTCCCCCCTCCCTTCCCTCCCCCTTCTTCCCCTCTCCCCTCCCCCCCTTCCCCTTCCTCCCGCCCTCCCTTCCGCCCTCCCTTACCCGCCTCCCCCCCGCCCTCCCTTCCCCCCCTTCCCCCCTCCCTTCCCCCTCCGCCCTCCCCTTCCCTCCCCTTCCCCTCCCCCACCCGTCCTCTCTTCCCCCACCCGCCCTCTCTTCCCCCCACCCGCCCTCTCTTCCCCCCAGTCGCTCTCTCTCTACCCCCCAGTCGCTCTCTCTCTTCCCCCCCAGTCGCGCTCTCTCTCTCTTCCCCCCCAGTCGCGCTCTCTCTCTCTCTCTCCCCCCCCCCAAATCGCTCGCTCTCTCTCTCTTCCAACAACAACATGCCCTCGAAAAAGCCTCGGCACCGCCAGGCACTTCAGCTAGTTCTTATAAAGGAGCTAAAGGCATCTCCCAAAAACATCAAGTAGTCTTCAGAGCCACTGATTTTGTCAGTTTTGATGCAGCATTGAACAGCAAAGGAACTGGATGGAAGATGTTGCTTTTTATGCTTCTTCCTATCCCCCCAGGGTTGAATTTTTCACGCAGAATCTCAAGTATGTTCTATCTAGTTATAGGTGTGGGTGTTGATTGACTGGGCAATGATGTAGAAGTCGGGCAAAAAAAACTAGGACTAATTTTTCATACCCATGGTGAAAGCAGAAAGATGAATTTTAATTCTATGAGGATATACTAGCATGAAACTCAGGTCCAGAGGTGGAAGAGCAACAATCCAACACCTACATCACTTAATTCTTTTAAATATGCTATTTTCATTTTAAATAACCAAATTTCTGTCTTTTATAAGCAATTTAGACCATAGCTAAATTCAAGCTATAAAGGAACATTTGTCAGTAACATAATAAGCAATTATTAGGGTGGAAAAATCAATTTAACACTAATTTTAGTCTATTGATTTAATGCAATGATTATTTGGAATGATCATGGATCTGACCCAAAAATCCAGTCAATCTGAACTGCAAAATCAAATTTCAGATTACAAAAACTGCTTTTAGCGGTTGCAACGAATTGCTGATAGTCTTGTCAGAAAACTACAGTATATGTATTTTGATGCTGTTTGGTATGTCGTACAAAATTACATGGTACAACTGATCAATTCTTAATTAAGATAGACACTATTTTAAATTACATTGTACTTGTACTTAGAGTAAATTAAGCAATGTTTTCTCTGGCCCACACTCTCTTCAAGCATAGCTCCCATCTCGAAGTACAGAATCTCTAAAATTACCCTATAGTTCCCTCAGCATTTAAATAGAAATAGAAACATTTTTCTCAGTTGTACAACTAAGAATGAATTCTGCCAGCTGTTGTTCAGCAGTTTCAGGTAGCGAAATCTTTTTCCTCCCACCTTTCTATGATGGAGCCGTTACAGTGAGGCTCACTGTGGGCCTTCCCACATATGTTCCTATAATGGAGGCAGAACAGGTGCAGGATAAATAGGAAAAGACTGAGGCACTCAGGGTAACACTACACCAAGGGAGAAGGCCGACTAGGAGGTACACATCCACCAGAGTGTACAGTCGTGCTTGCCTGTGCTCTGGTATCGTGAGCTTTTTGGGACTGAGGTGACTTTCATCTTGGGGCTTCTCAGTCCTTGCAGAGCTTCTCAGGAGACAGCATTGCCACTGCAAGCCCATATGCACTCTGGTCCTTTATCCTGACCACTTACGTGAGCAGGAATCTGAGAGGATGGTGAGAAAGGTCATACAGATTGACAGCAGAAGAAAGGATGGCATCATGAAGACAGATTCTAGCCACACAAATTGTGCTGGATGCTGGATCTGAGTGCTTACTGATGACTGGGAGGGCAGACCTGACGGTGTATCAGTTTCGTCCTACAGATCCTGAAAGATGTTGCCTCAATGCTCTCAGAAGCTGCTTTCAATCATTCTATTCAAATGATCTGCAAGAGCAGGGCTCAGAGCATCCACTTTGGATGCAGTGATTGGTCTGGAGTCCTCTTTGTCAGGAGAGGTCGATGTAAATGTTCATGATGCTACCACCTGCTCCAGGTAGCACTGCATTGTTGAATCCTTCTTAGATATTGGAACTAATGATTTCACTGGGCTCCACCAGTACCCTGCCAAATCACCCATCTTACTTTTGACAATTCAATTTCCATTTACATCTATAAATATGGTGCTAATTATATTTACGTAACAGCATGGAGGAATAAGGATTGGAATTGAATAGCAAGGCATGCGGTGTGTGGAATATTGATCAAAAGTAAATACAAAAAACAAACAAAAACAGAGAAGGGATTAAAATTAGAAAAAGAAAATGAAAGCCTGAACAATAAATTATGGAAAGAAGGATAAAAACCAGATGAAGCTGAAAAATAAAAGGCAAAAATATAGCAAAAGAAAATAAAGAAAACAAGAAGAAGAAAATAAAGGAAGAAAACTGAAACAAAATAAAAAGAATAAAAATGAGCAGCACTAAAAATACAAATACTAAAACCAAAGGGAAATTCTAGTTGAAGAAATACTAAAATATTAAATATATCAGTTATTAGGGAAGCAGCCCTGGGCTCTTACTTGAGTACCAGCAATAAAAACATACACATTTGATTCATTTTTCTGTGCAACAGTCATAGTAGTAGAGGAGCAGGCTTATTCTAAAAGGAATAGATTGATCCACAACTGGTATTTTCCACATTACTGAATATGACTATGAAAAGATTTGCATCAAGAATAATGGTATATTTTAATTTATCAATAAATTTGAAGATTTGAAGATGCTTTGGAAGATTCCTGTCTAGCAACGAATCCCTGCGAACCATAAAGGTAAAATACTTTGCATCAAAAGTGTTCGTCAAGTTGCTGGAAAGAATGGCCGTGCCGCTCCCGATTGGCCGCCATGCTTGCTGCGGTGTATTCTAATTAAAATGCAGGAAAATCAGAAGTAAACCATCAACAGTGAGATCGGCGCAGTAGACAGCAAAATTTATGGTCTACTGTGCCAATCTCGCCATTGCAGGAGGGGATGTTTGTACTGTATGGGATCTCAGGCTGAAAATCAGATTCAGCCAGGAAGTACCTGAGAGCGCCTAATGCCCTGGTTCTTTCCCTTGCCAAGTGAACTCTATGGGCAAGAAATTGGGTGCTAAGGGGTTAGTGCCCAAGCGGGCCGATAACGGTGCCGCGCTATAAATTCAGTTGTCGGCTAGCGCCTCGGAACCCTGCGCCCCAGAGATCGTGACATCATCCGGGTGACATCATCAGGGTGCCCTGTTAGCGCCCAACCGAGAAATTGAGTAGCGCTCCCTTCACCTTCGCCGGACGCTGCAGCATTGCCCGGCGGGTCGGGCGGCGCTAATTAAAGGCATCGGCTGTCAGTTAAGCCGACCTTTAATTAGCGCCCCGGGTACAGCCTTTTGGGGCAGCCCTGCACTCTATTGGGTGCTTTGGGCTGCTACTTGGGGCCTACGGGTGCCATTGTCCACCCATCCTCGACCTTACCTGATGCTGGAGTAACCATTGGGCCCTTCCCTTTAATCCAGGGAAGGAGCCTCCGAGGCCGGTAGCGCTACCTTCATTAGTGGCCTGGTGCTACCGGCCCATTAGCACCCTAAGTGAAGTGGTAGCGCTTGATTTAGCGCTCCATTTCATTCTTAGAGTGCTAAAGCCATTATCGCAGTATGAGGCACTAATTAGCACCAGGCGCTAAACTTACCGCCCTCGCAATGGTAGCTGGGGCACTGCCGAATTTTTCCCCCTGAGATTCAATGAGAAAAAGTTGCCAGAATCTATAGTGGCTATTGTTTTTTGAAACATGAATGCTGATTATCTCAGGCCCAAGGTGATGGGGAAATCATAAAGATGGAAATTCTGCAGGTTGTCAGTATCTTGCTTGAATTTGTGCAGCATCCCCCAAGAGAGAAAAACAGCAGAAAGATAAAAATACAAAGTCAAACATCAAAGGGGCTGAGGTAAAGTGAAAGAAAATGGTAAATAATAAATATTGTACACATTCCTGCATCAAATATTTTCATTCTTCTTAACAGAACTTTTGGGGGGCCTGAGGACACAGCTGGAGGTCCTTGCCCAAACTTTATCTCTTGGTATAATGCAACCATTCAGTGTTGTTTACTTATCCGGTTGTTTAATTTACAAGAAAACAGATTGATTGCTCTGATTGTGCAGCTCCTCACTATACAACAAGTGAATAAGACAATCTGAAAGTGTATGAGTCACTCCTCCTTCTTCCCGTGGGCCATGGAAGCAAAATAACATTGGTTGACAGGTGGGAGTGATGACTTAGCTTTTCCCTCTGCTGCGGCCCCTGGCCTGATGTTGAATGAAGCTGTGTGCCAGTTAAAGTTGATGCACCTGCTCTACAGAGCACCCTGCTGTACCCCCCACCACCCCATTCCACGCCAGCAGCGTTCCACTGGCACCCAACCCATCAGAACAGCTTTCCCCATGCCCCACACACCCCAGCCCCGACCCCTTCCCCCTACTTCCCCACTCCAGTTTTTGGGTTTTAGGTTCCACCTTTTTGGCTACTCTTGAACCCCGCCGCCCCTCCCCATCCACCCCACTTCATGCTCTGCAGCCTCCCCACTATAGGCACTAGTGATTGTTACTGCCTGAGTGCATGGCCCGATATCTTTCCCACATTTCTTTCTCTCGTTCCCACAAGCCACTTCCAGTCAAGAGTGCAGCTCCAGATCCACCACAACAACAACAAGGGGCTCACCCGGCCTGAGAGTACAGGTGTTTTCTGAGCCTTAAACCAAACCATGACTCCCTTCCAGTTTGCAAACTCTCCACTCTATCTCTGAATTCTGTCATCTGTGCATGTTACAACAGCTCCATCAAGACCTCTTTTTACCTATCCCCCTCCCATCCCCCGCCCCCCTGCCCCCAGGGCCCAGTACCTATCTCTGACCTTCTGCATGTTCACTGCTAGTTTACTACATGTTTATACAGAGTAAATGAACATGTCTGAGAGGCATACAGAAGAGAAAGTGGAAACAGATGGAATGACAGATGTACAGAGAAGAGTCAGGCAACACAAAGATGTAGAGGTGACAGATTCTTTGTTGAAGCAAAAACAGTGAAGTCAGGTCTCCTCTGACATTGCTGGCACCACCAGCAAAGCCTCGCACCATCAGGGCTAAAGAGTATATATTGTATGCCTGTATATGTCAATTTTCACCTTGTGATTTTTTTGAGCTATACAGGAGTGACTTATATACATTTTACAGGAATGTTCATCTTATGAAACAGAACGATTGTTTTGACCAGATAACTAATTTTGCTGACACCCAAACCTATTAGGTTGTACCCTTTGCAAAGTGATTTCAACCAAAACACAACAGCAAAGCAAGAACCATTAGTCCAACTATTCAATACAAAATTGAACAAGGATCAGAATTAATTGGGCACAAAAACTTGTCCCTCACTCCTAAATAGTTCACACACAGGCTTGCAACTAATTACTAATGCATTGCAATGCAGCCAGTGCTTGTGGATACAATACTCAATTAGTGTGTAATCAAGCTTTATACTTCACACAAACAAAACATTTTAAAGCTTTTTGAATATAATCTTGTGGTTTTGTACAGTGATAAAATATAATCTAGATTTAAACACATTAGGATCATTTGAACTTTTGCCGATGGCGTACAATGGGTGATATCAGATCGCTACCCATTGCATAACCCGTCTAATTTTACTTTACGTTGAGGTCAATGGAAAGGGAAATCGGCAGCGTATATAATCCAATATTGTCCGTTTTACACAAGCAATGAAAGTTAGAATGATCCCTATGGGTTCAGTGGAAAATTGTACAGGATTTTATTAGTAGATAAGGATAAGGTTTAAACCCCTCTTCCCTTTGGCATGAACGCCGCACTGGTAACCATATCCAAGGCTTGTTCTTCAGTTCCATATCATTTTAGCTCCTGGAAGGGTCATTTCGCCTTTTACTCTTCCATTCCTGTGACAACTGGTGCCAACCTGGGGAAGCTGCAACACAGGACTACATGCATGCTAAATAGTAGAAGCAGCATGCTATAGACAGAGCTAAGCGATCCCACAATCAACGGATCAGATCAAAGCTCTGCAGTCCTGCCACATCCAGTTGTGAATGGTGGTGGAGCATTAAACAATTAACGGGAGGAGGAGGCTCCATAAATATCCCCAACCTCAATGATGGTGGAGCCCAGCACATGAGTGCAAAAGACAAGGCTGTAGCGTTTGCAACCATCTTCAGCCAGAAGTGCCGAGTGGATGATCCATAACGGCCTCCTTCTGAGGTCCCCACCACCACAGAAGTCAGTCTTCAGCCAATTTGATTCACTCCACATGATATCAAGAAATGGCTGAGCGCACTGGATACAGCAAAGGCTGTGGGCCCTGACAACATCCCGGCTATCGTGCTGAAGACTTGTGCTCCAGAACTAGCTGTGCCTCGAGCCAAGCTACAACACTGGCATCTATGCAACAATGTGGAAAACTGCCCAGGTATGTCCTGTCCACAAAAAGCAGGACAAATCCAACCCGGCCAATTACTGCCCCATCAGTCTACTCTCAATCATCAGCAAAGTGATCAAAGGTGTCGTTGACAGTGCTATCAAGCAGCACTTACTCATCAATAACCTGCTCACTGATGTCCAGTTTGGGTTCCGACAGGGCTACTCAGCTCCAGACCTCATTACAGCCTTGGTCCAAACATGGACAAAAGAGCTGAATTCCAGAGGTGAGATGAGAGTGACTGCACTTGACATCAAGGCAGCATTTGACCGAGTGTGACATCAAGGAGCCCTAGTAAAACTGAAGTCAATGGGAATCGGGGGGAAAACTCTCCATAGGCTGGAGTCGTACATAGCACAAAGGAAGATGGTTGTGGTGGTTGGAGGTCGATCATCACAGCCCCAGGACATCGCAGCAGGAGTTCCTCAGGGCAGTGTCCTAGGCCCAACCACCTTCAGCTACTTCATCAATAACCTTCCCTCCATCATAAGGTCAGAAGTGGGGTGTTCGCTGATGAGAGCACAGTGTTCGGTTCCATTCACAACTCCTCTGATAATAAAGCAGTCCATGCCCGCGTGCAGCAATACCTGGATGACATTCAGGCTTGGGCTGATAAGTGGCAGGTAACATTCGCACCACACAAGTGCCAGGTAATGATTATCTCCAACAAGTGAGCATCTAACCACCGCCCCTTGACATTAAACAACATTACCATCGCCGAATCCCCCAACACCAACATCCTGGGGGTTGCAATTGACCAGAATCTTAACTGGACCAGCCACATAAATACTGTGCAAACAAGAGCAGGTCAGAGGCTAGGTATTCTGTGGCGAGTGTCTCACCCCCTGACTCCCCAAAGCATTTCCACCATCTACAAGGCACAAGTAAGGAGTGTGATGGAATACTCTCCACTTGCCTGGATGAGTGCAGCTCCAACATCACTCAAGAAGCTCGACACCATCCAAGACAAAGCAGCCCACTTGATTGGCACCCCATCCACCACCTTAAACATTCACTCCCTCCACCAATGGCATACCGTGGCTGCAGTGTGTACCATCTGGAAGATGCACTGCAGCAACTCGCCACGGCTTCTTCAGCAGCACCTCCCAAACCCGCGACCTCTACCATCTGGAAGGACAAGGGCAGCAGGCGCATGGGAACACCACCACCTGCAAGTTCCCCATCAAGTCACACACCATTCTGACTGGGAAGCATATCGCCGTTCCTTCATCGTCGCTGGGTCAAAATCCTGGAACTCCCTCGCCAAAAGCACTGTGGGAGTACCTTCACCACACGGACTGCAGCGGTTCAAGAAGGCAGCTCACCACCACCTTCTAAAGGGCAACTAGGGATGGGCAATAAATGCTGGCCTTGCCAGCGACACCCACATCCCAGGAACGAATAAAAAAAAACTATACATTCCCTATGGATTGGATTTATCTCGCCGGCAGCATGGTACATAATCCAAGATTGGGCTGTGTGCCCAGAAACACATTTCATCCTGTGAATTCCAATTAATCAGATGTGTGCACAACTGTAAGAAAAAGCATAAACAAAAAGGAAGAACAATATTAATAATAACAATGATGAATTAGTTATTTTGCCGTATTTTCCAGATCCTACGGGTGCGTACATGGTGCGTACGTGGCGTGTATGCGCCCATAAGGGCTCCGTCAGTTCCAAGTTTTCACACGCGTAGCACATGCGCGAAGAACTGGAACTTGCAATCTGTCAAGAATCTTCTTGAAGTTGCTGACTGCAGGCCCATTATTTCAAAAATGTCAAAAAATTGCACAGTAAATATAATGTTCATTCTTTATTTTTGGGATATGTTCTAAAAATAATAGTGCATTTCTGAAAGTACTATTTTTATATACCAATTTTAACAACCTAATGCAGTCCTCTGTTAAACCATACTTGCTGCACCTACTGAAATCCATCTTAAGGCATCTGAGCTATGAGAAAAAGTTGAAGAGCCTGGGATTGTTTACTCTGCAGAAGAGAAGGCTTAGGGGAGATATTATTCAAGACTCTTAAGGGAATAGATAAATTGAACCTTGATAATTTTAAGATTGCTGCAAACTCTAGAACCGACTCTTTTTAATATAATCTTGCATTGTTATTCAGTAATAAAATATAATCCAGTCTTAAATATTTGGGTTTAGTGGAAATTTGGGGACATGGGCTCATACTTAGAAAAAGGGATGTTGCACAGACAGTTTGCCCACTTTACACAAGGGATAGTGAATGTGTGGGATGAACTGCCCAGAAAGGCTGTGGAGGCAGATACTGCAGAAAATTTGAGAGAATTGGGTTGACATTTGAGGAAATGGGTGATTGGGAGGTATTAGTTTTGGGACTGGCTAAGCAGGCTGCAGTCTTCTCCAGTCCTGTGCTTTCTAACGTGCCTGCATGTCACGGTGGAGTCCATCTTGGATCATCAATTTCTATTCGTCACCTTTCCTAAAGCTTCAGTTCTTTTGCAGAAATAATTCATTTTTAAAATCTTGTCATGTCATCACGTTTTTGGATTTTTGATTTTTTTTTAATGGCAAGGATGTTAGAGAAGAGTTATATTTCAATATTTTTTTTAAAAAAGGTGCATTCACACTAAGTTTTATTTTTTATTAAAGAAGCATCGAGTTGAAAAGTTGTTCAAATGGTGGTTGGGAGAGGCTGTCTGGAATAGGCCATCCAATCTGTTTGTGAACCCAGGAAGATAAAATAAGTACATAAACACGCTGTCAGTCATGTTTTTAAACAGAAAACTGCTGGGGCAATCTTTCATCCAACATAAGAAATATAAGATGCAGGAAGATATTTAGAAGTTATTTTATTTAATTCAAGCAAGGTGACCCACTGGTGTGGGAAAGTATAGTGTATTCATTAATTTATAATACTATGTGGAGACAAATTGGAGACAATGTGGAGCAGGACAGAGATGAGGATTTCAGGAACCTAGCTGTGAAAACAAAACTGCTTACATCTCACAAGTACTTGTTATATCAAGTACTGAAAGGCCTGCACTATGGCTGAAAGTATGGAGGTGTCCGCTTGCAGCCTGTCTGGAGTCATCTCACATGGCATCAGCACTCTGCAGTCTGCCTTGGAGAGTGTGGTCACCTCCAAGGACATTGCAGCTGGGCCCTCACAACAGGAGCCAGCCTTTGCAACTTTGGTGACAGTTGTAGGGGGTGGTGTGGTTGGCGCGTGCGCCCAGTCAGTTATGCCCCTGACTGTTTGTGAGTGGTTCGAATCGCTCCCACGCCCCTGGGTTCTAGACACCGGACTTAGGTACAGGCGGCGATACAGAAAAGACTCGAGTAGACAGGTGGTTTGGATGTAAGAAAACGAAGATTTTATTAAAATAGAAATTAACACAGTCTTACGAGAAGTTACTGGTATAAAATTACAGGCAAATACAAAATAACTATACTTATACAGGGAATGATGAACACACGGCACATCGAGGGAAAACAAACTATATTAACAATCCCCTTATCCTTATCCCACCCCCTATACCTGTAAAGTCTGTGGGTTGTTTAGTTAATTAATACGCAGACTCCAAGAGTAACTTAAAACAGGACTTTACTATTCGAAGGTCGGGGCGAATCTGCCCAATAACTCCTGACACAGCACTTATATACCAGTGTGGTCACCGTCGGTATTACAGTATACAGAAGCCAACAAAGTAGTGCAACACCTAAAGTAGTTCTCTTAAAGGTGGACGGTTACATACAATAATTCTCTTAAAGGTAGACGGGTACATACACTACAATCCTCCCTTTTTAGCTTACAACATACTGATTCCCCATTAAACATACATTATAACATATATACAACTTTATGCCAGACAGTTCACAGATTCAGTCTCTCTGGAGGTTTCCGGACTCTGTCCGGATAACGCCTCGGTGGTGTCGCAACTCCCGGCGGGGTAGCAGGTGCTTCTGGCAAGGTCGATTCGGCTTGAAGGACAGTGTCAGGTTCATCTGATTCCAGTATTACCAGATCGGAGGTAGGTGTTCTGGGTATCTCTGTCTCAACATTAACCGTGTAAGGTGGTGGAGTAGGTTGGCCATTTGTGGCTGACCCTATGATCTGGTCAACATGGCGCCTTATTATACTGTCCCCAATGTCCACCATATACATCAACGGCCCTAGCCTTTTTCCAATAGTTCCAGGCTGCCATTTCTCGGTACGGTAGTCCCGGGCCAAAACTTGTTGACCTATCTGAAAAGATCTAGTTGGCCTTTCATTCATGCCCTGGAATTGCCGGTTCTCTACGTCCCTTCTGACGTTTGGCTTAAGCAAATCCAGCCGGCATCTTAGTCGTCTATTAAAAAACATCATGGCGGGAGTTTGATTTGTGACCGCATGTGTTGTATTCCTGTACGCCAACAAGAAGCTATCCACCTTATGTTGTAAGTTAATGGCTTCATTACCCATGGCCTTTATGGCCTTCTTGAAGGTCTGGACAAGCCTTTCAGCCAATCCATTGGAGGCGGGATGGTATGGGGCTGACGTGTAGTGCTTAACCCCATTGCTCTTTAAGAATTTCTTGAATTCTTCGGACACAAATTGCGGTCCATTATCAGAACAGATCTGTTCCGGCAGCCCATTCCTAGCAAACATGGTCCTTAACACTGTGATGGTTTTTTCCGTGGTGGTGGTGGACATCTTTATTACCTCCGGCCACTTGGAGTGTGCATCCACCGCTATTAGAAACATTGAGTCCATAAATGGACCAGCAAAGTCGATGTGTACCCTTTGCCAAGGAGATGAGGGCCACTCCCATGGATGCAGAGGAGCCTGTGGTGGCGCGTTTTGGACCTTCTGGCATCCTAGACAGCTCTTAGTGATTTCTTCGATGTCCCCATTGTAAAGTCTGTGGGTTGTGCCGTTAATAAATACACAGACTTCAGAAGTAACAAACAAACAGGTCTTTACTATTCGAAGGTCCGGGCGAATCTGCCCCAGCAATCCTGCTACAACACTTATATACTGGTGTGGTCACTATCGGTATTACAGTATACAGAAGCCAAACAAATAGTGCCACACATAAAGTAGTTCCCTTAAAGGTGAATGGTTACATTCAATAGTTCCCTTAAAGATAGACGGGTACATACACTACAATCCTCCCTTTTTAGCTTATTACTTACAGAGTCCCCGTTAACATACATATCTTCAACTTCCTATAAAACAAATTACAGATATAATCTCGGTGGAGTCAATGTCATATAAAACAATTTACAAATATAATCTCGGTGGAAACAGTTCACAGGTTCAGTCTCTGCGGAAACAGTTCATAGATTCAGTCTCTGATCTTGACTCGTTCCGAACAACATTTCTTTGGTGTAGCCGGTTCCCCTGGCTAGCGTGACTCCTCCATAGCCTTTTTCTTGACGTAACAGCTTGAACTTTCATCCTGTTGAACCAGCAGTGCGGACTTTTACAACCAACTGGCTGTCTTGACATTTTCCAGTTTTTCAACTAATTTAGCTCCTTTCGTAATGTCCCGCCTGGAATGGTAGAAGTGCTAATATTTTAGACAGTTATTATCTTCTGCTTCTTCTTTTTCTTTTCTGCCTTTTTGAAACTCTCGGAGCTCCTTTCTCGGCTGCCAGCTGTAGCGCCACCAACTCTCTATGTTCCTTAGACCTTAAGTGCTTCATCCGGATTTCAGCACTTTGAGAGTTTTCATCACAAGCTGGGCAGACCACATCCTCGTAATATTCAGTGTCACTCAACAGGTCATGGTAATATTCAAGTTCGTCCTGAGTTAGGCCAGCAAGAGAGACTTCTTCTTCCTCCTCACCCGTCTGGACGTTAGCTGATGGTGGTTCCTTCCCTAAACATCTTTCTTGAAAAGCCTTCTTCATGCATTCATATTCATCCCGCTCTTCCTGGGTTATCTGCCATTCCTTCACGACGGACCTCATTTGTGAGTTCAATACCTTCCTTTCCATCGGTAATTGCGTTATCAGGCTATTTAACCCTTCTACTGAAGTAACGGTTTCCACATTCTTCTGTTCACCTTGACGTGATTCAACGTACTTTTGGCATCCTTGTAAAATTTGTGTTGCCACCTCAGCTATCTCCGTGACTTTTGAGAGCTCCGAACTCGTTCCCCCTGAAGATTGAAGCTCGTGTTCAGATTGTTCCCCTTGCAGAGTCTTGTCCTTCAGCATATGAAGGAGTTGGCTGACCGTTAACTCTTCCCTGGGAACACGGTGGATCAGAGTCTTCTCCATTTCATCCACCTCTTTCTCCAATACTTCCACCTTACGTTCCTCTTGAACTTTGGCTTTCAGCGCTCGGAAAAGTTGCGCCCTGATGCTCTCTAGTTCATGTTCAGGGACCATTCTTACAGTGTCCTGTTCTTCCACTGAAAGGATTCCCAGTTGAATCTGTTCTTCAAGTTGTTGAACCTCGGTCATTGCCGCCTCATATTTGTCTTGGGTGTCCTTCAATGTTTTTATAAGTTCTTGGACATCCTGTCTTTCATGCTCTGCCATGATTTTCACCTCTAATTGCTCATCTATGGATGGAGCTTCTATCGATGAGTCTGTCTTGGCCTTGAGCTCATCAAGAATTTCCTGCAGCCTTTGGACTTCTTGCTCATGTTCAACCTTTAGTTGTTCGTATGCTTCTACTGAAACTAGCTTTTCGGAGGCTGCCGAGTTAACCCCCTCCAGAATTGTAGCCTGGGCCTGTTCATACTGTTCTTTCAACTTCTCACACTCTGCTTGTAAGGAGTCGTAGAGAAGAACTGGAATAAAATCCTGGCTCCCTGAAGATTCCTCTTCCTTTGGTTCATTCTGTAAATATTCTAGTTCCTGAACAGCATCAGGGGAATGTGATTGGTATTTGACCATGATGGCTCTATGGTCGCTCTCTGCTTGAGCTAGCTGTCTCTGTAGTCTTTCCAGGTTCCCCCATTCGGTGTCCCAGAACTTTTCCATATTTTTCATCTCCTGTACGAGACGTCACTCAACTGTTCTAATTGTTGTCGTACTTTGACATAAGTTTGCGTCCGAGCTCGGTGTTCTTCCGTCATGGATGAATCCTTTGTTTGAACAGGCTCAGAATTCTCTGTCAACCTGGAGTTCTGCTCTGCAGCTTTATTCTTCTTGGTACCATAAGTCCTTCTGCCTGTCTTCGTTTTCTTTCCCATCGTCGGCAAGTCCCTTTTAGCCTTGTCTTCCATTTTCGACTTGGTCTTATCATCATCCATTTCAGAATCTGAGCTAATAGCTTGCACCGAGTCCTCCCTCATTATGGCTTTTAGGTAATGCCATTCCATGTCTATTTTCTTAATCCACTCCCGTCCTAGAAGTGGTGGTCCTCCCTCAGGTAATACGTACAAGCTCATTCTTGGGTGTTCTTTACCCCTATCTCTCACCTTGACTCTTATTTTCCCCACGGGGTATACGTTATGCCCCGTGTATGTCTGTAATACGAACTTGGTATTTCTTAAAGGTATGTGAGAGAATAGCCGGTGGTAGTCCCTTCGGTTGATGACTGATAGAGCTGATCCAGTGTCCAGCTCCATTCTTACTTGGACTCCAGCTATTTTTAGTATGACCCAGATGGCCTGTAGATCCGTTTCTTTACCCACATTGTGGATTCTCAGACTACCCAGCTCCTGGTTGTTTGGGTCTGAGTCTGAATTCTGTTCGTCTGAACTCTTCTCAGCCACCTTGTGTACCTTGTTGTACTTTTCTGGTGGTGGCTTCCTTTGATTATTGGTCTTTTTCCCGGACCGGCATACCTTCGCGATGTGACCCAGTTTGCCACATTTCCTACACTCTTGGTTCTTAAACCAGCATTGATTCTGGTCATGCGTTGTCTTCCCACAACGGTAGCATTTTGTTGTGCTTGAAGTAATTTGGTCCACCCCGAGCGCCGCCGCCTTTAGTTGCATTTCCGCCGTTCCTTTCGCTGCGGCTTCGTGCGATGCAGCTATAAGGACAGCCCTGTCCAGTGTGAGGTCGTTCTCTTCCAGTAGTCGCTTCTGCGTCCCTTCTTTGGACAATTCGCATACGAACTTGTCCCGCAGTGCTTCTGTCAGATTCCCTCCGAACTGGCAGTATTTCGCTAGCCTACGCAGTTCGACCAAGTATTCCGCATTGCTTTCGTCTTTCTTCTGCATTCTTGCGTAGAATTTGAATCGTTCAGCCAGCATCAGCGGTGTGGGGTTCAAGTGGTCCTTCAGCACAGCCACAATCTCTTCGAAGGTCTGATCCGCTGGTTTATTTGGTGCTATTAGATGCTTCAAGAGCCCGTATGTTTTTGCCCCCATCGAGTTTAGCAATGTTATCGCCTTGTCGTCTTCCTCTATTTTGTTGGCTTCGCAATAGATCTCTATGCGTTCCACATACGTGGCCCAGTCTTCTATTTCAGAATTAAAGTCGTTAATATTCCCTCGCTTAGGCATCTTTCTTCCCTTGGGAGCAGCACCAGTATTTCTTTAAGTATTCTTATTTATTTGTTTGTTTCTAAGATGGCGGTTTTCCCGCGAAATTGGCGGTTTCCCGCCCACTTCAATGGCGGTATGTCAATCAAGATGGCGGTTTTCCCGCGAAAATGGCGGTTTCCCGCTCTTCCTTTCTCACCCCGCCCACTTCAATGGCGGTTTCCCGCTTCTGACGTCTTCTCCGCCTAATGGCGGCTTCCCGCGTTTCTTCCCGGTGGAAGGGGTACGCTTCCCCCACAGCGGACAGGTTCAGCCGCTGGCTGGCTACCGCACAGCTCCTCTTACTCGGCTATGTCTTTTCCTCCCGCCCGCACGGCTCTACCGGCGCTGGGTACACCCCGTTAACGGAGGACAGTTCAGCCGCTGGACTGGCTCTCGCACAGTCTCTCTCTCCGTACCCGGCTCTGTCGCTCTCTCACCCGCACGTTCGGTGCTACCGGCCCTGGGTACCCCGTTGGTGGAGAACAGCTCAGCCGCTGGACTGGCTCTCGTGCAGTCTCTCACCCCGTTTTCGGCTGTGTCTCTCACCCACTCCCGCACGTTCGGTTTTGCCGGCTCTGAGTACCCCGTTGGTGGAGAACAGCTCAGCCGCTGGACTGGCTCCTCGCAGTCTCTCTCTCCGCACCCGGCTCTCACCCGCACGGTTCCCGTTCGCCTCCCCAGCCCTCTCGCAGACCGGTGTTTCCCTCCCCGGCTGCGGCTGGGTTTCTCTTCCCGCACCTACTCGCAGGCTCAGCGCTTCGTGGCTGCGGTCGCTGTCCGGATTTTTTTTCCGCCGATCGCGGTCCGGCTGTCACCCGACGCCATTGGACCCGACTTTTGGCCGGCACAGCTCCCCCTCGACCGAGGTCGAGTGCTCTGCCCTTATCCTCCGGATACTTCTACACCTTCCCCTACTCACAGTCTCTTCGGCCGCCTTGTTTCTTGCTGGTCGGCTCACTCCGCACCGTGGCAGAAGGGTAGTCAGTGCCTGTTGCTGATACAGCTTTTGTTGGTAGTCTTCCTGCTTTCTGTTGTTGCAGCCTCGTGTTTTCTTTTGGTAGCACGACGAGGGCGGTTGTCTCTCTTCGACGCTCTTCGTTGCTTTTGGTAATCTTGCCGCAGGGTACGATCGGACTCGTCGCCACTGTAAAGTCTGTGGGTTGTGCCGTTAATAAATACACAGACTTCAGAAGTAACAAACAAACAGGTCTTTACTATTCGAAGGTCCGGGCGAATCTGCCCCAGCAATCCTGCTACAACACTGATATACTGGTGTGGTCACTATCGGTATTACAGTATACAGAAGCCAAACAAATAGTGCCACACCTAAAGTAGTTCCCTTAAAGGTGAACGGTTACATTCAATAGTTCCCTTAAAGATAGACGGGTACATAAACTACACCCATCAATGCCTGGCCACCACACGAACGCTCTTGCTAGGTTCTTCATTTTCACTCCACCCAGATGTCCCTCGTGCAGCTCCTTTAACACCTTCTGTTGAAGTTTGGGTGGAATCACCACTCTAGATCCACACATCAGGGTTCCTCGACACACTGACAGCTGTTCTTTTCTCTGCGAAAATGCTGGCAGCGTTGGTTCGCCCTGTGCTGGCCATCCCTCCACCGTTAAATCATAGACTCGTGAGAGAGTCGGGTCATTTCTGGTTTCGTTTTCGATCATCGAATTTGTTACTGGTAGACATTCCACTATGGATGAGTGGAACAGCTCTCCCAGGTCCACTGTAGTCGCTTCTTCTACTATCGGCAATGGCAAGCGCGATAACCCATCAGCATTTCCATGCTGTTTGGACCTTTTGTATTCGATGTCATATTGGTGTGCCCCAAGTAACACGGACCACCTCTGTAACCTTTGTGCTGTCATGGTGGAAACGGCCTTGTTAGGGTTGAATATGGACACCAACGGCTGGTGGTCTGTCAGTAATGTGAACTTCTTGCCCTGCAGGTAATGATTGAATTTCTTTACGCCCCACACAAGGCTGAGGGCCTCCCTATCTATTTGAGCATAATTTCGCTCCGCGGAGGTCAATGATCGGGACGCGAATGCCACTGGCCTTTCCGAGCCATTTGGTAACTTGTGTGAAAGTACTGCTCCAATTCCATAGGGGGAAGCATCACAAGCTAGACGAAGAGGTAACGTTGGGTTGAAATGAGCCAACACTTCTTCAGAGGTAATCAACGCCTTGCTTCTGTGAAAGGCCTTTTTACATTCCTCACTCCACTTCCATGGTACTTCTTTCCGCAACAGAGCATTCAGCGGATGCAGCACCGTGGATAGATTCGGCAGAAACTTGTGATAATAATTAATCAACCCCAAGAATGATCTTAACTGTGATACGTTTTCCGGAGCGGGGGCCTTCATGACAGCTTCTATCTTGTCAGGTGACTTGTGCAGCCCCTCTCGGTCAATGACATGACCGCAGTACGAGATCCGTTTTTGGAAGAACTCACATTTCCTGCGATTAACTCGAAGGCCATATTCCTTCAACCTAGTGAGCACCAGTTTCAAATTTGTGAGGTGTTCTTCCTCGTCCTCTCCCGTAATCAGGATATCGTCTAAGTAACACTGCGTGCTTGGAATTCCTTGTAATACCTGCTCCATGGCCCTCTGCCAAATTGCTGGAGCCGAAGCTACCCCAAAAACCAGTCTATTATAACGATACAAGCCTCTGTGTGTGTTGATGGTGAGGTACTGACGCGACTCTTCCTCGACTTCCATTTGTAAGTATGCCTGTGCCAGGTCTATCTTGGTGAAGTGTTTCCCTCCAGCCAACGAAGCAAAGATATCTTCAATCCGCGGAAGCGGGTATTGTACCGTGTGAAGCACCGGATTCACTGTGATCTTGAAGTCTCCGCAGATGCGGACCTTCCCCGGTCCCCCTGGCTTGTTACTTGGTGAAGACTTCATGACGGGAACAATGGGCGTGGCCCACTCACTCCAGTCCACTTTTGACAGTACCCCTGATCGTTCAAGTTCTTCCAGTTCTGCCTCCACAGCAGGTCGTATCGCGTAAGGTACCGATCTGGCTTTGAAAAATTTTGGGCTTGCATGTTCTGCAATCTTAACCTTTGCTTTAATTCCTCGCAGTGTTCCCAGTCCTTGCTGGAATACCTCTTTAGCTTCGTCTAATATTCTGGACAACCGTTCAGGTTTGACATCTTCCTTTCCGGAATCTACCGTCATGGTGTTTAGTGAATGCCAGTCTATCTTTATTTTCCTGATCCACTCCCGTCCCAGAAGTGGTGGACCTCCCTCAGGCAACACATACAGATCCATCCTTTGGTGCTCTTTGTCCTTGTATCTCACCTTGACTTCTATCTTTCCGATGGGGTATACTTTGTGCCCCGTGTATGTCTTCAATACTAGTTCCGTATCCCGTAGGGGAATATGCTTGAATAACTTTTTATAATCATGCTTATTCATGACCGTCAACGCCGATCCGGTGTACACTTCCATTTTCACTTGGACTTTTGCAATCTGTAGTGTGATCCAGATAGCTTGTCGGTCAGCTTCATTACTCACATTGTGAATTCTCAGACTATCCAGTTCCTTGCAGTTGGAGTGTGAGTCCGAATTCTGTTCTTCCGGACTCTTCCTAGTCACCTCATGTACCTTTCTGTACCTCTTTTGTGGTGACTCATTATTGTTGGTCTTCTTTCCTGACCGGCATACCTTAGCTATGTGACCGAGCTTGCCACATTTCCTACATTCCTGGTTTTTAAACCAGCATTGGTTCTGGTCATGTGTTGTCTTCCCACAACGATAGCATTTCGTTGTACCCGAAGTAATTTGCTGCACCCTGAGTGCCGCTGCCTTTAGCTGCATTTCCGCCGTTCCTTTCGCTGTGGCTTCGTTCGATGCAGCAATAAGGACAGCCTTCTCAAGTGTAAGATCGTTCTCTTCGAGCAGTCGTTTTTGTGTTTCTTCCTTCGACATTCCGCACACGAATTTGTCTCGCAACGCCTCTGTCAGATTCCCTCCAAACTGGCAGTGTTTCGCTAGTCTACGCAGTTCGACCAAGTATTCTGCGTTGCTTTCGTCTTTCCTTTGCGTTCTCGCATAGAATTTGAATCGTTCCGCCAACATCAACGGTGTGGGGTTCAAGTGATCCTTCAGAACAGTCACAATATCATCGAAAGTCTGATCTGCCGGTTTAGCTGGTGCTAGTAGATGCTTCAAGAGCTCGTATGTCTTCGCGCCCATCGAGTTTAGCAAGGTTATAGCTTTGTCATCTTCTTCTATTTTATTGGCCTCCCAATAGATCTCAATGCGTTCCACATACGTGGCCCAGTCTTCTACCTCGGAATTAAAATCGTTGATGTTACCACGCTTAGGCATCTTCCTCTCTTCCTGATAACACCACGAATTATTTCTTTAAATTTTCTTTTTTTTTCTAAGATGGCGGTTTCCCGCGCTTATCTTCTCTCCCCGCCCACTTCAATGGCGGTTTCCCGCTTCTGTCTTCTTCCCCGCCTAATGGCGGCTTCCCGCGTTTCTTCCCTGGCGGGAGGGGTACACTTTCCCCACGGGCGACGGCCGCTGGCTTTCAGGTTCACAGCCTGCGCGTCGGCTTCAGTGCTTTCCCTTTTCTCGGCAGGGCAACCGGCGCTGGGTACACCCCGTTGACGGCAAACAGTTTCAGCCGCTGGGCTGGCTCTCGCTCAGTTCCCCTTGCTCGGGCTCTGTCTCTCTCCCGCTCGCTCGGCTCTACCGGCGCTGGGTACACCCCGTTGACGGAGAACAGTTTCAGCCGCTGGACTGGCTCTCGCTCAGTCTCCCTTGGTCGGCTCTGCCTCTCCCGCTCGCTCGGCTCCCAATCGCGCCTCCCAGCCCTCTCGCAGTCCGGTGCTTCCCTCCCCGGCTGCGGCTGAGTTTATCTCTTCGCGCGCCTACGTTCCCGGTCGTAGCGCTTCGTGGCTTCGGTCGCTGCCCGGCCTTTTTCCGCCGGTCGCGGTCTAGCTGTCTCACGACGCCGTTGCGTCCCCCAGCCTGTCTGTACCGCGGCTTCCTTGCTCCACGCTGCCCCAGTCTCAGCGCCTCTGGGCCCGACTTCTGTCCGGCTCCTTTCCCCCTCGACCGTGGTCGAGTGCACCGCCCTTATCCTCCGGTTATTCTTTTTACTTTCCCTTACTCACAGTCACCGTGGCCGCCTTGCTTCTCGTGCTGATCGGCTCACTCCTCACCGTGGCAGAAGGGACAGTCAGTGCCTGTTGCTGATGGAAGTCTTTGTCTCTAAATTCTTCCTCCTTTCTAGTTCTGCAGCCTCGAGTTTTTTTTTTCCAGCAGAACGACGAGGGCGGTTGCCTCTTCTCGACGCTCGTTAACTGCTTCGGAAGTATTTGCCGCAGGGTACGATCGGACTCGTCGCCACTGTAACGTCTGTGGGTTGTTTAGTTAATTAATACACAGACTCCAAGAGTAACTTAAAACAGGACTTTACTATTCGAAGGTCGAGGCGAATCTGCCCAATAACTCCTGACACAGCACTTATATACCGGTGTGGTCACCGTCGGTATTACAGTATACAGAAGCCAACAAAGTAGTGCAACACCTAAAGTAGTTCTCTTAAAGGTGGACGGTTACATACAATAATTCTCTTAAAGGTAGACGGGTACATACACTACAATACCTAACTAGATTAAGCTATGAGGGGCCAGAATTCATGCTCACCGAGTCAAAATCTGCTGAGCTCAAACAACGGTAGGGCTTGGGGTTCGCTCTTTGTGCTCTCTGGGGCCTGCTGTCATCACGTGGTCTTGGGGCGCTGCAAGGGCGTCGTCCAGGCAAAAGTACCCCAACATTAAAGTCTTTGCTTGGGTACTTTACCTCGCAGGGATGATGGTACCTCTTCCTCGGGCGGCAGTTGGAGTTTGCATGAAGATAGTCGTAGGTCGGCTGGATTGAAGGCCCGATTATTCGAAGCGTTCTTCAATCTTCTCCCAATTCGTCTCGTCTCATCTCATCTCACCTCACCTCGCCTCGTCTCGTCCCGCCTCGCCTGGCCTGGTTTGCCTGTGTTCGCCTGGTGCAATGCCGGGCATTCCTGATGGGGTGGGGAAAGACACGGGCAGTGGCCAGGCAGCAAGCGCGGGAGGGGGAAAAGAGCAGCAGCCACGAGGGCAAGGAGCAGGAGCAAGAGAGCGTCGGTTGTCGGTGGGCCTACAATTATACTCCTTCGGATGGCCCTTATCTGCGCGCCAAATCAGGTTAGTTCATTGTCCCAATCTTGGTGGGCTAGTTTAAATAATTGTAGCAATCTAAACTAACTGTTTTTAGATGGCCGTTGATCGCACCTACTGGCCTGATGTCTGAGCTGTATTGTTGTTAATGCATCTTAATCGGCCTGTCCAGCCTTGATGGCTTCCTTAAGCTGTTTCCGATTATTTATGCAAACAACTTGATGGCCTCAAGTATAGGCCTAACTGGTTTTGGTCTGTCTACGGTTTGGCTTAATGCATGTTCAAAGTTCTGTCTGCTTTCCAAAATACAAAGTCCTTCTTCACAGAAACTGCATTTTAGGTTTCGATTTCCCCAAAAGCTGCTTGTGCCACAGAGTCCAAGCTTTTAAAATCTTGCAGGCTTTTGGCCACGAGGTGCGGACGCCATCTTTGGGTACCCTTATTTATTAAAAATGTCCATGCAGGGTCCCTTTTATTAATAATAACCTTGGGGGAAATGTGGACATTTTGAGAATCTTACACAGTACAAACAATTGCCATGCAGTCAATAGAAATGGAAATTGGGAAAGATGTATAATGGGCAGCTCATCTGATATTGCCCGTTTTGCAATATCGCCCAAAGTCAAAATTGCCCCCATTGAGCCTACAAAAACTCTTAGGTCTCTTTCAGCTTCATCCTTAAATACTTTAACACCATTCATGGAGTATGAATGTCATCCATTTTCTTTTCTACGTGCAATCCTTTATAATTCTCTGCACTAAATGTAATCTGCCATTCTTCAGCCCACACACGTATTTTGTTTAACTCATTCGGTAATTTATGGCCTGCCTCCTATAATTCCGCTGTCCATCCTAGTTTGGTATCAACTGCAAATTTGACCTAGTTGCATTGCATTTCTGAATCCAAGTCATTGATGTAAATTAGAAACATAGAAACATAGAAGATAGGAGCAGGAGTAGGCCATTCAGCCCTTCGAGCCTGCTCCGCCATTCAACGAGATCATGGCTGATCATCCAAACCCTAGCACCCGGTCCCTACACCGACAGCCATCCCACCCAAGCCCTATCCCAGTAACCCCGTAACCCCACGTATTTAATGCCCCCTAACACTAAGGGCCAATTTTTATCATGGCCAATCAACCTAACCCGCACATCTTTGGACTGTGGGAGGAAACCGGAGCACCCGGAGGAAACCCATGCAAACACGGGGAGAATGTGCAAACTCCACACAGACAGTCACCCGAGGCCGGATTTGAACCCGGGTCCCTGGCGCTGTGAGGCAACAGTGCTAACCACTATGCCACCGTGCTAATAGTCATCCAAAATACTAATTCCTCCAGCTTGGCATTATTCCTCTAACCAGTACCCAATGTTTTCTATCCTTCAGCTAATTTTTTATCCATTACCAAATTTTGCTCTGAATTCCCACAGTTTGGGCTTAATTAGTAGCATTTCATGTGTAACTTTGCCAAATGCCTTTTGGAAGTCTAAGTACAAAATGTCATAGGGTTACCACAGTTACATCGAGTTTACAGCAGAGAAAGAGGCCATTCGACTGAACTGGTCTATGCCGGCATTAATGCTCCACACGACTGTCCTCCCACCCATCTTCGTCTAAACCTATCAGCATACCCTTCTATTCCTTTCTCTCTCATGTGCTTATCTAGTTTCCCATAAATGCATCTATGCAATTTGCCTCAACTAATCATTGTGGTAGCACATTTCACATTCTTACCACGCTTTGGGTAAAGAAGTTTCTCCTGAATTCCCTATTGGATTTATTAGTGACTCTCTTATATTTATGGTCTCTAGTTTTGGTCTCCACCACAAGTGGAAGCATTTTCTCCACATCTACCCTATCAAACCCCTTCATTATCATATGGCCTCATTAACCTGAGTCACTATTTTTAGTCAACTCAGGTTGTCACTTTCTCAAAGAAATCAAAGTTAATCAGACAGGATCTTTTCAAAATTAATTCTCATAATATGGGTGTTGCTTGCAAGGCCAGCATTTATTGCCCACCCATTGTTGTCCTTGAAAAGGTAGTGGTGAGCCTTCTTATTGAACTGCTGCAGTCCATGTGATGATGATGCTCCTACAGTGCTGTTAGGTAGGGAGATCCAGTGATGATCTTCCCCTTCTAAAGCCACCTTGACTACAGTTTACTAGGGTGTTGTTGCACAGCTAATCCATGAGTTTAATTTTGATAAATCAATTTAATTAAATTACATGGAGCTGAAGCAAGATTAATAGGCCTGCAGTTGCCTGTATGTGTCTTATCATTTTCCCATGCCTCCTAATTTGGTATCATCAGCAAACCTTTGTGCCTATATCCATATTATTAATATTAATGGAAAACAAAAGAGGTTCCAGTATATATCACTGGAGCACACCATAACATGGGTAGGTGAATACTTCAACAAATGCTACATACCACCATCTGAACCACAGTCTTCACACACTGGCCAAAGCACCACACCCCCAGCACTCTCCCACCAACAATCTCTACCTACCAACACTCACAACTACATCTCATACCTTGCACACAATGACAGCTATTCAACTATGGCAGGCACATCACCCAAACACATTGCTCCACACTCACTCACACACTTTCCTTTCTCTTGCGAACCAAGGTGGCTCACAACAGGAGGGAGCAGGAGCACACAGGCGGGGGACAAGCTGACACCCAACCATTGTCTGCGCTGGAAAATAGAGTGCTGGAGATTATTGGATGCCAGGTGGTGGGTGCCATGGCCACCGACAACGTTGACCCCCTTGGGGACAACAGCAGTATGTTGATCCCTATTCCTTCTTCTCACTTCCCACTTTCCCCTCACCCCACAAATGTTTCACACTTTCCAGCTAATCATGCTGTATCCATGCCTTTCTCCCTTCCTGCCCCCCTCCCCTCACCTTAACCCAACTCTTGTGCCTTTATGCATTCAGATAATGAGCAAGCACCTGAGCAGCCTGTCCCTGAGGGCATCGTAGAGAGCGAGGCAGGAGAAGAGGAGGAGGAAGAACACACCGCGTCACTGCATGTCTCACCTGCAAGCACCAGCTCAGATACTGGCACTATACGTTCTTTATAGGCTAGTATAGTAGTGGGATCTGCACAGGGTGAGGCACCGCGGACGAATGGCTGCAGCAAGGCCAGGGGGAAAGGGTAGCTCGGGGGCCAACTCCCCAGAGGGTGAGTTCGCGCGTGAGTTCTGCTGCACAGTACTCAGATGAGGACCTCAGTGGATTGGCATTTAGTAGAAGGGTGATGGGCATGTACATGGAGATGATAGGTGCAATGTCAAAGATGCCCAAGAGCCCCTCAGCAATGGTAAGGAGCATGGAGGCGTCCGCCTCCAACATTGCACAAGGCTCTGCGCACACCATGGAGCCCATCATTTCCAGTCTGTAAAGGATGGTCGACTCCCAGAGAGACCATGGCGACCCAGACCTGATGCTGCATGTGATGGGCGATCTGGCAGCTTCTACTGCAGCACAGATGGAAGTAACGCAACGTCTTAGTGCTGCAATGCAGTCTATGCTTGGTGGCATCCTATCTCAAACTGCTCTCATGCAGTGTCAGCTTGATGCCACGCAAGCTCTGACTGCTGCCAACGTGGCTGGGTCTACCACCATCAACTGGGGCTTTCAGTGTCACAGCAGGCCAGCAATCTGTGCTCCAACAGATTGCTAGGGATGCTGAGGTGCTGCCCTGGGGGAGTGGCAGTGGGTCAGTGGAGCAGGAAGCTGCTGCCCTTTCGCAGGATGACAGTATTCCTGCTCCCACCACTGCCACTTCACCATTGCCTTTGTCCCTGCCTCTCATCCAGCCAGCCCAGACTGCTGCCGCTCATGCTGAGGTGGTGCAGTCTACAGCTGGGCCTTCCAGGTCCAGAGCTGGTCGAGGCCATCTGAAGTCTCCCGCACAGACATTCAGCAGCCTTCCACCTGCTGTGCTGCAGCCACTGGGCCAACACTTTGTAGGAGCACCAGAGTAGGCAAAGGCACAGTAACGACAGGCACTAAGGGATTGCACAAGGGTGAATAGTTAATATTTTTGTTGTAAATATGTGTTCACTGATTTTTGATAAATTTATTAATTCAGTTTGGATTATTTTATGGTGTCTGTCATTTCAGCTTTGCGCTGTGATATGGCCTGCGAGAAGGATGGAATGATGGGGATGTGGTGAGCAACGGGGAACTGGGGTTTAATTGTATTCAAACTGCAGTCTGATGAGGCGGTCATGGTTCGTCCTTCCAGAAGGCCGATTGAGTGGCTGCCTCTTCCCTCGCTCCTGTTCCTCCTCCTCATCATCCTCCTTTTCCTCCTTCTCGTCCTCCTCCTCCTCCTCTCCCTCTTTTTCCTCCCGAGGTGGTCCCGCAATCCCTGGTGGTAAGGGCTCGGCCCTCATGGTGGCGAAGTTGTGCAGCATGTAGCAGACCACCACGAAATGCGACACCAGCTCAGCCGAGTACTGGAGGGTTCCTCCCAAGCGGTCAAGGCAACGGCGTTGGGGTTGCAGAGGGGAGTCAAGAGCCAGTTGGAGAGCAGATAGCCCTTGTCTCCGAACAGCTAGCCATGAGCTTGATGTGGTGGCTGGAAGAGTGTTGGCACACCGCTCTTGCGCAGGATGAAGGCATTGTGGCTGCTGCCAGGATAGCGGGCAATGACATTGAGGATTAGCTGTCTGTGGTCGCACACCAACTGCACATTAAGTGAGTGGTAGCCTTTGCAGTTACGGAAGATCTCAGGATTGTTATGCAGTGCCCACAAAGCCACTTGGCTGCAGTCAATGGTGCCCTGCACCATGGGGAATCCCGCTATCCTGGCAAAGCCACATGCGCACTTGCCCTGCTTCTCTGTTGTGCTGGGGAAGGAAATGTAGTCCCTTCTCCTACTGTAGAGAGCCTCTGTGACCTCCCAGATGCAACGATGGATGGCGAACTGCAAGATGTTAACTATGTCTCCTGCTGCAGACTGGAAGGATTTGCTGGTGAAGAAATTGAGGGTGACGGTGACCTTGACTGCCACTGGGAGAGCTGTGGTTGCCCTGATCTGAGGCTGGAGGTCTGGTTGTGGGAGGTGGCAGAGTTCTGTGACCACCTCCTTGGTGAAGTGGAGTCTTCTAATACACTGCTCCTCACTTAATTGGAGGTAGGAGAACTGCTTTCAGAATACCCTCGGAGGGTAAGGCCTCCTGTTGAGAGCCCTGATGGGCCCTCCTTCTCCCTCTGGCCACGTGTTCCAGTCTTTCTCGCTGCCTCCACCATAGATCCTGGAGGGCGAGGTCAACTGCCAGTACAGCCCCAATTTATGTAACCAAGTGTGGCAGTTTGATTTTTTAAAGAATAAATGTAGCTACTTTTTAGTTGCCACAACACTCCTGATACTAAATAACCTTGAAATTACGGAATGAGACTGTTGCACAATGTGAAACTGACAAGAAAGCACTGAAACTCCACTAACCTACAGCTGCGACTCATTACTGATGATCCCTTTAAATAACATCCTGGGAGCCGGCTTCCTGCTGCTTCACCCCAGCTTTCCCTATCACTGTTTACTCCAGGCACTAAGGTAGGTGGCAACAATCAATTTCGCAGCTCAAGCGGCCAGTGAGTGTTACACACTCACTGACGCCATGACCACCTAATGTTGAGGCTCCCGGCGATAATTGTTAGTGGCAGCCCTGCAGGGGGGCGGGATTTTGCGTGCGGCGTTGGATTCGCCTTGTTCCGGCGATAATGCCCTAGTGTCTCGTTAGCTGGCGCTAACGTGAGGTGCTAAGGTACCAAATTTTTCCCTCTTAAAGATGTACGCTATCCAAGTAGCAAGTTGTTTAATGTCATAATGATGCAGCAAGGTTATGTGTGTTTATTGTGTTCTCTGTAACCTCAGTGAGCAGGAGGCATTGACCTTTTGTTACCATTTGCTTACGTCCTCTTGACATTCCTGGGTTTTTTTCGTTGAATCACAGAGCACACAGGAAAAGCTAACAATATATGTTTTATCAGGATAACAATCACCAAGAAGCAATGAAATATGTATAACAGAGACTGCAACCCACTTTATCCAATACAGTGGAAGATCATTGCTATTAACATCATCCATCTTTCATGAAAGAGTAATATAAAAGTGTATAGTTTGGTTGTGTAGTTAAAGGACAATGACACAAATAGGTCGATGGATTGCCACTGTTTGCCTCTCTTTCCAGGTGTTCTGCAATAGGCAGCCCAATGATTTACTAATGTGTTGTCTAAATTTAAATTGGCTGAACGGCAGGGTGATGTAGAAAAAATTCATGACCCTATACCAAACCCTCAACACTCTTGGTAAAATGCTATTAGGAAAAGCTGCATCATAAAAATGTCAACTGGAAATAAAAATCCTGCTTATAATGAACTTTTTATCGAGGTTGATTAACCCACCTCTAAGTACAGTAGACCTTTTACTTAGTACTGATTTTGGCAATTGTAGCAAGAAGTATGTTGCAGAGAGGGATTTTTTTTTTAAATGGCATGGAATAAAAAGTAACATCTTATTATATTTCAGGCTTTGGTCTATCAGACAGTGTTCTAGTGAGAGACTGCTATACTAAATAGGTGGATTTGTTGAGAGGAGAAAAAAGAAGCAAAAATGAAAGATTGCAATTATGTAGCGCCTTTCACGACCTCAGGATGTCCCATAGCGCTGTACAGCCAATTAAGCACTTTTTTGAAGTGTAGTCACTGTTGTAATGTAGGAAATGCGGCAGCCAATTTGTGCACAGCAAGCTCCCACAAGTAGCAATGTGATAATAACCAGATAATCTGTTTTAGTGATGTTGATTGAGGGATAAATATTGGCCAGGCCTCTGGGGATAACTCCCCTGCTCTTCTTCAAAATCGTGCCATGGGATCTTTTACATCCACCTGGGAGAGCAGACGGGGCCTTGGTTTAACATCTCATCTGAAAGATAGAAATTGATAATGCTAGGTGTAAAGAAAGAGAGGTGGTGCATGATGAGCTATTTGACATAGTCATGATGATCATCTGCTAAGAACATAAACTAACTAAATGTATTAATTCAGAAAATAGACATTGTGATGCATTTGTCCTACAATGTGTTGCACAGAAATGTTGCTCGCATTTGTTCTGTAAAAACTGAGTTGCACTTTTAAATGGGACAAAGTTTCCTACCTGTATGTTAGCTATTGTAGTAACAACCCAACCACCATATGTTCAACGTGTTCAACAGCCCTTCCACAATGTTTGCTGAATCATGACTTTTTGTTTTCACAAATTAAATCATGGCGGTGCAGTGCCAAGCAGTTGTAAAATGCTTTGGCCTCATAATTCTGACATATGTCATTATTTATGCCTTGCCAAGCCAATGGTTTCTCATGGGGCCAATATACACTGGGGATCACATTGGAGAAGTGCCCTGCCATGAATTCTGTTCAGTTTCAGGATGCATTGAAGAACTTCCCACTCTCCCAGTGGCAGCCACATGCAAAGGGGTATTCAATATTCAGGAAAGATAGGCAAAAAGGAAAGGGAGGTGGGGTAGCATTGCTGGTTAAAGAAGGGATTAACACAACTGTAAGGAAGGATATTAGCTTGGATGATGTGGAATCTGGGTAGAACTGAGAAATACCAAGGGGCAGAACACGTTAGTGGGAGTGGTATATAGGCCTCCAAACAGTAATGTGGAGGTTGGGGATGGCATTAAAAGGGAAATTAGAGAAGCGTGCAATAAGGGCACAGCAGTCATCATGGGTGACTTTAATCTACATATAGATTGGGCTAACCAAATTAGTAACAATACTGTGGAGGAGGAATTCCTTGAGTGTTTACGGGATGGTTTCCTGGACCAATATGTTGAGGAACCAACTAGAGATCAGGCCATCTTAGACTGGGTATTATGTAATGAGAAAGGATTAATTAGCAATCTTGTTGTACGAGGCCCCTTGGGTCGGAGCGATCATAATATGATAGAATTCTTCATTAAGATGGAGAATGAAGTAGTTGACTCAGAGACTAGGGTCCTGAATTTAAATAAAGGAAACTATGATGGTCTGAGGCGAGAGTTGGGTAGGATTGATTGGGGAATGTCATTCAAAGGGTTGACAGTTGATAGGCAGTGGCAAGCATTCAAAGACCTCATTGATGAACTACAAAATTTGTTCATCCCAGTTTGGCATAAAAATAAAACAAAAAAGGTGACTCAACCATGGCTAACAAGGGAAATTAGAGATAGCATAAGATCCAAGGAGAGGACATATAAATTGGCCAGAAAAAGCAGTAAACCTGAGGATTGGGAGCAGTTTAGGATTCAACAAAGGAGGACAAAGGGATTAATTAAGAAAATAGAATATGAGAGTAAGCTTTCAGGGAACATAAAAACTGACTGTAAAAGCTTTTATAGATATGTGAAGAGAAAAAGATTGGTGAAGTCAAGCGTAGGTCCCTTGCAGTCAGAATCAGGGGAATTTATAATGGGGAACAAAGAAATGGCGGACCAATTAAATACATATTTTGGTTCTGTCTTCAAAAAGGAGGACACAAATAACCTCCCAGCGATGCCGGGGAACATAAGGTCTGATGAAGGGGAGGAACTGAAAGAAATCAGTATTTGTAAGGAAATGGTGTTAAGGAAATTGATGGGACTGAAGGCTGATAAATCCCCAGGGCCTGATAATCTACATCCTAGGGTACTTAAGGAAGTGGCCCTAGAAATAGTAGATGCATTGCTGATCATCTTCCAACATTCGATGGAATCTGGAACAGTACCCATGGATTGGAGGGTAGCTAATGTTACCCCACTATTTAAAAAAGGTGGTAGAGAGAAAACGGGGAATTACAAACCGGTACGCCTGACATTGGTAGTGGGGAAAATGCTAGAGTCCATTATAAAAGATGTAATAGCTGAGCACTTGGAAAACAGTGACAGGATCGGACAAAGTCAACATGGATTTACAAAAGGTAAATCATGCTTGACTAATCTACTGGAATTTTTTGAGGATGTAACTGATAGAATAGATAAGGGAGAACCAGTGGATGTGGTATATTTGGACTTTCAGAAGGCTTTCGATAAGGTCCCGCATAAGAGATTAGCATGTAAAGTTAAGGCACATGGGATTGGGGGCAAGGTATTGACTTGGATAGAAAACTGGTTGGCAGACAGAAAGCAAAGAGTTGGAATAAACAAGTCTTTTTCCGAGTGGCAGCAGTGACTAGTGGGGTACCGCAGGGATCAGTCATTGGACCCCAGCTATTCACAATATATATTAACTAGCTGGAGTGCCCGGCGGTGCCGAGGGTTTTTTGAGG